>NC_134402.1:101655854-102306926 GCF_038048845.1 Mixophyes fleayi | reverse complement strand
GGTTCCCATAAAAAATAAAGTAACTCCTGACTTAAAAGGTTTCATTCACCCATGTTGAACTGAAGTGTTCCAATGATAGAGAGGCTTAGTGAAAAAGTGGTATCAGGGAAAATGCAGAGCGATAAACCTCTCTCAAAGAACTGAGTAAAGGACAAATATATTTTGCTTGTGCAATCAATTTAGAACCTGCAAAAGGGCAAATTAAGGGGATGTAGAGTTCATTACATACACTCACTTGCCAGACAACAAACCCAGACCATGCATTTAGAAACATTGTAAATTCAGAGGTCTTATACACATAATTTGCATAGAATGTTTGGACCTTTTTATTTGCTATCAATGTCTTGCTTTAGGATGGGCCTAACTCAAATCTATAAGAGTGACTTAATAATGTAATTGAAATTGACCCCATACCTCCAGTAATACAACCTATGTGTAGACATACTCCCCCTAACTAGAACTTTCATAGACATACCTCCCATCATTTAGCATTCCTAAATCATAATGCGGCCACACCTTCTCCAGAAAAGAGTGTAACTGCAACTAGTCAGAGGCATGGTCACAACCCAATGGGCATCATGTCCCTGGAGGATTATCTAGCATTTCTTAATTGCTAGGCCGTTCTAAACCTACTCCCCTTCTCTAAAAGCACCCTTGAATTTCCGCAAGCATGCACCAGAGACACCTGCCTGAATTCAGGGATTTCTCGCCAAAACTGGGATATTTGGGAAAAATTTGTACATTTGTAATGTGCTTCCCCTACTCTTCACTAATTATAAATTGATTGAGCAACTTGAAAATTTTCCTGCTTATAGCACTTTCAAAAGATGACTTCTGGAGGTCTAAGGCTATAGTGGAATGTATTTATTACCTTTTTAGATGGCTAGGGTATCCTTCTGTTGATTTTTTAATTTCTAAATATATATGTGTTACTCAACATTTGTACTTTAAGTAATTGGTTAATTTCATCTATGAATGTAATCTCTGTTTGCTTCCTGGCAAATGGATGGGGAGCATGTTGTTTCTGCACTCACTAAGCAACATTATATCAAAGAGGAATTGAAAAATGCTCCAAAACCCTTTAAAAAAGTACTTACGTTTAAATGGTGAGAGGGGCTTATCTCAAGACTGACATGTGAGGTGTATGTCAGGCACACAAATGTGTATACTTACACCTAATGATATCATAGAGATGTAGCTTGGCACTGTTAGTGGTAAATGCTAAATTCAAATAAACATATGTGCACACTATTTACTAATGTAATGAAGTGTCATATACACAAGAGAAAATTGTGTTTTGACAGTTACTAATAAATGTTAAAATCACATTGTCTGCATTTATGTACAGTGGCGCACGCAGGGGGGGGGTTTCTGGGTCTCCAGAAACCCCCCCCCCCTCCGCTAAAAAGTGCCCTATATGTCGGCACTGTAGTATACAGCAGCCGCGGCGCTGTCTAAGAAGCGCCGCGGCTGCTGTATACTACAGTGCAGCCGAAACGGCGCTGCCACGCATGCGCGGCAGGTCTCTAAAATTTTTATTTTTTTCCGGGGGCGGAGGAAACCCCCCCTGACAAATCCTCCGTGCGCTCCTGATGTAATAAAATATAAACACTGGAAAATGGAAATGACAAATATGACAAAAGTAATGCAAAAAAAATGCATAAGTTTAATGTATGCATAAGATGTTATCAGAATACAAAAAATGCAATTGAATTGAACAGTACCCCTCCTCTACCTTTATACTTTACCACCAGGTGATGCAGGTAGAATATATTCAAGGCATTTTAAAGCCTTCAGTAATGATGCAAGATGACTTAGGGCTTCAAAATACATCTGAAGCAGTAACACAAAGGATTTCTCTGTATCCAATTGAAAAAACTTGTGTCATCTAGAATATCTCCATATATATCTAGCCACTCGTCTGTTCTAATTACCCCATGGCAGATATATATTAATATATGTATAAAATGGAAATGTAGGATTCATTAAAGAACGTAAATGCCAATACGTGCCTTATTTTGCGTAAAATTGCTCTGGGAAGTTTTAGAAAAAGACTTTACACCAGTGAACGCAAGTATATGCAAATTTTCTTCAAAAGTAAAGAACACTGAAGGGTGGGTGTGGGGGTTCAGGGAAGGGAAGGGGTGCATGCACATAGTCAATGTACAGTAAGGGCATGCCAAGGTTGAGTGCATGCACATCCATCCAATTCAAGCTCTGAGCAACTCTCAGGTGCGTATGCGTGTTAGACCAAGTCTTTGCACTCAAGAGCAACTGTAAAAATGCAATATATGTACAGCAGGCATTAAAAGCATCCTAATATAAGTATTTCATGTACAAAAAAATGACAAAAAAATTTTTTTTTAAATGTTTTTCATTAATGCTTATATTATTAACAGGTGTTTAATAATTGAATCTTTTTTCTGTGCGTTCGGATGAAACTTTATATATACATAGGCATTGTACATATCCTGCAGTGTGTTTTGTCTGTCTGTGTAGGCAGAGCTTCTTTAGACCCGTATTCAACTACAAACTTTTCCTCAAATCCTGCACACGGGCATTATTCAGAACCATGCATAATCCTGAATAACATGGAACCTACCAGCAATGGAGTGCTTAGTAAGTATAGAGATGAATGATCCCGGCATCATGAATCAGTGACAGCAAAGGAGACAGTGTAGCCATCATCTGTGCTGTTACCTAAGTGGCCACTGGATGGAGGAATTGAGTACAGCCTTAAAACCTTGCACTTTACTATACAACATGTACAAAAGATAAATGTTTTCTGGGGTTTCGATTTCATGGGCGGAACGGGAAGGGGAATGGACGTTTGCATGTAATCAATTTACAGTAAGGGCGTGTCAAGCTCGAGCACATGGGCAGCACAGTGGCTTACTGGTTAGCACTTCTGCCTCACAGCACTGGTGTCACGAGTTCAATTCCTGACCATAGCCTTATCTGTGTGGAGTTTGTATGTTCATGTTCTCCCTGAGTTTGGTGGGTTTACTCCTGGTGCTCCGGTTTCCTCCCACATTCCAAAAGCATACTAGTAGGTTTATTGGCTGCTATTAAATTGCCCTTAGTCTCTCTCGATCTGTGTGTGTGTATGTTAGGGGATATAGATTGTAAGCTCCAATGGGTCAGGGACTGATGTGAATGAGTTTTCTGTACAGCGCTGTGGGATTAGTGGCGCTATATAAATAAATAGATGATGATGATGATGATGAGGCAGCTGTGATTGAAGCTTGGGGCATCTCCAAGGTATGTGTTTTTCTGTTGTATCACTTGCACCAACTACAGGGCATGTGTAAGTGCCGATTGATATTGCTGATTGATGTGTATGCATGGTAGACAAGTGTTTGCAATCAGGAGCCTCTGTAAAAATGCATTTTATGTACTGTAGACATTAGTAACATCATTTTCCTGCGTTTTAAAAAACAACGTATAATTCATTCATGTTGCGTCCCTTAATGAATCAGGCCCAAAGAGTTTTTTTTAAATTATGTAAGTATAGCTGTTAATGTAGACCTGCTGTTTAAGTAAAAAAGAAATCAACATAAGCAGTTACACAAAGTTCAGACAATTTTAAAAAAATAATCTGAAGCTTTTGGCATTGTAGTTGAATACATTGTTTTAGGCTTGTAGTTGAATATATTGTTTTAGGCTTGTAGTTGAATGCAGATGTGCGTATACCCGAATTACGTGCGTTTTGAAAAAAACGCACAATTATTTTGATTTGCATGCCTTAATGAAACAGGCCCAGAATGCATAAATAATTTATATTATGATGACAATTCTAGATAGTAAATTTTGTATGGTCTTATAAAACTAATTATTGGATATTAGACCATTATATATTTCCAAGTAAAATATGCAACAAAACCTATATTATTAATCATCTTGTTGACATTAGTTTTGTGTTTCATGGTTTAATTAACTGCCCATTCATACAGCCTTACTTGTATATTAATTGTGCTATTATATAATATATTTATAATGTAACATTATATTTTATAAAATTACATACAATTTCTTGCTTGAAATTGCTCAAAATAAGTGCTCTTTGGTATCAACAAAGTAGATTTAACTATCTGTGTTAATGCAATGCGATAAATTCACTACAAATCTTCCAATACACACTGCAGGGGACCAATCATCCACTGAGCAATCAAAGATGGTAATATTCTACTTTCTATATGGGTTTCCAAGAGATCAATTGAACACAGGTTTAATTGCCAGCTTACAATTGGGGCTTACAGAAAACCATTTGTTTAATTGGATATGCATTTTATCTGACTTGTACTAATTTTCCATTTATGGCTATATGCTAATTTGCCAATTTACAAGGGAATACTATTGTTTATTTCAAATTAAATTTGTCAGTAACAAACTACATTGGTAGGCAGATATGGTTATTGTGCTCCACAAATACCATGGTTTCTGTTCATGCAGTTAAATAAAGAAAATAATAATATGTGCAGGGAGTAGATAATATAATGGAACACCGAACAAGAACAAACGTATATTTCAGAGATAGTAAAATCATTATTAAAAAGGATTCTACTAAATTGTCTCATTGTTTTTAATTTGAATCCAAATTAACAGTATGCTTTAGCTATTAAAGACATCTGAAAATTATCAGTAACAAGTGAGTATTTTAAGCAGGAAAATAGAATAGATCTAAGATAGGTCAGGCAGATGCCTTTGGATTATCGTCCTCAGTCTCTTATTGCACCCAGTGGTTCCAAAAACTACTTTTAGTCAGCAGTACTTTTTATTGACAGCAATCAGTTTTCTGAAGTGTCCTGTCATAGGGAATGGTTAAATAGGCGCACAAGGACTGAAAGAGGTCTGTACTGAAAACTACCCTGCAGCAAATTGAGTCTATATTGTACAGTAACCAACAGGAAGGGGTCTGTATTTTACACTAGACACGAGAGAATGGGCTATGTAGTACACACTAGTATCATAAGCCATAGCATTTGTGACTTCTCCTGTTTCCAAGTAGCCCGGGGCCTCTTTCATACTAAGAACAGCATTCTATGAGAAACTGACAAAACTTTACAGCTCACATCCACTCATTGTACTCACATCTGGACTGGGGCAGGGAAGGAATAGGTGAGATAAACTGTGTATATCTATATATATATATATATATATATATATATATATATATACATATATGTATATACATATATATCTATTAGAGATGGACGGGCTCGGTTCCCCGAGATCCGAATCCATCCGAATTTCGCCTATCCGAGTACCGAGCCAAGCAGGCTTGGTACTCTCCCGCCCATTCTCGCGAGATTTGAAAAGCATAAATACCCGCCTCCACAGCAATCCATCGCCATTTGACAGAGGGAGAGAGCAGGGTTAGGTCACAGGCTATATCAGCGCAGGGACAGAGCAATAATTGGACACATTATTGTTTCTATTCTATACAATTCTAATATTAATACCAATTGTTACAGCAGTAAGAGGAGGATAGAGGAGGGTTTTTTTTTTCAATTTCTGGCACTCCAAGTGCTTTTGGGGTGTCCCTTATTCCCCATTCTTTTGCAGTAATTTTTCTGGTTGTCAAAAGTCATATTTGTCAGCAGTATCTAAAACAATATTTAGCACTACAAGTGCTTTTGGGGTCTCCCATATTCCCCAGTGTTTTAACTTAATTTTTCTGGCTATCAAAAGTCATATTTGTCAGCAGTATCTAAAACAATATTTAGCACTACAAGTGCTTTTGGGGTCTCCCATATTCCCCAGTGTAAAACACTAATTTTTGTGGCTGTCAAAAGTCATATTTGTCAGCAGTATCTAAAACAATATTTTGCACTCCAAGTGCTTTGGGGGTCTCCCATATTCCCCAGTGTTTTACCTTAATTTTTGTGGCTGTCAAAAGTCATATTTGTCAGCAGTATCTAAAACAATATTTTGCACTCCAAATGCTTTTGGGGTCTCCCATATTCACCAGTGTTTTACCTTAATTTTTCTGGCTGTTAAAAGTCATATTTGTCAGCAGTATCTAAAACAATATTTTGCACTCCAAGTGCTTTTGGGGTCTCCCATATTCCCCAGTGTTTTACCTTAATATTTCTGGCTGTCAAAAGTCATATTTGTCAGCAGTATCAATCTAATACAATTGTGGCACTACAAGTGCTTTGGCCTCATTAAAATGGATTCAAAGCAGTCCACATATGAGCAGAATCAGCAACCCGGTTCTGTCACTAGTCCTGATGGTAGTGTTCCCAGTACGTCATCTGGGAAAGGCGATGTCACAGTACATAGTCTTTTTAAATCAGGGAAAAAACACACACCAAAAAAAAAGTTACCGTGTTAAAGCGAAAAAGAAGTGTAACTGAGGAAAAGTTAAGTGCCGATGAAAAAAATAATTGACAACATGCCATTCTACACACGCAGTGGCAAAGCAAGAATGAGGCCATCGCCTTCCTCTATTAGTGGCAGATCCAAAAATCTTACCGAGCCTTCTTCTTGTACGGTCACTCGTGGCCAAGCAAGACCAAGTAATTTAGAGTCTAAAAGTGGTGCACAACCAGCATCGGACTGGCCCAGCGGGCTACCGGTAAAATCGGTAGGCCTGGCTACATTATGGCCACACCCCTTTTAACCCGTGGGCGGAGCTTACCTGGAGGCCCGTCCTCACGAGTTGTCCTCTCTTCTCCGGCGTCCCCGCTGCTCAATGTCACTGACAGCCAGTCATCTTTCAATTGTGATCGCAGCTGCGATCATGTGACCCGCCCCCTGTCAGCTGATGTTCCCACCTCCTGCCGCCGCTGAAGAAGGGAGAAGGAGCAGAGAGCCTGCAGCAATCAACATCTTGGTAAGTATATTAACTGTGTGTGTGTGTGTGTGTGTATTAGGGGCACTGCTGGGTGGCATAACTTTGGGGGCATTTGGAAGCACTATGTGGCATAACATGTGGGGCACTACTGGGTGGCATAACTTTGGGGGCACTATGTGGCATAACATTTGGGACACTACTTGGTGGCAGAACTTTGGGGGCATTTGGGGGCACTATGTGGCATAACATTTGGGGCACTACTGCTACATATAAATATCGCCAGGAATCTTTGGACAAGAAACCCTCAGCCAACGCTTTGTCTAGAAGGGTTTTTAATTCCCTCTGGTACAAAGCTATGGGATCTCTATCAAATATCTGGTAAAGTCTGTTATCCTTCACTTGTCTATTCACCCCCACTATATATTCACTGGTGTGAAGAATAACCAACCCTCCTCTCTTGCCCGCAGATTTTATAGTGATAGATCTATTTGCCTGTAATTTTTGCAAGGCCAGCCATTCAATTTCATAAGATTTCTCTTTTTATACTTAAATTTATCATTCATCTGACACAGATTCATTATAATTAATTTATTAAAATCTGACATGGTACTTTTATAAAAACATTGAATGGCAGAACGTTTCTGGTGGACCATATAAAAGTTTGACTTTAGCTTAAATCTTTCACTCTTACCATTAGATGTATCATTAATATCAAATAGTAAGGAAGTGGCCTCCTCCTTATTATCTCCTATGTTGTTATCTAAACATAACTCCTCCAGTATCTTTAAGCTCTGTTGATCTCTCTCATCTAAAATAATCGGGCTACAGTCTGCCATCTTTTTTTAAAAAAATTTCATGTAGAAATATCATTGTCGCCAGAGATCCTTCACCTAATGATTAAGCTCTGTATATAAATCAAATAAATTGGGTTCCGTACTAGGAGCGAATTTAAAACCTCTCCCCAAAACTCTCATCTCTAAAGAATCTAGCAGCCTAGAAGGAAGATTAAACACATCCAGAGGGACATTGGTTTTTTTCTTTGTTTAAAGTTTTCCTTCCAACTTTCTCTTTCCTCTCTTTCTCTGGACCGCTTCGGTGTCTTTATAGAGAGGGGTTCAAAAGGGTTGGTAAGGACAAAAGAGTCCCTCACCCTCCCTATATCCCTCTCTAAAAAAGATTTTTATGTAATCAGAGTAAGTTTTAAGTCTAGTTCCTATATCTCAGGGGAACATTGTTTTTTCCTCCACCTCTCTTTATACATTTTTGAATCTTTTCAATGAGGAATCATAAATCTGATGGGTAGGGGGTTTGTCTTTCTCAAAACCTGCTGTTTGATGGGATATCTTACTCTGTGAATAGGTCCTCTCTTTCAACATAACACCTCTGTTTTCTTTGTATTCTCTGGAATGTGTATATGTTCTTGGGGAATAGGCATCCCTATTAGGGGCCTGATTCTTGATTTTGTTTTGGAAAATTCTCACTCTATTAGAGTCGTATTTCTGTGTGTCTCTCCCAAATTTCTTTTTTCTTTTCTATTTTTTTCCTTTTTTGTTTTTTAACTATGCACCAGATATTCCCCTGGATATCGCTACTTGCTTCTATCCTAAAACTACTGGAGAATAAGATACTAGTTTAAGAACTTGACCACAGCATATCCATTGCTCACTAATCGTAGAGTGCCAGGTTTGCAGAGGACTTCAATTACCATTGCTTATTACTTGCCACCAGAGTGCTGAGTCCTTGTTGTAGATTATAACTATTGGCGATGCAGTTTCAAAATTTTACTTTTACTATCTACTGCCTGTCTATTAAGTCTGAGATTTGGACTTGCCTATGAACTATCTGCACTCTGCCTTATAAATATATATATATATATATATATATATATATATATATATATATATATATATTAGATATGGGCGGGTCCGGTTCCCTGAGAACCGAACCCACCCAAACTTTGGGTATCCGAGCTGAGTAGCTCGGTACTCTCCAGCCCGCTCCAAATCCAAATCGAGACTGGACGTCATCGTGACGTCGTCGGATCTCGTGGCTCGGTTCTCGCGATACTTCAAGATTAAAAATACACGCCTCCACAGCAATCCATTGCCATTTGACAGAGGGAGAGAGCAGGGTGTAGTCACAGGCTGATTAGTGCAGGGACAGAGAGTACAATATTCTTATTCCAATTGCTGTAACAAAAATCGCTAGAGAAGAGAGGAGGATAGAGGTTTATTTTATTTTTTAATATTTGGCACTCCCCAGTGCTTTTGGGATGTCCCCCCTAATTGTGCATAAATATTTCTGGCTGTCAAAAGTCATATCTGTCAGCAGTATCTACCAAATAATTTTTAGCACTCCTCAGTGCTTTTGGGGTGTCCCCCATAATTGTGCATAAATATTTCTGGCTGTCAAAAGTCATATCTGTCAGCAGTATCTACTAAATAATTTTAGCACTCCCCAGTGCTTTTGGGGTGTCCCCCATATATGTGCATAAATATTTCTGGCTGTCAAAAGTCATATCTGTCAGCAGTATCTTACCAAATAATTTTTACCACTACAAGTGCTTTGCGCTCAGAATGGATTCAAAGCAGTCCACATATGATCAGAATGAGCAACCAGGTTCTGTCACCAGTCCTGATGTTAGTGTTCCCAGTACGTCATCTGGGCAAGGCGCAGTACGTCATCTGGGCAAGGCGATGTCAAACTACACAGTGTTTCGAAATCAGTCCAAAAAACAAAAACCCCCAAAAAATCTACTGTGTTGAAGCGAAAAAAAAGTGTTACTGAGCAACAGTTAAGTGCGGATAAAAAAAAAATAGCCAACATGCCATTCTACACACGCAGTGGCAAAGAGAGAATGAGGCCTTCACCTTTGGCTATTTGGTGCACAACTACTGTTACGCGTCAAAGCCGAGCTGCAAGATAACAGTTAGGCATTAGAGGATAATGTTTGCTCTGATTCACAAATGACACCAATCCCTGTGGAGAGTCCATCCAACAGTGGTATGTCTAATCGTGAGCATTCTGTTAGTGTATCCATAAAGAAGGGCCCTTTCAGCAGTTCTGCTGATGTGTACCAGAACAGCCTGAGTGTAGCCGCTGATACAGAAATTGAGGATGCCACTTTGGAAATAGAAGGGGTTGAGGGGGAGATTTGTGGAGGTGACGAGGGAGCTAATGAGGATGTTGATGATTATGATGCAGACAGATACCAAATTGCCTTTCTCATATTCTATTTATATTCCAGATTATATAATGGCTGAATAGTTTTCTATTTTACTCTTAGTGGAGAGGGGATCTGATGCAGACAGATACCAAACTGCCTTTGTCCATTTCTTTGTATATTCGAATTTCTAGTTCTACAGTCTATGCAGGCTGCTTTTTTTTTTCTATTTTACTACAAGTGGATGGGGCGGGGGGGTCTGATGCAGACAGATACCAAACTGCCTTTGTCCATTTCTTTGTATGTTTGAATTTCTAGTTCCACAGTCTGTGCAGGCTGCTTTTTTTATATTCAACTACAAGTGGAGGGCAGGAAGGGGGGGGATAGATAGCCACCAAACTACCGTGGTCCATTTAATTTTATTTTCTATTTCCACAGTCTGTGCAGGCTGCTTTTTTTATATTCAACTACAAGTGGAGGGCGGGGGGGGGGGGGGGAGCATAGATAGCCACCAAACTACCGTGGTCCATTTAATTTTACTTTCTAGTTCCACAGTCTGTGCAGGCTGCTTTTTTTAATATTCACACAAAGACGATGGCTACATTGCTAATATTCAAAGATGGAGGAGGTAGACAACCAGGTTTGTCTGTATAATTTGCAGACAAGTGTTCAAATTAAGGACGGCCCATCAGGGATTAAACTGTTTTTTTCATATTTTATTAGCTTTAGAATTACCTCACTTATCTAAGAAACTGGTGGAGCACTAAATTAGATTATTTTAGTCCAAAAAAATTGTATTTTTTTTAAAAATAGCAAAACAAAACCAAACAAAACCAAAACCAAAACACGCAAGGGCGGTTTTGCAAAACCAAAATACAAAGGTAATCCAGATTCAAAACCGAATACAAAACCAAAACACGGGGGTCAGTGAGCATCTCTAATATATATATATATATATATATATATATATATGGACACACCCTTCATATTGGCATTCATGCATAACAAGCATCAACTAAGAATTCATGTTGCAATCAATTTGGAGGTGAAGCTGATCCCCATTCTAGAACTGCGTTAATCCTTTGACCATGTTTGCATTTTAATCATTGTATATAATATATATTACACATATACATTTTACCATATAGAGAGACGTGGTACTGGGTGTCAGTGACCTCCAGCGTTTGGGGTCTATTTCATATGCAAGACAGTAGATGGTATTAAAGTAATTTTATCGTTTTAAAATAAGCATTGCCCAATCAATTGTATGTGTGTCCAAAGCACAAAGTAATTTATTTTAGCAGATGTAAATAGTCAACAATTCAATACATTATTATATTATGATAAAGTACAGTACAGCACAGCCAATACCAAAAGATAATACCTCGCTTGCGCACCCACGGGACCCGATGGACAATATTCTGTATAGAATATTGTGTCAGAGCTGACTGAGGCCCCAGTGAGATGCAGCTAATATATATACAGTCAGTGTTTCATTGTGAACAATAGAGATGACGTAGATTGTTTCTATAGGTCCAGACGTTGGGTGGGTCCAGGCCAGACAGGTAATAGGTTGATTCAATCTAAGGAATCCAAAGGTGGGGGTCTTCTCTCCAGGGGGTCTGCTCCTTTTTATAGCCAGTATCATACAAAGGTTTACTCTCTAATATCAATAACTAAAGTATACAATGTGCGATCTCTTCGCCGACTGCACCGGACATCTGCTGATGATTAGGGCTTCGATATGATATCAGGCATGACACCTTTCCTATTACCTAAACCTTTAATAACACTACAATGTACATATAATCACCATATATATATATATATATGTATATATATATATATATATATATATATAGACTAATAATAAACCGAATACTATCTGCTCCTGAATTACAGTGTAACAGAACCAATATGAAATTATATAAATAACTAACTGTTGTAATGCGAGTGTGTGCGTGCGTATTTTACCGTGAGAACGCACCACGCCACGTAACACGTGGCGTACGCTTCGCAATACGCACGGCAAACCAATATTACACCAATATACTTTCGTTCATCCAATTATATGACTTCAACAGTCCACCCTTTGATAGTACCATAAACTATCACCTTAAAGATGTTATAAGCAGGATCTCAGTACCACGTTTCATTGTTATGTAATACAAATTCCCCTTGGTGTATGTCCATGCTGTTTGTAGATCTAAACAAGTTATCATAATTGAAAGTCTTAATCCTCTAAACGACTTCTTCTTTTACTATAAACCGTACACTTCTGGAGCTTGGAGATAACCTTTTGTATGCCCTTCAAGGGTGCAATAAAACACTTAATACATTATTTGGAAAGGTACAAGGTACAGTAGAACGTGTATCAGCTATACAGAATTCTTTACTACAGTTCTTCAAGTTTAACAGGTTCTTCTGTCCAACGCATGTCTTTAAGCTCAGAATACATTTAAACACTTCATGTTTATCAATAGCATCATCCTATGTCTATCAATAATGTCATATGCAATTCTCCTTCAGCTTGCGTTAATATACACACGTCTAATAATGTCACCAGTTCTTTTCATCAACACTTGTGGGCGGGCTATTGTCTGTTCGTTCTTCCCAGTCTCTCAATACTCAGATTTAACAGTGATCGGCTTGCAAAGCATTGGGAGACTTCAGACTAAGGGACCTAGGTGTCCTACTTTTTCCCCTAGTGACCTCCCACCCATAGTTCGGGTACCTCAAAAATATTTAGTGGAAAGAGAACTAATCCTACTTGATATAATTACTGAGGCACGTGTGAGCACGCCCAGCACTTTGTTTGGTCTAAAACCTTACCCTCCCAAGTATGATAATCATTCTCAAGGATGCCTGCTCAAGTCCGAATATTACTGGACTGGCATCGCTGGGTGTATCTCTTTTCTAATCATGGGGTCGCCGTACTTACGGACGTAATGCTACTCAGACAATAGCCCCTCGCACTTTCTCCAAGCTCCAAGGTTTCCAAATTTTCCTTTACCCCTGAATTGAATAGAGTAATTGACTGGACTGATTATGCTACTAACTTCTTCCTCCCCAATACCTCCTTATCATTACCTGAACCAGTCTCTGTCACCTGCTAATAATCAAAAGAATTAACCGTCCCGAGAAGAGAGTGAAATGAGAGAACACAAAACAGGAAAAACTACAACTTCATGCTGGACAACAGTCTTAGCCTTTGGCTCAGGTGCTACTAACTGCATTCGAGGCCTTCCAGTACAAACTCATGAGTGCCCTTGGACCCTTCTCTGAGTGTTGGCCCCTCTGCAGTGGGTGTGGTATGGGCACCAGTGTGTCTCTGCTACCCTTGAAGCCGTGAGGCTGGTAGCCTACACCTAGTACCTGTCTGGCAAATAACCTAAGCTTAAGAAATTACTGCTCCACAACTTACTCTCCTGATCCAACATCCTGACAGTTAGTGTGACCTTTCAGGAAACAGTGTTTTGGACGTTCTCGGTTGCTGTCTCACTATTTACCTTCTCTCAAGGTCTAACGTAGCCTCCCAGTTACAATCTCATCTCACGAGGGGTCAAGAACATTTCAAAAACTGACAGGTTAGGAGTCTGCCCAGGGGTGATCTTTTGGTAGCGGGAAAGGACTAGTGGCACTTCAATCAAGTTCCAACTCTTATTCTATTCAATTCATTCTACCGAGTACCACTACTTTATGTTCACACTGGTTTATGGCTAATTGAAAGTATGTGATTTGTTACCACTACTCATACATTATACATCTATTATCAATAACATGAATACCCCTATCATCTATTATAACTCTAGGACTATCACATTGAATAACAAAAGCTTTGAGTATGATACAGTAATACATTAGATACATTTCAATACACCTCTACCCAGACATTTTTCATTGGTACACCTGTGTATACTTGAGGATCCTGCATGGTGGTAATTGGATGACGTGCATTTGTTTTACCTGGAGGAAAACCCATCAGCAGGAGGGATATGAGATGGCTCTATTGGTCTACCTTGTCCATCTCTCCAGAGTCCACCAGACTCCTCACCACATCTCTTCACCTTCCAGACAGTTTATCCCTCGGGTAACACAAATCTTCCTATATTAACCAATATGTGTATGCGTGCATGTGTGTGTGTTCACATTTTAAAACTAAAACAATACAACGAAAAACAAAACAAAACATAGGTTTGTTAGCTGTCACATAAAACCCTGCTGTCTATTTGGCAGCTATGTTCTCCCTGGTGTGACAGCCATGTATGGTTGTGCGTGTAAGTGTGGACCTTACTAGCAGCTACTTCAGTTGGTAACTGTGTCACTGTATAAAGTCCTCTATGTAGTGTCCTAATCATGTGCTGGTATTGCTATAAAACGATTTCTCAGTCACCTCAACATCGCCCTCTAGACTAGAAAAATGCTAAAGACCAATGTATATCAATCGATTTTCCCTCTGCCAACTCACATGTCATTCTCAGTACCTCATATTCAGCTACTTGACTAAGTGGTGGAGGCAAAGGGGTCTCTTTCTATAACACTTTCTTCAAATATAACAGTATCCAGTACATGCCTGTCTAACAGTGAAAAATATAGAACATGAAAATTCTACATTTTCTAGGGTTTCCCATTATGTCGTATCTTGTAGTAAAAATCCTACTCCAATGTTCTATACAGAGATGCATATCTGTATGCCTAAACTCTAGCATTCTTCTGTCCTCCTGTCCTCCCCACCCTTTGTGCATCCATATAAATGCACATTTTTGTACAGGAGGCACGAACCAAAACAAAAAAAAAACAAAACAGATATGCAATCTATAACACATGAATCGTATTTCCACAACAGAACCTTTCTGCTTAAAATCAGCAGTTTCTATACACATGAAAACAAAACCCCTGACTGTTTCTGTAACTCATGTCAATCTAGTGTGTGTATCTCTGAATTTGTCTTATGTAAAAACATAAAATATGTTTTAGCCCCATTGTTGAGACTGTGTCTGATTTTATCTCTACCAGAGAGAGAGAGAGAGAGAGGGTAGTGAGAGAGAGAGAGAGAGAGAGAGGGTAGAGAGAGGGGGTAGAGAGAGAGGGGTAGAGAGAGAGAGAGAGAGAGAGACTAGCATTTGTGTAAAGAATGGGAAATAGGAAAGCAATGAATGATGGGAATACAAAGGTTTGAATACAAACATACATGTAGAAAGGGAGATTTTAACAACAAAATGACAGCTGGATTGGACTCTGACTCTATAGGGAAATGGCTGTATTCATTCCACTGTTCCCCTTAGCTATTTGCTAACTATGACCCCTCCCCATACTTGACTAGGGGGTCTTAACAGTGCCATCCAGTGTCGTCCGTCATTTGTGTAGTAAGAACTCGGTATCTCATTGACTACATACCTTTTCAACGGACTTTCCTAACTTATAATAGAGAAATGTAAAAATGTACTCTTAGTGACTCATATTTTCTCTGAAATACATAAAACGATATTTTGGAGCAAAGTATGTACATACTTCATTGTTGGATAATGATTCTCAGCCAAACAAATTATCATGAGTCACTGCAGCCTAAAACAAAAGAGTGTTCCAATTGTCTATTGTTAATTTGTCTTTCAAGAGTGATTCTTCTATTTCTCTATCTCCCCTTTTGATCACTAAGTCTATACTTCTTTTGTGTCCCCTTTACCTGTGAGAAGAAAAACAAGATAGTTATCTTAAAACAGCAAACACAACAAACATTTCTATTCTTTGCCGTCGGCTAGCAATTTAGGAAAACAAACATTTCACAACATAAACGAACAAACAAAATCAACAAAGATTACCTTTTAAAATCCGTTCCCTGCACACTAGTACTTACCACAGTTTAAACCCCACCTGGTTGTAGGACTACAGGTCTGACCTAAACTCCAGGGTTGACTATGGTTCTCCCCCAAGGCATTGGCTGCTATGAGGTGCACAGGAAACTGTTAAGAAGTTTCCGAGACTTGTGTGCGCCGTCTCTGTGGGTGTCTATGTGATTCCCCCTTAGATGGGCCAAGTCTCTTTGCTTCCGCTCTTGTTATTGTACAGTCCTGTGCTTGGTGTCCCATTTTAGTGCATCTAAAACACTTTCTCAACTCATGTTGTTTCTCTTCTTTTTTACAATCTCTCCTAATGTGTCCTTCTTCTCTGCAATTGTAACATCTCACTATTCTGGGTTTCCTGTTATGTGGGTTGTATGCTGGTGGTCGGGTGTGCAGTCCCTCTAGTGCTGGGATACTTACTATCATTACCCTATCACTTAGTGTCTCTTTCTGTTTGTTTATACTTTTATCATGTTCTATAGCTGACTCCCTGAGAGCACTTACAGTGGTTCCTTTCTAGTATGGTAATGAAGTTTGCACCCTTCTTTTCAAGTTTTCCCTGAGGCCATCCATTAAAACTTTAACAGCAACCTCTCTGTAATAAGGATTATCTTTTATGTCTGGTACCCCAGTATATTTGACCATCTCCATCAGAGCCCTGCAAAAGTAGTCTGTTGCATTTTCATTATCTTTTTGCTGGATACTAAAAATTTTACTCCAGTCCACTATCACTGGGAAATATGTGGCCAACCGTGTGATTATTTGTTTAATATTGTCCTGATTATCATCCTCGGTTAAGGAATCATCCTCCTCCAACATACAATCCTTAATGAACTTTTGTATATCAGTATTGAGAGGAAGACAGGTCTTCAATAATACTCGCCAATCGTTATTAGTTGGCTCATACATATTACCATAATATCTAATAAACTTCTGACATTTGGTCAAATCTTTCCTAGGATCAGGGAAATCAGACAAAATTGAAAATGTTTCAGACCTAGTGCATGGATCATGCTTTGCTACATGTTTTAAGGGAACATCACTATTCCTGTCTGCTTTCCCATTGGGAACTGCTGCTGTGCAGACAGGATGTAAGTCTACCAAATCATTAAAACTAGTTGTTGAAATTGCTGCTGCAGTACAATGGATGTCTCCCCCTGTGTTAACCTTTTCATTATTCTCACCACTTTCAGCAGCTGCCCCTGCTGGTGGGACCGTTCCTCTTCTTTGTCCTGAAACATTACTTTTAACGTTACTTAAAACAACATACAACTTACTAGTTACAGTTTTTACATTTTTGGTATTGGCTGTACTTCCCGCCCCGACCGAATTTATCGGGGGCGTGTTTGCGCTCAGTTCGCCACGCTTTGCAACGCACACTTCCGGAATGCTTGTTTCCGGTACGCTTACTTCCGCTGAACACGTGTTTTTCCTTACACTCACTTCCGCTGTGCGTTCGCTGCTCTGCCACGTGCTACCTTCCATTTGCCACGATTTTAAACAATGATTATGTGCATTTCTCACTTTCGTTGACTTTAACAACCGTACTTTATCTTTTAAGGTATTTAGTACCTCTGCATTAAAACTCCCTGTTGTTGGGAAAGGCCTATCACAATCTTTGGTCATTTCGACCCACGTGTCACAATACACAGTTGCGTATGCACCATATTTTGCACACATGAGAAATCTCGCTGACTCAATAAGACCTTCCTTAGGCAGTAAATTGGCAATCTCTAGCGTATGCCTAGCACCCATGTTGAACAATATACTTTCTACCTGGAACACAGACACACCGCAATGCTTTGTTCCTTCCGGCCAAATGTGAAATACAGACACACCGCAATGCTCTGTTCTTTCCACCAAATAATTTCAACTCTGTTGCTATACTCACCGCTAGAGATCTATAATGCTCGGTGAACGTATTTCCTTAAGCCGCGTTCACTCGCTTTGCTCGCACCAGGCGAGGATCCCTAATACAGAAATATCACTGTGGGTCCCAAGGGCTATCAGCTCCTCGATACCCTGGCTCAACCACAAAAATCTGCTGAGTTTATTATCGCTGGGAGCGCAAGTTGATACAATCAACCTACCTTTCCAGTATAATTCCTCCTAGCTGCTTCACCAATTCGCACTAACGGTGCGATTGGATCGCACTGCCTACCAATACTTATTATTAGCAAACCTTGCGATCTATTGGTAGCGCTTTTGCGAAAACTTCATTTTCGCATTCGGTATACCTGCCCTGTATACCGTCCTTCAGTTGGGCAATCCGCCTCGTCAGACAGCAACTGAACACCTCAACAATAAACAGTGTATCTACGTTACAAAATCGCACACTATACACCTTTTCTGCGCAGAAAATTGAAAGTTCCCAACAACCGTAATAATGTCTCAGAGGCTTTCACAAGTAATTATACTATGCATATAATAACTATCAAAACGATTGTTCAACCACGTGGCAAATCTACCGGAAGTTCGCGTACGCACAGCAGGAAGTACACATACGCTCAGCAATGCAATACACTTTAAAACGTAAAACGACAATAAAAAGAAACATTTTTCTTTCTTGTCCCTAGATTCTAATTAGCGTTCCTTCAGTCTATGCAACAACGGACATTCGGTTTCGCAACACACAGTGAACCACAGGTCTTGAACACATTACATTCTTTCCTGCTTTATGCGACGCGTCCGTCAATCCACCCTTTGTTGAGGAACCGAATATCGTAAGCGTTGCATACCTGCCGGTAACGTAACTCCTAACTCACGAGCCCCCAAATTATTAGAGTAATTTTATCGTTTTAAAATAAGCATTGCCCAATCAATTGTATGTGTGTCCAAAGCACAAAGTAATTTATTTTACCAGATGTAAATAGTCAACAATTCAATACATTATTATATAATGATAAAGTACAGTACAGCACAGCCAATACCAAAAGATAATACATACCAATGCAATCGCTCGCGCTCGCTTGCGCACCCACGGGACCCAATGGACAATATTCTATATAGAATATTGTGTCAGAGCTGACTGAGGCCCCAGTGAGATGCAGCTAATATATATACAGTCAGTGTTTCATTGTGAACAATAGAGATGACGTAGATTGTTTCTATAGGTCCAGACGTTGGGTGGGTCCAGGCCAGACAGGTAATAGGTTGATTCAATCTAAGGAATCCAAAGGTGGGGGTCTTCTCTCCAGGGGGTCTGCTCCTTTTCATAGCCAGTATCATACAAAGGTTTACTCTCTAATATCAATAACTAAAGTATGCAATGTGCGATCTCTTCGCCGACTGCACCGGACATCTGCTGATGATTAGGGCTTCGATATGATGTCAGGCATGACACCTTTCCTATTACCTAAACCTTTAATAACACTACAATGTACATATAATCACCATATATATATATATATATATATATATATATATATATATATGTATATATATATATATATATATATATATAGACTAATAATAAACCGAATACTATCCGCTCCTGAATTACAGTATAACAGAACCAATATGAAATTATATAAAGAACCAACTGTTGTAATGCGAGTGTGTGCGTGCGTATTTTACCGTGCGAACGCACCACGCCACATAACACATGGCGTACGCTTCGCAATACGCACGGCAAACCAATATTAAACCAATATACTTTCGTTCATCCAATTATACGACTTCAACAATGGTTTCTATATTGAAGACTAAGCACCAATCATTGGGTTATAAATTGTATATTAGGCATCATGATGCAGGCTTGTATTGTATAGTAAGTTGCAATATTCTGTGTATGATATACTGGATACTGATGGTCTATTATGCTGTGTATAATAGTAAAATACACAGCATAATAGACCATCATTAGCCAGTAACTTATGCCCATGTTTAACTTTCACAGTAACATTTTCCTAAGCTGGCACTGGCTCTTTTCATTGTGAATGGACAACTGCACTGCTCCACTTCTCTTGCTCTGCGTGTTCTGATACATAGTAGTACATTCCTAATTCCACTTTGATAATGTTATTTACGTTATGAACATTTTCTGCATGTTTATTTCATACAAACTGGATTTTAGACCCAAACTCAGCTAAGACACACCAGTTATTGCCATATTCACAATCTTCCTGTGGAGTTCTGCGTGTCTGCATCAGCATCATTCTCTCCCCTGCCATTGGCATAGCCGTGACACTTATAGCGGTGGACTTTAACACTAGATATATACGGACAGAGAACAATTGGAACCCAAAATGCTGGTGCACCAGCCACAGAAAGCAAAAGCAAAATAATTTAACATGTCTAAAGAAATAGGGCCAAAATAACTATGCTAGTTGCCAAAATGCAGGAATAACTGCATAAGGAAAGAGAGATAGTGCTTGTAAATTAAATCTCACCCACAGGGAGGGACAGACACATAAGTAATTCAGGAAATGTTACAGTTATTTGTAATCCCAGCTATTCCAGACTAGAAATATTAAATAGCTTTTTCAAATATGAAAAAAAAAGTTGTGCAATTATTCTGAGCACTAGAACATTTCTTGCATTGTCTCTTTTAGCATACCCCAGTGTGATTTGTGGATTTTTCACTTCAAGGATGTTTGCTATATAAATGTCAAAGAAAGGAAGAGGTGAATGCACACTTAAAAATTGCAATATCAATGTGACAAGAACTGATATTGCATTACATCACACAGCTACAAATCTGGTCTGCATTTCTAACATCACATTTTGTTTACTAAGTTGCAATGTCCAACACCGAAGACCAAACTCTGGTACTACTGCAATAGCTGTGACAGCAACGTTATTACTAAAATGACCCTTTTAGTGATTGACCCAAGGGTCTAACTGGGCTCAGTTGAAGATGGTCGGGTGAGTAAGGATCTTATCAATTAAGACACCTTTAATATGATATATTAGACCAGGGGTTGTGGGAAAAGATACATTGGCAAGACTCGCATAAAAAAAATAAAAGGAAGAACAAAATAATATATTAGCATGAACATAACAAGTTGGCTGCAGTTGATAATAAAAAAGTGTGACAATAATCTTACAAATAAAAATATAATAAACATACTTTCAGATACATGTATACAATTAAGAATAATAACACATACATGGATAATCATAAGCTAGAAATTATAGCTAGCATGGATACTAGAGATGTGCACTGACCCCTGTGTTTTGGTTCGTTTTTTTGGTTTGGTTTTGGTTTTGGCAAAACCGCCCTCATGTGTTTTGGTTTTGATTTTGTATCTGTATTTTTTTAAAAATAGCTAAAGTATGCTAAAATCACATAATTTTGCTCTTTTTTTGTTTCTACATTATTATTGACCTTAATAACACTAATTTCCAATCATTTCCAGTCAATTTTGACCACCTCACAGGTCACGATATTATTTTCATCCACTTTTGGACAAAGACTGCAGCGACCTGGCTGGATGCTAAGCGACAGAGCAATGACACAAACACACGGCAGTTCATAGCACATCTAGAAAACATTGCCACACAGCAGGTGCTGAAAAGTAGTGCAAGATGGAACCCACTTTTATGTAATATATTGAAAAGGACATGTACAGTTTAACTAAGCAAGCACTCCAGCGACAAGGAGTGACACTTTTGTGGCTGAGGTGCTTGGTTTGTTTGGGCCCCACAAAACAAGCTACCAATAGCTCAACAGTGATGTCAATGAACTCTACATTATTAAACCATGTCTGCTCATGCTGCATCTTTAATCTCCTTCCCTCTGGATACCTCCCTCTCATCCCTGAACAACTGCCAAAATTATGTAGACACAGGAATGGATATTACAACTGTAGTGGCATTAGATCTGCTTCAGACAGACTGTGACATGGAACATGTGGGCAGCATGGAATCCGTCATTTTGGAATATGCTTCATTGAACAGAGATTTAAACCAATATATAGACACAGTTAAGGAGACAGTACTTAAGTTAAAACGTGACCCACCGGATAAGATCCCGGATTTAAGAGAGCTTGTACACGAGAGATACACTGCACTTTAGAAGAATAATACAGAGGAGGTCCTGAGGCAGGATGATAAATACAGTATGTCCAGTTTAAAAAACAGATAAGAGACTTGAGAAAATAAATGCGTGTGTCACTGGTCCCTGCAGATAAAGCTTTGGAAGATGAAGACGAGGAGATCGCCATCACCCAGAGCACTCTTATAACACAGTTGGAGATGGTGAGCCCAGTGAAAAACAAAGTATGTGGTTACACGTATGAGAGAGAAGCAATTGAAAGGATGATTGAAAGCAAACTTCAGAAGGGTAAATCTGCTAGTTGTCCAAAATTTGTCTAAATCATTCTGACATGAGTATATCAGATCTTGTTCCAGACAATGCACTAAAAAGAACCCCTGACATTCACAGCAAAAAACAAGGTAATCACTGAGCTTAGAATCGTCCCCAATCCCAATTTTTTTTAAAATATAGCAGATTACAAACACTTTGTGGAATATTGATGAAACAGCAGCAAAGTGGAGGGTTTGAGTAATACATATAGACGTCTATTTAGACATTCATGCTTACATTACTTTTGCAAGCAACGTTGTTCTTTGTTACTAAAACATCTAGGTAACATTGGCACACAGCGGTAGCTGAAAGGAAAAGTGGTGCAAGATGTGATTGTCCTTGGGCCCTCTGACCCAAAATGTTGGATCTTAAAAAGGACATGCACCCTTTAACAAACCAAGCACTTCAGTGCCAAGGAGTGCCCACTTTTGTGGCTGAAGTGCTTGGTTTGTTTGGGCCCCCACAAAACAAGCTAATAATGGCTTTAAGGCACCTAAGCTACAATTGCTGTTAATGAACTCTACTGTGGCAAGATGATGTTGTCATCATCCTCACCCTCATCAGTGTGTACATCATCCTCACACATTATTAATTCATCCCCCTGGAATCCACCATTACAGAAGTCTCTGTATTTTGATGTAATTGGCGGGTAAGGCCTTCCTCGTGGAAATTGTAGTTCATTTTTATGAACATCATCTTTACCACATTTTGAGGAAGTAGCCTCCTACGCCGATCGCTGACAAGGTTCCCAGCTGTGCTGAAAATTCTTTCCGAGTACACAGCGGAGGGTGGGAAGCTTAGGTAGTGCAAAGCGAGTTGGTACATGAGTCTCCAAATTCCCTTTTTTTTCCTCCCAGTATATAAAGGGAATGTTTGATGTGTCTATTTCTAAGGTGTTGTTAAAATAATCCTCCACCATCCTTTGGATGTTGATAGTAGGATCAGATGGAGATACGGCAGAGGTGTCATGTTTTTTGGTCAATTCTTTTAGACCAGACCAGATGTCAAAATGTTGTGCTGAGTCATCTGCATCATCCCTGGGTCTCTTGGGAAACCTAAGTTTTTTCCTAGCAGCAGTTGACTGAGAAACTGAAGGAGGAGACGCCATCCTGTCACATAACACTTGAGCCGTCATCTTTCTCACCAGGAGCTCCTTGCATTTCTTGTGATCTGGGTCAGTTGGAAACAAAGAAAAGACATAGCTCTTAAACATAGGATCAAGCACCAACGGCAAAATGTAGTGATCCGATTTCAAGATTTTCATAACTCTTAGATGGCAAAGCGAATAAAACACTTGATCTACGTGTCCGACATACTTAACATACTTGCTTTGTTTCATCTCCTCCTTCAGTTTCTCAAGCTGCTTTTCCAAAAGTCTAATTAAGGGAATCACTTGGCTGAACTCACTTCACAGGTGACTACTTCGATTGGTTTCAGCACCTTGTACCACACGGAAAGTATTCTCCACTGTGCTGGAGAAAAATACATCCCCCTCCTTTCCCAATGTCATGGCTTCTGGAGCAAGCGTGGATAGCTTTTCGCTGCTCCTCCATCCTCAGAAGCATATACAGAGTGGAATTCCACCTTGTTACCACCTTTTGCTTTAGTTGGTGGCAGGGCAAATTAAATTGCTCTTGTAGCTGCTGCAATCTCCTACATGCTGTTGCCAAATGCCGGAAATGTCCAGATATTTTACAGGCAACAGACAGCATCTCTTGCAAGTCCCTGTCATTTTTTAAAAAGCTTTGCACCACCAAGTTAATTATGTGAACAAAACAGGGAATATGCTGGAATTCACCCAGCTGTAATACTCTGACAATATTGGTGGCGTTATCAGAAATGACATATCCTGAGGAGAGTCCAAGCGGGATAAGCCATGTTGCAATGGCATCCCTTAGTTTTTGTGACAGATTGTCCGCTGTATGCCTCTTAGTGAAGCCAGTGATACACAGAGTAGCCTGCCTCTGAAAAATGTGACGTACTTAAGTACATGCTGTTGCTGTTCCTGCTGGTTAAGGTGAATCACCAACCCAGTGTGCTGTCACAGTCATATAATCTTTAGTTTGCCCAGTTCCGCTTGTCCACATATCTGTGGTTAAGTGTACAGTGGGTAGAATGGTATTTTGCAGCCCAATAATTACAATTTTACTAACCTTCTGATAGAGGTGAGGAATAGCTTTTCTAGTAAAATTGTATCGTGATGGAATTTGGTACCAGGGACAGAAGACCTCAAGTAACTGTCTAAAATCAGCTGCATTAATAGTGGATATTGGACGCAGGTCTAATACTAGCATAGTCACCATGGAGTCTGTGATCCGCTTTGCGACTGTGTGACAGCTTTCATACTTGCTTCCTCTTGCAAAGAATTGTTTAACAGTCAATTGTAGTAAACTACTAATAGTCTTCTTCTTGGTATGTTTCTGGGATGAAGATCCACCCCCAGCAGCAACAGCAGTGGGACCAAGGTTCAAGAATTCTTTTGAGGAATACTGGTTAGTGGATGAGTCATCTAGCCTTAGCAACTTGGATGCAGGACTAACTCCGATCGCTATTGAGGATATTGATGAGGAAGATGTTGTGGGTGTAGATTGCAGATGCCGGGATCTAGCTGAGAGAAGGGACCTAGCTGATGCTGGACTTCTTGCTTTATTTTTTTAGCATAAGCTTCAGATTTTCCCAACAGGTTGCCATGAACTCGCTTCATATAGCATAACATGGATGAGGTTCCTAGATGGTTAAGGCTCCTACCTCTACTGACTGTTGCTTTACAAACGCAACAAATTGCTAGACAATGGTTGTCAGGTTTGGGTTAAAATAATTCCACACTTAAAAGGTGGATTTTTTGGTCTTATTGTTATGACTCGCCGGGTTCTCTGTCAGAGTTAGCTAGATAGATAGATAGGTATATAGATAGATAGTTAGCGATAGGTAGATAGGTAGTTAGGTAGGTAGTTAGTTAGCCACATTGGGTGTTTAGATATGTAGATGGTTCTTAGATAGATTAGTTTAGGTAGATAAGATAGGCAGACAGATTAGCTAGATAGATTAGATAGGTCTTAGATAGAGTCAGTTTGGTCTGTTCTCTGTCAGAAGCTGCCCTCAATCATGCTGTCATTTCTTATGTAATGCCTCACCTGGCCAGCCTGTTTCTCTTACTCCACTCACCTGGCTCCTCATTATCACCTACAGCCCATTGGTTCTGCTCTCCTTAAATAGCCGCAGGTTTGCCGGTAATACGTTTACTATAGTGTTCTGCTCCCCTGTGTTTTCCCTATTACCTGTTCCTGTTGTTTCCTGCCGGCTTAGTGTATCCCCGTGTACCAGACCATTTCCGTTCTTGTCTACTCTTCATTGGATTTCCCTGTGTACCGACTCAGCTCTGCTTTGACTCTTCTCCTGTGTTGATATCCCGTGTACCAGACCTGATTATGTTCCTGACTATTCCACTATCTACTCACCAGTTCCAGTCAACTATCTCCTGGACCCCAGTAAAGTCGTGCTCCCAGGCATGGCTCCGGCGTGATCTGTAGCCCCTCTGCTCATCCTAACCTTATACGGAGACCCAGCCTCTGCAGCATCTCTGCGATCAGATTTCTACAATCTTCCTCTGGCTCCGGACTCAACATTGCCACAGGTTTTGCTGTACTGGCTGGAGGGGTTCCTAACACTTATGCCCAGCATGACAATGGCCTTCTTCTTATCACATGCAAGAACTGCCTACACTGGTGCAGGACTTACACAAACAACATCATCCTCATCAACATCCTCATTAGCGCCCTTGTCAGCTAGACAAATTTCCCCCTCATCATGTTGCAATTTCAAAGTGGAATCCTCAATTTGTGTATCACCGAATACACTTGGGCTGCTCTTACACACATTTGCAGAAATACTGAAAGGAGGCTTCTTTATAGGTACAGTATCAGAAAGGTTAGGCTTACGCATAGCACTTGTGGATAGACTCTCCTTAGGGATTTGTGTCATTTATGAAATTGAGCATATATTTTCTTCTAATGCCTTACTGTTTTCTTCCAGATCGGCTTTTACACGTAAAATTATTTGTGCACCACTTTTGGAGTCAGAATGACAAGGTCTTGCTTGGTAATGACTGACCTTACAAGAAGATGCCTCAGTGACAGTGGCAGAACTAGCACTCATAGAGAAAGGCGAAGGCCTGATTCTTTCCCTGCCACTGCGTATGTAGAATGGCATGTTGTCAATTTTATTTTTATATGCAGTCAACTTTGCCTGGATTACAGGTCTTTTTTTCTTTACTAAGGTAAAAGGTGTTTTTTTACATTTTTGTTTCCCTGACTTTAAAAACACTATGCACTTTAACATAGGCATTAGCAGATGACATAGAGCGGTTACTATCATCATGACTGGTGCCAGCAGCTGCTTGGTGCTCCTGGTCTTCTGCATACTGCTGTAAATCCATTTTAATAACACAGTATAATGTGACTGCAGATTTTGAAGAACACTGACAGACCTATTATTTCTATTTCAGCAATGACAATTAACAATGGTGCAATAGCAGGCAGACTGTAAACTGGCAACAACACTGGGACCTCTCCTGTTTCTGTGTGAGCTATAATAACACAGTACAATGTGACTGCAGATTTTGAAGAACACTGACAGCCCTATTATTTCTATTTCAGCAATGGCAATTAACAATGGAGCAATGGACCTCTCCTGTATCTGTGTGCGCTATAAATCAGTTAAATGTCACTGGAGACTTTTAAGAAAACTACCACCCCTCCTCTTTCTGTTTACATGTCCTTTGTGGAGAATATGTGCAGGGGATGTGGTTTATATGGAAATTTACATCACGTATATGTACTATTTACACAACTGAGATCAATGGAACCTGAATGTGAATAAATGAAAAATTAAACACTGTTACTTTTTATTTTGGCGCACTATAAGAACCCGGGCTAACACAATAATTTTTAAAAATAAATTAATGTTCGTATGTGAGTGTGTGAGTGTGATGTTTATGATTTACAGCTCTTTTCATTTACATATCCTCATAGGAGTATAAAACACATGCATAAGTAAATTATATCCTGCATCCACCCCAACTGTTCTCATTGGTCCTACAATATACTGATTGTATATACAGCTGTATTATAAGATATTAATAAAGGTTAGTTTAAATAGTATGTTCAATTTCTCAGCCTAGAGAAGTGATAAGGGTTTATTAACCATAATGCTGGGAATCTAGGTTCTAGTGTGCTGGAACTCCATGAATTATGAATATCTGAATTTTTCATCAGCACCAGTATTACTAAGTGTATCATTGTTTAAATACAAAAGTAAAGTAAGAAAAATATATTTTTATTAGATTCTAAATACAATAAAATGTTCCTTATGTATGTAAGGAATGTAGACATGTATGAAATGCTGCTCATCTGAGGATAAACATAACCAATAAAACATACATCAGAAGTCAAACACGTGGCTCGTGGTTGAACAGGAGCTTATTGGAGCATACTGCAGGCAGCATTACTAAACTATGTAATGTTGTATCAAAAGTATTCAACAATGCGACATGTATATGTTATATGTGTAATAATTTTTAGAACCAGATTAGCTCAGTTAAAAACAAAAATATTAACTTAACAAGTATTGTAATAATTTGATCAACTTCTTATTTTTTAAAATGTACCATGTTTGCAGTATGCATTGAAAATATTGTCTAAAAATTAAAATAGCATAAATATATTCAATCCTACTCATATATTGGGAACAAGAATGGTATAGTCACATTTACTGAAGTATTATAAAGTCTCTCTGAAATGTAAAGTCAATCAGTTTAAAGCAGGGTAAAGCAGAAGCACAAACTTCAATACCCAGTTTGGTCTGATCAACTAATAGTCTAATTATCTGAGTCTCTTGCAGACAGAGACTAATAGATTGTTAACCTGTTCAGTCAAGCTTAAATTTCCCAGGGGAAAGACAATTCAGGCGTTCTATACCATTTTGCCTACTGATGCAATGACTACTTTTTGTATAGAGTCAGATGGAAAATGTACTTTTTGTTTAGAAAATGTGCCACATACAGTTAAAAATGGATTTGAATAAAAACATTTTTTATATAAATGTTATAAAGTACTATAGAATATCATCAATATCTTACCTTACAACAACATCCAGTTTTCCTGGTCTGCTAAAATACTTTCCAAATGTAGAATGCAGCATGGCTAAATACATAGGCTGATATAAAAACAATACTTTTAATATGTTATTTAAGTCAAGCCTGGCTCCTGAAATTGAAAATAACTGTGAAATAAGGAGCAGATCATTGTCTCCTGGGGAAATGGGACTTGAGGTAAAGTATTTAATAAATATCTCTGTATTGACTGAAAGGTCAAAAGGTATAACTTTTTGTAAGCTTTTCTTCAAAACTGAGATAAATCGCAATTGAAAAATTCCCCTCTTTTTAGTGATAACAAATGAAAAAGCGTAAAAACATTATATTGTTTCTTAGAAAGCTGCAGTGAAGTTATATATTGAAGTTTCATTCAAATATATTAAAATGATCAATATTGGTATTCTATTGATCTCTGATTATAAAAAAAACAAAATTATAGTATGAAAATAGAAGGAATTTGAATACCTATTTACATGAATATAGAACTGAGAAATACTGCAACAATGAAACTCAGTTGCAAATGATTTAAAGTTCATTCAGGATATAAATGTTTATCTACCATGATGTAATGATCTCAGTTGGATAATGTCATTCTCAGCACAGTCACTTTTCTCTGGTTGCTTAATCTCAGTGGTTGTATGGAACAATATATTGTCAGAGACATATTGGCCAGTTAGAGTGTTAACTGTAATTGCGTTCATGAACTTTATAGCTCTGCAGATCTGCAGATCTTTGGAGCTAATACTAATAATAACAATTTTACAAATGCTCATCGTATAGAGACATTTTAGTAAAAAAAATCTGGTAATACTGAAATATTACAGACACCATGATAGACCTACAATTGAATTGGGCTTTAGCGTAAACCACAACTTCAATGTGAAATAAGGAAGTGACAGAAGATATAACATCCTCCAATGTTAATAATAAAGGAAAAAGAAAGAAAACATGGAATGTTAGCGAGGGCACTCATATAGTGATAGAGTAATATTTTAAAATAAAAAACTTTCTTCGATATATATTAAAATGATCCCTAAATGTCCAATAAGCCAAGAATGATAATAATAAAAAAGAAAATGAAAAAATGAAAAAATAATAAGTGTAAAATAAAAATAAATGTAAAGGTCTTGTACACAAATCCAAATGCAAAAATAAAAGATAATTTTTTTATATAATAAATTAACCATGATGGTGCTAAAATAAGAGGAATAGTGAATAAATGGCCCTATTAAAAATAGTAGTATACCTGAAAAAATATACACACAATGGCCTATTGAAATAAGGTAAACTATGAAAATGTGTTCAAATGTAAACCAATGTATAAAAATGTGAAAGTGAAAAGGGTGTGAAATGACAGTAAAACTGATAAATTAAAAAATATATAATAATGGGAAACAAGTGGGAAGTGTAAGAAACTAGTGAAATTGTGATAAAGGGCCACTTTAGTTATTAAAATGGATTAATGTGTTTATATAAAACTGCTCATATTGAGGTGATGCCTATAATCTATCTCATGGTATCTGAAATAGATGTAAAATATTAGAAAAAAATAATGGTAAGAAGTCCATATAAATGTACTATCACCAACTATACAAAGAACAAGTAGTTGGTGTGATCATTCAATTCATTTGGTGTCAAATTATTCATAAGGAATATTTTTTTACACTCTCATTTTAATAGCTCTTGTTGTAAATCTCCTCCTCTGAGACCGAGGGTAATTTTTTCTATAACGAATGCTCTCAAACAGTCAGGATTGCCATCATGATATAATAAAAATGTTTGGCTACTGTTGTGAATGGTTTCAGTTTGTTTTTATACTGAGACCATTTCTGATATTACATCACCTCAATATGAGCAATTCTATATAAACACATTAATCCTTTTTAATAATTAAAAAAATCAAGTAATAACACACTGTGATACCATTAATACTGCTTTAAGAAAAGAACACTATACCTATAATTCTACAAGTTAGGCCTATTTACATAAATCTGCACATATCTCAGAGACTGAGTTACCTGTCAGAGATATAGACATTACAAATATCAGAGATCTAATGCAAGTTACCAACGTTAACTAGTTACCCTAAAACAAACGATTTAATATTGGCAGGAAAGTGATTATTGTATTAAATCATTGTTGATTTATATTTTTACATTGCGTGTGAGTGAGCTGTGGGAGAGTTTGGGCACCAGTGCACGGTTGGTGGCCATCTTGTTTGTTCACTATTATTTTTCACAGTATTGTTGCCCTTGATTATTATCTTACCCATCCCACTTACCCCTCAACAATCTACCCATATTTAAATCTGTCTTACCCATTTACTTTCTTTTGTTTGCATATGCGATTTGGGGGTATATGTATCAAGCTGAGAGTTTTCCACCGGGTTTGAAAGGTGGAGATGTTGCCAATAGCAACCAATCAGACTCTAGCTGTCATTTTGTGAAATGTACCACATAAATAATAGCTAGAATCTGATTGGTTTTTCAAACCCGCCAGAAAACGCTCAGCTTGATACATTTAGCCCTTGGTCTCAATTGTCTTTGGCTGTCGTCTCACATGATTTTATTCACTTGTACACATTTCATCATTTAAAGAAGCGTGCCTTTTTCTCTTTCATTAATTTCCACTTTGTATTTCTGGGAGTTGACCACTCCCTCCAGGTGTTGCATAATTTATAAGATGGAGGTTCAGGGAAGGTTTTAAATGTGACACCCTGAAAAAAAATTTGTATCACTAGCTTAAGATACTCACTCTAAAGGAGATGCCTTGACGTTGGCAGGTACGCAACTTTTTGCCTTTCCATATTTAAATCTGCTCTACCCATTTACTTTCCCCAGTTGATTGTTTGTAACCACAGTGTGTGGTCTGTTATTATACAGAGGGTTAGTGTGGTTGGGTACAAGGGGCTTCCCGGGTCAACCCCTGGTGGATTCAGTCCCAGACCGCATCTCACCATACTGTGTGAAAGACTTGGGTGGAGACAGTGAAGAGAGAAAACATTTCACCACCCCTTTCAGAGTGCTAGGAAAAGGGGTGCTGCATTGGAGGCACTGCTGAGATTATCGAGTGTCAGACTCAGAGCCACATAGCGACACCAGTCTTGGTGGGAATTACAGAGAAAGAAGTGTTCACATGGTGTCAGGCCCGATGATCAGCCCCCGAGCGCAGTCTGTGTCTGTATGGAGATGTATGTGTTAAAGGCATACCCCTAGCACTGCAGCAAGTGCCTGAGGTGTTGAGGCCGAAGGTTACTGAGATTCTTGCAGCAGTTGGAGACCGCATAGACTGCATTTTGGTGGAAGCTACCACAATGTTTACCAGAGAGCTGTTGCCAGGGAAACTGAGAGCACAGGAAGACAGTGATGCTCTGTGGCTAATCATTTGGCCTCAGAGACCCGCGCCCAACATCGACATGCCTCAGGGGATGAGCACAGGCCATCAAGTTAGACAGACGACCCCTCCCCTCCCCAGATGAGGGGGAGGAACACAATACAGTCTCAGCCTCATCCTCAGCCTCAGGTATTCTTAATGCCTGGCAGGACAAACTGTTCGCAACTGCTATAGGACAACTGGCAGGAGAGGTCAGCCAAGCGCATCATGGTGGGGGATATAGAAGGTTGTAGCCTTTCTCTGGAACAAAGGCAGTCCCCATGGGAGAAGAGGAATATGTTTCTTTGAGGGAAGCTGCCCACCAATACATGGGAGATTGGAGTTGTTCAGAGTCTTTGAAACGGCAGAGAATAGTTGAGAACCTGCGTGGTTCTGCAGCGGAACTCGTGCAAGCATTGAATAGGAATGACCTCCACAAGATAGCTTGTGATTTTATAGATACACCTAATGACGTGTTTGGAAGACCTGAGGATGCTGATGAGCTGAAGTATCAGTTGAAGCACACCTACCAGAGGCCAGGGGAGAAACTGTCTATGTACATATTTCGCTTAGATAAGATGAACCACAGAATTGTGGAAAATGGAGGAATGGCTCAAAAGGACATGAACCTGAACTGACTGCAGCAAATGCTTCAAGGGAACACTACCTAAGACCCTGTGGCTCAAAAGTACAGATACACTGATGCTAAAAGAATTTCCTCCCTCTCTCAACCAATTGGTGAAACATATCCGGAGAGAAGAAATTATAGTGGCCGCTAGAAAGCTGCATGTTAAAACGGTAGTAAGCATAGCCACACAGCCTGAGACAGAATGCAGCAATAGTGAGCTATCACAGATGCTCAAACTACAGGGGGAACAAATCACCCAACTTTCTGCAACACAAGCCCAAAATACCCCTGATGGTTCTCAGTTAATAGTAGAAGGAGTCTTACAAGTCATCAAGAGAATAAGAGAAGTCGAGAAGGAAGCCCCAGAAAGGTTGTTACATTTGTGGTGAAATGGGCCACATTGCCCAACAGTGTGCAAATTGGTGGAACCGAAGAAGTTCCCCACTCCGGCAACCCGAGGTAGCAAACAATTGGGAAACATAGGGGGATGACCAGCAACCCCCCCCCCCCCCCCCACTGGCTTCTAAGAAGATCTGAGCTAAGAAGGTGTGGTAACCCAAGGAGGAGAGGAGGAAGATCATCCCGGAAGGACTGATGGGACCTACTCCAAACGTGCCAGTGTTATACATGGCTATCATGCTCAGCTTTGCTGGATAGCAGGTCGCAGGAGTCAATCTGTCACGGGCACTAGGAGTCTTTACCCAGGTATCACCAGATGATAGACTTACCAGAGCAGTATAGTTGGTAATATGGTACTCTGGTAGCGGGGTGATCATGGAACAGGAGACAGCAGGTGATAAGAGAATGCTCGAGGAAAGTCTATGACTAGCAGCACTGTTAATAGGTAGATAACTGTACACAAGGAACTGGATGGACAAGGAAACGTGAGGGTAGTCAGTGGTCTGCGTATAGCAAGTTGTACCACTGCTATAGTGAGGAGGAATGTCCAGGAGTAACGAGGAGGTGATGAGAGTCAGCGGTCTGCGTATAGCAAGTTATACCGCTGTCTGGGTGAAGGAATGGAATCCAGGTGAAGGTATCCGGGGAGTCAGTGGTCTGCGTTAGCAAGTTGTACCACTGCTATGTGAAAGGATACTGGAAACTGGTGACTCAGGAAACAGGGAACAGTGGTCTGCCACTAGCAAGTTGTACCACTGAAATATATAAGTGAGGAGGAGCACGGGGAGATAAATGCAATGCAGAGTATACACGGGCACACTGAACTTGATCCCACGATGATATGCACAAAATAATAATAACTGAGCAGCACTGCACAAATATACAAAGTCACAAGAACTATCCAGGCTAAAAGGTAACACAGTCAAATGATAGCAATAGTCTCAGTGGATAGGAAACTCCGGAGGAGAACAACTCAGTCCAGCTAGATATGCAATACACCAGCACAGTCAATGAGAAGTATGCATACCGTGGTTCAGGAGAGCAGGCTGTCAGAGAGAGGTGCAGGAATACCTGAACGGCTGGAGGCCGGCAGGATGCGAAGTCCCAGGAGGGTGGAAGCGGCAACCAAGTAGGTGCAGCGCACAGTAGGTAGACCAGCAAGGATGAAAACAATACTCAGGAAGCAGTAGTATATAGAACTGGACACCTGGAGAACATGGGAGAGTTGAGGCGGTCTAGCTGCGATGAAAGCAGCGGAGCGTTGATCCGATGCAGACAGGCGAGTTGACACAAGCAGGAACACTGTAGAAGCACGGAGACAGCGGATCGGCTGGCTGCAGACATGATGAGTACTGGAGGGTTGCGATGAGCAGGAGACTGCAGATACACGGAGGCAGCGGCTAGGAATCAGCTGGTGCAGTCACGATGAAACACGGGAGAGTTAAGGTGAGCAGGATACTGCAGAAGCACGGAGGCAGTGGACAGGAATCAGCTGGTGCAGTCACGATGAAACACAGGAGAGTTGAAGTGGTTTGGAAACTGTAGAAGCACGAAGGCAGCGGATAGGAATCAGCTGGTGCAGTCACGATGAAACACAGGAGAGTTGAAGTGGTTTGGAAACTGTAGAAGCACGGAGGCAGCGGATAGGAATCAGCTGGTGCAGTCACGATGAAACACAGGAGAGTTGAAGTGGTTTGGAAACTGTAGAAGCACGGAGGCAGCGGATAGGAATCAGCTGGTGCAGTCACGATGAAACACAGGAGAGTTGAAGTGGTTTGGAAACCACAAACGAACAACAGGAATCAGCAGGAGCTGAATACACGAGGAAACACAGGAACACCTTCAGAGGCTCATGGGGAATGAGACTCCAAGATCAGGCAACGAGGTATTGACCACAGGTGCTTTAAATAGGGAGTGTTGCCTGATCAGCCAATTAACTAAAAGGAACATGTACTGAAGGTTTGAAAGGGCTGCACATGCGCAGACCCTCAGGATGGTGGACGGCCACGGTTCCTAAACACACAAGAAGTAGCACTCACCGTCCGGTGAGTGACAGTACCCTCCCTTTTAAAGGTGGGCACAGAACACCTGGAACCGGGTTTGTCCGGAAACTTGAAATAAAACTTCTTAAGAAGAGCTGGAGCGTTGAGATCTTCAGCCTTGATCCATGAACGCTCCTCAGGACCAAAGCCCTTCCAATGAACGAGGAAACGGAGAACTCCTCGCGAAATTTTTGCATCCAATATATGAGTAATCTCAAAGTCTTCCTCTTGATGAATTTGAACTGGCCGAGGTGCTGAATGAGGGACTGAGAAACGGTTGATGATGAGAGGTTTGAGCAAGGACACATGTAAGGCGTTGGAAATACGAAGATTCTTAGGAAGTAGAAGTTTGAAACAAACTGGATTTATCACTTGAATGATCCTATATGGACCAATAAAACGAGGAGCGAATTTCATAGATGGGACCTTCAAACGAATATTTTTGGTAGATAACCAAACACGATCTCCAATTTTCAGTGGTGGAATAGCCCGTCTCTTTTTATCTGCAAAAGACTTATATCTGGCAGATGTCTTCTTTAAACAGGTTTTGACCTGAGACCAAATATTTTTGAAAGTTTGACAAACAGTCTCTACAGCAGGAACTTTGGTGGGAGGGAGGGCAGGAAATTCCGGAAAAGACGGATGGTGACCGTAAACCACAAAGAATGGAGTTTTGGAAGATGACTCATGGTACATGTTGTTATGAGCGAATTCAGCCCAAGGAAGCAATTCTACCCAGTTGTCTTGATTGGCTGACGAGAACATCCTTATAAACATCTCAAGATCTTGATTAACCCTTTCAGTTTGTCCGTTTGATTGAGGATGGTAGGAAGAGGAGAGTGATAATCGTATGCCCAAGGTCTTACAAAGGGCCCGCCAAAATCTGGAAACTAATTGTACTCCTCTATCTGACACAATCTCGGACGGACATCCATGGATACGAAAGATTTCTTTGATGAAATATTCAGCCAGAGTAGAAGAAGAAGGCAACCCAGCCAAGGGAACGAAATGCGCCATCTTCGAAAATCTGTCCACCACTACCCAAATAGTATTGCAGTTTTTACTAGGCGGAAGATCAGTAACAAAGTCCATACTAATATGGGTCCATGGCTTGGACGGAATGGGTAGTGGTTGAAGCAAACCCGCTGGAGTTCTGCGTGAAGTCTTGAACTGAGAACACAATTCACATGCGGCTACAAACTCTTTGACATCTCTCCTCATAGAAGGCCACCAGTAACTTCGAGAGAGGATCTCAAAGGTCTTGCGTTCACCAGAGTGTCCAGAAAAACGAGAAGAGTGAAACCACTAAAGGATTTTCTTCCTAAGAGCAGGAGGCACGAGGGTTTTCCCAAATGGTAGCACCTTAGTGGAAGAAGCAGCAAGAGAAACACATTTGGGATCTAATATAGAGTGGTTGGGAACCTCTTCAACGTCTGAGGACGTCACAAAGGCTCGAGATAGAGCGCCTGCTTTTTTATTCTTTGCAGCAGGTTTGAAGGTTATGATTAACTCAAAACGAGAAAAGAAAAGAGACCATCTTGCTTGAAGAGGATTCAAACATTGAGCAGACTGTAGATATGACAAATTCTTATGATCCGTGAAAATTGTCACCGGATGACGAGCTCCCTCCAACAAGTATCTCCACTCCTCTAATGCTACTTTAATAGCCAGCAACTCCTTGTCCCCGATGGTGTAATTCTTCTCCGCAGGCAGAAGACCCCGAGAGTAAAAGGCACAAGGATGGAATTTTTGTTGCTCCGATCTTTGGGAGAGAATGGCTCCTAAACCAACATTAGAGGCATCTACATCTAGGAAGAAGGGAAGCGTCACATCAGGCTGTCGAAGAATGGGAGCAGAGGAGAAGGACTCTTTAAGAAACTGAAAGGCTTGAAGAGCCTCAGATGACCATTGCTTAGTATTGGCCCCTTTACGAGTCAGGGCCACAATAGGAGATGCAATCGAAGAGAAATCTTGAATGAAGCGTCTATAGTAATTGGCAAAACCTAAAAAACGCTGAATGGCACGAAGAGTAGTTGGCTGAGGCCAATGTAACACAGCATTCACCTTTTCTGGATCCATTTGCAGACCAACTCCGGAGACAATATAACCCAAAAATGGAATCTGGGGCAACTCGAATGAACATTTTTCTAATTTGCAGAATAATGAATTTCTCCAGAGTCTGGAAAGAACTTCTGCCACATGTTGGTGATGAGAAGGCAGGTCCTGTGAAAAGATCAATATGTCGTCCAGATAAACGACGACACATACATATAACAAGTCCCGGAAGATCTCATTAATGAAGCCCTGGAAAACAGCGGGGGCATTACATAACCCGAAAGGCATTACTAAGTATTCATAATGCCCATCTCTGGTGTTGAAAGCTGTCTTCCATTCGTCACTGGACCTGATTCTAATTAAATTGTAGGCACCACGAAGATCCAACTTGGTAAAGATCCGAGCTCCCTTAATCCAATCAAATAGCTCAGTAATCAGTGGAATGGGATACCGATTTTTGATAGTGATGGCGTTAAGTCCACGAAAATCTATGCAGGGGCGTAGTGATCCATCCTTCTTTTTTACAAAGAAGAACCCGGCTCCTGCGGGAGAAGTAGAAGGTCGAATAAATCCTAGCTGGAGATTCTCTTGGATGTATTCAGATGTAGCTTGAGTTTCAGGTAACTAAAGTGGATACACACGACCCCTAGGAGGAGTCTTGCCAGGTAGAAGATCAATCGGACAATCCCATGAACGATGAGGAGGAAGACGTTCAGACTGAGTTTTATCAAATACATCGGCAAATGAAGCATACTAAGGAGGGAGTCCCGGTGAGGAAGGTGAAATGGAGGATTGCTGTATTTTAAGAGGAACGACTTGGGAGAGACAACGATGATGACATTCAGCTCCCCAAGACGTAACTTGAGGAGTGCGCCAGTCAATCTGGGGAGAGTGACATTGAAGCCATGGAAGGCCTAAAACAATCTGACTTGTAGTAACAGGAAGAATTAAAAACGAAATTTCTTCTTGGTGTAGCACACCAATCTGAAGAGTTACTGGAGACGTACTCTGGGTGATGAGACCATTGATAAGTTGTGATCCATCAATAGCAGCCACAGTAATAGGTGTCTTCAGGGTAATCACTGGTAGGGACCATTGATTCACGAGGGATTTAGAAATAAAATTTCCCGCAGCTCCAGAATCAATAAGTGCTTGGGACTCAAAGGATTTGGTAGCGAAGGAAATTGTAACATCAAAAGCGCAGACTTTTAATTTTGTAGAACATGGAGAGGACTCCAGGGACCCTAACTTCACCTCTCCAGAACTAGTTAGGGCCTGGCATTTCCCGATTTTTTAGGGCATGAATTGAGCATATGTGTGGAATCAGCACAATAGATACAAAGTCTATTCTTTACTCTTCGGTTCCTCTCCTCAGTGGTTAATTTGGAGCGTCCTATCTCCATGGGTATCACAGGAGATGAAGCTGGACGAAGTTGAGAAGTTGAGCGAAGAGGTGCTTTAACTGAAGTTGTTTTTTCAGACTCCCTTTCACGAAATCTCATGTCTACACGATGGCAAAGAGAAATCAAATCTTCTAAAGAAGTAGGTAGTTCTTGAGTAGTCAGTGCATCTTTAATTTTATCGGAGAGCCCCTGCCAGAAGGCGGCAATTAACGCTTCAGTGTTCCACTGAAGTTCAGAGGCTAGTATCCTAAATTGAATGACGTACTGGCCTACTGTACGAGAACCCTGACGTAGACGGAGGATGCTGGATGCAGCGGAGATGACACGACCTGGTTCATCGAATACACTTCGGAACGTGGAAATAAATTTGGCACTATCCTGTAATAATGGATCGTTTCTTTCCCACAGAGGGGAAGCCCATGCGAGAGCTTGTCCAGAAAACAATGAAATAAGATAGGCCACTCTGGAACGATGAGTAGAGAAATTTTGAGGTTGGAGCTCAAAATGAACTGAGCATTGATTGAGAAAACCCCTACATGTTTTGGGGTCTCCATCATACTTTGACGGAGTAGGCAGGTGCAGCGTAGAAGCCGTAGACACCTGGGATGGCACTGGGGAAACGGAGGAAAGCACAGGAGCATCAACATTAGCTGTGATATTTGGCCCAGATGTTCCTTGGGAGGCTAACGCCTGGTAACATTGTAGTAACAGCTGTTGGCGAGCATCCTGTTGCTCCATACGGGTAACCAGATGCTGCAGCATCTCTTTAGCTCTAGGTTCCAAATCTGGGTCTGTCATGGCCTGATCTTACTGTCACGGGCACTAGGAGTCTTTACCCAGGTATCACCAGATGATAGACTTACCAGAGCAGTATAGTTGGTAATATGGCACTCTGGTAGCAGGGTGATCACGGAACAGAAGACAGCAGGTGATAAGAGAATGCTCGAGGAAAGTCTATGACTAGCAGCACTGGTAATAGGTAGATAACTGTACACGAGGAACTGGATGGACAAGGAAACGTGAGAGTAGTCAGTGGTCTGCGTATAGCAAGTTGTACCACTGCTATAGTGAGGAGGAATGTCCAGGAGTAACGAGGAGGTGATGAGAGTCAGCGGTCTGCGTATAGCAAGTTGTACCGCTGTCTGGGTAAAGGAATGGAATCCAGGTGAAGGTATCCGGGGAGTCAGTGGTCTGCGTTAGCAAGTTGTACCACTGCTATGTGAAAGGATACTGGAAACTGTTGACTCAGGAAACAGGGAACAGTGGTCTGCCACTAGCAAGTTGTACCACTGAAATATATAAGTGAGGAGGAGCACGGGGAGATAAATGCAATGCAGAGTATACACGGGCACACTGAACTTGATCCCACGATGATATGCACAAAATAATAATAACTGAGCAGCACTGCACAAATATACAAAGTCACAAGAACTATCCAGGCTAAAAGGTAACACAGTCAAATGATAGCAATAGTCTCAGTGGATAGGAAACTCCGGAGGAGAACAACTCAGTCCAGCTAGATATGCAATACACCACCACAGTCAATGAGAAGTATGCATACCGTGGTTCAGGAGAGCAGGCTGTCAGAGAGAGGTGCAGGAATACCTGAACGGCTGGAGGCCGGCAGGATGCGAAGTCCCAGGAGGGAGGAAGCGGTAACCAAGTAGGTGCAGCGCACGGTAGGTAGACCAGCAAGGATGAAAACAATACTCAGGAAGCAGTAGTATATAGAACTGGACACCTGGAAAACACGGGAGAGTTGAGGCGGTCTAGCTGAGATGAAAGCAGCGGAGCGTTGATCCGATGCAGACAGGCGAGTTGACACAAGCAGGAACACTGTAGAAGCACGGAGACAGCGGATCGGCTGGCTGCAGACACGATGAGTACTGGAGGGTTGCGATGAGCAGGAGACTGCAGATACACGGAGGCAGCGGATAGGAATCAGCTGGTGCAGTCACGATGAAACACGGGAGAGTTAAGGTGAGCAGGATACTGCAGAAGCACGGAGGCAGCGGATAGGAATCAGCTGGTGCAGTCACGATGAAACACAGGAGAGTTGAAGTGGTTTGGAAACTGTAGAAGCACGAAGGCAGCGGATAGGAATCAGCTGGTGCAGTCACGATGAAACACAGGAGAGTTGAAGTGGTTTGGAAACTGTAGAAGCACGGAGGCAGCGGATAGGAATCAGCTGGTGCAGTCACGATGAAACACAGGAGAGTTGAAGTGGTTTGGAAACCACAAACGAACAACAGGAATCAGCAGGAGCTGAATACACGAGGAAACACAGGAACACCTTCAGAGGCTCATGGGGAATGAGACTCCAAGATCAGGCAACGAGGTATTGACCACATGTGCTTTAAATAGGGAGTGTTGCCTGATCAGCCAATTAACTAAAAGGAACATGTACTGAAGGTTTGAAAGGGCTGCACATGCGCAGACCCTCAGGATGGTGGACGGCCACGGTTCCTAAACACACGAGAAGTAGCACTCACCGTCCGGTGAGTGACACCATCATTTTTGAGGGTTGATATAGGTGATACCTATCAAAAGTGCCAGTGAAGGCCTTGACTGGATTGACCATCAGAGGTCTGAGCAAGCAGAGTTACCCCTACCTAGGGTACATCACTGTGACTTTGTTTTCCCTGAAAGTTGCAGGAGTTGATCGCCTGCTGCAGATGATGGCTTTGGTGTACTCTGAAGCTGAATGAGATGCCGGAGGGGTGCCGATCATCATAGCCATTAATGCAAACATTTTCGGGCAACAAGCTTGGAGGTAGTAAGTAATTTCATACATGTAACATGCTATATTATTTTGTTTAATAATGATACAGGGAGAGGGTCTGTTTGTTTCCAGTAGTATGCAATGGTCAATTGTGTCGCTGCCAAAGAACAGCAGTTCAAATCTATGGAGATCAAGAACCTCATTATTATTCTCCTGATAGTTTCTCCTGAGAGGGTTACATTTAATAAGCGACTCTAATAACATGTATACATATTTGTATAATGTTTTAGTGCTACCACTCAGAACAAATTAAATTAACTGCAGTAGCAGATGAAACCGGTATGTAAATACACAATAGTTATTTAAAGTATAGATACTCACTGACCCCCGGGAAGTGGTTTTGGTTTTGGATCTGGATTAGCTTCGTGTGTTTTGTTTTTGGTTTTGGATCTGTTTTTTTTTAGACAAATTGCTAATATATGCTAAAATCACATAAGTTTGCTCTTTTTTTGATCTTACATTATTATTATTAACCTCACTAACACTAATTTCAAGTCTTTTGCAGTCAATTTTGACCACCTCACAGGTCACAATATTATTTTCATACACTTTCAAACAAAGATTGCAGCAGTTCTTGCCAGTGATAAGAAAAAGGCCATTGTCATGCCTGGGCATAAGACCAAAAATCCACCTGCTATGTGTGGATTATTTTTACAAAAATCCTGACAACAGTTGTCTAGCCATTTATAGCGTTTGTAAAGCCACACTCAGTAGAGGTAGGGACCTTAACCATCTAGGATCCTCATCTATGTTACAGCATTTGAAGCGAATTCAAGGAGAGCTGTTGGGAAAATAAGAAACTTATGTTAAAAAAATAACAACAAGCAGTCCAGCATCATCTATCGCCCTTCTCTCATCTAGATCCCGGCACCTGCAATCTACACCCCCAACACCTTTATCATCGATATCCTCACAAGTGATGGAAGTAAGTCCTGCATCCAAGTTGCTAAGGCTAGATGACTCCTCCACTAACCATGATTCCTCTGAAGAATTATTGAGCGTTAGTCCCGCTGCTGCTGCTGCTGAGGGTCGATCTTCAACCCAGAAGAATACTACTAGTAGTTTACAACAATTGACTGTTAAACAATCCTTTGCTAGAGGAAGAAAGTAAGAAAGCTGTCACCCAGACGCAAAGTGGATCACAGACACCATGGGGACTATGCTAGTATTAGATATGCATCTAATATCCACTATTAATGCAGCTGCTTATAGACAGTTACTTGAGGTCTTCTGTCCCTATTACCAAATTCCATCACAACACCATTTTACTAGAAAAGCTATTCCTCACCTCTACCAGAAAGGTCGTAAAAATTTAATTATTGGGCTACAAAATGCATTTCTGCCCACTGTACACTTAACCACAGGGGGACAAGCGGAACTGGAAAAACTAAAGATTATATGACTGTGACAGCCCACTGGGTTGGTGATTCGCCTTCACCAGCAGGAACAGCAGCAGCATGTACCCAAATACATCACATTTTTCAGAAGTAGGCTAATCTGTGTATCAGCAGCTTCACTAAGAGGCATACAGCTGACAATCTGCTACAAAAACTAAGGGATGTCATTGCGACATGTCTAATCCTGTTTGGACTCTCCTGAGGATATGTGATTTCTGATAACGCCACCAATATTGTTAGAGCATTACAGCGAGGGGAATTCCATCACATTTCCTGTTTTGCTCACACAATCAACTTGGTGTTACAGAACGTTTTAAAAAATGACAATGACATGCAGGAGATGTCTGTGTCCCAAAAAATTTAGGGTCATTTTTGGGATTCTGCAACAGCATGTAGGAGAATGCAGCAGCTGCAAGAAGAATATAATTTGAGGGCTAATGTACTTTAGCCCAACGAAGTAGTCACCTGTGTAGAAAGTGCGGACACGGTTAGCTTGAGTCAAGTGATTGCTTTAATTTTTGAGAAGCAACTAGAGAAATTGAAGGATGAAATTAAACTAAGCAAATCCGCGAACTATATTGTAATTGTAGATCTAGGACTTAATTCTTCTCTGAAAAAACTTAGCCTTCCCAAGACACCCAGTAGATGAGTCAGCACAACATTTTGACCTTTGCTCTGCTCTAAAAGAATTGCCCAAAAATCGTGACAGCTCTGCCATAAAATGAACTCCAAATTCCATGAGGACGGAAATTATCGGCAATTACATCAAAGTACACAGACTTCTGTGATGGTGGATTCCAGCGGGGATGAATTAGTATTGTTTGAGGAAGATGTACACAATGATGAGGGTGAATATGATGACAGTGTAGATTGCAGGTGCTGAAATCTAGCTTAGAGAAGGGAGCTACCTGATACTGGTATGCCTGGAAATATTTTGGGTAGAATGGTATCTTGGCAATTTTATGCTTTTCTACAGTAAACTTTCACCTTTTTTTTAGAGAGGTTTTCTTTTCTTTAAAAAGGTACAAGCTTTTTATTTACATCTTTGCTTCCCTGACTTAAAACCACTATGTACTTGAACATAGGCTTTAGCACATGAGGTAGAGGGATTAGTATCATCATGACTGAGCATGACTGAGACAGAGAGTGACAACAACAATGTCACACCTCCTGTTTCTGTATGAGCTATGGCACAATACAATGTCACTGGAGACTTTGAAGAACACTGACAGCCCTATTATTACAATTTCTGTTTCAGCACTGAACCCTGCCACCTCTCCAGTTTCTGAGTGAGCTATGGTACAGTAAAGTGTAACTGCAGATTTAGACCAAGTCAGCCAGCCCTATAATTTCTATTTCAGGAATGACTCTTAGCAATGGAGCACTCTTCTTTGTCTGTTATTTATAAAGCAGTAGAATTTGCCTGCAAATTCAGAAGACAAGCTTGCTAGCCCTCCTATTTGTATTTCAGCAATGACTCTTAGCAATGAAGCACTCCTCTTTGTTTGCTACCTATATAACGCAGTAGAATTTGCCTGCAAATTCAGAAGACAAGCTTGCTAGCCCTCCTATTTGTATTTCAGCAATGACTCTTAGCAATGGAGCACTCCTCTTTGTCTGTTGCCCATATAACACTTCTGAATTTGGCTGAAAATTCTGAAAAAAAGCCTACAAGGACTAGTATATTATATTTGTATTTCAGCAATGACAAATTCAGCAATGGAGCTCGTCTTTTGGTGTATAGAACACCCTACACTTATTGGTGCAAATTCAGAAAAAAAGCCTGCAAATACTAGAATATTTGTATTTCAGAAATGACTCTTAGCAATGGAACACTCCTCTTTGTTTGTTACCTATATAACGGAGTAGAATTTGCCTGTAAATTCAGACGACAGGCCTGCTAGCCCTCCTATTTATATTTCAGCAATGAGTCTTAGGAATGGAGCACTCCTTTTTGTCTGTTACCTATATAACACTTATGAATTTGCCTGCAAATTCAGAAAAAAAGCCTACAAGGACTAGTATATTATATTTGTATTTCAGCAATGACAAATTCAGCAATGGAGCTCTTGTATTTGGATATATATAACACCCTACAGTTTTTGGTGCAAATTGTGAAAAAAAGCCTGCAAGGACTTGTTTATTTGAATTTCACCAATGACAATTAGCAATGGAGCTTTGTTGAACACTGCTACCACCCTCCTCTTTCACTTCTCTACGTTTGCCTGCCCAACTGCTCTCACTCTATCTTAGCCCTTCTGTATCACTCTCTCAAATGGCGCTAGATCACCGTGGAGCGCGGTATTTATAGATTTCAAAACTCGCGAGATCCAAGATCCGACGACGTCACAATGACGTTATGCCTCGTTTTGGAATCCGAAAGTACCGTCGGCTCGGTACTCGGATTCCCTAACTTCGGGTGGGCTCGGTTTTCAGGAAACCCGCGCATCTCTAATTTAAAGTGATGTAAATGACAAGTATAGGGAAGGATTGATTATTAATGAGATAAAGCTAAGCAATTTTCTTAAAACGCACGTAATTTGGGCACATGAACATCCATATTTACCTAGAAGTGGATCTAAAGAAAAGTCTGTTTTTGAAAACGGGTCTAGGTATGCTCTGCTCTGACAGACACAATAAATTGCAGGATACCTCCAGTACATATGAGGAATATAAAGTCCCAGCAGATCACACACAAAAAAAGTATTAATTATTGTCAACTGTGAATAATATAAAGCCTTATTCATTAAGGAACTTAGGAAAGAAATTTCTTACTTAAGTCTTCTTGACAAAACCATGTTAAAATGCAAGGGGTGAAAATCAGTTGTCTATTTGGCACATAAGTTAAATACTGGCTGCTTTTTCATGTAGCTCACAAATATTTGATAGCTTATTTGTACACTGAAATTTAAAGTTGATATTTGTGTACTACATGAAAAAAACAGACAGTATTTAACTTATGTGCAAAATCTAAAACAAATTTTCATCCCTTGCATTTTAACATGCTTTTGTCCAGGAGACTTAAGTAAGAAATTTATTGCCTAAGTTCCTTAATGAATCAGACTGATAGTCATTAGTGAAAAACTTTTTTTTCACATTTTTGCCATTTACCATGATATTACTAATGTCTACTGTACATAAAATGCATTTTTACACTTGCTCTTGATTGCAAACACATGTTCCAGCATTCATATGCAACCACTATCACTGAGCACTTACACCTGCCCGGCAGCTGGCGCAAGTAATACAGCAGAAAAATATTTGAGATGCCCAAAGCTCGAGCTTGGCAAGCCATTCTGTCCATGAAATCATAGGCTATGCTAAGTGTGCTTTATGCTTTATTACACTGAATGACATGCCGTCGCACAATGTATTTTAAAAGTAAAGAGGGGGGTGGCAGTTACAAAGTACAGGGGTCGGGACCTGTCTATGGTCCTGGCCTGCCTGTCTAGTTGGAGGAGCCACCACCGTGGTTTGGCCACACCTGCATAAAGGGTTATGGAAGGAGTTGCCAAATCCATGCCCAAAATTCATCTTGGCAGCCTTATCCATTAGAGATAGTTATTAATTATTATGAATGACAGGATGCAGCTTTTGAGGTGATAAAAACATGGTGCTTCTCATCTGCTGGCTGTGAATGTTTTGTATTATAGAGATGCACCAAAGTCTACTACATCTGCAACAAGTTACATTTTGATACAAAAAGATGAATTATTTATAAAACTCATTCGTTTTAAATCTATTGATTTATGACGACATTTTGTCGATTGACTTTACAACCCTGTCCACATATTACATGTCTACATTTTAACTGTGTCGACCTTATGAATATGTAGACAATATGACTGTCAACATTATAACTGTGTACAGCTACATCCCAAGTAATCTACAACATTTATAAATGAAACAGTATTGTGTAAGCAACAGTAAATATTATATTTAGTTATTGTACATTTCAATCCCCCAATACAATTCTTACTTAATTTTGGAAACATTTTGCTCTTAATGGGCTTGATTCATCAAGGCATACATACTGAGTGCAATGTGCGTTTGTTTCAGAACACAAGTAATTCTGGTCTGCACACGCCTGAATTCAACAAGGAACGGATCTGAAAATACGTGCGCTGATGAATACTGGTGTACGTCTGCTCTGCTCTACTATACATGACACTGCAGGATATGTCCAATAACTATGTGGAATATAAATTTGCGAAATAACGCATAGAAAATAAAAATATTGAATTAAAGTCACTTGGTGATAATATAAGCATTAATAACAAAACATTAAAAAATAATATATATTTTTAATCCCTTCCCCCCATGAAATACATTTATTAGGATGTTATGAATGTCTACTGTACATAATATACATTTTTACAGTTGCCGCTGATTATATACACCGGTTCTACCATGCAAATACAGCCGTCATCATTAGTAAGCGTCTCTCTCACTAGCCCTGTATACGGAGCAAGAGATACAGCTGAAAAACAAGTACTTTTGTGATGTCCAGAGGTTGGATCGAACGCTGCTGTGTGTGCTCCTGATTGACATGCGCCTACTGACATTGACTATGGTCAATAACTCCTTCCTGTTCTCTTCCTGAAAACGTAGGCTGTGGTAAGCGTCCTTTGCGCTTGAAGAGGAACTGAATGTGGCTGTGTTCTGTGGCACATGAGCTTTATATGTATACAATGGTGCATTTTAAAGCATTTTCTTTATTGCTTTATATTTATTTAGATTGGTTGCTCATTGCATCCAACTGTTAGTGTTCTTATGTTTTTTGTATTACATGATTCAATGAGGTTTTATTAAATTGCACTTGATATATACTATGCCCAATGGCAATTCTCATTTTCCTAGTCTACATATACATAGTTTAATGCAACAAATTCTATTTATAATAGTAGCATAAATAATCAGAAGAAATACAAATAGACACATTTTCAAAAAGAAAGGGAAATATGAATATTCAGTTTGAATTATTACTTAATTTACTCAAATAAAAATCATTTGATTTTTATTTAAGCATCCAGAAGGATGCGGTGCTGTGATTAAAGCCAGAAATAGCACTGAATATGATGCACGTGGAATGACATTGACTGTGATTTAATTTATGCTTATTTCATTTGAAACAGGTTAATGTGCTTTCCATGAGGGAGGAGAAAGAACCTGATAGACGCCTCGGAGACATCTTGCACTCAAGAGGGGAAAGAATGCTCAGAAAGGATATCGAAAAGAAGGTATAAGATATGCTAATAATGTCTTACTGATGAAAAGTGAAGTCAGTAGAAAAATGCTAATGAAGCAAATCATTGTGATATAATGACAAACAAGAGACCTCAACCATATATGTGAGGAAAATGCAAAAAAAGAACAGAGATCAGTAGCAAACAAAATGAATACACAATTAGCCCTGGAGTTGTAAAGGGCCCACGGGAATATATCTCACTTTAGTTAAGAGACTTTGGAACCAGGTAGAAAATATTATGAATATTATATAAAAATGAAAAAAATAAATGCTTTATTTTTAAGCATAGTTTTCAGACTGGAAGTTTGGATCTTAATTTAAGTAAAATGTCTGTTTTTGGGGTGTACTTGTACATTAGTTATATCCAATGTGAATGTTACCATGCCACAGTCAGGGGCAGGCTGTGCTGGGAGGGTAGGGGGGCATTTGCCCCTCGGGCTGATCCCATAGTGGGCCACCTTGGGCTGGGTCACTGGGCCTCCTGTATTTTCTTTAAAATAGGTTGTTGAGTCGAGTCTTGCCCTTGGGCTAAAATTTGCCAGCCCTACCCTGCCCACAGTACATCATTCTTAGGGGAAGGTTCAAGTCAGCATGAAGTGTCTCCGGAACAGTCCTTGCACCGAGGTTGAAGATGAAATTTCCACTAATTTTTCCTTGCGTCCCATCTCGGTGATGCGCCAGCACATGGCAGCCAATTGAATCTCCCCCTTAGTAAGAACAGACGCTGAGGGGAAGATTCAATTGGCCACAATGCAGACATTAAAAAGATACTGAGATTAACATTAAAAATACTAAACAAGATTACTAGTGGCATCATGTAGTCAGGGCCAGCACTGACACCGTACTCAAATGCCTGCAAAATCAGCTTTTAACCCTCTATTTCACCCTCTATGTCCCAAAGATGTGGGAGGAGCTTCAGCTGTCTGGAAACTTAAAACCTTATCTTTTGACATATCTTCACTGGAATATCAGTAGGGTCAAAATTAGATATTCGTGGGGCCTTATAGCAAAATATTGTAAGGGCTCCCAAGTACCACCCAGGTGTATAAAAAACATATACATATGTTTTTTTTAAAAATGGAGGTGGGCACCTGCAGCTGCAGGCAACATGGCAGCTGCCCTCTGTGCTACTATGGTAGGTACACCCTTAAATATCAGGGTAACACTTAACACTGTACTTAGCAGGTCTTTATGTTTGTTTTCTTGAAAGCAACATTTTTCAGGGATCTTAGGGACCTCAGATTTGAAATAAGCAGATTTTCATTCATGCAGCATAAAGAATATTGTATTATGACTCGAGGATATCCTTTAGGCATACAAATCGTCTTTTTTGTTTGTTTGCCAGCTGTGACTTTTACTGATTGGTGAAACATATTTTCTATGAATGAAAATAAATTGTAAGACATTGCGGCTGCTGAGACCTAAGTGACTGCTTGAAAACAAAATTGGAAAATTCACTGAAGTTCTGTCAGTAACAGATGGTTTGCTGAGAACACAGGTGTACGTACAGGTGTTTAAAAAATGACTGACATCGACTAATAGTTTCATGACCTTAGATAGGGACACTGCTCCTCTGTTCCAAAATCAGCCAATAATCACCCACTCAATAAATGACATGACATCAAGCAATGGATAGAATATGGATACAGCCTTTATTTAATGTTTAGATTTTAAATCTTAAAGGTATAGTGTTCCCAACAACCAAAATCCGAGGGTGATGTCTACAGCACCCAATCAACTGCCCATCTCTCATTCTGTCCTGGTAACAATATAAGAAATTAAATCCATGGGCTCAGAGCCCCTCCAATACCAGCACCCTAGCAAATTCCCAGGATTCCCCAAAAATATAACTGCCCCGTCCCACCTTTTCCAGGGACATCCAATAAGCTCCCTCCCCTTAACCACCACAAAATGACTATTTGACAAGTTAAATTTTCTGCTCTCAATCCACTCAATACCCTTCTATACTACTTTCTGTCAGGGAGGTAACATGGGCAGAGCAGGTGGGTCAGGTGCTCCGGGCCCACAACAGTGGGGGGCACCATCAGGGCAATAGGCTATTTTTCCTTTATGTTTTCAATCTCCCAGAGAAAGGGGCACTATTGTCAGGGCCATATCATCTGCTTAATGGAGGGGCCGCCCCCAATCCTGTGCACAACTGACCGCATGCTGCCTATTACCATATAGAGACAGCATGCATCCCCACTGTTACCTTAGGGGTCACAGTCTTTTCGTGTTTACATGCCCCCTGACCTCTCATCCCCCTCCACTTGGTGCTCAGTTCCTGTCTTCACCCCTTATCTCTCCCCAATGTGTATTTCTATATCACCCCTTGGCTCTGTACCCTCCTTGTGTTTGCCTTTCTGTCTCCAACTTTGTAGGCAATACCTCTGCCCCCTTTCTCTGTGTTTGTATCTATTTTCTCTGTTTGTGTCTGTGATTTTCTTTCCCACTCTTATCTCTCTTACTCTTATTACATCTGTCCCTGCCACTGTCTTCTACCATTTTTTCCATCCACTTTTCCCCTGTGCCACTTACAACCCACTTTTCATCTTGCTCTTCACCATCTCCCACCATCCCCTGCTTGGTCCACTCCTGCTCTCTTCACCCCTTACCTCCCTCTTCCTCCTGTGCTGAAGTCGATGGATTCCTGCTGACTACTGATCTGAAGTGACATGGAATGACCTGAGGATGGCAGGTAAGCACAATGTTCTGATTTTAATATTTTTTTCCCTATAAACCTACTTTCTCCAACGATAATTCTGGCAGCTGAAAGATTAGCTGTCTTTAACCAAGTGAAGTCTTCCCCGTGCAAATTGCACAAGTGTTATGGCGGTACTTGTTAACAGATAACTAACTAAAATAATGTAAACATTTAAAAAGTCCATTTTTGTTATGTATAAAGGTTTTTAAATACCTGAAGATTTTTTAAATAAATTGTATCTATCATCATTATCATTGATTTATATAGTGCCAGCAAATTCCATAACGCTTTACAATTGGGATCAAACACAGTAATAAATTTATACTGGGTAATACAGACAGACAGAGAAGTAAGAATGCCCTGCTCTTAAGCTTGCAATCTGTGGGACAATGGGAGTTTGATACATGAGGTTAAGTGCTACATATTGCATATTGGTCTAGCCAAATTGCAATGATAAAAAATGCTTTGTGGGCTATATGATCAAGTCACACAGCAATGTTGGTCAAAGGGTTGTTGTCTTGTGTAAACTGTGTAAAGGGAGGTTACAAGGTAAATTAGGGAGGTTAAGATGGTGCTTAAGAAATATTATTAAGTAGCCTGAAGACATGGGTTTTTAAAAGAGCGATTGAAGGCTTGAAGACTAGAGGAAAGTGTTATTGTGCGATGGAGGGAATTCCACAAGTGCGTGCAACCCTAAAAAAGTTCTGTAACCGAGAATGGGAGCAAGTAAAGAGTGCAGGTGAGCAATACAGATCTTGTGCAGAATTGAGTTTTTGAGTTGGGAGATATTTTGAGACAAGTGAGGAGATGTATGTTGGTGCAGTTTTGTTAATGGCCTTTTATGCTAGTAGAAGTATTTTATATTGGATTTGTTGAAAAATAGGCAACCAATGCAGAGACTAACAGAGTGGATCAGCAGAGAAAGGATGATTTGCATGAACAATCTAGATGCTGCATGCAAAATAAATTGTAGGGGTGAGTGTCTTATTCGGGGAGTCCAGTAAGGAGGGAATTGCAGTAGTCAATGCGGGAGATGATGAGTGTATGAATTAAAGTTTTTTCTGCCTTGTGTGAGATATGTGCGCATTCTGGATATATTTTTTTTAGATTTACGTGAGATAATTTAGTCAATATGCGTCGATGTGGGGAACAAAGGTTAGTTCTGAGTCAAGGATCACAACTAGGCAAAGAGCTTTTCAGGTGGGATTTACTGTCTTGTTGTCAACAAAAATAGTAATGTCAGATAACACCAACAGATAACTTCTGTTGGCTGGTGGGAATGTTATTAACTCTGTTTTAGAAAGACTTAGTAAGTTGGTGAGAGGACATCCAAGATGAAATTTCAGAAAGACAGTCAGTAACGTGGGGCAATACAGACAGATACATTTGGGTATATAGAAGAGTAGAAGACCAAGGATTGAGCCTTGTGGTTCTTCAACAGATAAAGGAAGTGTAGCAGAGGAGGGTCCAGAGAAAATAACACTGAAAACGATTAGATAGGTAGGATGAGAGAGAGGATAGGACAGTGTCTTGAAGATTAGGGATTGTAATGTTTGTATGAGAAGAGTGTGGTCAACAGTGTCAAATGCAGCAGAGAGATACAGGAGAATTAGAAGTGAGTAATTGCCTTAAGATTTAGTAGTGATCAAATTATTGACAAATTTAGTCAATGCAGTCTCTGTAGAAAAAACTGTGAAAGCCTCACTGAAGAGGATCCAATAGGTTGTGTGAGGAAAGAAAGAGTGTGAGGCGAGTGTAGGCAATTCTCTCAAGAAGCTTGGAGGCAAATGGGAGCTGAGATATGGGACATTAATTTGTGAGAGAGTTTGGGTCAGAATTCTGTTTTTTCAGAATAAAAGTAATCATTGCGATCTTGAATAATGAGAGAAAAGTACCAGTAGAAAGAGAGAAGGATTAAAGATTTTAGATAGAGGAGGGATGAGCACAGTGGACAGGGATCTACCAATTTTTAAGGGTAAAGGATCAAGAAGACAAGTGGTAGAGTAGGAAGATAAGAAGAAAGTAGATACTTCCTTTGATCCCACAAAGGAAGAGAGGGTGTTAGAGGGTGCTGGGATGGATTTGAGCTTGTTGTTTGTTGAGGAAGATGATTCTATTTCAAGTCGAATATTATCAATCTTGTCTTTGAATTAAGAAGCAAGATCTTGGGCACTGACTGTAGTCAGAGGGTTAGGGTAGGGAGATTTGAGAAGAGAAATAAATCTGTTAAAAAAGTGTGTGGGGTTTGAATCCTGAGCATAGATGAGAGATTGGATGTATGTTTGCGTAGCAGTACCCAGAGCATTTTCATATGAGTGATAGATAGCAGTATATGTGATTAAATCATTAGAGGTACGAGATTTACTTCAGTGAAGTTCTGCTTTGCGAGAAATCTATTGAATATTTTGTGTTGCTTTATTTATTTTAAAACCTTTTTAATTTTTTTTCCACAAAATCATTTTTTAATGTAGTTCTACTGATGGGTCTTTTTTAGTACAATGAGAGATTAAAATATTAGTCTTGCAATTACATAGCATACTATATATATCAATGCAAGCACCCATATGAATGGAATCCACTTCCCTGCACTGTTCTAAAGAACCTACCAATGAGAAGCAGTCAGGTCAGAGTATAAGCTGCAAGATAAGTGAGCCTTCAATCAACGACACTTTCCTTAATCAGTGCCCCTGGCTCTTCAGTGTGGTGAAACTAAAAGGCACTGATTGATCTGCCAGAGGGCAAGTTTGAACTTGTCATTCCAAAATAGCTGGTGAGCCATATGGTACAAGGGCATACAGCCAGACACATGATACATTTATAGTGGAACTTCCACCATATTCATTGTACCTAAAACCACCATAAGAGTTGGCCCGCTGCTCATGCATTATGGACCAATACTTAGTGTTCACACCCAAGGCTAACATTTGACAGCCAGTCCAGGGGGAAAGGGCCCAGATGATGCACTATAGTTACTTAAATGTTGCCTTATGCACATTTATATTATCTGTGGGCTGGCCACAACCTTCCTAGCAGCTGGCCAGGTCTCTTCAGTGCAACACCACCACTTCACGGTGGCACACACCCTATTTCATGGACCCCTAACTTTTTATTCATCCTGTGGGCCTTTCAAGCCCCAGTCCAACACTGCCCTTGCTGTTTTTGTCAAATTTTTCTTGTCTTTACATACTAGCCACAACTCCTCCCCTGGCCCAGTTCAGTACCAGGGAAGGGTGGAGTGCCATAGCATGTGCTTGCTCCAGGTTCCATGGATCCACAATACACCTCTGCTTGCTCTATATGAATATCATAAATGCCTAGGCATATCTTGCATATACACTATTTTTTTAGGTGCACCTGTACAGGTGCTCACTAATGCATATATCTAATAAACCAATCATGTGGAAGCAACTCAATGCTTAAAAGCATGCAGAAATGGTTAAGAGATTCAGTTGTTGTTCAGACCAAACACCAGAATGGGGAAGAAATGTGATCTAATGACTTTGATCAATAAATGATTGTTGGTGCAAGGCGGGCCGGTTTGAGTATCTCAGAAAGATCTCTTTTGAGATATTCACACACAGCAATCTCTACAATTTAAAGAAAATGGTGCGCAAAACAAAAAACATCTTGTGTGGCAATTCCGTGGGCGAAAAAGCCTTTTTAATGAGCGAAGCCAGAAGAAAATACCTAGACTGGTTCAAGTTGCCAGGAAGGTGTCTGTAATTCAAATAACCATGTATTAAAGCAATGGTACACAAAAGAGCATCTCTGAGCACACAGTACATTGAACCTTGAAGTGTATGGGCTACAGCATCAAAAGACCATACTGTGTTTCACTCCTTTAAATTGCCATTTTAAATCCCACAGGAAAAATCGCAGAAAATCAATTGCAATTTTACAAAACCGATCCTTGATAAATAATGCCCAAAGGATTTCTTTGATTATTCTTGTTGTATTGTTACCACTCCTGATTATTGTACTGGTCATGGGGATTTTGTAGTCACAGTCTAAATAGCTTCATCAATATCACTAGAAAAAAGATGTCTCTTGGCTGTAAATTTACATAATATCCTGAGTAGACGGAAACATTATGACAAATAATTTAACAGAATCAAAACTGCAAAAGCAAAAATCATTTGAATTAAATTCAAAAATATTTTTAAGCTAGCATTTTTATTTCATTTCATGGAACACATAGTAATGATAGCTGCAAACCTCACATAAATAGGTCCATTACTGTTAGGAATTTTCAATTGAAATACTGTGGCAGCACAGATCATTAATTAATTTCTTCCTTTCCCAGAGCATGAATAAGTAACGTTTGTTTTCTCCAGCTGTGACGCATAATTAAAAAGCATGAACCAACATTCTTTTCATATGTTTCATTATATTAATGTATTTTCACTGAGGTTTCTTTAAATACAGAAAAAAAAGTCCAGAAAGAAAAAATAGTGTCCAGTAAATAGGAATACTTCAAAAGCATAAAATCAAAGAGAAAGAATAAACTCTATAAAAAAAATATAAAATCAATGCATGACCATAGGTCCACTAGTCAAGATATTTATTTATCAAGTATTCATTTTATACCTACATACACATAGTGGCGCATATTGGCATGTTTAAACTGCCAGTACAAAGCTTAGGTGGAAGTGAAACTAAATCAAAAAGTTTTTGTTCAGAGCTGGCAAAACACATTAAGTCCTACCAGCCCACCTGCGCAGAAAAAAAAATTAAGCATGGGCCAAGGGCCCCACTCTACACAGAGCAGGTATTGGAACAAGCGCTGGGGTATTGGGGACCAATGCATTCACTGGAGATCCATCACCTCCCTGATTCAGATATTTTGTTGAAGATGCAGTTTTGCAGTTTCATTGAATGCCAGAAAAGCCCTCATTAAATAGACTATAATTTAGAATTCCCTCACGACATATAACTTAGTTTCTGAGCGAACTGGCTGGGACAGCTACTGTTTCCACCATCAGGGCTTCCGTCATAGAGATAAATCCAATAAAGTGTCAAGAGTCCTGGAATTTCAATAGTTTAGGAGGGCCTCAGTATGAAACAGTATATAAGTAATAATTTTTGAAAAATATCTTTTGATGTGTGTCATATACACCACACTGTAATTTATGAGGATATCAGTTATGGTTTTCCATGACTATATACATGCACAAGAATAAAGGCCGAGAGGCTTATGTTAAATTGTGCTCTTGGTGTATAATACCATTTTTGCATCTCAGAATGCGCTTGGTGCGCTTGCCAAGAAGTAAAAAGCATAATATACGACAATAAACGTAATTTGCGCTCAACTTAACATTAGTCCCTTGAGTGTTTATATATAGATCGCATACCCCCACAGACATTATAAATTGGCATATGTAATTGTTGTTCTGCTTACGGTGGTAATATAGATTTTAAAAAGCCTGTATCAACACATATAACAGTGGTACATCAGATACCCAGCTAAAGGAAAAACATTTATACACATGAGTTTATAAAGATTGTATTTACAATTTGTGTAATTAGATTCATTTAAGTTGAATATTATAGGTAGATGCATTTGTTTTTGTTTTTTTAAATACTTGTAAGTACCACATGTGATAGACAACTTGGAATCACCTCTGCAACATGTAATCTCCGCAGCTGGAACATAAACAATTTTCCAAAAATCATCCTTTCAGAAGTTAGTATCCCTCATTGATTTGCCAATTACTTTTGAAAACTTTTGACAGAAATCACAGTCTTACCTCTTGGCACGTGTAGTCTGCGATCATTGTTCCGGAACTAGTGCTTTGATGTGAGCAATAGATTTATTAATTTAGTTTATTTCACTTTTATCTTTTACTTAGGTGAATAATTATAGGATGTCTGCCAATTAGGTTCAACTCTGTATAACAAATGTCATAGTTCTTTGCAGAAGAGGGGGTTGGGAAAACTAATTATTTAAAGTTAATCTTTGCCAAAACTTTTCTGTACAATACAAAATATTTAGTAAATTCAATTAAGACAATTGGTTTTCATCAAGTAGCAAATTAAACCAGCAAACCGTGATTTGCATAACGAAATTATATAGATAAAGGCCGCATGTAGCATCTAGACACCCAAATTTGCAGACAAATTAAAATTGTTCCTTTCATAGAAAGATAAGCTTTCAGTAATGGATTTGACCTATTCAATTAGTATTATAATGTATAAAATTGGAAAATAGTAAAACAATCTATTTGTATCTCAAGCATGCTCACAGCTACAAAAGCTAATAAGCATTGTTTTCTTATTTCTTGACCCAACACCATACTAGTAATGTATTGTATGTGGTTATTTGACACCACACGAGGTACGCAGCTCCTTATAGAAAAATAATGTAAATGGGTACATGCACCTAACCCATGCCCCTGCCTAATTCCATGAAAGGAGAAATGCCACCACCTATTGAATAAGGGTAATATGACCTCAATATACTGTCTCCCACTGGCACACAATAAGCACTCCTTGTTACTCACAGGTTAGCAATGCACACATCAGCAATCAAAGGGTTAACACTTAACCTCTCAAGGCTCTATGACACAAATGGACATGCAAGCACACATTAGGGTTGGTATACAAATGTATTTTCAATTCACAACTCAGCATTTTAAGGGTTAGCATGGTCAAGTAATATTCTTCATAAAAGGCTGTGAATTCATTTAGAGCAATAAGGACATCACTAATTACATTTTAGATTTAATATACAAAAAGTACAATGCTTACAGGTTATATAAAAAAACAATTGACATAACATACATAAGCAAAACAGTTTTAAAATAAAGGAATTTACACACAAGTGGTATATTTTGCACCAAGGGAAATTGGCTTGAAGATGGACAGCATATCTGTGATAATTGATTTCCCAAAAAAACTGTCAATTTCTTGTAACTGGTCTCTGCTTTTTGAAGACACTTCCATACCTGTCCCCACCTCCAGGGGTTGTGGTCTGTGACACTGTTTGCAACCACCATTTGCATGTTCCAAAATGTAATGCCCAATTCTACTATGTGACCTAACTTTCCTCTGGAGTGTCACACAGACCCATTTAATTTATTAATAAATCCAGCATAATTCTACAAATTTATAGATAACAAACAGCATAGCTCTAGTATATGCGCTGAGTTGAAACTGATTTTCTCACCTTCTCTGTCTGGCAGATAGCTTTATTTGATGTAGGGGCTGCCCTCATTCACTATTTATGAATATGGGGTTAATCACTAATTATATTAATTGTAAATTGCATTTTGGAAACTGAATTATATTTGTCTATATAAGATACAGCAAGCCATCATCCTTGTGTAAGGCCACAAGCTGTGAATGGCTCCTTAGAGTCTCTCTCGGTGTCAAAAAATCTCTTTTATGTCAGGATGTAGCTCATCCCAGGGGCTTTTGAAGCTGCTTAGTTTCCCTGAAAGTGGTGCTGTTATCTTTTAACATAGAGGTGGACAGTGCCACCAAGTAAACTCACACCAGACCCTCTGACTTCACATTTTACAAATTAGTAGCTCAATTTATCAATAGATTCATTTGCTATACCATATTTACACTGCAGTTAAGATTAGGCCTTATTCCCCACAATTATGTTTTGGGATAATTCTTATAAATGTAATTCCTGTTCACTACAAGAAGGTATCTTGTAGATCTCTTCAACATTCACAATTAACACACACTCTTCACCAGTGCTGGGTTGAGCTGCGCCCCTGCCTAAGGTCAGCTTATGTGCGATGAATCTTTGTTTGGCACTTTACTGCTCATTCACCACTCACCTCTACCCCTGCGTTTGCTCAGAGTGGGTGACTCAAAAGTTAGAATGGCAGCCGCCGACTTACTGTCACGACTGAGTATAGCGTACCTGCTATCGTTGGTACTACTCAGAGGAAGGTGCGGATTCTAACGTGCCCCTGGTATTCACCAGGGACCCCCGCAAGGAGGTATGGACTCAGCTGCAGGAAACACGCAGGTCGCGGTCCTTCCACGAGTCAGATAGCGAAGCAGGAGAGAAATGTCAGACAGGCCGGTTCAGCAACGGTGCGGGCAATGCAGGTACACGAGGAGAATCCGAAGGGGTGGCGAGTCAAGCCGGGTCGGTTGCATTCTGGCAGTGAGGTACAAAAGCGGAGATCCAAAAGGGTAGTCAAGCAATCCGGGTCACGAGGGTCACAGGCAAACGACAATAATCAGGAGGCAGGCAAAAGATCAGGAGATAGGTAAACACAGGAATACACTGGAAACGCTGGAGGACAGGAGGACCTGAAACTCTGGCACAGGAGGAGGGATCCAGAGAGGCTTAAATAGTGCTGCTAGCCAATAGCCTCAGCACCTGTGGTGCTGTCATAGTCCTAGCGCCGTAGCGCTTGTTATACATTAGCGCCATAGCGCTACCTACATGCAGCGTCCCGTTGCCTGGCAACGGGAACGCTTTCTAAACTGTTGCCTAGCAACCAGATGTGCTTATATGGAAGGACAGGCGGCCGCCGGGCGGCGCCTGAGAGTATGCCCTCCTCCTTCTCCCCTCGATTGGAGGAATCTCTTAAGTAACAGAGGGGCATGAAGGTCAGGTTTATCCATCCAAGATCTTTCTTCAGGACCAAATCCCTTCCAGTGCACAAGGAACTGTTGTAGCCCGTAGCGAATGCGAACATCCAGGATCCGGCTGATCTCAAACTCTGTTCCTGAGGAGGTTTGGACTGGAGGAGGACGAGATGGAGGTATGAAGAATTTGTTAAGCACCAATGGTCGAAGTAAGGACACATGAAAGGAATTATGACATCGTAACGAGGCAGGTAACTTTAACTTGACACACACAGGATTGATGACATGTGAGATCGCGTAGGGACCAATGAAATGTGGAGCCATTTTCATAGATGGTACCTTAAGTTTTAAATCTTTAGTGGAAAGCCATACTTGATCCCCTACCTTCAATAAAGGAGTAGCCCTTCGGAGCGGAAGCGGAAGTGACGCATCCGGTTGCTAGGCAACCAGACGCACTTATGTGGAAGGACAGGCGGCCGCCGAGCGGCGCCTGACACTTACCCACTTTTGTAAAGAAAATTATTTTTGGGGAAAGTAAATTGTCAGACCCCCCTGAAGCACGCAGTGCTTACTCGGATTACTGCTTTCCACCTCCCTGCTCTTCACCCCAGTGATTTGTCTTCATCAGACTACACTGACTTTTCATGTTTTTAATTTGTAACTCTTCTAATATGTTCCAATTACATCATTGGTATTGAAATATTCTCTTTGGAAAGATACAATTAACCTTCACAAGGTGACTAAAATTGCGTATCACAGGGTTCATAGACTATTTACTTACAGTAGATTAGGGACACATAAAGAAAAAATGTTGAGGGGATGAGGTTGAGTAAAGACTGAACAACAGACAGACAATCACAGGCTAAGTGAATTAGAAGCAATTACTAATCAGTCCGAAAATTATTTATTTTCTACAATTTATAGATTCAACATAGTTACAGACTAGTAATCATGCTTGAGAACTCTACCGGAATTTCCATGAGACTCCCAAATTCTAGTTAGAACATACCATTCTCCCACATCCTGCCCACTTCTTAGTGAAGAGGACAGGATGGGAGCCTGCATGATGCGATTTTTAGCCTCCATGGGGAAAAAATGCAATTGCCCCCTCCTCAGTTACCATTCACCTCTGGGATCTCTGGAGGGGCAAAGTAAAAAGTGGGCAAGGATGATGGAAATATTATGTAGGAATGAATGCATGAAAGGTATTGGTAATGGAGTAAATATGAAATGTAAATGAAAGTCTCCAGAAGTAAAGTAAAGATTAAGATCGTTTCTGATATAGGGTCAAATTTAGAGTCATTTTACAGCTGTTACAACACTTACAATGATGGTTTCTGTAGAGTAAAGTCATTTATCATCTTATATATATATATATAGTATATGGATATTATTATCTTTTATTTATATGGTGCCACAAAGGGTCCGTGGCGCCATACATAGAGCAAGGGACAAAACGGGACATGGCATATAGGCATAACAAAAACAAGAGAAACCAATTGTGCCATCACACTATAAGCCCTATACTACTAATCTAGTGTACGAGTCCTAGCAACAAAGGAAGTTCTGATTTTACAATTTAATAAGGTAATGACAAATATTATAATACATACATTTCAACTTATTTTTCATTAAAATAGTTACAGTTATAAATAGAAAAAAAATGTGAAAAGCATTCTGTGTATCATTTTGGTCACATCTGTAGCCTGATTTGAATCTCTCATAAGTAGAATTTGCATATGGTAGTGTCAGCATTTCACTTCCTGAAAGCAAAGTAATTCCTATGTCTAATATGGCAGCAGGCTGCAGAACTGTTAAAGCTGTAAATATTGATCCGCTTCTCACTGAAGTGTTGTTTAGTTGCTCCCCTGAGATTGTGTGAGTGTAAGAAATCCTGCATCAAGAGGTTTTCTTCATTGCTTTAAATTGCCCACGGAACCAACTGCTGTAACAAAGTTGTCAAACCTTTTTTGCTTTTACCTTCAACTAGCACTTTGTCATCCTATATGTCCTATTGCTAAGCCTGCAGTATTCTAAACCAAGTAGACAGCAAACATCTGTAAAACACATAGATCAGCTATAAGACTACATTTCCTTAACTTTTTTTTATTAAGTAATCACAATTTACCTTACCACGTAAACAGTTTAATCTATTTCATATGCTACTACAATTGTAATTCGATTCAGCTGTATAAGTTCTCAAATATAAGTAAATAAATGTTGATAATGATGATGTTACACAACTATTCCATAAACTAGGTCTTGCAATTATAGCCTTGGAACCAGACATAAGATGAAAACTGTTTATTGCAGAAAAAAACACAGTCCGGGTGATGCAATGTGAATATAGACTGGGTCAGAGTATAAACAGATTTCCAGGTATAGCAGATTAGCAGGAATAAATGCAAATGTCAGGTTACCTCCAGGAGAAGATACAGGTGATTGGTTAATGCTGTACAAAGAAGCAGAAACTGGTGTGGATATCCACAGGAACAGAGAAAGCAAGGCAGTAATCCAAGGTAACAAATATTAACAGGCTCAGAAACATTAATGACCAGCAAGAAAAGCTGGGAGAGGCACGTATATATGAGACACTCGTGTGGATGATTAACAGTTAATTCCTGGTAGTGGAAAGGACAGAACAGCAGCACCTCTCGTGTTTCACAGGTACTGCAGGACAACATAAACAACAGAGTCCAAAATCGTCCCAGATTCAGGAGCTGCCAAGATGAAAATAGCCTCCTGAGGTAATGCTGCAGAAGACACGAGGCAGATCCTAACAGACGATGATGATTTAGGTTGCAGGTGATCAACATTTACCAGTATTATCCATTCACAATTTAAATGGTAACAATCATTCTTTTTATATATGATTCCCCTCTATTCCAACTGGTATTACAGCATCCTAATTTAGCCCCCATTAATTATCAACTTATTGCCGTCATGCATTGTGTGAAGATACCGGGTTTTCTGGTCCAATGCTACCCACTTCACTCTGGCAGTCCACCAGAGGTGCCTTTCTATGCCAGGGAAGCCTACCTAGTACCTGCTATGGTTCACTCAGGCAAATGCAGTTAGAAAGTACAACAGTACATTTATTGTAATAAACACAACACTAGAATATTATGTACACACATAAATGGCAGGTAGGTTCACCACATCATCTGCCCCTTACCCCACTAGCTTAAGGAGTTACAGTCACCTGGCTGTGCAGACTTTATGACCCATGGATCTGTTAATGTATTCCTCTGGTAGAGCCACCAGCCACCATGCAGCTTCTAGCCATCAATTCCCAGAATGAACATCACATCCCCCCTGGAGTGGCTCCTTATATCTAGGGTCAAATTTCCACAGTGGTTTCCTCTCCCTGTCAAACCCCTGGGTCTCTTTTTGTTAAACATTGTTGAGTCCTGGACTAGGGGGCTGGAGAGGGGAGTGGAGATGAGCTGTTCTTCCATAGATACTCCCCTGCTAGCTTGTAGACCAAATGTCTGGAGTAGTCTTGTGAGAACAATGGATACTAATTAGCCTCCCCCTCACATGTATCCTGCAATCTGATTCTTACCCATAACCCACCTGGTTTCACTTTAAGTACAATGAATAACAACTTCACTGCCATATCAACAATATACAATAAACAATATACATATTTACAATGAGCTACAATGTCCCCTTATCCACATGTAATTAGACACTGCAGTTGTACACTGTTGAGCTGGGAAACAAAAGCAAGGGCTATAAAAAGTACATGCTATAATCCACATATTGTGAGAAATGAGGGACAGGCTAGTTTAGGTGTTATGAAAATCATTTCATCACACATTGCAAACATTACTGCTCAAGAATACAAACTTTTAATGTATGTCTCATATTCTCACTTAGATTTACACATTTTGACGGATAACACCTAATGCCCACCATTGACCAGGGTTACAATTATATATTTACAGTTTTATCTCAAAAAATTCTCTTCTCTAGCTTGCCCAGAATCCAACATTATCTAAATAATCATAAATATTTTTTTCAAACCTTCTGTAAAACCTAGCGTGGGATATGAATAAATGTATTACCTACAATTTTCTGTGCTCTTAAATTCTATAGCTGATACTAATGGTTTTATTATCTTTGTATACTCCCCATCATTCTCCTACAGTTAAAGAGATTTGCTCACTAGTAATTTAATTGCTAGTGTGATGACTTGAATAAGGCTTATATGCCTTGAGATGCAACCTACCCAAAATGAGTAGTATCACCTGTATCACCTTAGCATAATTAATGCTGCAATCACTAAAATTAGTTGAATATTAGTGTTTAAAAATACACAGGTAATAAATATACTGCAAAGTCTTTAAAGTCTTGATTAGACAATTACATCATTTTACTGTATAATGAGAAACAGGATATTCTTGGGAACCGAGTAGTTAAGGAGATTCACAATGCTAATCAGTAAATATGCTATGATTATATATGCACAATCGTCTCTTCTACTGTGCTAAGAGTAAACGTTTGTCATTGTGCTGTAGAGTTCCCACTGGGCTGTTGGAGAAGAGCGACAGAAAAAATCCTGAAAATATGGAAATCTCTTCTTCCTATCATTATTTCCGAGTAGAACTACTGTCAATTAATGATTAAACCTGGTCATTCTAACAAGTACACTGGGAACTATTTTCATGGGTGTCATTATTGTGCCTGTTTTTTATGCTATTATGGTATCTTTGCAAATAAATTTACTATATAATGAGGGGATCTGAGTATTCCCTGGGAGTTAAATTGTAAATAGTTCTCAGTTCATTCAGCTAGAGTTGTTTAGTAATAAAATTAAGGCAAAAAGAATAGTTAAATTAAACCTATGTTTACAGGGGGTACAACAAATAATCTCAGTTATGTAGTGTTTGAAATATGACTTGGCACTATTGGACGTGTTCTAGTAGAGCTCACATTGGGATAAAAACAGGTCAAAATCACGTCTGATTTAACAAATGTTAGTGGGTTGAGGTATGCATGTAAGTATGCATGTAGTGCACCATACATCATAACAACTTGGATGTACATTTGATGCCCAAGTAAGTTTGACAGGAGCTGTCTGTGGCTTTCCTCCCCACATCATAACACTGCCCCTGTCACATGTATAGCTGTACTCATTACAATTATCACATAAGTGGACAGGTCAATGCCTCCCACACAATCAGCATACTCAGATCCTGACATATTCTGAGCTTCTGTGAACATTACAATATTCTGATTGTTCTCTACTCACTTAAAAATTCAAATCAATCAGGCAAACCAAAGATGAAGATTGATAACAAAATGCTTCTCTGGTCATGACCACGGTTTAAATACACCATGTCAAATCTGTTTAGAGAGAATTAGGTTACAATGGATTTTTTCTTTTCCAGTAACAGATAAGTACAGTAAATCACATACCATAACTGTGTAGGTCTGTGCCTAATAGTGCTTAAATAAGCAAACTATGCTAAAAATCTAAACCTTGTATCCTGACTTTATCAAAGCTATTTCTAGATGTTTTAGTAAGTAATGGCATGGAAATAAAGTACATACAACAAGATTGTCTATTGAACTCATAAGTGTTTCTTTCATTTTATGTTCTACTGACACAGGACATTGAGTGAATTACTACAGTCTTTCAGAGATGTAAACCTTGTTGTAATGCACACATATAAAGGACAAAGACATTATAAAGCAATCCAGATAATCTTCAAGAGAAGAAAATAAGATGTATCACTGGTATTTTATGACAGACACTGTAAAATCCAAAGTAAAAGTCGATTTTAATGATCGTTTTTGTCAACCAAATAGTCTTAGAATACTGATAAAGCAAATGTTATTAAAGTATGAAGTACTGGCTTAAGTACTGACCCATTCGTTAGAAAGTAATGTCCTGGTGGACTGTGGCCAGTAACATAACTTAAATATCATAAAAATCCACTCAAATAGATCACTACACGCAAAAACAGAATGACTGATATCTGCAATGGCTGGGAGGAAACATAGTGTTTTCAGTGTCTGAAATAAAGTGAAATGAGCATAGATATAAGGGACATTGGGAGGACATGTAAGACTCTGGTCATGAGGTCAGTGAAGCATAGAGGTGACAAAGGGTGTGTGTAAATAAGGCAAGGGGGCAATAAGAGGTAGAGACAATGGGTGAACAACCATCATACATGAGGCCAAGGGACAGGTGAGATCGGACAAGCAGCCACTGGGTAGACAAGACATAGGGCAGAGCTGGATTAAGGCTTTGGGGGGCACGGGGCACTTAAGATAGGGGGGCCCGTAAGATCTAAAATTAAGAGCGTTATTACACTGTTATTGCACTTTTATAACTCAGGATGATTTTTGAACTTTAAATATTAAATAAAATATTAAAGAGAACACTTTTTTACTTAATTTTTACTATCGTTTATAACTTTTTTTTTATCTTAAATCACATATTTTTTTTGGTATTTACAAAAACATAAAAAGGACAAAACACAATGACCCCCCCCCCCACCCACATACACACTAATATTAAGCAAAAATATACATAAATATACATAGCAAAAGCAGCCGAGAAAAGGAAAAAAATATATCACAATCAGTCCAGGACAAGAAACCGTAAAAATACATGTGATTCCAACTGTAGTATTAAACAATTGTCAATATAATATTTAAAACAACAATGCATAATGTGCATTACACATATAAATCCCAATGGCATGGGCACTCGCAGGCTCAATCATCCAGAACAGCTCGTCACAAAAAGACAAGCGCATAGGGGGAATTGAGCTGTCTGTACCATGTGCTTTCATATTTCTTCAGAGCCTGCCCACTGGTATAAACAAACCCTCCATGCCCTATTATATTATTAGCTGCTTTCTAAGAGGATTTCCCTGTTATTATTGCTGTTCTTGCATGCCTGAAATAGAGCGTGGTGCTAACACTGTTTTAAGAAGAGATTTTACAAGATTCAGCAACTCCCCAGCAAATTGTATCATCATAGCATAGTGTATCTGAAGAAAAACATGGTACGAGGTATAGAATACTCTCCAGAAAGCAGTTCAAACGTTTTGAAAACGGCTGCATCGTTTAATTGACCAATATTCTGCACTCCACAACGGGACCAAAGTGAGGAACCCTCAACTGCACTTAATTCTCTCAACTTAATCGCACCCGAAATAGTAGTGCATGGATCAATACCAACATCCCCTACCACTTTATTACATACAGTCTAAATCTTAATTGCCTGAACCAATAATGGAGAGGCAATAATGGAGAGGCACGAGAGGTATGTCTGCCTGACAGCAATGTCTGCAATGGTGTATGACTACTATTAAGTTGGTGCACCAATTCCCAATGCAAGTCATGATAAGCAGGATTAGAAACCCTGTATTTGAGATATCCTACTTGAGAGGTATAATCATTTCAAATTGGGGAGTGCAAGGTCACCAGAAGATCTAGATCTTTGCAGCGAACTGAGCTTAACCTTAATTCCCCCCCACCCCAAAACAAAGAGATCAAATATTTAGCAATTTCTCTGAAAACTGAAGCTGCAATAAAAATTGGTGACAGTTGAAGATATAATTTTTGTTAGCTGTAATATCATTTTTATCAAATTGATTCTACCACATACAGAAAACGGAAGCTTTCTCCAAATGCGAACTTTAGACTTAAGATATCTATTTGAGATTGTATATTTAATTTCACATAGTCTATAGGGGTATTAGTAACCCACATTCCTAAATATTTAAATTTAGATGTCCACTTTGACGTGCGAGCACATGGAGGAGATGAACTCCCATCCCAAATTGAAAGACACTGGGGAATATTCAGGGCTCAAAATCAACTGGGAAAAATCTAAGCTTGTTTACTACTTATAACAAAGCCACCAGGGAGGCATCTTAATCTGACAGAAACAAAACCATGTCATTAGAAATAAAGCCACCTTATCCTCCAAATGCATTGAACCAATACCTTTAATTAAACTATTATTACATAAGGTAAACAGGTGTGAAAGGTAACCATTCACACATACACATACACATGCTACAGTATGTGAATATAACAATTTAATCCAGTTTACAAACTTGGGGCCAAAGCCAAAATGAGACAACACCTCCCACAAGTACGGCCATTCCACCGAATCAAATGCTTTAGCTGGATCTAAAGAGACCACAACTTCAGCCACATCAGGAAACAGCCACACCTGGAGGATAGTGAATAGTGTCTAAGGTTTATAGAAGTGGACTTAATAGGCATAAATTCTGTCTGATCAGGGTGTATCAGTTCTAACATCATCCTGTTCATCCTCAAGGCCAATAACTTGGCCACAATTTTATCATCTGTTGTTAACAATGATAGGATAGGACGGTATTGGGATATAATGGGTCTTTACCTGGTTTGGGAATTACAACTACTATCGCCTCCGCCATAGATGGGGAGAGAATGCTAGCCTCAAAGTGCTCACTGAAAATGCCCAACAATCTGAGTCCATTAAAAGACTTATGTATTTTATACAATTCTACTGGTATGCCATCCCCTCCTGGAGCTTTACCATTGGGAAACTACTTGAGAGCTACATCTAGCTCTTCAAAAGTAAATGGAGAATCTAAACATTCTTTACTATCTAATGAATGTGTACAGAGAGAGACAGTATCTAAATATGCCCTCAAAGTCACCAAATCATAATGAATCAGTGATTTATAACCCCCAACAAAATAATCATAAAATACTTCAACAATATCAGGCATCAAATATTATTTTACCCCTCTGTTATCTAAAATAACTGTAACTGTCAGATCAACCTTCTCCCCTCGTGCTAAGTATGTCAAGAAACTACCAATTCTATCACCTTTTGGATATTACACATGTGTAGAAAAAAGGAGTTTGCGTTTAGACTTATCAAAAACGTAATCAATCCACGCCCTTCCAAGTAAGCACAGACCTGACATCAATATATTTTTATTCAACTATCAAAGCAGTGAAGGCTGAGGTGGACTAAGCAAAGAGGGCCTGATGCTCCCTCCATCTGTCAATAGATTTATTCATTAATAAAATTTTCTAAGCAGACAACTGGTACATCTGAAAACAATACCATAAATTCACCACATTTCTTTTGTATTTCACTACTATAGGGTGGAGAAATGTATACTTCCAAAAGAAGCAAAGGGGACCAATTACTAATAGCTTTAATGAAAACATAGCATACCCCATTATCGGTATGAGTTTTTTCCAGTATTATCAATATGCTTTTTTTCCAACATGAACTAACACAGATGCCCCACAGGAATTGGTTGTATGTGTGGCATAATAAGTCCTACCCACCCAAGGCGTTTTTAACCAAAGAATCCTTTCTCCTTCCAAATGCGTTTTAAGAAGGCATACTATGTCAGGGACACATTTCTAATTTGACTCGTAGTCTGAGAACGTTTAATATTATTATTCAATCCCCTAACATTCCCCAAAAATCTAAGTTTTTTATTAGGTGTATCAGTTAAGGACATAACACTTGATACATAACACCCTTTACAACGGAGTCCGCGGGTACCCAGCCAAAGAGAACATCACCTATCTCAAACATAGAATATTCAGCAGTATAATCACAAAAATATCAGACTGTACATTTGCGATGACAAATGTAGAAATCTATAACAATCTTAATACTAAACCCACCCCTACCCTGTATACTCTACCCAAACTAAAATACACTTCTAACCCTAAACTATGATAACTATTGACACTTAACCATCCAGCACACGGCCATTCGTTAGATCCGCACCACCTTTACGCGGTCCAAATCCAGCAGAGGGTAATGTCTGACAGAAAACCAAGTATACTACTCTATAAAACAAAGGAGAAGGAGAGAAAAAAGAAAAGAAATATATCAGATATCAGAAATTGTTTCAATTGGAGATAGCGCCATATCTCCAAATTTGATAATTGCCATTTAGTTTGAATATCATCAAATGAGCACAAAAATTACAATGTTTTAGATTTTGTGGAATTTTTGTGTCACTCATTTTGAAGAACACAAATATTTACATATCTTCCAAACAAGTGCGCCTTTTCGAATACATACTTTCCTTTATTATATAATATATATTCTCAGCATCAATATATTATATAGTAGATACTCATCAAGCAACGTCCATCAAACCCCTTCACCAGCCAATCGATCAATCTAAACAGTAGACTCACGGGAAGGATAAAAAAAAGAATGTTTGGCTCTCCACTACCACACACAGTCTAGCAGGAAATATCATGACATCAGTAGTTTTCGAAGATGCCTTTTAACCTGAACAAATTTAGCCCTGCTTTTCTGGACATCCAATGAAAAATTTGGATATGCTGCAACCCGTTGGCTATTATATTCCCTATTATATTTATATATTTATTATATTATATTATATTAGTATAATATAATATATTATTATATTCTGATGAGCGATCCGTAACTGTATCACAATCTCTGTAGTGCAAAATTTCAGCTATAAACGTATGACGGGGTGCTCCAGGCAGAGGTGCTTAGAAAGATAAGCGGTGGGCACACTCAACCGCAAATTTGGCCGTAAACAAAACTCTCCCAAATAATTTAATTAACCATTTTTCTAAGAAGGTCTCTGGGGCAGTACCATCCGCTTTCTTAGGTAATCCAACAAAACAAATATTATTACGTTAAACCCACCCCTCAATATTAGAAAAATGTTGCTTAGACATTGAGACTAAAGGGACTGAAGGGAAAATACTATTTTATGAAAACTTATGTTTTCTTACTTTGGCTTGAGCAAAGTTTTCAATAATTGTTTCAAAGCAGATTCCTCGCATTAGTTCACTTTCAATGCTCAAAAGAGTTAATGCTTTAGCTGCTCATCCCGCACTGTTGATCTCAATTTATTTTTTATAAGAGTTAATTTGCTAAACGAACGTTCTCCTGAGCAGTTTGTGACCATTAAACAAAGGTACATTCTCAAAGAGACAGATACATTGAGGAAAACATCCTCAATATTTTCTTCATACATTAACTTAGCTTGAGATGAAGATGTGTGACAGCTCCTTCCTTTGGCAAACTATATAAATTGAACCATTTCTTGAAGATACACTTCTTTGTCTATATCTTGTGGATAATGCTCAGCCAATTTGGTAGCCTCTTCCATTATTTCTCTGTCTGTCATTCTTCAAGAACTTAGCATAACCCTGATCTGATATAATTGTATATGCAGCAATTCTATCATTTAAAGCCATTTTGAGGCAATCAATTATACGCAAGTACGTCTCCACTCTAAATTTTTCTCTTGCACAAAACACGGTTTCTTCTGACTCCACACTATCCACATATTTTTTTTTCCTTCTTGCATGAGTTGCTTTATAGTCTGATCTACCACAAGCTGCTTGTGCTTCCCTCTCAAAGTTATCAAAACTTTCATGCAGTGAATCTAAAAAGTGACCTAGAGATTCTAGTAATTCTACAGCAACCTTAAGATCAATGGTTGTGGATTGCAACGATTTGCTTGTTCTGTTAAAATGCGAAAGAATGGTGTTCCACAATTTACACATAAATGCTATTTCCAGCAAATCCATTGTCTGAGACAAGGTGTCAGCTTCGTGTCTTGTAGTTGCAGTTTGTTGATTATCATCAGCAATGCTATCAAGTGCTTCTTGAATGTTTTGTATCCTTTGGTTAAGGCAGCGGTTGCATCTGCACGAGCAGACCATCTTGTTTCTGAGAGATTCTTCACTGTGAGTCCCTGCTTTCCAAGATGTTTCATTAAAAAAGACCAACAATAGGTGGAAGCAGAAAAGAACTGGTAAACACTTGAAAGAAAACCAAAGAAACATACAGCTTCTACACAGCAATCAACAGCATTTTATCCAAAAAGGTTTAAGGAATGTGCTGTGCATGGCAAAAACAAAGCCATTGAATTAGATTTCTTTATCCTTGCTTGCATGCCAGAGTATTTTCCAGCCATGTTGCTGGCATTGTCATAGGTCTGCCCACAACAATTCATGATATTAATGTTTTCTGACTTTAAATATTCTAGCAAGTCATTTGTGAGGTCTGCAGCCTTATGACTCTGAATTCTTAAAATAGTAAGAAAACGTTTGCCAGGTATGCCATCCAACACATAACGCACAGTAACACTCAGCTGATCAGCATGGGTTATATCTGGTGTTGAATCAATCGACACTGAGAAACACTTGCAAAGTGACATTTCCTTGACAATATAATTTGTCACCTGCTTTGCTATGACTTCAATAAACTCTTCAACAATAGTTGATGACAGATATCCTGTGTTGATTCGTCTGCTTCCAAAGTCTTGGATATGTTTTGCGAGAAAAGGGTCAAACTGTGCTATTAACTCTATGCACCCAAGAAAATTACCATTATACTTTGAACCAATAGTTTCATCACTTCCGCGAAAAGCTAAACCCCTCTCTCTGCTAAAAGTTTCACAACTGCTACTACTCTACACAGTACGTCATATCAGTATTGTTTTCTTTCCATGAACATGACGTTCTAAGTAACTGCCAACATGACCTGACTTTTCATCAAGATTCAGTGCTTGCAAAATGCAGTTTCGGTGTGCATCACTTTCCTCGTCTCTTTTAATCTTTCCTTGCACTTGTTTCCAATCACAGAATCCATCAGTATGTGAGAACTTGTCCATTTTACTTCCCATTAGTGTACAATAAAGGCAGTAAATTGATCCCTTTGAAGCACTGTATGACATCCGTTTTCTGTGATGGACAACACCATTAGGCCAGCGTCCATAAAACATGGAGTTTTTAAAGAAACGAAAATGTACATTTGGTTTAGCATGGAGTATAGTAGCGTGATGACGTTTGATAATCGTCAGATTCACTTTTATTTTGATAGGTCTCTAAACCTTGTTTCAGCCAATAATCAACTGATACAGACTTGATTGGAAATCACTTTGCAGGATCTGTTGATTGGCACTCACCCAGTCTAACCAGAGCATAGCATTGTTCTCCATTACCTTTACTCTTTGAAGGTCTACCATGTTCCGTATATTGGAGTCTTTCATTATCACCACCTTCTAAACTACTAGATCCACTGTCTTCACATTCAACAGATACTGTACTCTTCTGATAATGTTGCTCATTTGTATCTGATGATTGTCTGCTGTGACTACTTTCTGGTCCACTATCTTCACATTCTTCATCAAGAGATTTTGAACAAGTTACCTCAGTATACTCCCGATTATGTTGGTCATTTGTTTCTGTTGAATGTCTGGTATGTATTTCTGGTGTACTGGTATTCTGTTCCAAGAAATAATTCAACTTGGGCATCCATCTTTGCCAAGTTAAATATAATTGGTAAACACATACACTTGGAGCATACCTTTCAACATATGAGATGATGATATATTCTTCTTTAATTATATAGTAATAAGATCCTCCCACTAGAATTTCAACCTTGATCCTTCTCTTTACGTGGGCTCAGATAGTCTGAAGTACGGACTCATAAAAACACAAATAGAAAAAATAATAGTGTAATATATCTTAACCACAGGTTTCAATAGTCCAAAAATCCCAGAAAGAAGTTTTCTTTTCCACCTTGTGAATGAGGATGAAATAACACCAATACAGTCCTGTGTCTTTCACACCATCATATCCCCTAAAGGGTTTATGCTTACAAGATTTTTGACGATATCGAGCATTTCAAATATGATCCACAAATTCCTCCTCCGAACTCAGCCACAAAATCGACTCCACAGTTCATATAACAAGATAAAATAATAAACAGGATCTGGTGCATTATCATTTAAGACCATATTTATTGCACAAGAGCATATTCCGCAGGCATGAACATCAAATGAACATAAAAACATATACCAGATCTCTAACATAAAAACTGGTAATGTAAAAAACTCATACCAGATTTCTCTGAACAAGTTGCATCTCAAAGTATACACATCCAAATATAGAAACGATCCAGCTCACATCTATATTGCCAATGCGTTTCGACTCAAGACAAGAGTCTTTTTCAAGGTAAGCTGGAAACCCTATAAAGCCTCTTTTTATACTCACTGAAATTTCAGATGGAGAATTGGTCATACTTCCGTCTGCCGCGAGATCGAGGCTTGGATGACACACCATCCTTCCGCAACTCCCGATAGACGGAAGTAGAAAAAAAAAACTTCATTGACAAACTCACCGCTATGTATGAACATTAGCGGACCTCACAAGAAATCATCTCTCGCTGAGGTATCTGCATAAAGCAGTTTGATACTGTTTTTCATCTATGATTCTTCAAGGCATTCGCAATATAAATATTGAGGGATATCTAAACTGTGTACAAAACATGCATAAAAAAAATGTGTGCAATACATATATAAAAACATTAAAAACAATAAAAAACATTTACATACAAAACATAAAACATTTACATAAAAGATCATATAAAACATATCATTAATTATATGGTTATTACATTCTTCTATATCTTCTTTTTCTTTTTCTTGTGTTCTTCACACTTCCACGATAAGCACCAGTTAGAACAAAGAAACAAGAAGAAACAAATAAAATCTTGTCATGATTCAATTCTATCCATAATTATAATCAAATATATATCATATTAAAAGATGTGAAACATTCTCTTACTAATTAACTCTTACAATAAGATGCAAATATCACTAACCCAAAATAAAAAAAACAACAAACAAAGCAAATCCAATCTAAGCTCCATAAACTCACTGGGTTCAAAGAAACCCCTATAGTCTACTCGACTCCAAATATATCATATGAACCACTTAAGTTCAAATTCTATATTCAAACCTTTGGAGGGGGTCAAAGTTTTCAATAGGAAACTCCATTTAATTTCGGCCCTGGATAGAGAGCCTGTAATATCCCTATTCTTCCAGCTACCTTCAACCACTTGTATGCCACAAAATTGTTTAATGTCCTCTGGTTTGCATATATGATAGTTCTTAAAATTAATACTATACAATAGAGGCTTATTATTATTATTATTATAATTATTCTTTAATAAACATCTTATTCTAATGAACACTGAAGTGAAGATTTCAGAAATCCCAAATTAAAAACAATAACATTGCCACTGATTGTTTACACATATATTTATCTACAGATATTATTTGCAGAAATTAATATATGTGTGAAATAGGGGAGACGGAAAGGGGAGCAAAAGCAGCCTAGAGGACACAGTGTCAAGCATCGGGAAGAAAATATTAAACTTTATTTTTGTTTGTTCTTAATAATATACCTTACAAAATTGCATATGAGACTTTTTCTTTTTCTTGCAGCCCACACAATCTTAGACTTCAGATTATTTGGCCCGATTGAGGTGTTGAGTTTAATTATATGCCTGATATAAGCAATTGGGTTTGATTATACAGATGGAGTTATTCAAACTACATCTGATATACATCATACTAGACCATCTTTAACAATCACCAACAGTTAAAGGGACACTATCAACAAAATAAAAAAAGAACAAACCTTTTAATAATTGACCCACCACTAATTATTGCTTTCCTATATCTGTCCATTTAACCAAAAAATCTATGTTTATTGATACTGTGTTTTATTGATCTTTACATGTGAACTTATGACTGGATATCTTCCCATCCATATCTTCACTACCTAGTTCCATAAAGCAATCTTTCATTTTAGTGCTACTGTAAAACAATTAGAATAAGATCTTTCTGTTATTTATTTCAGATTCTAGGTGTTCTTGAGCTGTCAGTGGGGACAATAGGCAGCTGACAAGAATTAAGTTTATATTTAAAAGCTTTTATTAATTTAGGCTTTAACAAATAATTCAAGTATCAAGACAATACATACTGTACATCAAAAACTGCATATGAAAAGTGCTTACTCAGAACCTCGTGTAGAATTAAGAGCAGATCCAGCTAAATGGGGAAATTTTGCTTCTGGGCAAACCATGTTGCAATGCAAGGATTACAAATTTCAAATGCAATTTATTTTGCACAAAGAAAAATACTGCCTGCTTTTGCATGTAACACAAAAAAACTGAGCAGTGTTATTTTTACATTGCAACTTAAAATTAACCAATGACATGCCCCCTCACAACTCTAAATTGGTGCGCTTATTTAAATTTGTCTCCCACACCAACCTTCTACAGCTCTGTGTGGTTTTGCCAAGGTGCAAAATTTAAGGGAAAGTGGAGAGTCCTTCAGAATGCCAAGGAGACAAAGGGGTATATTTACCAAACTGCGGGTTTGAAAAAGTTGAGATGTTGCCTATAGCAACCAATCACATTCTAGTTATCATTTATTTAATACATTCTACAAAATGATAGCTAGAATCTGATTGGTTGCTATAGGCAACATCTCCACTTTTTCAAACCTGCAGTTTAGTAAATATACCCCCAAATGTAGTTGAAATGTAATGCAAATAAAATACACTATATCATTTGCAATAAAGTTAGTCTAGACACATAAAACAAAACAAAATGAAAGTTAGATTAGGGCAAAAAGTGAAGAGGAAGAAGTGAAGAGAAGGAAAAGTAAATTAAATAGAAAATATCAATGCTTAGAGAAGTAAGAAGTCTATGTAAATATTAAATTGTCTCTTAATCAGTGCCTTATCAAAACCTACTTTTTATTGAATGTAGGCATAAATGTGGCGGTAAAGTAATTAACCTGGATCAATTAGAAATCAGTAAGTTTGTACTTAAGTTGAAGAAATTCTATTTTAATGTGACATTTTGAGAGCTTGGGTAATGATGATTTCTACCAAACATCAGCAAGGGCTCACCTGGAAGCTAGTAAAAGTTGACTAGGAGAAGCAAACTAGAGACCGAAACAATCTTCATCAGCATATTGACTTCTTTCTATCAGCTTGAAATTACATCTTTGCAATACCCATATGTGGTAAAATAAAACAAATCTAATCTATAAATAAGCAAAGCATCCAATAAGCAGAATGCACTGTATGTTTGAGTGTTTCAGAAATATTAGCCTTAGCGGGCAGGGTCCTCTCTACCAATTGTCCCAAACCTATCTACTGTCTCTCGTAAGTCCTGTCACATCTTTTCCTGCACTCTGTGTGAGTCCCCATAGCATTACTCACACTCATCTGTGCTACTTACATGTATTATCTCATTTATTTGTTACTTGTTTCTGTAACCGGCGCTAATAAATCTGTGGCGCCTTATAAATAAATAAATAATAATAATATTCAATTGGTTGTCTGTCAAGTATCCCAAGCCAAAATGAAGATTTGACTATCAGTTGATCAGAATGAGCACTTTCAATATCAACCCACAACCTCATGTTGCTGTGAGAGTGCATTTGCAAATTTAGCAAATTGTAGTGCGAGATAATAAAAGTGCAGAACAATTAACGCTAAACACACTTGATGTTTGGCCCGTGTCAACATAGACAATGGAACTCTAGCCTTTTTCTTAAGTCAATAAAGGAGAAAAACATTTATATGCTGTTTAACTATGTTAGGAGATACATAAATTATTAATGTACGAATTAAACAGGGAAGACGTGGTAGGAACATAGTTTGATATGGATGCGAATCCCCCTAATCAAGATATATTGTAATGACTCGATTTGTACAGACCTATTCTCTATTTGGTAATGAGTATTATATAGTTATTTGAGTAAAGAAAGTCATAGTTAACAGTTATATTGATGCTCAAATATGGAATGGCAGTCATGGTACAAGTGTAGCTAAAAGTAATTTTCAGTAGTTAAACCATGTTTGGGGACAAAGTAATATTAAGAGACTGAAATTTACTAGCAATGATGCAAAAGCCAGACAGTCTGTTAAAACCAATATTGAAGATTTAGGAGAGATGTAAACAGATGTGTCAATGTAAAAATGAAGTCATCAGCAAAAAGCGATAATTTATAGGTGTAGTCTATTGTGATACCTGGGATGTCTGGTATGTGCTGCGGGAAAGATTATAGATAAATGCCAAAGAAGAGCGGAGAAAGGGAACATGTGGTGATATTAAAACTTAATGATAATATACCTAATGTGACTATTTTGGCGGAAAGGGAGAAATATAATAACCAGATTACTTGAAAAAGATAAAGGGAAAGTATATTGATGTAGAACTTGGAAAATTATAGTCTAGTGTTTTTTTGATTGCACCGCATGGAACATATGATAATGTTATTGATTGAATGAATGATCACTCTATAAGAATTTGTTGTATATTATTACACATGATTGAGTTTTTGTTTTAAGACTTTTCTTGCACATCATTGCGCTACTTATACGGATTTCACGCCTAGCGGCTGCTATAATACTTTATTGTATTCTCGCCACCAAAGGTTGTGAGAATAAAGTGTTTGAGGACACAATCAGCGCTGACAAAATATTATCGTTTGTATTTTTATTACTGAATAAAGCTGATTCTATCTTTTTGTGGATAGCAAGCAGCCATACTTATTGGCTCCTATGTCACAGCCCCAAGAATAAAGGTCAAAACTTGCACTGTTTACAAAAACACACAAAACACCATTTGAGAGCAATGGGCTCTTGTCTTTGTACAAGCACAACAAAACCCGGGACATAATTTATGAAGTACAAAACTGCTGCTCTGTAGCACAAAAATAGCTATGACACACTGTGCATTTCCATTGGAAAACATAAGTTTGCTGAAATTCATGAAAAAGCAACAGTTTAGACAGACACAGGAGACAAGTTGGAGTGAAGAGGTTCTAGACATAAAAGAAGAATAGAAGATTTAATTTTCCATTCGGACTATGTGTATTAAGAAAGAAGAAATAAGAAAAAGTACAGTGTGTACACACACACACATATATATATATATATATATATATACTTGTCATTTCTTTTGCCTTTGGCTATTTTAGAGAGGCATGGCTCCCTGAGGAAAGCAAAGATAGAGAGCTAGCCGAGGCTTGCTGATCACTTAGCTTACAGCTATCTTAGGTTATAATGTAACCTTTCGAGAAGTGTTAAAGCAGTTTCTGATAATTCATGATGCAGTGGATTTCTAAATGCTCCACTTGATTTTTCCTATTTAACGTATCATTATCTAGTTAGATTGCAAGCTCTGCAGAGAAAAGTCTCCTTTCCTCCTGTGTTTTTGAACAGTTGTAAGCATTGTCAATTTCCATTATTTGTGAACATTTTCTGTAATGTGCTCTATATCTCTTGTGGTGGGAAATAAAGAAAACCAAATATCCTAGTTGCCAACCACCAAGAGAACAAGCAATTGTCCCACACAGATGTTTGCCTGCCTGCAAGGTGGGCGGTGATTTGCTGTGATAATGCCATGAAGCCACACGCACTTCAGTGCGCCTACTTGGTGCAAATGGCATCATCAAATCACAGTCACCTCCCTTTTTGATACCTGCCCTATCATCATAGGCAAGTAAGGAATACAATCATGCTTGTACTTTTTAAACACAATAAGCAGAATAAAGTGAACAGCAGATCATTAAACCCTAAATTTATTTATTTTTGCTTTTGTTTTCTTTTACTATATAATGCACAATGTGAATACATCTTCAGAGGAAAAACTGGAAGCATGATCACAGTTTGGATTATAATGGCGTTATCAACTGTGTTATAAGCAGTAGACAGGTCCATGAGAATTGCTAAGGATTAATTATTAGTATTCAATATGGCCACACTCCTTCTGCACCTGCAATTCACAGGTATTTTGATCAGCATAGCATATAGCCTAACTCCTAACAAGCATCATTTGAAACTATGATTGTATAGCAACCAATATGAACCCATATAGATGTAAAGTGTAAGATAGGCTTCTATAATTTGCTCAAAATATGTACTAAGAACCTGACCTTACCGTGGACATGTCACCGGGTCCTCTAGTGTTATTATTTTTTTCATTGCTACATAAAGCATTATACTGTAAGTTAAGAAATAAAAGACAGAGTTCCTCTGGGAACAGCATTTTAACCTGCGAGCTACAATTCCTACCTGGCAAGCTTCTCCAGGCCACAGCAATAGAACCAAGATTGAGCACTATAGTCTAACATCTATACAATGAAACTAAGTTGGACTGTCATACTAGATATCTTATTCCTGGGCTGGCACCATGTACTCTTCCCTGCTCTTCTTCTGTGCAGGCTGGAGGAAACCTGCCTGGCAAAAAGTGCAGCATGTTGAATAAAATACTCTCTTCTGGGTTTTTTTTTTTATTCGATAGATGCATATATGCATTATTTAGTAAAACAAAACAAAACATGCTAGAGGACCTGATGACAGGTCTATATTGCAGTTTACACATCCTTCTTTTTAAATAACTGCAATTCCACTTTGTACACTCAATAATCCATATCATAAGAAGTAAAAAAAAAATCAGAATTCCAATAGAGAAAAAGTAAATATTTGTTACATGCTTAATAAATAGTATCCTTCAATGTCCATATAAGCTCCACAGTGGACAGAGCACCTGATTGTTTTATGGGAGTAGCCAAATGTATTAGCCCTGATCTGGCTGTCACTTTTGGACATTCATTGGTCAATATATGGACTGTTGAAAAGAAAACATAATTGTTGCTTTAAAAAGTGTTTGTTTTATTTTACCATTCATGGGTATATAATTGAGTATATAAACTTTTCTAAATGTTATAAAAGCTGTGTCAAACTCTAAGTATGCATGCTGTATGAGTGGAAATAAAACCTTAGAAATCTCTCTGGAAGCAAAAGGGTTACAGTTCTGAGAAGCCCCACAAGCCAATATGCAATAACATCTACTGAGTCCCTGGTCAGCAACTGAGATCAGTGAACTCATTAAATATTCCGTTAACTCTTACAAAATTTATGAGGCTGAAATAAGGAAAGTACATAGTGTACCCAATGGCTTAATATGAATTTTTGCAAAGGTGACAGTCTTAAAGACATGCATTACATTTTACGTTTTTTTATTAATTACTGAACCTTGAAGTATATTTCTTATATTGAGACCAGAACATGGTGCAGTTGTATCACAAAATATTTGTTCATTTGTGCAGGGCAATAAAAGGATATTGTACATTCTAGAATTACTGTTGTGCAAACACACATTCTAAAAATAAAATAAATAGATGATAATACAATTATGCTTACATTCATTACTGATATGCACTAAAGACAATGGGCCTGATTCATTAAGGAACTAAGGCAAGCAATTGAGTAAGTTTTCTTACTTAAGTTTTCTAGACAAGGCCATGTTGCAATGCAAGGGGTGCAAATTAGTTTATTATTTGCACATAACTTAAATACTGTCTGTTTTTTCATGTATCACACAAATACCTGATAGCTTATTTGTACACTAAAATTTAAAGTTCACATTTGAGTGCTACATGAAAAAACTTTTCACAAACACGTTTTGGAGAACATCTGAGGAACATCCAGATAGCTTTCGAAAAACACAAATTGTCCAATCACTTCAAATTAGTGCATCAAGGTAAAATAGAACATTTTAAATTTATGGCCATTAAAGGGTTTTGAGAAATTGGAGATGAGGGTATCACATCAAACATATAGACAAAGCAGAAGTCAGATTGATCTATAGATTGAAAACATTAGATCCAGTTGGACTAAATATAGATTTTGAATCACTTATCTAGTTCTGCTTTTTGCCAAAATCACCTCGGTATGGACTTGATGGATAGTATCCTGCTGGGGGGGAAGTTGTGACCCTTATGCGGGCTATTACCAGCAGATTTGGGTGGTTCCATCGGGACGTTTAATACCTACAGTCATATCACCCACCATTACGCCCAATACCGTCTGATCTTGGAAGCTAAATGGGGTGAGCCAGACCAGTGCCAGGAGAGGAGACTACCTGAGAACCTTTGGTACAGTAGGAGTTTAATTCCATCAATCAAACCCCATCCTTTATCTGCAGGGGGGTGGGCTCCCAACTATGAGCACATTCCAGTCATCCTACCTGGTAAGTATATCATTGTCTCTTTATTACCATCATTTGTTCTAGTACCGGTCATATAGTGTAAGCTTTAGACCACATGGACCCTTAAGGCCGACAACCAAGGTTATTGGCTAACTATTAGTAGATTGATGTGTAACCATTGGCATTATGTTGGACGAAAAAGCTCTTCCAATGATTTAGGTCTCTTGTTATCCACAGATAAGTTCAAAGGTGTCTGTGGAGAATCCATACATTCAAGATGTCTTTCTTCTTTTTATTCTTTTTCCTCCCCCCCCCCCTTTGTGACTGCATTCAATTGGACTTCCACTTATGCAGTCTCTTGAGATCATTAAGTGATTAAAACAATATAGCAGAACGGTTAATCCAGCTAATATACCACTTTGATCCTATGCACATCAAAGGGGAGAGATCAACTATATTTGCTCAAGCAAATTCGATACAGTATTTTATTTACCTTATGGTCACTTGTATATTACATCTATGGCTTCTATGTTCAATGTATTTTTAATCAGATAATTGGTAGACTCAATACCATCTTTGGAAACATTTTTATTCATATAAATATGGATCACTGCACAATGTATTTGTATTTAGATGTGACTTTTACATTTTGTATGCACATGTACAATACCTATGCTTATTCTTGTATAAGGTATTATTTTGCCTATATCGCCTGTATACAGTCTTTTTATTGTTGCTATTGTGCTTCCTGCGATACATGATTTAATATGTTTTTATTATTTTCTATTATTTTAATAACACACTAGAACCACTGATTATGACTGGTCAGACCTCATATATTAGAGATATGGTAGAATATGAGGTCTGACCAGTAATATGGTCAGCTGTACACTATTACCAACAACTAAATGCTCACCGGACCATCCAATCAGAGACCATAGATAGAGTACTTATTACGATACAACTGAGAACTGATTCACCCTTGACAAAGTCTCCGTTGAGATGAACTGCATTAGGACACCATTTTGAACAATCTTTACCCCGTACAGAGGAATTAGTGTGACGTGCATTCCACAGTGAAACGCACATGTACCGCTGACTTCCTGCACACCGACTCGGGAGACGCTGCAGCCTGGATAACATCTCTGTGCTATGGTGAGCTTTTACCTCGACATCTAGTGTATCCTGTACACCTCTCCACATCATCATCATCATCATCATCATCACCATTTATTTATATAGCGCCACTGATTCCGCAGTTCTGTACAGAGAACTCATTCACATCAGTCCCTGCCCCTTTGGAGCTTACAGTCTAAATTCCTTAACATACACACACAGACAGAAAGGGAGAGAGATTAGGGTCAATTTTGATAACAGCCAATTAACCTATTAGTACCGTATATACTCGAGTATAAGCTGACCCGAATATAAGCCGAGGACCACAGAAAATTCAGGAAACTTATTGACTCGAGTATAAGCCGAGGGGGGGCTTTTTCAGCATAAAAAATGTGCTGAAAAACTCGGCTTATACACGAGTATATACTCGAGTATAAGCCGACCCGAATATAAGCCGAGGACCACAGAAAACTGGGGAAACTTATTGACTTAAGTATAAGCCGAGGGTGGGCTTTATCAGCATAAAAAATGTGCTGAAAAACTCGGCTTATACACTAGTATATACGATATGTTTTTGGAGTGTGGGAGGAAACCGGAGCACCCGGAGGAAACCCACGCAAGCACGGGGAGAACATATAAACTCCACACAGATAAGGCCATGGTCAGGAATTGAACTCCAGACCCCAGCGCTGTGAGGCAGAGGTGCTAACCATTTAGCCACCGTGCTGCCCACATTTGCTGCCTTCCCTCGGGTGTGGGATTTGATTGAACTCTGGACTACATGGTTCGTGTTTGTCATATCTATTTTATCTCACCAGTTGTGTTTTTTTGTTTTCATTCAGCGTGTGTATCCTTTATCTTCCATTTTTTATTAAAGTGAGATTTTTTAATTCGTATGGACTAAGGTCTATTAATTATGCAGATTCATTTCTCGTTTTTGTACTCATTTGGGATATTCCTTTGAGACCTCTGATACATGTTTTTATTTTTTTGAGGTATGAATTTCTGAACTGTGATCTTTATGAAAAGTTGGGAGTGCCTTGGACTGATTTTTTCGCCAATTTTTTCAAAAGACTTGCTATTAAGTTACCATTGGGACAATTCTAAAGCATTGACTCCAGGGGGTAAATTTATGAATCTCTGGATTCTTCATCTCCGGCGTGTTCAGCATCTTCAGCGCTAAAATTTAAGTTTCCCTTTACAATGCAGAGCCGCTTTAAATTTAAGCGCTGAAGAGGCTAAACACGTCGGAGATGAAGAATCCGGAGATTCATACATTTACCCCCAGAACTTTTTGGATGTGGGTGGGACTTATATCATCTCATTCTCTCTCCACCCTGGTGATTACGTTTTTTTTTTTACTGTTTTTACCCCCCCCCATCCTTTTTTATTTCATCTGTTGATTGCTTTGCATGTCATATTTTTTGATTTTGCAGTTTGGTTGGATCCATCTCAGATACAGTTTTATATAACAAGTTTTTGGTCCATTACCTTTCTGCCATTTTGACCCCCTTGCTGTGTACATTGCATTTTTGCCACCTTTCACCATATAACAAATTTATAACATGTGGTATCTCTAGTATGATTTACCTAACTGTTTTTATTCATACTGGTACAATATCATTTATTGGACAAGCAATAACCAATAAAAATTTGTATTTATTGTTTTGTCATATTTGATATATTATTACTGCGAGTGCATTTTTGAGTGGGCGCTGATTTACTGTCCCATTGAAAACTATGTTATTCACTTTGGGACTCTGTAGAGATATAATTCCTAACACTTGGGTAAGCAGCATCCGGACTGGGGGCGGCGACAGCGTCTTTGCGGCTGCTAAAGGGGCGATGCAAGGACTCACGTGCTGTACAATGTACATCAGTTAGTTAAAAGCATTGTACAACATGTGAGTCCTTGCATTGCCCCTTTAACAGCCGCAATGACACTGTCACTGTGGAAACTGACGTCTTCCTTGGAGGCAGCATGTTCAATCGTCGAAATGATTGCACTTCACTTTTTCCAACAGCTGTGAATGTCAGGGAGTCAGCCATCCGTGGTTCGGGATCCTGCAGTCGTGGTTGGTAGAGTCGGGTTTTACCAAGCCGTGATTATGAGTAATACCGAATACTGCAACCTTCCTTGTGTATATATATTTATCTATATCTATATCTATAAATATATATGTCTCTATATATATCTATATATAAATATATATGTCTCTATATATATATATATATATATATATATATATATATTGTAACAAAGGGAGGCATTTATCTGACAAGATGCAGAGAAAGTATGCAAGCAGAATAAAACAACATTTGCGCAGTTATGCCCCTAGATTGAGATTAAACCAGGTAAAAACTTATGTGTAGTTTAAAGTTGGTTAACTTACATGATTTGGAGGCTCCTTCCTCTCAGCAAGCAGACAGGGTGTGTCTGTTAGTGCAAACAGAGCCAGTGATGGGAGTGCCCTTTTAAAGAGAAGGTGGGTGTGTCACCTGTCCATCAAGCTAAGGCTGGGGGAGGAGTATCATGCATAAAAGCTTGTTTGTGTCATTTGTGCACGGAGACCAACACTGGGGAAGCTGGCTGGTCTTGAGAGAGATTGTCTATGTCTAGCTAGCGTTTAGGGTCTCCACATCTGCTGTGAAATTCATATGGTGTGAAATACAATTTAAACTATCCTGACAATAAAGCTGCATAAAAAGAAGAAGTTGTTCACGTGTGCTTCTGCAGTAGCGGGCTCTTGCCACAGTATCTATCTATCTACTATATAAATGCCTAGTAGTGTGTGTGGGAAAAAAAAACCAAGCTGCAGTGCCACCTGCTGGGCAGAGTTATACACTGACCTATATATTTATTGAAGGAGAAGTGACAGTTGGGAGTGGTTGGTGGTTGCCGGGGTGACAGTGGGGAGTTTTTAACACCTTAAGTAGCTTGATGAAGGATGTGGCAATGAAGATGAAGGATGAGGTGATGGAGAAAAATGATGAGGTGGTGACATGTGGACAAAACCACGTTAAAAAAGGGCGCTTGCTTCGGGAAGTAACGCTTTTCCCCTGAGGAGGCCTGGGCTAGGCCCAAATGCATGACAAGAACCTTTTTAACACCTTAAGTAGCTTGATTTGACTAGAATGCATGCGTATCATGCACGGGTTAACTTGTCTATATATATCTATATATCTATATATATCTATATATCTATCTATATATATATATATATCTATCTATATATAAATATATATATCTATATATATATATCTATATATATATAGATATATATATATATAGATATATATCTATATATATAGATATATATCTATATATATATATATATAGATATATATCTATATATATATATATATCTATATATATATATATATCTATATATATATATAGATATATATCTATATATATATATATAGATATATATCTATATATATATATATATATATATATATATATATATATATATATATATCTATATATATATATATATATATATATCTATATATATATATATATATATATATATATATGTTAATGATTACCTAAATAGAAACATCTGTGGGATATTAAACCTTGTAGGACTACAAAAAAAAGTTCAGTACCCATTACATAAAGGTGTCATTATACCAACAAAGTCACATTTGACAATAAAGAAGACTATAATATATTGAAACAGTTGACTTTGTGAAATAATAAAGAGATAATTTAAATTGAGTATAACATAATACAACATAATAAAAACTAATACAAACACAGAAAATCAAACAGCACTTTATATTTAAATATAAATAACTTAAAATGATGTAAATAAAACACAATACATAATTAATATTGCATGTATTTAGATCTCGCATGAAACAAAAATCATATAATAAGATGTATGCCCATAGATGAAAATAAAAATAAAAATAAAATAAAAAATAAAAAGAGAAATAAAAATAATAATAAATATAAAAATAAAAATAAATAAAACATTTAATAAAAATTTAAGTTAAGAAATTTAAAAAATAAAATGTAATAATGTATGGATGATCATGATAAAACAAAATACAAAATTCTGTTAAATATATGTATCATGCTTGAAATAAAAATACAAAAAATATATATGAAATTATAAATAGACATTAGATCAACATTAATGTATTCATAAACCATATATAATAAAATTAATAAAATAAGTAAAATATGACCTATTTATGTAATTTCATTCAGTTTAAATAATTAATTGAGACCAGAAGGAGATAATGTGATAGAATATAACCTATTTATACAATTTCATTCAGTTCTAATGATTCGTTAAGACCAGAAGGAGATAAAGTATTAAGTAGATATATCCGAAAAATCTCTTGCTTACTAAATTTTCTAGATCTATTGCCTCCTCTAGGGGTATTTTTAATAAGTTCAATTTCTACTAGAGAGAGACCACTAGGGTTATAGCAATGTTTCTTAGCGAAATGTCTAGACACACTATGTGTCATTGAACCATTCAATATATTACGTCTATGCTCATTAAATCTAATTTTTAACTCTCTTGTTGTCTTTCCAGCATAATACAGATTACAATCACATCTAAGAAGGTATATTTCAAACTTCGAATTACAATTACTAAAACCCCTGATCCTAAACTCTTCTTCACCGGACATAGATCTAATAGATTTTACACTAATTTGTACAAATTTACAAGTAATACATCTTAAAGCCCCACATATATAGCAGACCTCTATCAAAGGAGTCAGCCAATTCATTGCTTGAGATTTTCTAGATGATTCATTAGGCATATTTTTTCCTTGTGACTTTAAAAACCTGAGCTTCTCCAGGTCTATATGTAAGTCAGTACCAGATATAATGTAACCTAAAAGGAGATGGATGTTACTTAAGATGTGCATTTCTCCAATTTGCAAAAGAGCCAGTTGGTACAGAGTCGTGAAAGAACCTCTTGGACGTGGGCACAATGTGATTCCAGATTGTTGGAGAAGATAAGAATGTCGTCCAAACAGACAATAACTGTTTTGTATAGGAGGTTGCGGAAAATTTCATTGACATAATGCTGGAATACCGCTGGGGCATTACTCAGTCTGACTGGCATGACAAGATACTCCTAGTGCTTGTCACGAGTGTTAAAAACTGTCTTCTATTTGTCCCCTTCACGAATTTGAATTAGATTGTAAGCCCCCCTCAAATCTAGTTTGGTAAAGATGGTGGCACCTCTGACACCTTCAAACAGTTCTGTGATAAAGGGAAAAAGCTAACTATTTTTAATGGTGATATCGTTCAAACCTCTACAGTCAATGGAGGGGCAGAGATCGCCATCTTTTTTCTTGACAAAAAAGAAACCTGCTCCAGCAGGTGAGGAAGACGGATGGATAATCCCCTTCTCAAGGTTTTCCTGGATATATTCCGACATGGACTTGGTCTCAGGGAGAGAGAGTGGTTATGTACACCCCCTAGGAAATGTTTTTCCTGGCATCAAATCTATAGGACAATCCCACTCCTGCTGTGGTGATAAGGAATCAGCATCAACTTTACTGAAGACATCAGAGAACTCTCTGTAAGGTAAGGGTGGAAGTTCTTGACCAGAGAAGTCTGTGGGCTGAATTGGTACAACACGCTGAAGGCAGGAGTCTTTACAAGATGTACCCCAGGATGTAATCTGAGATGTAGTTCAATCAATCTGGGGGTTATATAAATGGAGCCAAGGTAAACATACAACTAAGGAATGTTAAGTTTTTGGAATGATGAGAAGTTCTAGCAATTCTGAGTGCAGAGCCCCCACTCTAATCATGAGAGTGTGAGTCTGGTGTGTCATGATACTATTAGAGATGCAACTTCCATCCACTGCCGTGATGTAGAACGGACCAGGTACCGACTTAGTGGGTAGCCACGAATCTTGAACCACTGTGGCGGTAATGAAGTTTCCAGTGGCACCAGAATCAAGAAGAGCTGATATGTTCTTGGTTCTCTGAGAATTTTCAAGAGTGATTGGTAGAACACAATCAAATTTTTGTGGAGATGTATTAACCACTCCTAACCTGGCTTCTCTGTCACAGATTAGGAGCTGGAGTTTCCCGGATGCTTAGGGCAGCAATCAAATAATTGTCCTGGAGCTGCACAGTAAAGGCTTAAATTAGCCAGTTGGCATCTCTAACGTCCTTCCTGCGTCAAGCAACAACAATTCACCTGCACGGACTCATTGCTCATTGGTGAGGGCTGTCGGGGCTGAAGGTGGTGATGCGTCTTAACCCTTTCACCCCTTTCTTTATCCAGTATACAGGGAAATGAATTTATCAAGTGTAGAAAGCAGATCACGAGTGGATAATTCATCCTTAATTTTATCGGACAAGCGACTCCACAAGGATGCAATCAAGGCTTCATCATTCCCCTTCAACTCGGTTGCCAATATTTGGAACTGAACCAGGCATTTGCCTGCAGGACGAGAACTTTGATGAAGGCGTAGAATATCTTAGGATGCTGAAGTAGTTCTGCTTGGCTTATCGAAGATCCAACGGAAGGCTGCTGTGAATCCAGAACACGAGGAAAGCAGTGGATCTGCTCTTTCCCATAAAGGAGAAGCCAAAGCTAATGCCTGTCCCGATAGCCGGTAGATAATGTACACAACTTTTGCTTTCTCCATAGGGAAATTACTAGGCTGTAGCTCAAAATGGATCTAACACTGATTTAGAAACCCTCTACACAGTTTTGGATCTCCATAGGATGTAAGCTTTCATGATCAGGGCCCTCTTCCCTGCTGTCTCTACCTATTCTTCTGCACCATCTTCAATGTATATGCTATGTTTGGAGCTTGAAGTCCTGGTACTTTTCGTTTATTGTTCTTTATGTTTTACCCTGTATGGTCCACTGTCTGTAACCTTTACGGCACTGTGGAAACCTTGTGGCGTCCTATAAATAAAGACTAATAATAATAATAATCTCTATCAAACTTGGCAGGAGTTCACAGATGAAGATGATGGGCTGTGGCTGGAACTTGAACAGATTGAGCTTGTGCAGGATCAGAAGAGTCACCTGAAACACTGAGAGTAGTTTGCATGCTATCCAGGCAAAAGGACAATTCTTGAAGGAATTGCATGATTTGTCTCTGTGCAAATTCCTGGCTCGCAAGCCGATTCACCAGTCTTTGCATTGAACTCGTCTGCTGGACTGGACTATGGGACCAGAGTGGAACTGGATTGCTGAACTGGACTGGAACCAGAATGCTGGTCCAGACTGGAAAAAGATTGCTGGATCAGACCAGAACCGGATTATTGGATCAGACTGGAACCAGACTGCAGACTGTACTGTTTGAGCAGGAATAACTGAGAAGACTGCAGACTGCTGGGAACCAGGTTGGCATCTGAAGATTCAACGTTGCACTGGCAACAGGTTAAGGCTCCTGGAAGTCCTTTTATACTAACTGCTGTCATCTAATTGGAGGCTGCGGTTAGCTGGGTTAAAGCAGCACTCTGATGGGCTGAGAGGGATCAGGTAACTAGATCCAAGATGGCAGCACCCAGGAACTGGTTTTGGAGGGAACCCTGGAGTGGAGACTGCTATCCCCTGATTGGAAGCTGCAATCATATGACCTGAAGCGGTACTCTGACTGGCTGAGGGAGAGCAGGTGACTGAATCCAAGAACAAAAAAAGGAATATACCAGGAGAAGGATGGGATGGGATTCCTTTGGTATTTAAGTTTAATCCAATATGTCATTATTTTTATTGTACTGTGCTTTTTTATCTATGTATTTTTTTAAAAAAAGTATATAAATGATTTCCAGTATATGCAGAAAACCATATAATATGAAAATAGTTTCAGAACATATGTATATAAGGAAATTTGAGAAAACAGAAGGGTGAGTGATTCCTTGTAGTTCTGTATGAAAAATGCAGGTACTTGGTCCATCCCAATATGTATTATTGTTGTACCTTTGTTTATACATTATACTAAGGGTTCTTTATTGTATAATGTGATCAAGATTGATCGAATAGAGGAATGTTGTGGAATCCAAACGGATTGACACAATGTTGACAATTTATAGTTAATATTGTATCAATTAAGCAATACAATTTATTTATTTATTTAACTGTAAAGAAAAAGTGTACTCAGTTCTATTCTAGTCAGTCATCAGCAGCTTAGTGACAGAAGGACAATCTTAGTTTTGTTCAGGAAAACAATTCAAGCAAAATAAGGTAAAGTTGTTATCTCAAGGTAGCCATGTTAATTAGAAATGTTTACCTTATTAGGAAACTGTAAATAAGAATAAAGATAATTAATACTGTATAACAGATGTCATGAAAAGGTATAAAAGCTTGTATTCCTCTGTAAAAGGACACACTTCTCTCTGAATGAGAGGTGTGCAGATATGCTGTCAATGCAATAAAGACTTTATATTTACTTCAGAAGACTTTGAAAATACTTTTTGCCTTATCAATTACATCAAATACAATGCATTGTCTATTTCAACTGTTTTATCAATGCATTAAGTTAACATGCAAGTACTATGTGTGTATATATGTATGTATGTATATGTGAGTGTGGAAATAATGTATGTAAGTTAAATATTACTATGTCCTCTTAGCGTACGTGTGTCTACATTTATATCTTACTACAGAGAGAGAGTAACCCTGAAGCACATGGCAACTGTTCCTTGAATTTCTACTTTCAGTTTTACAGTCCTTGTTTAGAAGCTAAGTCATACATTGGATGTTTTTTATGACTGGACGGACTGGACTTCTGAGTTTACTTCTCCAGCTGTTTTTGACTGATATAACTAGAGATGGTCACTGACCCCCGTGTTTTGGTTTTGGATTCGGTTTTGGATCTGGATTATCGTCGTGTTTTGGTTTTGGTTTTGCAAAACCGCCATTGCGTGTTTTGGTTTTGGTTTTGTTTTGCAATTTGTTATAAAAATTACATTTATTGGTGCTAAAATAACATAATTTAGGTATTATTTTGTAGCTAAATTAATATTAACCTCAGTAACACTAATTTCCAGTCATTTTTTATTCAATTTTGAACACCTCCTATGTCACAATATGATTTTCATACACTTGAAAAGAAAAATTGTTGCAGTTCTTGCCACTGATACCAAAAAGGCCATTGTTATGCCTGGGCATAAGACCAAAAATCCACCTCTTAAGTGTGGAATTATTTTTACACGAATCCTGGCAAGAGTTGTCTATCCATTTGTAACATTTTTAAAGCCACACTCAGTAGAGGTAGGGACCTTAACCATCTGGGATCCTCATTCATGTTTCGTCATTTTTCAGCGAGTTATTGGAAAACTGTTGGGAAAATCAGAAACTTCGGTTAAAAAAAAAATAACAACAAGCATTCCAGCATAATCTACCTCCCTTCTCTCATCTACATCCCAGCACCTGCAATCTTCCCCCCCAACAATTGGCAGTTAAACAATCCTCTGCAAGAGGAAGCAAGAATGAAACCTGTCACCCAGTCGCAAAGCGGATCACAGACGCCCTGGGTACTATGCTAGTGTTAGATCTGCGTCCAATGTCCACTATTAATACAGTTGGTTTAAGACATTTAATTGAGATGTTATGTCCCTGTTAGCAAATGTCATCACTATACCATTTTACTAGAAAAGCTAATTCTCTCCTGTACCGGAAAGTTCCTAAAAATGTCATTATTGGGTGACAAAATGGTATTCTACCCACTGTACACTTAACCACAGATATGTGTACAAGCGTAACTGGGCAAACAAAAGATTATATGACTGTGAAAGCCCACTGGGTTGGTCATTCGCCTTCCCCAGCATGGACAGCAGCAGCATGTACCCAGGTACATCACATTTTTGAGAAGTAGGCTACTCTGTGTATCAGCAGCTTCACTAAAAGGCATACAGCTTACAAACTGTTCCAAAAACTAAGGGATGTCATTGAAAGATGGATAATCCTGCTTGGAGTCTCCTGAGGATATGTCATTTCTGATTACGACCCCAATATTGGTCCAGCATTACAGCGGGGTTGAATTCCATCACATTTCCTGTTTTGCACACACTATCAACTTGGTGTTACAGAACTTTTGAAAAATGACATGCAGGAGATGCTGTTTGTGTCCATAAACATTTAGGGTCAATTTGTGGTTTCTGCAACAGCATGTAGGAGAATGCAGCAGCTGCAAGAAGACTAGCATTTGAGGGGAATATACTTTAGTCCAGCGAAGTAGTTACCTGTGAAGAAAGTGCAGACACGGTTAGCTTGAGTCAAGTGATTGCCTTAATAATAGATTTTGAAAAGGTGCTACATAAAATTATAGTGTGCAATAAAACAAAGTAAATGTGCTAACTATATTTTAATTGTAGATGAAATACTTAATTTTCTTTGCAAGGATCCCAGACTTATCAACATCTTGTTGGGACGTCTTCTCCTTCAGTTTCTCTGGCAACTGCTTGTTGTAAAAGAAATTGCTTTCCCAAGACACCCAGTGGTGATGCAGATGAGTCCGCTAAACATTTTGATATTTGCTGTGCTGTAAAAGAATTGCCCAAAAACCGTGACAGCTCTGCCCTAAAATCAACTAGTCATTCCCTTTGGAAGGCCATTATCAGCAATTACATCATACTACACAGACTTCTATGATATTGGGATGAATTAGTATTGTTGGAGGAAGATTATCACTAAACCCTGCCACCTCTCCAGTTTCGCAGTGAGCTATGGTAAAATAAAATGTAACTGCAGATTTAGACCAAGACTGTCAGCCCTATTATTTCCATTTCAGCAATTACAATTAGCAATGGAGCAATGGAGCTCTTTTCTTTGGGTGTTACCTATATAACGCAGCACAATTTGCCTGCAAATTCTACAGACAAGCCTGCTTGTCTTCCTCTCCATCAATGACTCTTAGCAATTGAGCACTCATCTTTGGGTGTATATTACACCCAAACATTATTAGTGAAAATTATGAAAAATACAGTTAAATCCCTGATAGGCCCTCCACCATCCTTTGCATGTTAATAGTAGGATTGGTTGGAGTTATGGTCAAGGTCACACATTTTTTTGACAAATCCTTCAAACCAGCCCAGATGTCAAACTGTTGTGGTCTGCCACCTGCGTCATCCCTGCTTGTGTTTGGAAAGTGCATATTGGTGCCAGAACCTCACATGCCAGAACTGCTCCCACTGGTGCCACACTGCTGCAGGACTTACACAATCAACCGCATCCTCATCGTCGGATACCCAAATCTCCCCCACATCCTCTTCTAAAGACAAAGTGTCATCCTCACTTGGTGTATCACCGGCTACACTCGGGCTGTTCAGGCACACATCAGCAGAACTGCTGAAAGGGCCCTTCTTTATGGGTACACTAACAGAATGGTCACGATTAGACATCCCACTGTTAGATGGACTCTCCACAGGGATTGGTGTCATTTCTGATTCAGAGCAAACATTATCCTCTAATGCCTTACTGTTATCTTGCAGCTCGGCTTTGATGCGTAACAGTAGTTGTGCACCAGTTGTAGGCTGGGTAACTTTTTGGGATCTGCCACTAATAGACAAAGGTGAAGGCCTCATTCTCTCTTTGCCACTACGTGTGTAGAATGGCATGCTTGCAAAAAAATTTTTATCGTTACTTAACTTTTGCTCAGTTACACTTCTTTTTTGCTTCAATACAGTAAAAAAAAAAATTGTTTTTGTTTTTTGCACTAATTTGGAAACACTCTGTTGTTTGACATCGCCTTGGCCAGATGACATACTGGGAACACTAACATCAGGACTGGTGACAGAACCTGGTTACTCATTCTGATCATATGTGGACTGCTTTGAATCCATTCTGAGCGCAAAGCACTGGGGAGTGCTAAAAATTATTTAGTAGATACTGCTGACAGTTATGACTTTTGACAGCCAGAAATATTAATGCACAATTAGGGAGGACACCCCAAAAGCACTGAGGAGTGCTAAAAATTATTTAGTAGATACTGCTGACAGATATGACTTTTGACAGCCAGAAATATTAATGCACAATTAGGGAGGACACCCCAAAAGCACTGAGGAGTGCTAAAAATTATTTAGTAGATACTGTTGACAGATATGACTTTTGACAGCCAGAAATATTAATGCACAATTAGGGAGGACACCCCAAACGCACTGAGGAGTGCTAAAAATTATTTAGTAGATACTGCTGACAGATATGACTTTTGACAGCCAGAAATATTAATGCACAATTAGGGAGGACACCCCAAAAGCACTGAGGAGTGCTAAAAATTATTTAGTAGATACTGCTGACAGATATGACTTTTGACAGCCAGAAATATTTATGCACAATTATGGGGGACACCCCAAAAGCGCTGGGGAGTGCCAAATATTAAGAAAAAATAATAAACCTCTATCCTCCTCTCTGCACTAGCGATTTTGGTTAGAGCAATTGCAAGAACAATATTGTATTCTCTGTCCCTGCTCTAATTAGCCTATGACTACACCCTGCTCTCTCCCTCTGTCAAATGGCGATGGATTGCTGTGGAGGTGTGTATTTATAAAGTTGAAGTATCGCGAGAACCGAGCCCCGAGATCCGACGACGTCACGATGACGTTCGGCCTCGATTTGGATTCGGAACGGGCTGCTCAGCTCGGTACTCGGATACCCAAAGTTCGGGTCGGTTCGGTTCTCGGAGAACCGGACCCGCCCATCTCTAGATATAACATAGTTGCAGTACAAAATACATGTGCTTATTCACAAAAGAATGGATAAATTTACGCAAAGGAATGTGTGTGTTATAGTATAATAGAGCTTTTTCGGTCTCTTGTGAACTTTTGCATGTTTTTAACTGACCCTTGTTGAGCAACTTTTGGTAAGACAACCATGTGCCATGTATGTGTCAGTGTATCTCCATTTATATAAACTATCTCTATCTGAGTACACACAGGGACCAAATCAAAAGATGTTCTTGTGCACAAGCTCTAGAAATGATTCCCAGAACACAGAGTATTTTCTGGAGACTAAAACATTTGAATTGTTCTATCGAAAAACAATGGTCATGCTGGCCTTGTATTGTACAGTACTTTCTTCCTCCCTGCATTGCACGCTGAATACTAGATATCATGTATTGCTTTGAATCTCTTTGTAGGCATGACTCATGTGCACAGGGAGTAGTTTGCAGACAGATTGTTAAATATAATTTGTACAATGACTATATAGCCGTTTTCTCCAAAAACAACCTGACATCCGGGAACTGCTTTTTCAGGCTGAGCTGTAAGTACCATTGAGTGGATGCAATCAATATCTCACCGAGTGAGTAATACAAACTCGGTTATAGCAGCCAATAATGTAGCTGTCTAGCAGAGTTTAACCAAGGTAAAAAAAGCAGGATATAAAAATAAAGCTTTATTAATAAATGTGTAAAAAAAAATCTCCCTTTGACAATATATTTGTCATGCTGTCAGTTGTGTTCCAATTCAACTGCTGATGGTAAAACACACTTTATAAAAGTACATACGTTTAAATGAAAATGTAATTGAGATGACCTTATATTAGACCTTATATCAGTTGCACCAATTTACATTGTTTTAAATCAAGTTAAAATAGGATATCGACTTAAACATTTTAACAGTTCTACTTATTAAGTTCAGTGAGTGAGTGGTGGGAAAATTCCATATTTGCTCATCCCAGTGATAGCAAGGAAGCACTGACTATGTAGTGAGAGGGCATTGCTTACTTCATTTTTATGTAATCTGCCAGACTAAGCATCATGATGAAGTGTAATTCAATTTTTTTTTATTTTTTTTAAACAAGCATCTTCTTGTAATTTGGTCTTGGTGTTGCTGTAAATTTCAACACATTATCTAATATGTTGTTTCATGCATGTTGATTGAAAGCTCTCTTTGCTGATATTACCACTAGATGTGTAACCCCCCATGTCTACAAATTAGAATTGTGGCAACCTCTGTTTTACTAGCTGTTGTATCACAACTATGTTATGTCAGTCAAAAACAGCTGGAGAAGTACACAAAGTACACTCAGAAGACAGTCCAATAAAAAAACAAAAACATCCATGGATTAATTTGCTTCTCAAGGACTGTAAAACTGAAAGTAGAAATTCAAGGAACAATTGCAGATTGGGAATATGTGAAGTTTGCAAAGCAGTGTGAAATCAGCTTTGGACCCATTGTGCGCCTTGATTTAGGCAAGTACACCTAGATTTCCAAAAAGAGTTGGATGGAGTGAAGGTGTTCCTTGAATGATACAAAATAGCTGCACCAGTGCACTTCATTTTAAAGAGCAGTGCAGAAATTAGATTTCTTTTTGCAGAGAAAGGTTATTGCGCTAAAGGGGTAGAGAGGAAATATTTTTAGCAGCGATCCTTGTTATACATGGGGCATTCACCCCCCCATCCCTATAAAAAAATACTTTGCACCAGCTCAGAACTGGCTGTCTTTGCATCTCTTCCAATACTTTTAGTGTGACACATTTTATGCCTTCATGTTGCATCAAGTGTGCGCAATGTAAAAAAAGGCTTGACATGCACAAAACTGCCATTAGGCGCTATATCCACTCATGTTACTACCATGACTAATTTAAGCCACAAATGGGACTAAGCCAAGCAGTATTTTAGAAGAAAAGTGGATGACATTTACACTTTTGCACAGTGCCCCCTTGGAGCTTTTGCTGCCTCTGCGCATACTGAGGCACACTCCTATATTGTAAAGACATCAGCAGAGAATAGATGTGCAGCTTGATGTGCTCTGTGTCGATCATCCAGACAGACCAGTTCAAAGCCAAGTGGGCTTTGTAAAATTACTATTGTGAAGATCAGTAAGGCTACAAAAGGAGCATCAGGAGACAGTGTCGGACTGGGGCATGAAGGGCCCACCGGGGGACTGCAACGCTAGGGGTCCACCAGAGGGGTTGTGGTCAGCCATCATAGAGGCGGGACCAAACACTAGAGGGGGAGTGGTAAGCCCACGAAGGACAGCTAGCACCATAGTGTAGTATGTAAAGAATGCAGTGTGTGTATAAAGAGTGCACAGTCTTGACCTGCACCTTACATTGGGCAGAACAGTCACCAAAAATCAGGATTATCTCACTAGACCAGGCTTGGCTAACCTGTGGCACTCCAGGTGTTGTGAAACTACAAGCCTCAGCATGCTTTGCCAATATATAGCAACTTATTGCTGTAAGGGTATGCTGGGACTTGTAGTTTCACAACACCTGGAGTGCCACAGGTTAGCCAAGGCTGCACTAGACTCAGAACATTTGACAGACTGTCCTACCTGTTCTTGTCACTTTTACCACCTGTGGCTGCTGGTTTCTTTAGTTGCGGTTTGTCTGGATCTTGGATTGTTGAGGGCCCTATTTAGAAAAAATAATGGGTACATTTAGAAAATTTCAACCAGTCCCGGCGTTAAATCAATAGGACCCACAATTAATACTTCCTCCAGCCCCAACATAAAAGTAATAGTATTCCCATTTAATAAACCTATTTCCCTCCCTCCAGACAGCCCCTGCAATAAATTAATCACATTTACATATAATAAATATACCTAATACCTGCAACCGTCACTTAAAATAACCGCCATTAAATAATTCATATTCATATTTAATAAATAGACCTCATGCTCCTCAAACTCAGCCCCACATTCAATTAATAGCGTCCAAACCACCCCATCTTAAATTAATTGTCCCCACTATAAAATTAAATTACCCCATCTTTACCCTACAAAGAAAATAGCCCCTATTATTTAGCCACCACCTACCACACACACATTACATTGCCACAAGCCGATTATGCCATCACACACACATTACTGCGCCCCTTCATCACCTCCTTTTGATCCCACTGCGCCCTCCATGCTGCTTTTGCTCCCCCTTCTCCTGGCCCCCCTTCACAGTCTGCCATGCTGTCTGTGCTCCCCCTTCTCTGCCATGCTCCCCCTTCTCTGCCATGCTCATCCATCTCTGCCATGCTCCTTCTGTGCCATGCTCCCCCTTCTCTGCTATGCTCCTCCATCTCTGCCATGCTCCTTCTGTGCCATGCTCCCCCTTCTCTGTGCCATGCTCCTACATCTCTGCCATGCTCCTCCTCCTGTGCCATGCTCCCCCTTCTCTGCTATGCTCCTCGATCGCTGCCATGCTCCTCCTTCTCTGTGCCATGCTCCCCCTTCTCTGTGCCATGGTCCCCCTTCTCTGTGCCATAGTCCCCCTTCTCTGTGCCATGCTCCTCCATCTCTGCCATGCTCCCCCTTCTCTGCCATGCTCCCTCTTCTCTGCCATGCTCCTTCTCTGCCATGCTCCCCCTTCTATGCTATGCTCCTCCATCTCTGCCATGCTCCTTCTGTGCCATGCTCCCCCTTCTCTGTGCCATGCTCTTCCATCTCTGCCATGCTCCTCCTCCTGTGCTATGCTCCCCCTTCTCTGCTATGCTCCTCGATCGCTGCCATGCTCCCCCTTCTCTGTGCCATGCTCCCCCTTCTCTGTGCCATGCTCCCCTATCACTTACCTTTTCTATCTGCTTCTTCCTTTTCTTGTCTTCTGTATTGCCGGCGCTCCTCACTGAACGGCGGGCGTGATGACGTCACGCCTGGCATTCAGTGCGGACGGAGTCAGCGCTGCGGTCACGTGAGTTGTTTTTTGTATTTTTTTTCTCCTTCTTCAAGTTTTTCGCTCCCCCCACCACCGAAGAGGGGAGCGATTCAGCGTCGGGGCCTACCGGTGGATAGCCCGGTCCTCCGGTGGGCCAGTCCGACCCTGTCAGGAGACACATAGGGAATGTTCAATATTTTAAACAATACCACTGAAATACCAGTTTAAAGTGACACTTGTTCACTTCTATAACGCTACCTCTGACTTGATGTCATTTTACACTACATGTTTTTTTCTAACAGGTACAGAGTCTTAGATATATTGTACTCTGAGTTCTCTGTACATCGCTGCGTAATTAGTGGCGCTATACAAATAAATGATGATGATGATAATAACCAATCAGACTCTAGTTATTATTTATTTATTTAGTTAATTCTACAAAATAACAGCTAGAATCTGATTGGATTCTATAGGCAACATCTCAACTTTTTCAAACCTGCAGTTTAGTAAATATACTCTGTTATGTGCGTATTGTCGCTAACCAATAACGATTGTCGAACCTCGATTTGTGTTTCCAACGCACAAAGATTTATTCGCAAATAGTAGAATAATATGTTCAAGAGAAGTGAATAATAAATACAGCCGTTACTTATCGCAGGCGCTCTGGATCCAGTGTGCAGTCATTCAATCCTGAAGTCTGGGGACAAGATGTCTGAACACTAGATGTGAAGCTGCTGCTTATATACACACAGAAATACAGTAATACAATGAAGATGGTATAGCTTGCATCTATTGGTCCAGGTCTCAGGAAGGTCCAAGGGGTTGTCAATCATTGGCTAGTTCATCCTAAGGAATCCAAAGGAGGGGGTCACCTCTCCAGGGGGTATGCTCGGCTCTTCCCGCCAAGATTCCTTAGTCTTAAGTAGTTCATAATTCCCTATCATTCATAACTTGTGTATGCACTCTGCGATTCCTTCGCAGAGTGAACCAAACAGTAAGAAATGTAAAGAGGTTTATTATGATACCACTCATGATATGATTCCTTCAACCTGTTCCGTATATTTCACTAATATGCATGTAACTTTAATATAACATATAAATACTACTATATTTCGACATAACTGACTATATGTTGCAACTACCATTAATGTGTACTATTTATAAGTATGCGTGTTTGTGCGAATGTATAGTAAAAGACCAATTACTGTTGCTGCCACGTGTAGTGGATGCGTACGTCCTTTCACGCCGTAGCGTGCCCTTGTACGTCGTAGCGTACCGTACGCATCTTTTCAGACAAAGACAACCAAGTTTGCTCGACTTTAATTGAAATGACTTTATCCAATTTGCTGACTTCGACAACTCCTTGGCCTGTGGCGTCTTGGTGGCTCATGTTTTACAGTAGGGGGTACATTATCTTTTAGACCTTTGTCACTATAACATAGATATGAAATATCATAAATTGGACACTGTAATGAAGAATATTGTTATCTTTGTTATCTCTCTGATATCACAAATCAACAAATATAAGGATATTTTCCACAGTTGTTTATAAACGTTTTCACATGTCTCAATTTATGACATATTTCAGTAGTTACTAAAGCTCTTCTACCCAGGTTCTCTTCTTTCCAAAGCAAGGGAATATACAGTACCCAGTCGTGACTCTATACCAGCAAGATATTGTTGAAAAAGTTGTTAGACAGAAACATGCTGTTCCACTGAAACAAACAGTTTCAGAGCAAATCAATGAACAACAGGATGCACAACATGTGCAGGGAGCAGTTCTTGTGGGGAACATAATAACATGCTTTGTATCACATACTAAATATTTCAGCAAACAAACAGTTTACAGCACAGCCATCAGTAGGAAAGTGAGAAGCTTTGTGACAGCCTGATGAATTTGTATAAATAATTACTGGGGGGTAGATAAAATAAACTCCATCAGGAAAGTAAATGCTTGTTATCATCTAGATATAGTGAACATAAAACAGCCAAGGCACAGCACAACATCCCTTGTGTTACTTTTAGCAGTACACCTATATTTCAGCTGCACTGTATGGGGTTGCAGAGCAGAAGTTTGTACCAGTCAATTGGAAAAGTGTTTGTTTACTGTTGCGGAGCAGTGCAAAATGAGATTCCCTGGAGCATGATTATCAGGAAACACGATTCAGGATCCTACTACCTATCCACAGGTCACGGACTCTAACGTGACGCCGATTTTCACCAGAGCCTGCCGCAAGGCAGGATGGAATTGGCTGCATGCGCCATGCAGGTCCTGGCCTGGAGTAGCTCTTGAGCGTGTTTTTGTGTGGTGCAGGAATGGAGTAACATCGGAATATAGTAGAAGGCTTGAGGTACTGGAGTTTAGGGACAGGGAAGGCACCAACAAAATGTGGTACTAAGACTAAAACCATTGGCTTACTATTCCAATAATATTGTCCGAAGGATACGCAGCAGAAAATAGCACCAGGGATATGGCAACAAGATATTTTACCAGGAATATGCCAGCAAAATACAGTACCAGGATTATTCCAGCAGGATACAGCACCAGGACTTAAGCTGCAATGTAGAAGCAGCAATGGATTTAATAAAGACTAAGGAACTATGAGGGTACTGCTAGAGAGAGCAAAATAGGGAGCAAGGAACTAACACTAGTCAGGGGTCTGAGATAAACACTCTGGCTCTTCAGTGGTGCACAAAGTGGATGTAAATAGCGAAGAGAGGGAGGGGAACCATGTTAGAAGTAGGGATGTGCACCGGCGACTTTTGGTGTCTCGTGTTTTGTGTTTTGGATTCAGATTTTCGCGATGTTTTGGGTTCGGATTTGTTTCGCAAAACACCTGCCGAAAGGTTTTGGTTCGGATTTAAGGTTTTGGATTCGGATTTTTTTTTAAAAAAGCATAAAAAGTTCAAAAATCAAGTTTTTGGGCTTATTTTCACTCCTACGCTATTATTAACCTCAATAACATTCATTAACAAGCATTTCCACTAATTTACAGTGTATTCTGAACACCGCACAATATAGTTATTAGTCCAAAACGTTGCAATGAGGTATCTTTCTGGACTGCGTAGTGGAGTGGTCCCCACAATATAATAAGAAAACCATCAACTGGTCTTAATCGCACCAAAAAATGTACCTGGACTGCGTAAAGGAGTGGTCACCACAATATAATTTAAAAACCCTGAACTTGTATGATTCGCACCAATAAATGTATCTGGACTGCGTAGAGGAGTGGGTCACCACAATATAATAAGAAAACCATCAACTGGTCTTAATCGCACCAAAAAATGTACCTGGACTGCGTAGAGGAGTGGGTCACCACAATATAATTTAAAAACCCTGAACTTGTATGATTCGCACCAATAAATGTATCTGGACTGCGTAGAGGAGTGGGTCACCACAATATAATAAGAAAACCATCAACTGGTCTTAATCGCACCAAAAAATGTACCTGGACTGCGTAGAGGAGTGGTCACCACAATATAATCAATAAAAAACCCTCCACGGGTCTGAATTTCCAAAAAAAAAATTCTGGACTGTGTAGTGGGGTGGCCCCGGTACTAAATTTGTTACCGGGGCCACAATACCTCCTCCAAGTTCCAAGTGTAGTGTTTAGAACATATTAACACTACACTAATTCTAGCATGTCAAACCCTCTTGTTTTAAATAATGACAGGGCATTTAACTTTTGATTACATTTTTTGAATATGTTGACATTTTCTTTTACTTTTTGAACATGGCAAACGACTGTTGAATGGTCACATAATGCCCAAAAAATAGTTGCAAGATGGAATTGTCCTTGGGCCCTTTCACCCACCCTTATGCTGTTGAAATAGGACATGCACACTTTAACAAACCAATCATTTCAGCGACAGGGCCTACCAAACAACTGTGGCTAAAATGATTGGTTTGTTTGGGCCCCCACACCAAAAAAACAATTCATCTCTCCCTGTACAAACTAAACAGGCTCTACTGAGGAAAGATGTCGTCCTCATCCTCAACCTCTGATTCCTCTCCCCCTATAGTGTGTACTTCCTCCTCCTCACACATTATCAATTCGTCCCCGCTGGACTCCACAACCACAGGTCCCTCTATACTATCTGGAGGGCAGTGCTGTACTTCATTGAGGAATTGATTATTCATTTTTATAAACATCATTTTTTCAACGTTGTGAGGAAGCAACCTCCTTCTCTGCTCACTGACCAGGTTCCCCGCTGCACTAAAAATTCTTTCCGAGTACACACTGGAGGGGGGACAACTCAGGTAAAATAGAGCCAGTTTGTACAGGGGCTTCCAAACTGCCTTTTTTTCCTGCCAGTAACAATATGGACTGTCTGACATGTCTATTTGGTGGTGTTTTGTATATTTTTTTTATTAACTTTTTTTTATTTTTTTAATTTTTTAAACACTTGGGAATATTGGGGAAATAACTATGCCCTTAGAAGCACAGAGCACAGCACACAGCACCACTGGACTGATACTGCAGAATGTATGAACTTTGTAATATTGCAGCAGTACCACTGGACTTTTACTGCTGAATGTGTGAACTTGGTAATATTGCAGTACCAATGGGCTTATACTGCAGGATTGGTTTGGCAAATTTTGTTATAATTAAAAAAAAAATTAATTAATTATTTTTTTGTATTTTTTTTCATAACTTTTTTTAATTTTTTAAACACTTGGGAATAATGGGGAAATAACTATGCCCTTAGATGCACAGACCACAGTACACAGCACGACTGCACTGAACAGGACACAGCACAGGACCCAGCAGCACCACTGAACTCAAAATTAACAGAGCACAGCACACAGCACCACTGGACTGATACTGCAGAACAGAACACAGCACAGCACAGCACAGCACAGAACAGCACAGCACAGCACAGCACAGAACTAAACAGCACAGCACGAGATCTACCAGAACAGAGGACCACCTAACACACCCTCCCTCTACCCTGATCAATGCCCGAGTGAAGATGGCGGCGACTAGCGGGGAATTTATAGGTTCCGAGTATCGCGAGATCCGACAACGGGATTATGACTCGGAGCCTCGCTTTCAAGTTTTCATTTGGCGCCAATACCCGGATCTGTCTCGGATCTGACTCGGATCGGCAACGTTCGGGTGGGCTCGGATTCAGGAAATCCGAGTGCGCTCATCTCTAGTTAGAAGCACAACAATTATGTGACAAAATCCATTGGAGAACAGTATCCAGAGCTAGGAGCGGACGCTGTCAGGCAGGAAGGGGACCCAGCGGTGCCGTGAAGCAGAAAATGAACAGTGTGTTGGATCACAGGTCAGGCACATGATAATGATTACTGAATATAGATAAAGGGGTAGGGATGGCACATTTTTGAGTATGTTCCTTTCTTTGTGGAAGGGTACACAGCAATTTTTACTTTGAGAAACATTTGAATTTTGTATTAGTTCAGAGCTGTATAACTGTATCCTTGAAATGGGATCTATTTTGTACCTTTCAGTTGCACTTTGGTGGTGAAAAGCATTTCTAGGCAAACTACCCAATTGAAAAGAAAAAAAAAGAAAAAAAAAAGCTTCAAACGCATACAAGAGCCAAACGTTATAAAGACAGTCACAATATCCCCTTACTCTCACTATTAATTTAAGCTATACCAATAATTATTTTAAGATAAAATGGAAGAGTTTAATTTAATGGAAGGGGCAGTTCTTAAACGGTAGTAAGTTGAGCTTTGATGGAATGTTTGCACAGTCCACTTCTTCAAGTATTCCCATATCCTGTAAACTCCGTACTGGACGGACCATCTAGGTATAGCTGTGCAAAACTAAGTTGTGTTTCCAGTACACTTTATTAATGGGGTCTAGTGTTACAGTACATTTATGTTTTCACTTTAATCTGTTCTACATGAGTTTGAATATGACTTAATTTCACTTAATTTAACACAGCTGTTTTTTTGAGGATCCTTAAACTGCTAATGGTGATCAGATCACAAATGCCTTCAAATGGTAATCCATACTTCTGTACTGTCGAAGTCGTATAATTGGATGAACGAAAGTATATTGGTTAATATTGTTTTATTTGTTCGATTGCACTCAGCATGCCACACTACACGTGGCATACGGCAATCGCAAGGTAAAATACGCACTTACACACTCACATTGCAACATTTAGTTATTTATGTAATTCATATTCATATTGGTTCCGTTACACAGTCATTTATGAGCAGATAGTATTTAGTTTATTATTAGTTTATATAATATGATTATATGTACACTTATGTGTTATTTAAGGTTCAAGTTATAAGAAAGGTGTCATGTCTAGTATCATATTAAACCCCTTTTCACCAGCAGCTGTCCGGTGCATTCGGCGAAGAGATCGTACATTGCATACGCTAGTTATTGATGTTAGGGAATAAACCTTTAATATGATACTGACCATTAAATGCTAATAGACTAATTGTAACTGGAGAGTCAGGCGGGAAGAACAGAGCTCATCCCCTGGAGAGATGACCTCCACCTTTGGATTCCTTAGATTGAATCAGCCTATGACCTGTTTACCCTGGACCCATCTGATGTCTGGACCTATAGAAGCAAGCCACGTCATCTCTATTGTTCACTCTGTAACACTGACTGTATATATAATCATAGCTGCACCCCCACCAGTCTCAGTCTACTCTGATCACAGTATTCAAGGGGGAACTACTGTTCACTGGTGCCCGTGGTTAGCGCAGCGGCATGTATGTATCTTTTGGTATTGGCTGTACTGTACTGTATCTTACTATAATAATGTATTGAATTGTTAACTATTTACATCTGCTAAAATAAATCACTTTGTGTGTTGGAAACACAATACAATCGCCTATGCAATGCTTATTTGAAAATGATAGAATTACTTTAATAGTACTTATGCAAGTAACAATTCAAGCAAATAAAATGTATAAACAGGAGACATATATGGTCCCAGAACGTCTTTGTGCCAACACTTCATGGTCACATTGATTATGGGAGATATATTATTAGAGATATTATTGGCAAGGTTATAAATTAAATTACATATTAAAATTAAAATACAAAAGTGAGATATTTTAACCTTCTGACTCTCTCTTCTGTATTTCATCAAGGCTTTTATAACTTCCAGTCACAGCTAATTATTTTCATTGTCCACGAATCAGATATAAATAGATGATGACTATGTTAATAAGACATAACTCAACACTGTTCTGTACATTTGATATAACTGTTTCCATATGTCATGTCCACCGGCAATTTTATTCGATATATAAAGCCTTTGATGTAAATAAATTAGAAAACAAAACAAAGTTAAACCATGTATTTAGCAAATGTTGCAGGAGTGGATGAAATTTAAATTGCTTGAAGATGGAAAATGTGCTCAAGGATAGAAAGACATAAAGAAATAAAGGACAATTTGGGGACATAGGTAATATAATGTATATTTTTATGGAAAACATCCCTTTGAATAGTATAAAAAAAATAGATCACAGAATAAATGAAAAATAAGTGTGCAATATGAGGACACTTTGTGCTAAAACATTAAACTTTGTTGTCTGATTTATCCAAAAATTGAAAAGTTGCTCTTCGGTAAGAAAAAGAAGCTGTGTGGAGAAACAATTAGATGAGCAATTCACATTCTATTGGATTAGATATTTCGGATTTTTACCAGTCTAGACTTCGATTGACTCGGAATTTCCTGATGAATCTAAATTGGGGCAAAACAATCACTTTCCCATGATGCCACTTATATACCCAGGGCTAGCACTGTCACATGGTGAACCTAGGCATTTGCCTAAGGTGCCAAGGACACCTTGGCACTGAATGAGTGACGTAATGTCACTTGTTCAATGTTTTTATTTCCCTGCCATGCCCCCACACTGAGTGCAGGCTACTGACCACTTTTTAAGTGTGAAGGTACCTGTGCTCCTCCATATCAGTGATATAATGGTAGCGTGGCTCTGGGCTAAGTGTCAAAGGCCAGTGCCATACTCCACCAGTCTGACAGAAAAGAAGATTCCACTCTACCCCTGCCCCACAAAAGGTAAGAAGCGAGGAGGATAAGGCAGCGCTGACCCTGAAGATATTATTCCCTCTTCGTATCATGATACTGTAAGAAGTCAGAAAGCAAAAAAAAGCTATTTAACAATATTGTGTGGCAGCGGCTGATTTGCAAAGTAGCGCAATTTGTAGTGACTCCTAAAATCTTTTTAATCCAAACAGTATAGGATATTTATTTTTAAATATTTTTAAACATTTAAATGCATAAGGAGTGCATTGCCATAAATGTACTCAAGGAGTAATTTGAAAAAAATTACAAATATTAGTGGATATTAAGTGAACTTTTACTATCACACTTGTGCATCAACGAGGTTGATGAACTCTGGCATTGAGAGTTGGCAAAGGCCAGTGCTGTTTTCTAATGATTAAGGAAGGAGTGATCTTGGCGGTCTCCTTTCAAAGTGAAAGCTATCCAAATCCTCTCTTACTGTGTGGGATTTACAGTCGCTGTTCCAGTAACTAGGAAGTTTTGACAGGAAAAAGCAAGTGACTGAAGGAAAGTAATACTTACCTCTTGATCCTACCATTCCTATTCTAGCAGGACAGATTGGAGGAAATATGATCCATTGATGTAGACTAAAGGGTACATTTCTACAAGGGTGTGTGTCTTGTTGCCGCAAGGAAACAGATAATGACACCCAGCCCCTTGTTTTTAGAATGCTATCTGAACAATTTCACCTCCTGGTCGTAGTGTATGAACGGTCTTGTCCTTTATAATAAAGTAATTCAAAAACAAATTTGATTACCTGAACATTCCTAGAGTATGAATTCAGTATTATGCAGGGCACGTATGTTAACCACAAGTTGCATGGCTTGGTGCAATGAATTAGGGTGGATCTTAGTACTAAACTCGATTGACGATGGACAACCAGAGGTGTGACGTCTAACGCACTCCCCGATGTTCATCAAGAACCGACGCAAGGCAGCATGGGCTTAGCTGCCGGGAGCTAGCAGGTGGCGGTCTTCTGGCCAGCCTCTGGATGTAGCACTAGTAGACGAGATGAACAGGTAGGCACATGTAGTCAGACAATCCAGATCTGGTACACAATGAGGCAGCATGGTACAGATTCAGAAGGAAGCCTCAGTGTGAGGGAATTCCTAGGTTCGGTACATAATCGGACGGTAGAAGCACAAACAGCAGGCTGATGCAAGGTCAGACAAGCCGGGTCGAGAGCACAAGATATCTGCAGAGGATTGTTAGCAAGCCGGGTCAGTACACAACCACAGGGGAATCAGAGTAGTCAGACAGGCAGCACTGGTACACAGGAATCAGGTCAGGCAACAGAACAACACAGGGATCTACGAGGAATTGAGAGCCAGAAAGCATACAAGTTGCTCTTAATACTCAACGAGTATCAGAGTGAGGTTTAAATAGCAGCAAGTTCAAAATCCCCGCCCTGAGTCTTGCGATCATGTGACCGCCGATACCCGGAAGCACGACTTTCGACAGCAGAGAGCGGACAGCACTGGAGCATGGACAGGTAAGTTTATGACACTTGGTTTTGTCTGAAGAAAGCTGCAGGAAAACAGTTTGGGTTTTTTTTTTTTCGTCTCAATGTCTATTCAAGGTAAAGACATCTAGATCTTGTTTTGCTTGTGCTTCTTTTGGATTAAAGAATATCGGAGCACAGGTAAAACTATGTACTTCTTTATTCAACCATTACAAAACTACAATAACATACCAAAACCACACCCTATTTCCCAAGCACCCCTTGGTCCTGGGACATCACTAAAGACACAGGCTTATTTAACTAGTAAGGGAATGTCAACAAATACTATGCATATATGAATTATTCAATAACATCACAGATCTTAATTCAGAACCCTGTAGAAAACATCTGTTTTGGACTAAGGAAGAGAGAGAGAGAGTAAGGGAAGACTACTTATGGACTGAGTACTGTATTTGCTGAGTTTCTTGTAACCTGTAGCTGGAAGTGCCCTATTTCCAGAAGTAAGTGAAGGCTAAATTTAGCATTAGGCATGGTAGTCCTGTGTTGAAAGGAGTGTTCTTGAACAGCATATTTGTCATTGCATAAGTTTTCTTTTACTCAGCAAAGAAATAAGGAGTTTGGAAACATTAACTGATATGGGTTTATCTGAAGATATTTTTAAATTAAACAGATGGGATACATTGTGGGGGCTAATGTCAATACAAAGATCTCGGTTGCCGTACCAGAAAGGATCCAGAATATTCAATGTAAAAAGGATGTGGCCAGTGGATGAGAAGTGGATTAAGGTACTAAAGTTTACATACGTACATTAAGTAAATTTGGCCCAGCTTGCAGGTTGGCCTTTTTAGTGTAGGAATGGTCATAATATTGTGGGATCATAGCAGAGCTAACACGTTATAATGTTATCTATAATGTTAAGATATTTGGACTATGACAGATGATATGCAACACTTGATATCAAGAAACCAATGACCATATAACTGTACTAAAAAATTTTTTAGTAAGGAAAAATATATTGGGGTAAATTATGAATTGAAAGAAATTGGTCATATGTTTTTTTATAACTCAGATTTTATTAAATCAACATGGGTGACAGCATACATACAAAAGATAGCAGGAAAATAATGCAAACAAAAAAAAAACAACCATTATCACAAAACATGTTAGTAATTGCTGTTCATAGCAACATATGATACATAACTGAAGAGTTGTATTGACACAAGCAATATCCATATTATTAAAAGGGTAATGGGTGAAAAGGGGTGGGGTTTGTCATCTGTGATAGTGAAATAATGCAGGACGGTATTTCAGACATCAGAGGGAGTAACTATGTCTGTAGGACTATTATAAGCAGAAGTATCTGGCACGGACGAGTCTTGGTCATATGTTTAATGTCACCCATTTGTTTTTCTACAGCATATATTGGTGCATACCCAAATTCTGGTTTTGAGAACTATCCCTATTAAAATGCTTTGTGCTAACCTTGTAGATTGAGATAGAAATGCACATGGACAAGTGACTTTGCAAGTACTTTGTCACTGTAAAGTTCTGTTTACTTCCCTTTTGGACCACAATATTTGTTTTGTAAATACTGTTCATGCAAGCCTAAGTTATGCCTCAACTAACTCATTTGAATGCAGGGACATTTTATTTTATTATTATTTAATATTAGAGATGAGCGCACTCGGATTTCCTGAATCCGAGCCCACCCGAACGTTGCCGATCCGAGTCGGATCGAAGACAGATCCGGGTATTGGCGCCAAATGAAAACTTGAAACCGAGGCTCGGAGTCATAATCCTGCTGTCGGATCTCGCGATACTCTGAACCTATAAATTCCCCGCTAGTCGCCGCCATCTTCACTCGGGCATTGATCAGGGTAGAGGGAGGGTGTGTTAGGTGGTCCTCTGTCCTGGTAGATCTCGTGCTGTGCTGTGCTGTTTAGTTCTGTGCTTTGCTGTTTAGTTCTTTGCTGTGCTGTGCTGTGCTGTGTTCTGCAGTATCAGTCCAGTGGTGCCAGGGTCGGACTGGCCCGCCGGTGGACCGGACTATCCACCGGTAGGCCCCGACCCTGAATCGCTCCCCTCTTCGTTGGTGAGGGGAGCTAGAAACTTTAATAGAAAAAAAAAAAAAAGAAAAAAAAACTCACGTGACCGCAGCGCTGGCTCCGTCCGCACTGAATGCCGGGCGTGACGTCATCACGCCCGACGTTCAGTGAGGAGCGCCGGCAAGACAGAGGAGAAGAAAAGGAAGAAGCAGATAGAAAAGGTAAGTGATAGGGGAGCATGGAACAGAGAAGGGGGAACATGGAACAGAGAAGTGGGAGCATGGAACAGAGAAGGGGGAGCATGGAACAGAAATAGAAGTATGGAACAGAGAAGAGGGAACATGGAACAGAGAAGGGGGAGCATGGAACAGAAATAGAAGTATGGAACAGAGAAGAGGGAACATGGAACAGAGAAGGGGGAGCATGGAACAGAAATAGGAGTATGGAACAGAGAAGGGGGAGCATGGAACAGAGAAGGGGGAGCATGGAACAGAGAAGGGGGAGCATGGAACAGAGAAGGGGGAGCATGGAACAGAAATAGGAGCATGGAACAGAGAAGGGGGAGCATGGAACATAGAAGGGGGAGCATGGAACAGAAGGGGGAGCATGGAATTGAAGGGGGAGCATGGCAGAGTGAAGGGGGAGCATGGCAGTGTGAAGGGGGAGCACAGACAGTATGGCAGTGTGTGAAGGGGAGCCAGGAGAAGGGGGGAGCAAAAGCAGCATGGAGGATGCAGTGTGATTATAAGGAGGCACATCATGGTGATGAAGGGGCGCAGTAATGTGTGTGTGATGGCACAACGGGCTTGTGGCAATGTAATGTGTGTGTGGTAGGTGGTGGCTAAATAATGGGTGCTATTTTCTTTGTAGGGTGAAGATGGGGCAATTTAATTTTATAGTGGGGACTATTAATTTAAGATGGGGTGGTTTGGGCGCTATTAATTGAATGTGGAGCTGAGTTTGAGGAGCATGAGGTATATTTATTAAATGTGAATATGAATTATTTAATTGTAGTGACGGTTGCAGGAAATAGGTATATTTATTATATGTAAATGTGATTAATTTATTGCAGGGGCTGTCTGTTGGGAGGGAAATAGGTTTATTAAATGGGAATACTATTACTTTTATGTTGGGGCTGGAGGAAGTCCTAAGTATTAAATGTGGGTCCTATTGATTTAACGCCGGGGCTGGTTGGAATTTTCTAAATGTACCCATTATTTTTTCCAAATAGGACCCCTCAACATTCCAGGATCCAGACAAGCCGCAGCTAAAGAAACCAGCAGCCACAGGTGGTGACAAGAACAGGTAGGACAGTCTGTCAAATGTTCTGAGTCTAGTGCAGGCTTGGCTAACCTGTGGCACTCCAGGTTTTGTGAAACTACAAGTCCCAGCATACCCTTCCAGCAATAGGCTGCTATATATTGGTAAAGCATGCTAAGGCTTGTAGTTTCACAACACCTGGAGTGCCACAGGTTAGTCAAGCCTGGTCTAGTGGGATAATCCCGACTTTTGGTGACTGTTCTGCCCAATCTAAGGTGCAGATCAAGACTGTACTCTTTATACACACTGCATTCTTTATATACTACACTATTGTGCTAGCTGTAGTTTGTGGGCTGACCATTTCCCCTCTAGTGTCTGGTCTCGCCTCTTTGATGGTTGGCCACACCCCCTCTGCTGGGCCCCTAGCGTTGCTGTCCCCTGGTGGGCCCTTCATGCCCCAGTCCGACACTGAGTGGTGCTGTGTGCTGTGCTCTGTCAATTTTGAGTTCAGTGGTGCTGCTGGGTCCTGTGCTGTGTCCTGTTCAGTCCAGTGGTGCTGTGTCCTGTGCTCTGTGCTTCTAAGGGCATAGTTATTTCCCCATTATTCCCAAGTGTTTAAAAAATTAAAAAAAAGTTATAAAAAAAAATACAAAAAACTAATTTAATTTTTTTTTAATTACAACAAAATTTGCAAAACCAATCCTGCAGTATAAGCCCATTGGTACTGCAATATTACCAAGTTCACTGATAATTTGGAGTATAAAGTAGGGAAAGATCAAGACCCACTTCCTCCTAATGCTGAAGCTGCTGCCACTAGTCATGACATAGACGATGAAATGCCATCAACGTCGTCTGGCAAGCCCGATGCCCAATCTCCTAGTACAGGGCATGTAAAATCCAAAAAGCCCAAGTTCTCAATAAATAGCAAAAAGAGAAACTTAAAATCATCTGAGGAGAAACGTGAAGTTGGCAATATGCCATTTACGACACGTAGTGGCAAGGAACGGCTTAGGCCCTAGCCCGTGTTCATGACTAGTGGTCCAGCTTCACCCAAGGATCTAAGCCCTCCTCCTCCCCCCCTACAAAAAATTTAAGAGAGTTATGCTGTCAGCAACAACAACAAAACAGCAAAGAACTCTGCCTTCTAAACAGATGACATCACAAATCCCCAAGGCGAGTCCAAGGGTGTTGGTGGTTGTGAAGCCTGACCTTCCCATCACTGTACGGGAAGAGGTGACTCCATCCAGCATTTGCAGCACGCCCTCTGCATATGCTGGAAGGATCACCCACAGTCCAGTTACAGATTTGGCTAATGAAGGTGTGAATGTTGTACACCGGGAGGAGGATATTGATGTAGCTGGCGCTGAGAAGGATGTTGATGATTATGATGCAGACAGATACCAAATTGCCTTTCTCAATTTCTATTTATATTCTAGATTATATAACGGCTGAATAGTTTTCTATTTTACTCCTAGTGGAGAGGGGATCTGATGCAGAAAGATACCAAACAGCCTTTGTCCATTTCTTTGTATATTTGAATTTCTAGTTCTACAGTCTATGCAGGCTGCTTTTTTTATATTCAACTACAAGTGTAGGGCGGGGGCGGGGGCGATAGCCACCAAAGTAACGTGGTCCATTTAATTTCACTTTCTAGCTCCACAGTCTGTGCAGCCTGCTTTTTTTATCTTCAAAGTATTTACAAGCCTTGCAATCTAAATTAACTAGAGGTAGTGACGTGCTAGAACTCCACCCTCTATATGCTGCAGAGGATGGAGGAGCATCAAAAGGCCATTCAAGCCTACACAGCCACCTACGACATAGGAAAAGGAGTGGGGATGCGCCTGAGTCAAGCGCACTGGAGAATGATTTCCGTGTTGTGCAAGGTTCTGCAGCCATTTGAACTTGCCACACGAGAAGTCAGTTCTGACACTGCCAGCTTGAGTCAGGTGATTCCCCTGATCAGGCTTTTGTAGAAGCAGCTGGAGAAAGTGAGGGAGGAGCTGGTAAACCATTGCGATTCCACCAAGCATGTAGCTTGTCACTCACCGGACTGTGAGTGCTACTTCTCGTGTGTTTGGGAACCGTGGCCGTCCACCATCCTGAGGGTCTGCGCATGTGCAGCCCTTTCAAGCCTTCAGTATCTGTTCCTTTTAGTTAATTGGCTGATCAGGCAACACTCCCTATTTAAAGCACCTGTGGTCAATACCTCGTTGCCTGATCTTGGAGTCTCATTCCCCATGAGCCTCTGAAGGTGTTCCTGTGTTTCCTCGTGTATTCAGCTCCTGCTGATTCCTGTTGTTCGTTTGTGGTTTCCAAACCACTTCAACTCTCCTGTGTTCATCGTGACTGCACCAGCTGATTCCTATCCGCTGCCTCCGTGCTTCTGCAGTATCCTGCTCACTTCAACTCTCCCGTGTTCATCGTGACTGCACCAGCTGATTCCTATCCGCTGCCTCCGTGTTTCTTCAGAGTCCTGCTCATCGCAACTCTCCAGTGTTCATCGTGTCTGCAGCCAGCCGATCCGCTGTCTCCGTGCTTCTACAGTGTTCCTGCTTATGTCAACTCGCCTGTCTGCATCGGGTCAACGCTCCGCTGCTTTCATCTCAGCTATTGGTTATCAGACCGCCTCAACTCTCCCGTGTTCTCCAGGTGTCCAGTTCTATATACTACTGCTTCCTGAGTATTGTTTAATCCTTGCTGGTCTACCTACCGTGCGCTGCACCTACTTGGTTACCGCTTCCACCCTCCAGTGGTTTCTCATCCTGCCGACCTCCAGCCGTTCAGGTATCCCTGCACGTCTCTTTGACAGCCTGCTCTCCTGAACCACGGTATGCATACTTCTCATTGACTGTGCTCGTGTATTGCATATCTAGCTGGACTGAGTTTGTTCTCCTCCGGAGTTCCCTATCGACTGAGACTATTGCTATCATTTGACTGTGTTTCCTTTTAGCCTGGATAGTTCTTGTGACTTTGTATATTTGTGCAGTGCTGCTCAGTTATCATTATATTGTGCATATCATCGTGGGATCAAGTTCAGTGTGTCCGTGTATACTCTGCATTGCATTCATCTCCTCGTGCTCCTCCTCACATATATATTTCAGTGGTACAACTTGCTAGATGCAGACCACTGTCTCCTGTTTCCTGTGACACCAGTTTCCAGTATCCTTTCACATAGCAGTGGTACAACTTGCTAACGCAGACCACTGACTCCCCTGATACCTTCACCTGGATTCCATTCCTTCACCCAGACAGTGGTACAACTTGCTTTACGCAGACCGCTGACTCTCATCACCTCCTCGTTACTCCTGGACATTCCTCCTCACTATAGCAGTGGTAGAACTTGCTATACGCAGACCACTGACTACCCTCACGTTTCCTTGTCCATCCAGTACCTCATGTACAGTTATCTACCTATTACCAGTGCTGCTAGTCATAGACTTTCCTCGAGCATTCTCTTACCATCTGCTGTCTCCTGTTCCGTGGTCACCCCGCTACCAGAGTATCATATTACCAACTATACTGCTCTGGTAAGTCCATCATCTGGTGATACCTGGGTAAAGACTCCTAGTGCCCGTGACATAGCTCTTGTGGATGAAGCCCTTCGTACGTTTTGCCAGGATCCGAGGGTGGTCAGTCTTTTAAAGTCAGAGGAATACATTCTGCCCACCGTTCTCGATCCTCGGTTTAAAGCGTATGTTGTGTCTCTGTTTCTGGCGGACACAAGTCTACAGCGGTGCAAAGACCTGCTGGTCAGGAGATTGTCCTCTGAAGAGGACCGTGACATGCCACCAGCTCCACCTTCATTTTCATCACTGTTTGTGCATTTCCAAAAAAGAGGAACTGCCATTTCTATTGCTACCTTCTTTCTTTCTATATTTTTTTTTAAAAAAAAATAACTGCCATTTCTAGTACTACATTCTTTCTTTCTATATTTAAAAAAAGCAAAAAACTGCCATTTCTAGTACTACCTTCTTTCTTTCTCTATTTAAAAGAAACTAAAGAACTGCCATTTCTAGTACTACCTTCTTTCTTTCTCTATTTAAAACAAAAACAAAAACTGTCATTTCTATTACTACGTTAATTTTTTGTGCAGTCACAAAAAAGAGGAACTGCGCCCTTAACTGCTATGTTGGTTTTAGACGTCCATCCGGTGTCCGCCATCTGTTCCCTGGAATTCTGACCAGTTGAGGGTGTATTTATTATATTGTGGCCCGGTTTAAATTGGGTACCGGGGCCACCCCACTATGCAGTCCAGATACTTGTTTGGTGGAATTCTGACCAGTTGAGGGTGTATTAATTATATTGTGGCCCCGGTTTCAAATTGGGTACTGGGGCCACCCCACTATGCAGTCCAGAATTTTTTTTTGGGGAATTCAGACCCGTGGAGGGTTTTTTATTAATTATATTGTGGTGACCACTCCTCTACGCAGTCCAGATACATTTATTGGTGCGAGACATACAAGTTCAGGGTTTTTAATTTATATTGTGGTGACCACTCCTCTACGCAGTCCAGGTACATTTTTTGGTGCGATTCATACCAGTTGATGTTTTTCTTATTATATTGTGGTGACCACTCCTCTACGCAGTCCAGATACATTTATTGGTGCGAATCATACAAGTTCAGGGTTTTTAAATTATATTGTGGTGAGTGACCACTCCTCTACGCAGTCCAGGTACATTTTTTGGTGCGATTTATACCAGTTGATGGTTTTCTTATTATATTGTGGTGACCCACTCCTCTACGCAGTCCAGATACATTTATTGGTGCGAATCATACAAGTTCAGGGTTTTTAATTTATATTGTGGTGACCCACTCCTGTACGCAGTCCAGGTACATTTATTGGTGCGATTAAGACCAGTTGATGGTTTTCTTATTATATTGTGGGGACCACTCCACTACGCAGTCCAGAAAGATACCTCGTTGCAACGTTTTGGACTAATAACTATATTGTGAGGTGTTCAGAATACACTGTAAATTAGTGGAAATGCTTGTTATTGAATGTTATTGAGGTTAATAATAGCGTAAGAGTGAAAATAAGCCCAAAAACTTGATTTTTGAACTTTTTATGCTTTTTTCAAAAAAAATCCGAATCCAAAACCTTAAATCCGAACCAAAACCTTTCGGCAGGTGTTTTGCAAAGCAAATCCGAACCCAAAACATCACGAAAATCCGAATCCAAAACACAAAACACGAGACACCAAAAGTCGCCGGTGCACATCCCTATTTATTATGTGTCACTACTCTCCTTTATTTTTTTATTACATGTGTAGAATTGTTCCAATAAATCCCTTAGAAAGTGCTGTACAAACAGATGTTAAAATTGGGCATTTAATTAGTTCTTAAATCCAGGTAAATGTATTTTAATGCATGTATTTATGAGTATTTTCATGTTTAAGTAACTGGATGTTGCTATTTTCTCGAAAAGTATTCGCTTTACATCAATTTCAATGCTAATAGCAGCGATCACACACATTAATTCTCGGTACAATATAATAAAATTCTATGGGAGTGTTCATTAAGTGCACAGTACACTAGGCTGCAATAAACGCAAAGTGCTTGTAATGGCACAGTACAAAGTTTTGTCTTTGCTTTTAACAAGTGCAGTTTTGCAGTACTCAGATGTATAATCCCTATAGTGCAAATGAGGTCCCATTAGAAATATATGTTGAGGCCCAAGCTTCGCTAACACCAAAGATGTATACAAGTATGGTCCTTTTTCAGATGGAAAGATTACGCAGGCCCAAGTAAGCCACGGAATACACTCGCAATATTAGATATACGAGTACACCTTGATCACATTCAGATACAAACATTCTCATTTTACTTCATACGTGAAAAAGAGAGTGCACTCAATATATTTGTACATGTATTGTTAATGTTGCTTGAGTCTTACATATTTAATACTTTCAGGGTTTTTTTTACAATGTCAATCGCATTAGTTGTCTCCAATGTGTATATCATCCATAGTTTTGTGTACATATTTTCATTAAATTTTGTTAATATTATCACATGATTCTTAAAAATATGTTAACAACACATCTTTCCATCTATTAACCAACGGTTTTCTATATACATTTTGTGTAGGATGAAGCAATTTCAAGATATGCTATATGTTGTGTTATGCACGTTTTGTCGCTATCCAATAACGATTGTCGAATCTCGATTTGTGTTTCCAACGCACAAATATTTATTCTCAAAAAGTAGCAGAATAATTCAAGCGAAATAATAATAAGTACAGCAGTTACTTATCACAGGCGCTCTGGATCCAGTGAACAGTCATTCAGGTCTGAAGTCTGTGGTCAAGATGACTAAACACTACTTGAAAAGCTACTGCTTATATGCAAACAGAAATACAGTAAAACAATGCAGATGGTGTGGCTTGCTTCTATTGGTCCAGGCTTCAGGAAGGTCCAGGGGGTTGCAGATCATAGGCTAGTTCAAACTAAAGAATCCCAAGGTGGGGGTCATCTCTCCAGGGAATGTGCTCCTTTCTTCCCGCCAAGACTCCAGTTACAACTAGTCCATTAGCATTTTACCACACATGACACATTTCCTTTAACCTGTACCATATGTATTACTAATATGCATATAACTTATAATATTACACATAAACACTACTATATTCTGACATAAATAACTATGTGTTGTGACTATCATTAATGTGTGCTATTTACAAGGATGTGTGAAGGTGCGAATATGTGTAAATGCGTATAAACAGCTATTGCCACGTGTTGCGGCTGCGTACGCCCTTCCACGCCATTGCATGCAATACGCATCTTTTCAGACAAAGACAACCAAGTTTGCTCGATATTAATTGAAATGACTTTATCCAATTTGCTGACTTCGACAGTTGTTGCATTGATAATCCTTGAGCATAGTTTAAAGTTCCATTTGTCCCATTTTCTGCACAGTATACAGATGAGTCAGTACAAAAGTTAACTTTGTAATAAAAATTGGATTGTCTTATTAAAGGATCTGCTACTTAAAGAAGTTTTCCCACCTAAACCGAAGGTAATTTTCATAAAAGCTCATAATCACAAAAATATCTTAGCCCCAACAGTCCCTAGACATAGCTTAAATAACAGGACCTCTCAATTAGAATAGTAAAATAAAGTTGTTTTCCCCTGTCCCTTCTATAAGTTCTGTAGTTTTGTCCACAAGATAAATGGCAAACTACCTACATTGGAAGCAATATTACCTGCAATATAAACTTTGGAGTTTAACTTCTAGGGCCAGTGTGGCCTCATGAATGTGAGGAATACATCCAGACCGCCAAAACAAAAATGAAGGAACATTTGTTGAAAATTCATAAAGTTCTTTTGATACATAGTGTAAATATTTTCTGAAACACTATAAGAATTTAGAAGTGTATTGGGATAAAAAAGGTTACATCAGAGAATAGGAAGAGGGGACATAAATCTAAGAGGTTATCCCAAAGGGAGACATTCTGAATTCATGAGTTGAAAACTCTTGCTTCTCTTGAATTTAGACATTGACTTAGGGGCATTTTATTATTATTTTTTTACATTTAATTAGTTTTATTGGGGTTTTTATTTCAGTTTCTTATTGGTCGTGCATTGGTTTCCAAATTTACTTTTACATTTTCTATTTTTATTTGTATATTATATTTTAATTATTTTATCATTTTATGTGGCTTATTTTTATTTTTTACTTTATCCATCACTTTTTTTAGTTTAAATTTCTTTTTTTATACTTTATTATTCCGTTACAATTTATTTTTTCACATTTTTTTCCTTGTTATTTATATGGTATTTTTATTTACATGCTTTGATACAGTTTTTTAACTTATTATTTTATCCATCTGCACATTAGTGAATTCTCCTTGATATCTTGAATGATTACAGATTCGCTCTGATGTTCTGAAGACATATAAGGCATTCTTATTGGATTTATGCTTTAGTTCATACTCCATACTTTAATCTGTATGTGTAATCAGTATTATGGATCTTATTTTTCATATACCACAATTCACTGTTACTATAGTAGTGAATTGTGGTTAAAGGTTTAGACCAGTGGTAGAAGTGGAAATTTAGAAATGGAGGTATGGAGGTTTAGAAGTGGCATTATGAAAAATGTAAGGGGAATGAAAGTGAATGGAATTTTTATAGTTTTACAATGAAGTCAGTAGGAGAAGTGGCAGTATGGGATACCGCCATATACACCCCCACTTTGACCACTGGGTTAGACTATATTAGTCGGATTGCTTGCTGTATTTTGTTCTGCATAAATCTAATATTTAAAATCATTAAGGGTTAATCATTCTTTTCCTGTGATGCACTGAACTAAATTAAGCTGTTTAGATTATGTATAATTCAGTCTACTGCTATTAGATGCCTTTAACACATGCAGATTCTCTGCCACAATCTAGCTGATTTTAGCAAATTTTTACTCAGAACTAGAATATGCATAAGAGGAGTTACTTCCCACTAACTAACTTCCCCCTAGATATTGTAGCCCCTTTATTATATACTAATTGTAGAAACTTTGTTCTTTATTTTCATGTGATGGAAGAAGTTAAAAACTGTTTATTACAGTATACAATGGAGGTTGACACTTTATAATAGTTGCTTCAATGTTGTTCATACTGCTCACAGACTTCTGAATGTATTAAGATTCAATTTGGGACAGACTCATTTTTGTCTAACTAGCTATCCTAATTATCTGCACCAGAATCCATAATTCAGGACATTGACAGTTGTAGCAAATTAATTAAGTACAACTTAATTTCTAGAAGAAATAAGCTCACCCTAGGTTAATTCCAAATTATACATGGTGCCATGGCAATATAAATGTCCTATATGTATGCAAAACATAACGACAGCGCTTTTCATTAATACTGCATATCTGAGTTTGTAGCAAAATGAAAATATGAGGTTTTGGTTCATATTTTGATGAAAACATGTAAGCCTGCATACCAGCATCAAGGGTACATCATTGTATGCAAGTCCTTACTGACCTATATGCTTCAAACACCATTAAAACTAGCAACATTAAATTAAAATCAACAACTTAAATCCTGTTGAACCTGTTTGGGACACACTAAAACTGATTAATGAGTATTATTATTTTGTAGAAACAGGCTCTGTTTACATGAAAGGTTATTCCGACCTCCAGTAACAAACCTTCTAAGTGAAATTTTACAGAGAAGGTTCAACTAATAAGATTCATTGTAAATATTTTTTTATCATTGTATATCTGACATCATATAATGCAACTAAATTCATATACATTGTTCGTGGTCACTTCATATTTATGATAAGCCCAAATCTCAACAAACTATCAATTAATTTTACTTACTGAACTTTAGTGAATCCAGTATCAGAACTGAATTAAGAAAAAAAAAATTCTCAATACGTGGTAATAATCCATATTTAATGGTCTACTTGTAAATTTTTTCTCTCATTTAATTTGTCAGTATTTCCAATCTGGTCATTTGTATTACCAATACTACCACCTGACAATGCTGACTGCTATGCATGTCTCTCCACCCTGCCCCATGTTCTTATCCTCCTTCCTAAACTCCTCTCCTCCAATGTTCCCCTTATTAACCATACTCCCTGCCCTCACCTAATTAAACCGAGCCTCCTGCCAGTTCAACTGTCTAGCCTTCACCTCTTCTGCTACCTGCTTGGACCATTTATCTTAAAGTCCCTTTAGCTCCTATTGTCTTATTACTCCCTCCCTGTAGAATGCAACGTCTCAGAGGCAGGGTCCCATATTAATCCCATATTTCATATCTGTCCAGTCTATGTCTCCCTTGTTAATTTAATGTCTTATGCTGGAATGTTTCTATATGTCTTGCGATTTGTTCTGTTAATTGCATCCAAGCATTTATTGTTCTGCTCTGTACTCTGTACATGTTGCTGTATCTACTGTTTCATGTATGCCATATTTGTACTACTATATTAGGTGCTACAGAATCTGTGGTGCCATACAAATAAATGATATTATTAATAATAATAATAATAATAATAATAATAATAATAATAATAATAATGAGGCAAGAAAAGAACCCTACAATTTTGTAAAATCCTCACTACTACAAAATCTTCCTTTAGATAGTACAATTCTTAAAGCTTATGATTCTTTTCCCCTGTCCTGGTTTGTGTTAGCACTAGTGATATGCATCCATTCTGATATCAAGTTAGGACAGGTACAGCCTTATGACTGTTCTCCTGAAACATAATACTATTTATTATTATTATTATTATTATTATTAATTTTTATTTATAGGGCGCCACTAGGTGTCCGTAGCGCCGTACAGGGACAAACAAAATTACAATACGAGGTGAGACAGCACAGTACAGTAAACAATAAGCACAGTAACTCAGTGAGCTCAAAGCACAGCTAGAGAGGGCGGGGGAGGGGAGAGGGGAAGGTCCGCCAACGACGGAGTCCAAGAGGGAAGGCACGGATGACAGGGAGACCCCCAAGGGGAGAGGAGGGAGCGAGAGGGGACGGGGGGAAGAGGGTCCTCAAGGAGGAGGGCTAAGTAGCTGGAGAGCAAAGTTAACAGTGGTGAAGACAGGAGGAGAGAATACCCTGCTCAAAGGAGCGTACAATCTAAGGGGTGGGGTAGACAGACAGATACGGGGGAGAGATGGAGGAATGGAGGATAAGGATAAGGGAAGGGGAAAGAGGGGGAAGAGGCAGAAGAAAAGGTAGGAAATTAAGTGGGAGACTGGAAGGCTTTAAGAAAAAGGTGGGTTTTTAAAGCCCGTTTGAAACTGGACAGATTAGGGGAAGTTCTGATGGAGGAAGGGAGCTTGTTCCAGTGGAGGGGGGCAGCGCGGGCAAAGTCTTGGATACGCGCGTGGGAGGAGGTGATCAGGGGGGAAGAGAGGTGACGGTCATTGGCAGAACGGAGAGGGCATGATGGAGCATGAATAGAGAGGAGGGTGGAGATGTAGGGTGCAGTGGAGTTGGCGAGGGCCTTGTATGTAAGTGTGAGGAGCTTGAACAGGATTCTGTAGGGGTAGGGGAGCCAGTGAAGGGATTGGTAGAGGGGGGAGACAAAAGAGCGGCGAGAAAGGAAGATGAGCCTAGCAGCTGCATTAAGTACAGATCGAAGGGGAGCGAGATGGGAGTGGGGGAGGCCAGTAAGGAGGAGGTTGCAGTAGTCCAAGCGGGAGATGATCAGAGAGTGAATAAGACATTTGGTGGCATCTTGGGAGAGGAAGGGCCGGATGCGAGCGATGTTACGCAGCTGGAAACGGCAGGATTTAGCAAGAGAGAGAATGTGGGGCCAAAGGAGAGAGAGGAGTCGAGGATGACACCGAGGCAGCGAAGTTGAGGGACAGGGGAGATAGAGGTGTTGTTGACAGTGATAGAGAGGTCAGAAGGGGGCGAGGTGTGAGAGGGAGGAAAGACTATGAGTTCAGTTTTGGCGAGGTTAAGTTTAAAGAATCGAGAGTACATCCAGGAGGAGATGGCAGAGAGGCAGGCGGACACCCTAGAGAGGAGGGAGGGAGAGAGATCAGGAGAGGAGAGGTAAAGTTGAGTGTCGTCAGCGTAGAGGTGGTAATTGAGGCCGTAGGAGCTGATGAGTTCACCCAGGGAAGAGGTGTAGAAGGAGAAGAGTAAGGGTCCTAAAACAGAGCCCTGAGGGACCCAGACTGGAAGGGTGGATGGGGGGGAGAGAGACCCAGAGGTGGTGACGGAGAAGGAACGGTCAAGCAAGGTAAGAGGTGAACCAAGACAGGACAGGGCCGGAGAGGCCAAAGGACTGGAGGGTGTGGAAGAGAAGGGGGTGGTCAACGGTGTCGAAGGCTGCTGAGAGATCAAGGAGGATGAGAAGGGAGAAGTGGCCCCTGGCTTTAGCAGAAAGGAGATCATTGGTGACTTTAGCCAGGGCAGTTTAAGTGGAGTGAAGGGGGCGGAAACCAGACTGGAGAGGATCAAGGAGGGAGTCTTTAGAAAGGTAGGAGGAGAGACGGCTGCAGACGAGCCTCTCGAGAATTTTGGAGGCAAAGGGGAGAAGAGATATGGGGCGATAGTTAGAGGGAGAAGTGGGGTCAAGATTAGGTTTCTTGAGAATGGGGGAGATGAGAGCATGTTTGAAGGAGGAGGGGAAGATGCCGGTGGAGAGAGAAAGATTAAAGAGGTGAGCGAGGTGGGAGCAGGTGGTGGGGGAAAGGGAGCGAAGAAGGTGGGAGGGGATGGGATCCAGGGGACAGGTAGAGGGGGGGAGGATGAAATGAAAGAGTGAACTTCCTCGCCCGTGGTGGGGCGGAAGGAGTGGAGGGGAAGGTGGCTAGGGGGGGAGGACGGAAAAGTGGGGGGGTGGATGAGAGAGTGGAGGAGGAGATTTCAAGTCAGAGGTGATGATGTCACAATGTACACAAAGATAAACTTAGGCCTTTCTTCATTGGTCCAGGGGTCAGGTCAGTCCAGTACAATGCAGATCATAGGTCAGTTCAAAGGATTCCTCTCCAAAGCTGGGGGCAGCTCACCCCAACAACTGTGCACATGTAGTGCCTGAGGTAAACTGCCTGATCCAGGTTAAACCAACCTATAAACATGTGCTGCCTACAGCATTATAGAGTATCATTCTTATTTTATTCATAACTAGCGATCTCTAGGCGAGATCGCTACTCTGTTGACTCCGGATTTCTACTGGTGACATGAAGACTGATATAAGACCAAACACCATACATTTCTCAGGACTTGAACCATAAATACATGTAATATAAATATATCTTTGCATAAATAACCTTTAAGTTTTAGCAATAAACTGACGTGAGTTGGAACTTTAATAGATGTGTACTTCGGAACAATTACCCCTGTCCCTATATAGAATTGTTTGATAAAGGAGAAGAATCCTTGGCGCTAGGTGGAATGTGCAATAGAATGTGAAATTCAGTATTTTATTATACCATATTCTTATACAGTAAAAACTTTGAGTTCTGGCCAGAACGATAGACATAAACAAACAAACCTGTATCCCATAGACACACAGTTCTACAGGCTATAGCTGTGGAATGTAATACACAAAACAGCCTTGATAGTCCTAATATAATACTGGCCAATGTCTCATAAGGTTGAAACTCGGGAAACAAATGCAGAAAGTTAATGTGCCCAAACTGAAAAAGATGCCTGGAGAGCACTCTAATCAGATGGGCAATTCGATTCTATAATACAGTCTTTAAGCAACCAGAATCGGACAGTCTGCGAAGTCCAAGTGGTGTACAACAGGGGCGGATCTAGGAAATTGTTATACCGGGGGCGATTTGGGGGGGGGGGGGGGATTTAGGCCCCACCCCCTTTCTGACTTCTGAGGCTGCCCGAAGCTGCACAGTATGTGCAGGGACAATGTGCTGCCTGCCTGCTCTGATTGTGTTTTAAACTGCCGAGCGGACCTGCACATAGTGTGCAGCCGCCGGCAGCAAGCCCCTGCTAGGGGGGGCGATTGCTCCGATCGCTCCCCCCCTGGATCCGCCACTGGTGTACAAATGTACTTGAGAATTCAATGGGAATGAAGTGGAACTTACTCTTTCTGTGTGAGCCGTTCAATCTTGTTCCTTACGTCCCCTAGGTGGAACGGGGGGCGGCGTTATCCTAGCCTTGGAACTTGCAGATGCTGCTTCTCCAGTAATGCGCACATGCGCAGACTTGTAAAGATGTCCGAGCTGTTTTTTTCTCCCGTGCTGACGTGGCAGGCCTGCATCCCGACAGCGGGTAATGCAAAAACTGGTCGTTTGAAATGCAGTTCAAAGAGATCTGTATGGTAGGGTATTCCAACGCATTTTCATCACACTCTGCGGGCTTCATCAGGGATCTGGGTGGGTGATACAGATGTTCCTTATTTGTACTCAATCACTGTGTCCTTAGATTGGGTAGCCAATCACAGGAAGATGTTAATTATGATTGACAGTCCTCTCGGGTCCAACAAAAACTTAGGCATGTGGATACATATACAGATGATCAATTACGTAAGCCAGCAATATTGTGAATATGTTGAGATGGGGTACATGACATATATATATATATATATATATATATATATTAACAACACTGTAGAATATAGTGTAAAAGAAAGAAAGTCTAATAGCATCACGGTGCTGTATGTAATAAAAAATATAAAGTATATAAAGAAGTGACATTGTGCTTCATATGTCACAAAATACTAGGTAGAATACAGACTCAATGCACTGAGTCAATACGCATAAATGGTGTAGTCTGCTGGGGTCTATTGGGGATTACAAAAATTCTCCATTTACAACCACTCTACATCAACACAACCCGATCAGATCTCCACCCATTTTTTAGAGATATGCCCCAGTGCAATTCTACCTTCCTAACTTGATCCAGACAAAAGCTACCAATAAATATTGTCCGATGCGATTTATGTGGTTCCAAAGCACAAAGAGATTTAACAGCACAAGATAGCAGGATAACAAGGATTCTTTTCCTTTATTAAAAAATGTGTACTATTTACAAATGTAAGTGTAAATGTAAGTGTGTGTTGTTTATCTGTGCAATTGCATTATCAACTTTAGCGTACTAATCGCAATCGCACAGCAAAACAATATTAATCAATTTAGCCTACTTCATCCAATTATTTGACTTCCACAAAAGTAACATTTTTTATTGCTATGAAAAATTACTTATTGCTGCGATTTAGGATTATTTTATTAGCCAAAAATATCCAGAGTGATAAGGTGGGTGTTACCAGAACTGATATCTTGATAATTATGCATTGCAGCTTTTACCGTTTGATAAGTCTGCCCCAAAATTTGGTGTAAAAAAACATTGAAGACGATCAGGTTAGAAGAAGGGAGGAACAGGAGCAGCATGTGTTGCAGAGGTTCCCATGGTTAGATTTTTAGGGAAAGGTTGTCCATGGAATTTCTTTCTGATCAAGAGTTCAGTTAGATATTCTCTGTAAATAGCTCAGGAATGATTTGAAGCCTTAGCAGCTTTCTGGAATGCAATTTATGTTCTAAACAAATAATTTTTGTGTTTTGCACTTCACAGTCGCAGGTTAATTTCAATCTGTGTGCTCCAATGTGATAGGCATTTCGCAAGTAACATTATCTATCTAGTCACTTTACTAAAGTGATAAGTGCACCAAAAAGACTGTTGCCTACATAGATCTGCTTCCCTAGCCAAAAGGCACAATAGCATGAACTAAAATAGACTTCTATAAATGATGTGGACTGCGTAGTGTTTTTGGAGCTATAGACACTAAGCAAAGAGCAGAGATATATATAGTATCTTGCAAAAGTATTCAAGCCCCCGAGAAATTCTTCCATTCTTGAGAATAACAAAACCTACACGAAAAAGGTTGTTCTCTGTAATAATTTGTTTTCAAAGCACTGAAATTCATAATTAGTATTTTAATGTAATATTTTTATGTTCCAAAAATATCAAAAGAAAAAAAAATGAAACATGCTATTTCCATAAGTATTTAATCCACATAATTTAAAATTTGCAGCCCCACTTTTTGCAGCAATAAAAAGTTGAGTTCTTTTGAGGTCAGTATATACCAGCTGTGCACACTGTTCAGCAGTGATTTTTATGCTTCATTCCAGGCAGATTTGCTCCAGGTTGCTTAGGTTAGTCAGATGATGCTTGTGCACAGGGTCATGCTGGGCTGGGGGGCAGGGGGGCATCTTCCTCCTGGGCCGGTACCATAGTGCTATGCCTTGGGCTGGGTCTCTGGGCTACTTGCAATTTTTTTCCTTTAAAATGTTCCTAATAGGCTGCTGATTCGAGTCTTGCCCATGGGCTAAAATTTGCCAGTTCTCCCCTGATTGTGCACTCCCATTTGCAAATAGTTCCACAGATTCTCAGTTGGATTGAAATCAGGGCTTTGACAGGGTCTTTGTAGGGCATTAACCTTTTTGTGATGGTGCCACTCCAATATTAGCATGGCTTTGTGTGTGCGATCATTTTCTTCCTCAATGACAAATGTTTGCCCAAGTTTCAGTTTATTAGCACACTAATACAGATTGTCTTGCATTATTCCCAGGGCCATCTTTTCCATTGGGCACGATGGGCAGGTGCCCGGGGGCCCCACAGGCAAGGGGGCCCCATAGGCAGGGCTCTTAATTAGAATAAATAATCCTGCAAAAGAAAAAACCTGCAAAAAAACCTTCAAGGGTCACTGAGCAAGTACATCTATCTATATCTATATATATATATATATATATATATATATATATATATATATATATATATATATATATATATATATATATATGTATGGCGGTACTTCATCCTTATTCCAGTACTCTCCCTAATTATGGTACTATTTAAGGAGTCACCCTGTTCACATTCAGTGTTCTGTTTTTGAGCAGGTTTTATACAAAAGCTGGCGTTGCTGCAACTTCAGTTGTGTTTTTGATTTCTGCAGATCTGACTCATGTTGATGAAACCTGGTTTCCTTTCACTATGTGGATCTCTGGAACCTCTGACCATGGCTTTAATATTCTGTCTTCTGGATTCCTAGCCACTGCTTTGTCACTGACTACCCTGTCTCTGCACTGCAGTCTCCGCTGCACTCTGCTGCACCTTCAGACATGAGAATCCGTGGGAGCTGATTGCAGAAAAATCATGGCAGGCAATTATTGGTGCGAAACAATTTTTACCTGAAATGGGATGTGCTGATGGTTTTGCTAGAGACCCTCTTGCATTGACCAGTAACACAATCACTGTACTGGAGAGGTGAAACGGTCTCGAAATGTCGCAGTCCACAGATTTCATGAAAGCAAATTGTGTGAAGCAGTTTAAAGGTACTGTGCATGACATGAATATGATATCGGGGCAGTTATTTAACTTGGATAGTGAAGGGTGAAATGAAAAAAAAGATTAGATCTGCACAGACCAAAGGATCAGGTGGAGGGCCAGGATCTTTCAAAGTAAAAAGGAGATGAATGTGACTTGATTTGTTAAACGGTTGGTACCTCAAAGACAAGATTGATGGTATTTCTACTCCTCAAATGTTACAAATATGGAGACAATGAAGTAAAGAGGGGTACTCGTGCTATTAATGGGAAGGAATGTTGTACTTTTATTACTGATTATTCTGCAGGCATTTCCTCAGAGATCCAGAAATCTAGAGAGGAAGCGTGTTTGTTACACCAAGTGGAAACCTGACCTTGGTTTTCATGGTTAGGGCAATTGGGAAAGCAAATATATTTATCTATCTACTTAAATATATATAGTATGTGACTCTTTAAAAAGCTGTCTTCTACTAACTTTCACCTAGAATGATATGTGTAACAGTTTCAATCATGTCGCTTCTTTCAGAACTTTCTGTTTCTTCGCAGTTTCTCAGCATCTGTCAACATTCTGCTTCTCAGCACAATATGTATGATATTCTACTTGTAGGAAACTTGACTGAATGTCTCATTTATTTAATTTATATAATTATATAATATAGCAAAAGTTCTTCAGCCTCAATCTTGGACATGAATGAGCCAGACTGCTGTGACTGATGACCAATTAAAGTGGGGCTTCCCTGAAGATTGATCTGTTATAATTAAAGTTAAGTATCATGCTTGTTATTACTCAATTAAAGCTGTGACTTATTTACATCATGTGTACTCAAGGCATTTTTAGCCCCTCTCAGGTTGAAGTGTCTACACTTGTGTCCCATGAACTCAAAACAGACACGTCCTTTTTGTGAGACTACACCCCCTCCCCCCCACACACACACCCACATGCACCCCATCTTCTCTTCTTGGTAGTATGACACTGGGCTGTGACATCATTGCACAGCACCACACTCAAAGCCCTTTACCAACATGGAGGAGCAGCAGACAGCAATTTCCCAGGTAAGCGACAGTATGTAAATCATTCAGTGTTTTAGGCATAGCCTAAACCATGACTACCTCAGCAACACCAAGGTTTTCATAGTAGTAGCACCAACTTTGCATGAACTGTTTTGAAAGTTATAAAATATATTAGATGATGCAAATTAGAGTGTTAACTTATACAAGGAACAAAATAATAGGAAGCATACTATAGAAATTGGCCTTCAAACATTCATGTGTTTGTATAATGTAGTTACCTAGCATACCACTTCAAAACTGACCTTGTGGGCTATCAAGAAGACTTAGTCTTATTGTAACCATTGAATAAAATCTTCTATATGACATACTGCATGAAAAATAAAACAGCAAATTGCTAAAGTACAAGCAATTATTTCAGCATTTTATTATAAAAGTCAAGGGTACGTGAAAGAAAGGTGCTCTGTACAATGACATGAGCTTGTGTGACTCACTGCTTTGAAGGCCAGAACTTCGTTCTTTCTCTGTAAGATTTATTCATGAATCATCAATAGCTCAATTTGTAAAGTGAGGTCATAGCCATGACCAGACACAGTTTCCTGCATTAGTTACATGATGTTTTGAAGGCATAAAACAAATCATTACGTTTATTAATACTTTCAAGGGACTACTGCCATTAGATTAAAAGCCTGATTCATTAAGGAAAGTAAAGCCAAAAAAAGAAATAATTTTGCACCTTGGCAAAAACCATGTTGCATTGGAGGGGATAGTAAATTTAAGATTTGGGGACAGGTTTTTAGTTGGGGTAGGGCATGTCTTTGATAAACTTTAAATTTCAGTGTAAAAATAAAGATATCAAGTATTTGTGTGCTCCATGAAAAAACAGCCAGCATTTAACTTATGTGCAAAATAATAAACTAATTTGCACCCCTTGCATTGTAACATGGTTTCTCCAGGAGCAAATTTACTCCTTTTTTTCACCTTATTTTCCTTAATGAATCAGGCCCTAAAAGTAGATATTTTGACATACCTTTGGAGAAATGAAGCATATAACTTATTTGAAAAGTATCAGCATGATTTAAAGATCCATACTATAGTATCAAAGTGTTAAAACCATTAATGTATATATGGAAACAAACTGTCTACTGATGCCGCTGTTTATTTAATGGCATCTGATTGTTCCTGCTTCTTCACTTTGCATGATGCATGCCCTTTATCATTCAGAATTTATTATGTGCGTAGTCTATCAACATTTTTATCTCTTGCACCTTACACTCCTTACACTAAATTATTATTGTTGTTTAATTTATCTAATTAAATTAATATCTTATCATTACACACCCATACACTGTACCCCACCCTATATAAACCCTACATACTGCACTAAATAACACACATCCAGTGCATTTCAGGCCATGTCCCTAACAGCATCAGACCAAGGAGACCCACCCAATCAGGGCCTCTTAAACCAACCTTACTAGTTCATATACTACACATGAGCTTAGCCCAAAGCACAAATTGAGATTGACATTTTAATCTCCAACTGGATATTAGTTCATTACAAAACATGAACAATATTCTCACAAAACTATGCAATAAGCAAATTTAGCATTAACAAATAACAACCCTTCAGAAGAATATGTAGGATGTAGATAATTATATATGGTTACTGGGAAATAGATACAAGCCTTCTTGTTTGATTACCAAGGGCAGCCTTACGGCACATAATACTATTCGGCCAGATCTTCCTTACTCGTAGTTTAAACTTACAAGTAAAACAAGAGATTTGAAAGCTCCTCTCTTGGCTTCCAATGAATGCTCTACCCAATGAGGAATGCGCAGTCTTTCAACATTTTTATTATGGGTTTAGCCCACCTTCATCTATCATCATCAACATTTATTTAAATAGCGCCAGCAAATTATGTACCACTTTACACTTGGGTATCTCCTTGGACTCTGCTTCTTACTGCCTCTTCAGCTTCCTTGAGGCATGCTGTCCTACATCAAAAATGTATAGTGTGCATGGTCTTTCAAACTTTTTTATTATGGGTTCAGTTCACCTCCTATTTACTTGACTAAATGCCTATTCATACTTCTGTCCATCCAATGACCTCTGCCTTTTACTGTAGCTTCACTGTCTATGGTGGATGTCCTGTAACGTTCAGAATGTGTTGAAATATTATTATTGCTATTATTAATAGTAATATATTACTATTCAGCCAGATACACCTTACTCATAGCAATAACAATCACTTATAAGTAAAACAAGGAATTTGAAAGTTCCTCTCTTTGCTCCTAATTAATGCTCTGACCAACGAGGAGTGCATAGTACTAGTCTTTGAATTTTTCATTATGGGTGTAGGCCACTTTCGTCTATTTACTTTTATAAATGTATATTTCTATTCATTCATACCACTGTCCATCCAATGACCTCTGCATGTTTCTGTAGCATCAGTGTCTATGATGGATGCGCTATTATATTTCAAATGTATTGTGTGAGTAGTCTTTGATGTTTTCTAGTCTGAGTGCAGGCCACCTTTGCCTATCATTTATAACACTTATTTATAAAGATCCAGCAAATTATGTAACACTTTACAATTGGGTATCTATCCACTTGTTTAAAAATCTACTGATGTCACTGTCTATCTAATAAACTCTGCTTCCTACTGCCACTTCCCTCTTCATGATGCATGCTATCTAACTTTCCAAATTTAGTGTGTGCGTAGTGTTTTAACATTTTTATCTTTCATCTTACGCTTTCTACACTACAGGGTTTTTATTAAAATATTTATCTAATGGGCTTGCTTCAGTTGGTGGCATACAGATGTAATTTCTTTTGGAGCCGCTTCAAAACTCTACATGCACATATAGTGCTACATGTGGAAACATTGATCTGCAAAGTATTCCACCTCACTGATCTCTGGATAAGTAAACTGAATTAAAATAAATTAAAATCAATCACAACTATAATATTCTTTCATCTGTCCCTTGCACCCTGTCTAACGCTGTAGTTAGAATTATGTTTAATTCTCTAGATTAAATGCTATTTTCACAGTAGAGCACTGCAGCTGACATTCTCCCTACATGCTTACTGTTGTAAAATGGCAGATGAGAACACAAAGAGGGCTATATATAGAAGATATTGATCCAAAACTCACAAGATCTGACATTCTCACAGAAATTACATTTTGCATTGTTTTCAGATCCAATTTTAGCACTAGGACCCAAAAACTCGGATCTGTCTAATTTCTCCAAATTCGAACCGCTCATCCCTGATAGAGAAAGAGAGAGAGAGAGAAATTCCAGGTGAGGCAGTATTGAAGAATTTTAACCAGTCAAATGTAGTAACAAAAGATGTTTATTCCATTCCAACATTTCAGTTTTGCACAACTTCCACCAGGGACATATCATCATCATCATCATTTAATTATATAGCACCAGCAAATTCCATAGCGCTTTACAATTGGGAACAAACATTAATAAAACAATACTGGGTAATACATACAGACCGAGAGGTAAGAGAACCCTGCTCGCAAGCTTACAATCTATGGGACAATGGGAATTTGAAACACAAGGACATGTGCTACATCATATTGCACACTGGACCAGCTAAAACGCAAAGGTAAAAGTACTGAGTGGGCTGTGTGTGTACCAATGTTGGTTAGATGGTTGTTATCTTGTGTTAGCTGTGTAGAGGGTGGTAATAGGGGAGATTAAGATGGTGGTTGAGGAATATCATAAGCTTGTCTGAAGAGGTGGGTTTTCAGAGAACGCTTGAAGGTTTGGAGATTAGAGGAAAGTCTTACTGTGTGAGGGAGGGAATTCCACAAAGTGGGTGCAGCCCAAAAAATGTCCTGTAACCAAGCATGGGAGGATGTGATGAGAGTGGAAGAGAGACGCAGATCTTGTGCAGAACGGAGTAGGGAGATTTTTTGAGACAAGTGAGGAAATGTATGTCGGTGCAATTTTGTTGACGGCCTTGTATGTTAGTAGAAGAATTTTATATTCTTGTGAATACTAAACAAACATAATGGGCAAACTAATCAACATGTCTTACACCTACATTCAGTGTGGTTCAGGCTGCCAGTTCAGCGTATGTTTGTCAGACCAATCCAACATGAAATGCGGCAGAATACCTCTCCCACGGGCCTGCTTAGCACCGATACCAGGCCAGGAACTGCCAGCATCACTGAAATGGATTTTATGGTTTTATGAATACAATCACATAAATACTCAAAGCAAATCACCAATACATCTTTTTAAAATGCATTTGTTTAAAAAATAATGATGAATAAAAAGTAAAGTAGTTTGGAAAGTTACATGTGTAAAATGCAAATATACTTTTTATCAGAACAGCAAAATCATGGATATAATGTAATATGCAAAAACAACCAAATAACAAACATATAAACAGCTAGCTAATAAATATTCAAGTAGTTATAGCTATGATATTTTAGACTACACTAAAGCAAAAGAGAGGAGCATGTGCAGGTAATCCAATAATGGCTAATGTGGCGGCAATATAGTGTGTTGATAACAGTGGTATCCTAAGTAAAGAAATCACCATTGTATATATGAAAAATCATAACTCTGTGCTCTAAACCACTGTTGCAAATCAGAAAATAAATGTAATTGTATGTGACACTATGTGCATAATACATATCAGCGATGTCTTTACAATCCTTATGTCGCTTACTACCATGCTACATACTGATGTTACCTTCTTGGTGCCTTATAGCTACATTTTTGGGTGGAAAACAGATCAACATGATAAATATGGTATCTGTATAAACAATTAATTTAACCACTCCGAATTCACCATCATCATCACCATTTATTTATATACCGCCACTGACTCCGCAGAGCTGCACAGAGAACTCATTCACATCAGTCCCTGCCCCATTGGAGGTTACAGTCTAAATTCCCTAATATACACACACAGACAGAGAGAAAGAGAGACTAGGGTCAATTTTGATAGCAGCCAATTAACCTACTAGTATGTTTTTTGAGTGTGGGGGGAAACCGGAGCACCCGGAGGAAACCCACACAAACATGGGAAGAACATACAAACTCCACACAGATAAGGCCATGGGCGGGAATTGAACTCATGACCCCAGCGCTGTGAGGCAGAAGTGCTACTTAGCCACCAAGCTGCCCACTTATGCTTTATATGCAAAGTTTCACAATTTATGTAATGATCTTACCTAGGGCATAATCACAAAACCTCAATGATGCCCAGTAGATGTGTTTCATAACATTTTCTTCTTTTATGTGTAGTCATCTTATCTAAAAATCTTTAGAAATTCTGGTAACATTTAAATTCAACAACTGGCATATATGTGTCTTGAGTGGAACATTTCCTAGGCATCCTTTTGAAATCTCGAAGTGATCTTCTCTAAAAAATGTAACCTTAAAGACTGTGGATAGAATCTACCATATCCTGTCTAGGTTGCAGTATATGTGCCAAGGATTTAGGTGTTTTATTATCATTCAAATTGGCAAGTGCTAAAATGTTTTTCTATTTTTTCTTTAAAAATAGCTATTGTTGGGTGCATTTAGATTTGGATGTCAAAATGTTTGTCATTGATATTTTTTATGCATCTATTGTGATCTGAATTTACCTGTGGGGATAGTGATGTGGTTAGGCGTGGGCTAGATCTGGTGTCAATCCTGCATACCCTCTGCACCAACAGGTTGCAAAGTAGGAATGCTAATGTATACATTTTTAAAGTTAGTAAAGATGTTGGTTTGTCATACCTTGGGCAATGATTTTAAGGTTGCTCAAATTTGCAAAGATCTGCACTAGGTATGTAGAGCACAATATAATAATTTTGGTCCAAAAATAAATAATTTAGCACCTCTCTACTCTGAAGTGCTAAACCACAAAATGCAGGACTGAATGATTGCCTGTGTTTGCATTAGAGATGCTCAGGCTCGGTTCCCCGAGAATCGAACACACCCGAATTTAGCAGATCGGTAGTAAAAAAAGAGGCAAAACGTCATTGTTACTTCATCGGATCTCGCGAGCTTTGAATTCTATAAGTACCACCCTCCATGGCGATCCAGCGCCATTTCACAGAGGGACACAGAACGGGTAGCATAGTTCTTGGCAGTCTCTAGTGCAGTTGGGCAGTGTCATTGGTAGAAAAGAGGAGGGGTAACAGTGTTCTTCAAAGTCTCCAGTGATATTCAGGAGAGCTCCATTGCTCCATTGATAATTGTCATTGCTGAAATAGAAATAATAGGTCTGGCAGGGTTGGTCTTCTAAATCTGCAGTCTTTGTTTGAAAGTGTATGAAAATAATATTGTGACCTGTGAGGTGATCAAAATTGACTGCAAATGACTTGAAAATAGTGTTATTGAGGTTAATAATATTGTACGGGGGGGAAAAAAAAGCAAATATATGTGATTTTAGCCCAAAAAAAAAATTTAAAAAAATTTAAAAAAAAAAAAAAAAAAAAAAAAAAAAAAAAAAAAAAAATCGGGAACCAAAACCAAAAAACGAAGTTGATCCAGATCCAAAACCAAAACCAGAACACGAGAGTCAGTGAACATCTCTAGTTTGAATGCCTAATTGCCTGAATACAAATGATTATTAAAATTAATTGACAGTTGAAAGTCAGGCATTTTAGATATGGGAAGGGATTCACGACTGAAGTGCTTACACCCATATGTGGCCTGAGAACCAATCAGTGATGAGAATATTGAAAAGTCTCCTTCACTTGCAAACATGCAGGCTGTTATCTTCTACCATGCCGAGCTGTGGGTACTGACTGCAACAATGGACCTTTGCTTTGGACCAGCAGCTCGGTATATCTCCAGCGAAGAAAAAAATAATGCCTATATTGCAGTGAATGTTTGTCTGTGGCACAGGTTTCCCGCAGATGCAGCATTGTCCAGTTACAAAGACAATGGAACGATCTGAGGAGAAGGCAGCCAGAGCTCCTCTCCAATTTGTGGGGTTGAAATTGTGAGGCATAAATTCACAGTTAATATTTTTTTTTTTATATATCTTTCAAGCTATGATTACTGTGATATATGGCACATTATAAAGCAATGTGGCTTGGGATGACCATCAGTGGACAAAATTCAAGGCCTGCTATGTAATACTGATGTTTCTCAATCAGTATGTGAATAATATCAACCTCCCAGGTCAAGTCCATATGAAAGTGGTGTAGAGGTGTGTTTATTTGGCCAGTGATGGTCCATGTGTGGTATTGGATATTTCACATTATCTGTACATTGCAACCTTACATATCTTATATGTATGTGTGAGACAGATATAACCTTTAGAAATAAACTAATGTGTCATATTTCTGCCAACAGAATGCCGGCACCACCTCAGATTCTGCAGCCATAGCCAGGAGGAGTCCATGTAGGAGACCCTGTAGGAGGGCAAAAAGTTTTAATATTCCCCAATCTCCAGTTCCCTAAACCATGAATATTCCCTTTAAGCCTACCATGAGGAGGCAGGGAGCCAAGCCAATATTAATGCAGCATAAAACTGTAGTCCTCAGAAAACCTTTTTTCTGAAACGTGTCTTTCTCTACGCCTAGGCAAAGTTTCCATTCCGTAGGTGTCTGACATCACGGGACTAATGTGTTTGTTGCCAAGAACCCCCCCCCCCCCCCCCCACTCTCATATGTCTGCATGTGCCTCAAAAATGCAGTCCTCTGGCTACTATTATGTTCAGTATTATATAATTGCATGCCTGTGCATTCCACTGACAATCATCAATACAAATGCATATCATACTCAAGTGTGAATTCAGTATGACATGCATTAGCCAGAGGGGTAAAGAAACACACAATGCTACATGCCCCGATTTTTAGTTAGTAGTTAAGTGACTTTAGTACTATATTTATCATGGAACTTTTCTTTAGATTTGCTCCTTGTTGAATTCGGGAGTGCATATACACGATTTACGTGCGTTTTTAAGAATGAAAACGCAAATTATGTTTGCTTTGCATTTCCTAGTGAATCATAATGTTTGTTTTTTGTACAAACATGCAGTTGCATGAAAATAGTGGATCCCTGAGGCTGCAGATGGGGCACAGCAATTGCTGGAAAAGGATTAGTCAAAGCATCTCCACAATTATCTCACCTCTGACCTAGTTTTTGGGCAACATGGACTTCCCAGGTGGGCTCCAGCTTAAACAGTTTGCTGTTTGGGTATCAAAAGGTATCCATAAACTGGGTAATCTAATCAAGGATGGTAACATCCGAGAGTTCCGGAAACTCCAAATGAAGGTCTCAAATCCAACAAGCGAACATTGGAAATACACAGAACTCCGCTCCCTTCTTCACACACAGTATCCTATCTAGGGTCAACAGGCCACTCACACCATTTGAAAATGTCTGTACTCTCAAAAACACACCCAAACATACTATATCTAGTATTTACAAAATACTCATCGACGATAAATGAAAAGCACACCGAACCGCAGGACAAATTCAAGAGAAGCATAACAATTACAATGCAGAGAACATGTAAACACAGGTAAATGCTGAGAACTTGAGAACTGTCTTTCCCTGCCGGAGAAATGCTGTTGCCTCTGCTCGCTGGCGCCATCTTGTGTAAGTTCTGCACATGCGCAGACATACTTTTTAACTACTTTTATTCCTACCTATTGGCTGACGCAATCTGGTGGCTACACTACTTAAAGACACCTGTGTCAATCCCTGATTGCGAGTTCTTTGAGTCTCATCTACTGTGTGTACATGTCGCTCCTGGCTTCCTGCGTTACCTGTAATTCTTACTTTTACCGCAGATGCATTATTTCTGCTGCATACTGTTATATTAACCTTGATCCAGTATCTGTGTTCTCCAACACCCCTGGACCTAAGTGTACAGTCCGCAGCAGTTCTGTGTACTCCTGGGTGCTTGCTACGGTATCCTCAGCAATTCCTATATTCCTGCTGCAAACTGTCATACTAATCTTGCTCCAGTATCTATGCTCATCGCCATCCCTGGGTCCAAGTACACAACTTGCAGCAGTTTGGTGTACTCTCTAGAATTAGCTAGAGTGCTCCCAGTTTTATCATACACCTGCCGCAGATCGCAATACAGTTCCTGAACCCATACCTGCACTTCTCCAGCATTTCCTGACCTAGGAATACTATCTGCCACAGCTGTTCATTCCGATCTGAGCTAACTATTGTAATTACCTACCCCTGCTTCTCCTGAGCCATGCAGGTTCCAATATCTCTACACATCCCTTGTCTTTCTCCTGCACTGAGTTCTCCCCCCAACCTCGCCTTATACCAGCTAGGAGGACTGCAACCTACCTCATTTGAGCAATCAAGTCCATATCGACTTGCATTGGTCACTGGTGAAGACCATCCTTGTCATTAGACCCCGCACCTCCCAAGCAGGTAACGTCAAATCAGGCCGGTCTAAGGGTTCCTTGACTTCTGATTTGTGACAGGTACTGAGTGTAGAGTGTGTGGGGGGGAATATAACAGTCAGTGAAGCTGATGCAGGTGATCAAACAGAGGAAGGAGAACAACTCCTACTGGTGAGGTGCACATGTCCGAAATTCATAGCAGCAGTACCTCTGGTAACACAGAGGTACTGGAGGCCTAATAAAAAATAGGAACTACATTTCTACACACCATACCTAAAATCGGTATAAAAAATACATTTCATACCTCCAGCCCGCTTTTGCTGTTTATCACTTATGATGAAACAAGGGGCAGACTGCCATTCCTGTAATTATGCACCTTTCCACAAACCCGCATAGGCAGGTAAGCTATTATTTTATTCCACCGGCATAAAAAGTGTCCTATATTGTGTTGAAGCAAAATAACCCCTAATCAAGGACTTCAAGGAGCTAATCATCTTCATGGATATTCTGTGAATGCTGTTATTTTAGTGATCAATTTATGAACTCCAGAAGGCTTTATAAATTCTGTTGCTTTGCTGTTGAGTAAATTGATCATTGTGTGGAATGATGCATGATCAATGAATATGATTAACCAGTAGATCAGGGAATTGACATGTAAGTCTGTGAAATAAGTTCTGACAGAAGGAAACACTGGCTGCTCAGTTATCATACAGATAAACCCTCACTTCAAGCTTGGCATACTGATGGCTGTTTAGGCATGCACATAGTTGTACAGTTTATGCTAGCTAAACAGGGCCTGGCATGCAGTAAAAAAACAATAATAAAATGTTGAATGTTTATTAGTATCCAGTATTTTTTGTGAACACTACCATTTTGTAACACTATACGGTTTGGGATTTGGTAATACTGTACAAAAAATTTAAAAAATAATAAACATGGAACTACTGGAATTGTCAATATGAGTCTCTACCCATCTCAGACTATAAAAATGCAATAAAATACATGAGGTATGTGTAGGACTGTAAGACCAATGACTTTAAGTCATTGAAGAGTAAATATTGGAATCTGTACATCCCACACCATCAAAGCTGTTCCCAGTGGCGCATGCAGGGGGGGGGGTTTCAGAAACCCCGCCCTCCTCCGCTAACTAAGTGCCAACCATAGCGGCACTGTACTATACAGCAGCCGCGGCGCTGTCAAAGAAGCGTCCGCGGTGGTGCTGTATTGTATACAGCAACGCCGCGGATGCTTCTTTGACAGTGCCGCTTCTTTGAAACCCCCCCTGACAATCCTGCGTGCGCCCCTGGTTCCTACCACGTGGCATATGAGAACCTTTTGCTAGGCAGCAGAATACTAAGTGCAGCAGATGCCTCCTTTCACCTGCCATTCATCTGACTCTCTCATGCATCCCCAGAATCTCTACTCTTGTGCTTCTGGAGGTAGTGCACTGGGACACACAGACCAATCACCATGCATTTTCTACTGCAGTTATTTAAGGAGCTAGCTGGAAACTAATTGTGGGAGAGGAAACATTCTTGTCCTACATGAACTCTCCATTAGCATTACCATCTATATAGTCACTCTTATACTCCTTGTCAGACAATGCAGAAGAAAGTACATGGTGATTGGTCTGTGTATAAATGTGCACTTTCTCCAATAATGAGTGTATAAGTAGTACAGAAGAGCAAGGATATTTACCCGCTTTCCCCCTCTAGGCAGGGAGCGGGTAAATTTCCCGCCCTCCCCGCTCTAGGCGGGGCTCCTTGTTCATAACTACCCACTTTACTGTCTTTGTGATTGTTTTGCAGACTGCAAATAAATGTATACTGCAGAATAGGAAGGCTGTTTTTGAGCAGTACCGCTTCTTTCTGTAGCAAGGTTATCAGGAAGGGAGCCCTGAGGTGATAGATATACGTATTAGCTTAGTTTAGCTCTGGCAAAGCAGAGGCACGCATTCCCCGGACTTATAATAGGACAAGAGCAGAGGAAAAGGCCTTTTTGAGGGAATTAAAGGCTTGCATGGCTTCCTCAGGCCATTCCAGGGTTTCGCCTTCTCCACCGAACCAAACTCCCAAAATGTCAATAAAGTCTGGATGACAGATGCCCCTACCAGAAGAGCATCACCTCTGACTTCGCACAGTTGACCTTTGCCCTTGAAGCTGAAGGTCTGGACAATTGCTTTCACTAATCACTGATCTGTACAAAAGACAGTGACTTCATCCATGTAGAGCAAGCACTTGGCCTCTTGTTGGTCAGGTCCGGGTGACTTGAACGCTCTGATTTCTGGATTTTGTCTGATACACATCTCAAAGAGGGTAGACTTGTCTAACCCCAGACAAAACTAGAAAGGGGTTATTCTTTCAGCCGTTCACTAACATTCACCTGTACATATATAGATACATAAGGTTAACATACGACAAAACATTTCTCCCAAACCAAATCTTTGTAGTGCCCTATGCATAAACTTATGTGAAACATGGTCAAAGGCCTTCTCCTGAACAAAATTGACCAGGGCTGCATGCACACAACGGTTCTTGATGTAATCAACCATGTCTCTGTCATGGGCAAGGCTATCTGTAATTCTGTGGCATATCCAGCCACAGAATGTCTGTTTGATGACAGCCTTTAGCTAAAGGCCTTTAGCCTTTTAGCTAGTACCATGGCTAGGATCACATAGTCCACATTCAAGAGAGAGATGAGACAGCAATTTTTAAGATCATATCTTTCCCACTTGCGCTTATAAATGATCTTAATCATTCACTACCTACACCACCATGTTATCATACAACTCTAGCAGTTCTGGGCCAATGTGATCCCGAGATCCCACAGTGCTACACAGAGCTCTGCTGGAGGACCATTACTTTCTATAGGATCTAGATGCAGAGTGCAGTTCCACCAGCGCCAGGAGTGCATGTACAAGGGCGTGCCTTTAGGATCAATAGTATTAGTGATACCCAACAGGAAGTTATCAGCCACGTCTTTGTCAGTCATCTTTGGGAAGTAGGGTTTTCTGTAGAAGTTTCTGGTAACTCCCATAGTACCCTCTTTCCCCTTCCTGGGAATACAAGTCTCATCTGGTTTCTCACCTTTTTTTTTTTTTAATCAACCTTGCTCTTACCAAGTGGAGTCACCTTTTAGAGGGGGGCAGATTCCCTCTTACAAGAACCTGCAGAATATTCAGGGGGCCAAGAGGTTGAACTCTTGACTGGCACAGTGGGAGTTATTTGTAACCAATATCAAATTAATTATTACATACTGGCCTGGGTTCAACAAAATCTTGGCTGATGCACTCTCCTGGAAGTTCTCTCCCAAGAGATCCATCATGGAGGTTGAAACCATTCCCTTGAGGCTTGATTCTGGTAGCAGCCATTTCTTAAGAATTGCTGGACAGTATACAGATCGCAACAGCAGAACTCACCAAGGTCCAAGGCACTGCAAGGAAAGGTGTTTTTTTCCACCCATCTGCCAGTGCAAGATCTACAATTGGTAATGACGCACGGTTAGCAGGTCATCCTGCTATCAGGAAGACTATTGATTTGGTCATCCGAGAATTCTGGTGGCCCACTGTCAGAAAGGATGTCGCCTACTTCATCCACTTGTGCACTACTTGTGCAAGCACCAAGTTACTACAGACAATGTCTTCTGGGCACTTGATGCCCCTGTCCATTCCACAGAGGCCATGGACCCATGTGTCCATGAATTTCATCACCGACCTCCCCAGCTCCCATAGTGATAGTGGTCGCTTCACAAAGCAAGTCCAGTACACAGCCTTTGGTTAACAAATACTGTACACACTGGTTGTGTGCCTCGATTTTTTTTGTTTACATATGCCAGGCTTCACAACATGTGCTGCCCATACTTCTTCCTTCCTTCCGTTGCTAAATTGAATCTAGGTATGGATTCTATATTCTATCTCCTACACTTAAACCTGCTAAACTACTATTCCTATCTACATTATCCCACCATCCCATAAAATATATTGCATTTCAAATTTGTAATGAAGGATTGTACTAACTATTGAGTCTAATATGTCGATTTAGTTATGGTGTACTTTTTTTTTTTTTTTAAAGCTTTGCAAATTCATTTGTCATGTGGTGTTCTTTCTGTGCCTTCATATATTGACATACTTTTTAAAACTGTAATTTTCTAAGTTTAAGTGTTTCAAATCTAGCCAATGATGTGGTTTTTAGTGCAAACATGGCGATTTATAATTAAAATGTAATATTATATATTGAAACTTAACAGAAGTTCCTTAGCTTAGGGACTTAAAGAGACTTCTTGGAGTCACCCCATGACAACAACCCTAAAGTGAAATACTTCTCCACTGGACCCTGCCTCTGATATGATTTGTGCTTAGTAATTTGAACCTAATTTTTTTAATTTTGGAATGATGAAAAGAATTAGTAAGTAAGAATTAGTAAGCTGGCGTGTCAAGTGATTTTTACTTTTTTGACTGACTTCGGGTAAGTTGCTACAGTAGTTTTCAACTCTTACTGTGTCCTATTTTTCCATATAATAATATTATAAGATGAAATAGCTCACACAAGCACAACCATAAATTTATCAATGCATTATTATGACACTGATAAACTACTGTAGGTATTTGTACAATTTGGTCGTCTCTGCCATTCTCGTGCTCATGTATAGATAATTTGAATTTCCAATTTACTGTGTGATAATAATCTATTGTGCATACTAGGCATCATATGGTGCATTTGTGAATATAAATGATTTATTTTCAGCTTGGTCCTTTGTTAAATAAAAAAGTATGTGGCAAGTCTCTCTGTAAAACCAGTGGAATGTAAGAATCTAAGAGAAGAAAATAGTAATAGGATGGATATAAGAATTGTTACTATTGTGAAAGAAAATATACACTGGTTTAGCTGCTGATTTAAATATTACACATAAGAAGCGAGTGCACATGTCACATAAATTTTAGAAAGTGTAGTATATATATGTGTAGTGCCCTACAAGGATTAACAAAATGATTTATATTCTGTTGGTGAAATCAGAAAGGTGCTGCTAATAACATTAGTGGATAGGGATCTGGAAACATTGCAAAGGGAACTGTATGCCTAAAATGTACCCCAAACAGTGAACTGCTGGAGACAAGGAGAAACTACAGTACATATTCATGCTAGAAGACAGCATGTGCCAATCCCCACAACCCCTATATGTGACTGTGAGCATCTATCCATTCAACCAGATCTCGAACGAGAGCCAATAGAATGGTTATGTGAACTCCTCTCATGTACATGCTGTCCTGTAACTTTCACTAAATTGATGATTTTAGTTCTCTGGCTTCCTTCTTTAGCTTTTAGCTATTTTTGAAACTTTGCTTGCCCTTGAATATGACACTATTTTGCTGTGCTCTATACATTTTATACAGTTTTATCCAGGTAGCAGCATTCTGTCTTATCCCAGGGCTAAGAATACTAACAACTCCAAAAACATACTGCTAGGTTAGTTGGCTGCTACCAAAGTGTGTGTGTGTGTGTGCGTGTGTGTAGGAATTTAGACTATAAGCCCCAATCTGGCAGGGACTGATGTGAGTGAGTTTTCTGTACAGTTAGTGGCGATATATAAATAAATAGTGATGATGATGATGAACTATGAATTATGATATAAATACATGGTTGAGAAGAATAAATGGAAGTCAACAAGTTAAATCACTGTATTTAGTAAAACTTGCCACATCTCATGTGCAAGCCAATACATTAAAGCTGTTGCAAGGTACAATAATTAATTTAAAGACTAAGTTTATTTTTTTGTCATTTTTCATAACTTAACCCTCTACCTCGGTATCCCCAGAGAGGCCAAGAAGAGAACGGAGGAGGTACAAAGTACCGAGGCCTAGGCCTACCTGGGGGCCCTAGCCAGCCTGTGCAGTTGGAGGAGCCCCCAACCTTTTGTGGCCACAACCCAGGGCCAGATTTCCCGCTAGGCACCCTAGGCAACTGCCTAGGGCTCAGCGGGACCTAGAGGGCCCTGTCAGAGCCGACGGTGAGTGGGGTAGGCAAGGCAGAGGGCGCTCCCCTCCGCCTGCCATCCCCCTCTGTCCGCCGGCATAACGGCAAAAATAAAGTTAAAAAAAAAAAAGAAGTCACCCGGCAGTCTCCTCTCCTCTCCTCATGAAAATGACGTTGGGCGTGATGACGTCACTCCCGACGTGGTTTTCAACAAGAAGTCGGCGAGGAGCAGTGGCTGATCAGAGAGGAGGAGCAGCGGCAGCGCGACATCGGACAAAGAAGTAAACAATAGAAGGTAAGTTAACTAACTGTGGGGCCATGTCAGAGAAGTTTGAAACAGGTATTAAGGGAGGGGGCATGATGGCAATATTAAATATATGAGGGGGCATGATGGCAATATTAAATATATGAGGGGGCATGATGGCAATATTAAATATATGAGGGGGCATGATGGCAATATTAAGTATATGAGGGGGTATGATGGCAATATTAAGTATATGAGGGGGTATGATGGCAATATTAAATAAATGAGGGGGCATGATGGCAATAATAAGTAGCAGAGGGGCATGATGGCAATAATAAGTAGCAGAGGGGCATGAGGGGCATGATGGCAATAATTAGTAGCAGAGGGGCATGATGACAGAAATGTGGAACAGGCCGTGTGAGGGTAAATAAACAAGGGGAGCAAAAATATGAAGGGCACAGTGTGATGGTGAAGGGTGCACAGTGTGATGATTAAAGGGCAAAAGCATGATGGAGGGCACAGTGTGATGATGAAGGGAGTACAGTGTACTAAAGGGGAAGTGTGAAGGAGGAGCAAAAGTGATGAAGTAGGGGACATTTTTTTCTCTTCTGTACTTCAACTTATTTGCCCAAATACATTTTTTGTAGGAGGGAGCTGTGAGAGCTTACACAGGCCCAGTGTGCTTGGACTGGGCGTGCAGGGACTGAAGTGACATCATACAGAGGATCAAGGTACAGTGCGCAGAGTTGGACCAATAATATCAACCTGCAGGGACTGAAATAACCTTTCTTTTCATCAGCAAATGTGAGTAATGAAAAGTTATCATTCTAAACGATTATTGTAAAAATCCTATTATTAAAATGTAATTATCTCTATTGTAAAAATGTGCACTCTTCAGTCTGTGACAGAAGTTTCCTGTTCCTGTCGGTTGTACTTTTAAAACAGACTGATCAAGAGATGGGAGGTGTCTGTGAAAAGGCAGCTGGGATATGCATCCAGTGTCTTAGACCTGGGGAGGAGATGAGCTGCCTACTCAGACACTCTGCTGCAGTGAGCAATAATAAGTTGTAGTTCTGAAAAAGGGTCTTGCTAAATGTATTGTCTAGTAGCCAGACGGCTAGGATTTTGATTATATTCTGTTTTGTTTACAAGCTGGTGAATAAACTGTCTGTGGTTGTTATGGTGAAACGTCTGGACTTGTGTGGTTTACTGCTGCTGCTCCCCCAGGATATAGTACCTATTCCCCTGATTACACTACAATTCTTTATATAGTGCGAAATCATGGGTGGAGCATGTCTCTGATATCAGACATTTAAAGTTAATATATTCTATTTAACAGCAAAAATTGGAATAGAAGATTGTTTGCAGTATGTTTTATGTCAAGTGTATAGTTACAAAAAAAAGTTTGGGGTAAGAATTCTTAGCATTTAAAGCTATATACAACATTATTTGCACTCTGTTTTATGTAAGGATTTAATTAAAAGTTAATATTTATTGGTATAACATTGTCTGCACTATCTTTTCTAGAACCTATTAAAAGTTAATATTGTTTCACGGGGGGGGGGCACCAAACCAGTATCCTGCCTAGGGCCCTATGAGGTCTAAATCCGGCTCTGCTACAACCCCTTTGGCTGCTATGTAAAGGACCCAATATCCCAATATGTAGATGTACTGGGGCCTGAAATTCCTCTACGTGGCCCTGGCAATGATATCTGGGGATTTAAGTCCTCCATGACATCAAAAAGTTGATGCTCTGGTGGGTGTCAACATTTATAGTTAATGAGAAAATAATGTAAAAGTCTAGAAACCGATACACTGTAGTGTATCTGTGTATAAAAACAAACCTTTATTCAATCACTTGTTATTCACCTTGGGCCTGATTCATTATGATTTTAACTTGAGAAACTTCTTATTTCAGTCTCCTGGACAAAACCATGTACAATGCAAGGGGTGCAAATTAGAATTTTGTTTTGCACATAAGTTAAATACTGACTGTTTTTTCATGTAGCACACAAATACTTGATAGCTTATTTGTACACTGAAATTTAAAGTTGATTTTTGTGTACTACATGAAAAAAACAGTCAGTATTTAACTTATGTGCAAAACAAAATTCTAATTTGCACCCCTTGCATTGTAACATGGTTTTGTCCAGGAGACTGAAATAAGAAGTTTCTCAAGTTAAGATCCTTAATGAACCAGGCCCCTTGAACTTATCTACTCTTCTCATATTTATCATTTTTTATTTTTAGCAAAAAAAGTAATGCATTTGTAGAAAAACTATAATTAAGCATACAAAAAAAAAAAAAGAACGGTGAGGACACGAGAAGCAGATGGCTAACTGCTAAGCACATTATGATATGATAATGCCTGATTAAATTCATATTCCATTATTTATGGCAGTTTTAAAATATTTGTATTTCAAAGAAAACTCTTAAGATTAAAAGTGAACTTATATTATTTAATTATAAATATTTTACTGACCTCCTATAATTCAGCTTACTTGATCACCATGGTTCCAGCATAACTAGATTCTGACCATACATTGTTTAAAAATATTTTTCATGACTGTCACACTGCATAGTGGGTCCTCCAGCAAATTGTGCCCTAAGGCTCAGCTATTTTTACTTATACCCCGAAAGCTAAGTTCTACTCTTAATATTTTATCTTAGTAAACTTTAAAAATAGGTCAAGATCGTCCAGCCATGTCTATGGTATTTTGATAGCTGTCATAGATAGGGGTTGACCAATAATTTACCTTGGTATGACTGATGTATGTATAATAAAACAGCTGTGTTTTTTATTATTACCATTTATAGTATATTGTTGCAATTGCCATAAGAAGGCTTTGTATAGTGTCATATTCTAACAATAAATGAGTAAATTGTACATTGATATATGGTTACCTTACATATTTTCTGTATATAAGTGAATTTTCAGCTAACATTGTTCCCAATGGCAATTCTTTAGTTTATTTGCATCTTTACCCACAATCTTATTTTATATACTTGTGTCATCATTCTCTATACTGTTTATTTGTTAGAGCAAAGGGATTTTGTCATCCTCGTGAATATTAAACTTTCAAACTTAATTGCAGAAAAGTATTGCACAATAAGCAGAGGAGCAGTAGGTATTGGTTACATCCTGTGCTTTCTCACTGATTGACCAGAGGCCATTGCACCCTTGTCCATATGAATCTGAGGACATATGTTGGCGATCGCCCCCCCCTAGCAGGGGCTTGCTGCCGGCGGCTCCACAATATGTGCGGGTCCGCTCTGCAGTGACAGTGTGCTGCCCGGCTGCTCTGATTGTGTCTAAAACACAATCAGAACAGCCGGGCAGCACATTGTCACTGCCGAGCGGACCTGCACATATTGTGCAGCCGCCGGCAGCCTTGAAGTCAAAAAGGGGGCGGGGCCTAAATCCCCCCCCCCCTAAATCGCCCGGGGTAGGATACTTTTCTAGATCCGCCCCTGGGAGACAATAGCAATCACTGACAAGTATCCCTGATTTTGGTAAGACAATCACAATTTTGGAGGACTGCCCCAATCTGTCGGAACGGTTATGTCCCACTTCATGCTTTTCTGCTAATGAAGGTGGAGATATATGCACCAACAATGGTTGTTAAAAGGATAAAGCTGCATTTCTTTGAATAACCTCTGAATAGTGATATGAAATTACTTCCTCCCCCTTTCACCGCACAACTAGTTATAGGACATGAACATGGACCCAGATATGTCAAGGAAAGATTTTTCCCATATATCATCACCTATTGAAAGTTTGTTATAACAGGAGGGATAAGGGTCATTTCCAATATTGTGGGCTGCCTATACTGACCCCTGTCCACCATCAAAAACACCTACAGTGGACATGTGAGCTCCAGAAATGGATCATGGAGCAATGGAAGAAGGTGGCCTGGTCTGATTATCACGTTTTCTTTGAGATCATGTGGACGGCTGGGTGTGTGTGCAAAGTTTACCTGGAGAAGAGATGGCACCAGTATGTACTATGGGAGAAGGCAATTTGTCTGAGGCAGTGTGGTTGTCGTGGCAATAGGGTTTCTGGGATCCGTCTAGGGCCTAGCTGTGGATGGAGTGTAGAGGAAACTGGAAGACTGGATGAATGTCTTGCTCATTGAGCTTGATCTAATCCTGTATACTGGATGTTAGGAGAAATGCTGGACTGGATTCCATACTGGAATAACTGACTGGAATCTGGACCTGATGGACTGGAACCTGGACATGGGAATAAGGGGGACCTGAACCCATGACCAGAGACTCAGTATCTTCAAGAACTCAGAGACTCAGACAAATATAGTACCACAACTGAGACTGGGAATACTCAGAACTCAGGCAGCGACTATACAGGGGGTGACAACCTCCTGAACAGAATACACCTGGAGCAACTCAGAACCTGAGGTAGGCCTGGAACTAAAAGTCAGTTCCCCTGAGACACAGAGATGGCTCCAGAAAGTGAATGACTCAGAACAACAACCTACTATCCCAGATAGCCAGTTGGAGAGACCAGAAGAGATTGATGAAAGGAGGATCCACACAACAGATAACAGCTGGAATCTGTACACAAGCAGATATAATGAAAGTGAATCCACACGAGGAATAAATAGTCAAAATATTTATTTCAGTAGGCAGAATGAAGCTGAATTCACCAAAGGGTTAATGGTTTGCAGTTCATATAACAGCCACAGGATGACGCAGAATTCACACAGAGGGTTAATGGTAAAAGGCCATATAACAGCATGCACAATGAAGCTAAACTCACTCAGAGGGTTAAAGGTAAAAGTCCATATAACAGCATATACAATGAATCTAAACTCACTCAGAGGGTTAATGGTAGAAATCCATAGAACAGCAAACAGGGTGAAGCTGAATTCACACGAAGGATTGATGGTTGAGATCTGTGTACAGCAAACAAACAGCAACTGTGGTAGTCAGGAACTAAGAAAGTGTTGCACTGCAATTTGCTGAGTGTAGGTGGAGACTCTTATAGTCTGCAGAGGAAGCCAATTGATGGATGAGATCAGGTGTTCAGACTCGGCAGGATGTTTAGCAAATGTCTCACCCAAGATGGCAACCTCCAGTACTGCAGACAGAAGTCACACTTGTCCCAGGATAGAATGTTGCATTCGACCAGGAGGGAGATGTACGGTGATATGGTACCGCCGAGTGGTGTAAACAGGACTAAGACTCCGATTCATGAGAGTGATGCTCTGGGCAATGTTATTCTGGGAAACCTTGGGTCCTGGCATTCGTGTGGATGTTAGTTTGACACGTACCACCAGCCTAAACATTGTTGCAGACCAAGCACACTCCTTCATGGTAACGGTATTCCCTGATGACAGTGGCCTTTTAGAGCAAGATAATGTGCCCTGCCACACTGCAAAAGTTGTTCAGGAATGGTTTGAGGAAAGTGTCAAAGAGTTTAAGGTGTTGACTTGGCCTCCAAATTCCCCAGATCTCAATCTGATTGAGCATCTGTGGGATGTGCTGGTAAAACAAGTTCAAGCCATGGAGGCCCCACCTTGCAACTTACAGGACTTAAAGAACCTGCTGCGAACGACTTGCTGCCACACACCACAGGACACATTCAGAGGTCTTGCGGAATCCATGCCTTGATGGGTCAGAGCTGTTTTGGCAGCACAAGGGGAACCTACGCAATTTCAGGCACGTAGCATAGTATTGTGTCGGCATAATATTGTGCTGGTGAAGAAATACACACGGTCCTGGATATATGGTACCAGCAGCATGGCGATATAAATGCCTATATATGTATACAAAACAAACAGGCAGTTGTCAGTGCTTATTCTTAACACTGCATATATGTGTGTATCTATCAAAATGAAAAGATGAGGTATTATTTCATATTTTGATCAAAACATTTTAGCCTGCTTTCCATCATCAAGGGCGCCTCATTATATGCAGGTCCTACACTGACCTATATGCTTTAAACACTGTTAAAATGCAGTTAAAATCAGATGCACTCAATTCTCACTTACAGTTGCATCTAACTAGGGCTGGCTTGTGAGCCACACCTAAAAGAGCCTTAAATAGGCCTTACAGATAGCTGCTAAGACAACATAGTGCAATATTTGAAACAAAGCCAGAGAAGAAATACGCCCACGCTCAGTATATCCCATGTTCTATATGGTATTAGCTGCATGGCAATATAAATGCCCATAGTACAAAAAAAATACAGTTATAGGTCCTGCATACAATGGGGTGCCCTTGATGCCGAGATGCATGCTTAAATGGTTTGATCAAAATATGGACTAATATCTAATGTTTTCATATTGCTAGATACACACAGATATGCAGTGTTAAGAATAAGGGCTGACAACAACTGTCATATATATATATATATATATATATATATATATATATACATACATATACATACATACATACATATACATATTGTGGCAATTGGGACACTTTGCCACCTTCTACTAGAGGAAAGAGTAGTGATTTCCATGGGAAACCACAGCCTAGAGGGTGCAGAGCTGGTTAAATCTGCACAGAAACACACACAGAGGAGGAGACCAGGTGGAGCACATGGTCTAATCAAATAAGGAGTCAGCCAGAGCAAGGCCTGACAGGATGCTTAAAAACCTGGGTTTGATCTGTGTGTGGGAGACTGGTGCCAACAAGTGGCCAGTACCAGTTAGGGACCTAACCCTTATAGCCAGAGTTCAGGGCTATTAGATTATGTGTATTGCTGTTAAAGTTTCATATTGATTGCTGAAGACACTGCCAAGACTATTTATCCATGCTGACAAAGCAGATGTATGAAATTGATTGATGGCTGTTTGAACTACAAGTGACATACAGCATTTCCCACAAACAAATCTGTTTAATTAATGCTTAGGGAAGCAAAGTTTCATTTTCCTTTACACCAATATAGCAATATGGAGGAACTCTTGAGGGCTCTGGTGAATGTGACCACTAGGCAGCAGGAACAGCAGGAGGCATTACTAGCTGTAGCTGCTACACAACAAGCACAGCAGGCCCAAATGCTACAGGTTGCAGAGGCCGAGATATAGAATACTAAGCTCTTGCGTAGAGAATTAGCACAAGTGAGGCAGGTGCATGTTGTGTCTGAGGTCCCTTTCTTGCAGAAAATGACCACCTCAGATGATGTGGAGGCATATCTTTTAGTCTTTGAGAAAGTCACCATGAGACTTAATGGCTGCCAGGAACCTGGGCAGAGAAGCTGGCTCCATATTTGAGCGGTGAAGCTCAGCGTGCTTATGTTGATTTATCTGATGAGTAGGCTGCTGTCTATCAGAAAGTAAAAGCTGAAATCTTGACCCGAATAGGTGTGACTGGAGCGGGGAAAGCTCAGCGCTACCATGACTGGCGTTATCTCCCAGGAAAATCGGTTCGCTCACAGATGGCTGATCTCTCTAAAGTGATAAAGAGTAGGTTGCAGCCAAATACCAATACACCTGGCCGCATGGTGGAGATACTAGCAATTGACCATTGTGTCCATGGGCTGGAGAGGAACTTACAGAGATGGATGCTACAAGCAGATCCACAGTCTTATGAGGAACTTGCTATGGCGATAGACCATTACTCAGCACTGCAACGCATGTCTAAGGCTATAGAGGAGAATCAAAAGCAATTGCTCAAGCCAAAGTGGACACCACGGCTGGCAGAGCCAGAAAAAAAAGTTTCTCCAAATGTTTGCTTTGAATGTAATGATCCTGGGCGCTTCCGTGCTGAATGTCCAAAGCAACAGGAAGCAATGGACTGTCCTATGGCTCGGCAGAGGTCAGTCTTTCCTAGTTGCTGTGCTATGTCTTCCTCCATGTGGAGTCCTTCATCATTTCGAGTGACTGTCTTGGTGAATAGGCTTGCTGTTTCGGCCCTGGTGGATTCGGAAAGAGAGTTGACATTAGTCTCCAGTTCTTTGGTTCCAAAAGAGGTGTCTGCAAGGTTACCTAAAGTGAAGGTGATGTGCAATTATGGAGCTACTGCAGAGTACAAGCAGATTACTACCAATTACCCTAAAAGGCCAAACAGTTGAAGTAGTGGCTACTATAGCCCCAAAACTACTTTACTCCCTTATACTCGGGTGAGACTTTCCCATGTTCCAGGAGGTTCTTAGTGACCGGATCCGGCTGGACATATTGGCAATTGATACACCGGATGGAAGTCCAATCTTAAAGGAACCTGTCCAACTCTCACTGGGCCCGGGAAAAGGATGCTGAATACAGGTCCACGACCGCTACTCGTCCCAAGTCTCACCAATGGAAACAAAAGGGGAACTTGAGCCAATAGTTTACCAGTGAGACTGTCATGGAGACTTTGGGGTCAACAGAGGATGCTGACAATTGGTTCCCAGTTCCAAGACTCAATTCATTAAGAACTTTCCTTGGGATCAACATAATGATGCTAACCTAGAAACTTCATTTAGATCTGTAGTAAAAATTAATGATGTGGTGAAAGCTGCCAGGCTAGCATAATGTGTACCATATTTCTTTATTAAAGGGGATTTGTTGTATAGGGCGGGGGTTATTCAGGTAAGGAAAATTGAACAGCTGCTATTACCGTAGGTACACGTGCTTTTAATATTAGAAGCCGCGCACATACATCTTTGTGGGGGTCATTTAAGAGAGGATTAGACTCGGAAAAGAGTTTTACTACGCTGTACTGGCCAGGAATACATAGGGCTGTAAAAAGCTATTGTTTATAATGCCCAAACTGTAAAAATACCTCTCCAAAACCTGACTATTGGGCCCCATTCTTGTATAAGAAGAAGAAAGATAGAGTCCGCCAGTTGAATAAAAGTCAAGAACGACAAGTTAAACATGTCTCTATTCTAAAAACCTGGAGTTGATGAAGCCAAAGGGAAGGTTGTATGACAAAGAGGGCAGTTTTGCGCTCCCGCAGAGTCCGCTTCATATAGCTGAACAAAGCTAAGGGGAGAGGTATGTGGCAATTGGGACACTTTGCCACCTTCTACTAGAGGAAAGAGTGCTGGTTTCCTGGGAAACCACAGCCTAAAGGTGCAGAGAGGGTTAAATACACACACACACACACACACACACACACACACACACACAGAGCAAGAGACCAGGTGCAACACAGGTCTAATCAATTAAGGAGTCAGCCAAAGCAAGGCCTGACAGGAAGCTTAATAAGCTGGGTTTGATCTGTGTGTGGGAGGCTGGTTCCAACAAGTGGCCAGTGGCCAATTAGGGACCGAACTAATATAGCCAGAGTTGAGGACTATTGGATTATGTTTATTGCTGTGAAAGTTGAAAGTTTCATTTTGTTTGCTGAAGACACTGCCACGACTGTTTATCCATCCTGACAAGTAAAATAAACGCCAAAGTGCTTCAGAAAACCTATGTGAGGAGCCGTCTGTTTGCACACTTTCACAATATCAATATATATATATATATATATATATATATATATATATATATGCACACAAATATTGGAGATGGCCGGGGGAGTAGAAGCAAAGGAGTACCTGTCACTATAGTTACACTCCCAGGTTGTCATTGATCCACCTAAGTGGACCCCTGGCATTACTTGGCCACACTGTTTTATAACCATTTAGAGTAGGTGGTCAAGGAGAGATTAGAGAGCACCTGTGGTCTACACATAGTGGACGCAACAAATTTGTGGGTTCACCCCAATATTCATGATAATCCAAACTATAAATTCACTAGGAATTCGTAGTCTATATTCTGATAAATATTGGGTCAGCTCACACCATGGCTACCTCCACAAAGTACCTCAGTGATAGCACTGGCTATTTCTAAGTGCACTGATATGTTGTATTTTCATAAATATTGGTTCATCTCACAAACAGCTGTCTCTGTTTTGTGTAGGTGACAGATAGACTTTTAATAAGGACTTTAATGGACTGAAAGAATACTTTATATGGTCTTTTTAATATATTTAAGAACTTAAAATAGTAAACATGCAATCAGGGGAGGGCTGGCATATTTTAGCCCAGGGGCAAAACTTGACTCAGCAGCCTATTTTAAAGGGAAAACAATGCAGCTGGCCCTGTGACCCAGCCCAAGTTAGCACACTATGGGACCAGCCCTAGGGGCACATGCCCCCAGCCCAGCCTGCCCCTGCATGCAATTAAATAGCATATTTACTTTGTATGGCAATACAGGCTTCCTACAATGATGGACTTTGCTCCCCTGCACTGCTTCAAAGATTCTTCAGAGGTGAAGCAGGCAGGCCATAATACAAACTGAAATGTAGGTTGTTATTCAATCAGTGACACTTTATTTTATTAATTCTTCTGGCTCTTCGGTGCTGTGGAGTTACAGGCCACTAAATGCCCTACCAGAAGGCAAGCTAAGCTTGTAGTTCCAAAATAGCTTGAAAGACATAGTTTACATTAGAGATGCTCACTGACCACCGTGTTTTGGTTTTGGTTTTGGATCTGGATTACCGTTGTGTTTTGGTTTTGGTTTTGCCAAACCGTCATTGCGTGTTTTGGTTTTGGTTTTGTTTGGTTTTGTTTTGCTATTTTGTTTAAAAAAATCAATGTTTTTGGGCCTAAAATAACCAAATTTAGTGCTCCACCTGTTTCTTGGATAAGCAATGTAATTGTAAAGCTAATAAATTATCCAAAAAAACAGTTTAATTCCTGGTAGGCCTTCATTAATTCTACACACAAACCAGATTGTCTTCCTCTCCATCTATGCATATTGGCAATGCAGCCATCGTCTTTGGATGTCTATTACACCCTACACTTATACTTAAATATGTAAAGAAATGCAAAAAGGCAGTTTGGTTTCTGTCTCTATAGGCCCCCGTCCAGTTGTAGAAAATACAAAAAAATTCAGCCGTTATAGACTGTACAATATTAATAGAAATGGATAAAGGCAGTTTGGTTTCTGTCTCTATAGGCCACCCTACACTTGTAGAAAATACAAAAAAATTCAGCCGTTATAGACTGTACAATATTAATAGCAATGGACAAAGCCAGTTTGGGGTCAGTCTGTGTATGACACCCTAGCCTTAATGAGATATTGGCCAAACAGCAGCCTTTCAAGATGGTAAGTGATATGGAAATGCCTCAAGTTCCTTTCCTCTTTGGGGGTAGATTGCACCCTACACTTACATAGAAAGTTTTAAAAAGATGTTATTGTCATCATCTTCAGCTTCATCCTCACCCTCATCAGTGTGTACGTGTACGTCATCATCACAGACTATCAATTCATCGCCGCTTGAATCCCGCCATTAGAGAACAGTCAGTGCTTGGATGTCTTGGATGGTGAAGGCCTTCCTCATGGAAGATGTAGTTCATTTTTATAAACATCATTTTCTCCACATTTTTGGGAAGTAACCTTCTACGGCGATCACTGACTAAGTTCCCTGCTGTGCTGAACACTCGTTCAGAGTACACACTGGAGGGTGGGCAGCTTAAGTATAGCAAAGCAAGTTTGTACATGGGTTTCCAAATGGCCTGCTTTTCTTCCCAGTAAGGAAAAGGACTGCCTGACATTTCCATATCAATTACCTCTTGAAAATAATCCTCCACCATCCTTTGCATGTTAATACTCATATTGGATGGAGTTCTGGACAAGGTCACACATTTTTTGGAAAAATCTTTCAAACCAGCCCAGATGTTAAACTGTTCTGGTCTGCCCTCTGCGTCTTCCCCGCTTCTTTTTTGAAAATTTTTGAAAATTTAATTTTTTACGAGCAGCAGCTGCTTGAGAAACTAAAGGAGGACACGTCGTGAAGCCAAGACCCAGTTCAGCGGACAACTTGCTGTGCAATAGCTCCTTGCAAAAGTTCACATCTCGTTCATTTTGAAGCAAAGCCTCAATGTAGGTCTTTAAACCTCGGATCAAGCACAGTGGCCAAAATGTACTGATCCGAGTTCAAAATCTTAATAACTCGAGGGTCATTGTGAAGCGAATTAAGTACTTGATCGACAAGGCCAACATACTTTGCGGAATTGCTTGCTTTCATCTCCTCCTTCAGTTTCTCAAGCTGCTTTTCCAATAGTCTAATTAAAGGAATAACTTGGCTCAAACTAGCAGAATCTGCACTCACTTCATAAATTCAAATGGTTTCAGCACCTTGCACAGCACTGAAAGGATTCCCCACTGTGCAAGAGTGAAATACATCCCCCCTCCTTTCCCTCCTTTGCGCTGTTCCTCCATCCTCTGAAGCATGTACAGGGTGGAATTCCACCTAGTTACCACCTCTTGCTTAAGTTGGTGGCAGGGCAAGTTAAACTGCTCTTGGAGCTGATGCAATCTCCTACATGCTGTGGCAGAATGCCTGAAATGGCCTGAAATTTTACCGGCCACCAAAAGCATCTCCTGCACCTCACGGTTATTTCGTAGGAAGCTCTGCATCACCAAGTTGATGGTGTGAGCAAAACAGGGAATGTGATGGAATTCACTCAGCTGTAATGCTCGCACTATATTTTAGAAATGAAGAAATGTCAGAAATGACATATCCTGGGTAGAGTCCAAGTGGGATAAGCCATGTATCAATCACATCTCTTAGTTTGCGTAACAAATTGTCAGCTGTATGCCTGTTAGTGAAGCCAGTGATACAAAGAGTGGCCTGCCTGTGACAAATGTTATGTAGTGGTGTACATGCTGCTGCTGTTCCTGCTGGTGAAGGTGAATGACCAACCAAGTGGGCTGCCACAGTCATATAGTCTTTGGTTTGACCACTTCCACTTGTCCACACATCTGTGGTTAAGTGGACAGTGGGCAGAATGGCATTTTTCAGCGCAATCTTTACATTTGTACACACTTTTTGATATAGTTGTGGAATAGCTTTACGGGAAAAATGGTGTCGCGATGGAATTCTGCAACGCGGACACAAAACCTCAATTAACTGTGAAAAACCAGCTGCGTTTATTGTGGAGATTGGACGCAGATCTAACACTAACATGGCAGCCATGGCGTCTGTGATTCGCTTGGCGACTGGGTGAATGTTGTCATATTTACTTCCCCTAGTAAATGATTGTTTCACAGTTAATTGTTGAAATGTAGGACTGGTCTTTTTCTTGGCCTTCCTCTGGGCTGATGATTCACCCCCAGCAGCAGCAACAGCAGCAGCAGCAGCAGGACTAACGCTTTCTTCAGAGGAATCAATTATAGTGCAGGAGTCATCCAGCCTTAACAAGTGGGATGCAGGGCTAACTCCGAGCGCTACTGAGGATATTGATGAGGATGGTGTGGTGGGTGTATTTTGTAGCCGTCGGGATGTCGGTGACCGGAGGGTCCTAGCTGATGATGGAGTGCTTGTAAATTTCCCATGACTAAGCCCTAACGGCGAAACGTACGTCGGGTTACGTGTGACGTATGACGTCACACACCCGGAAGTGAAGTCGGTCGGCAGAACACAGCCGCGATCGTGCCACATACTAAGGCAATAATTTTCTTTGTATATTAGCAGTATTAATGTACAGATGACCATACAGCTTTAGGATATATTAGAAGCTCCAATGGGATCAGGTCTAATTACTGGCATCTCTATGCGGCTATCTGCGTAGCATTTTCACCTAGGAGGGTGCTGCGATAAGATTACTATAATAACTGGCATAATTAACATGTATTACACTATCGGGTCAAATTCCTAATGGTTGTAATAGCCTACTTTACCCACATGGGACTAAATGGTATCACACCACAAATGCCATATTAGCAGGCAAAACAGAAAACGCCATAGTAATTGGCACAACTATGAACATCCAGATTATCTGGGTTAATATACCCACATGGGGCTAAAGTGTACTATATTCAAAATGTTTTACTAGCAGGCACAACAACGAATATTATAACAACCGGTACCATTATAAATAACCAGATCATCTGGACTAACATAACTGTCTCAATAGGTTACCTTACCCATGCATATGGTATTTAAGTGTTTCAATATGGTCAAGATGCCATACTAGTAAGCACGTAATTCAATGACATACTCTTACTTAGGCTATCTTAGGACCATCCTAGTGATTTGCAGGATACTCCAGTAATACAACCATATTGAGAGGGACCTGATTTATAAGTGTTCCTTGAAGTGTTCCTTGAACAAGATATACTTTCTAAGGGTACCCTATGTGTTTGCCATTTGGTGTAGATATCCAGTGGGCCTAGTCTATCAATACACCTATGCATGACACAATTAAAGTGTCTATATGTATTATATTACGTCAATAGAATGTTTGCCATTGGACCTCTAGGTTAATGTTTAATAGGCTTCTCTGAAGCTGCATGGTATACGAAATCACATATTCCAAGCAGAAAATACACGATAATAATGTATGATAAACACAGCACATTAATGAATATGTGAATTTTCTGTGATACAGAATAAGAGTGGATATATATTTTTGTCCACTAAATACACCTACTTTACCGGCTTCCCAGAAGGGATTTTTTAGTATCTATATCACTTTATTTCTATACTTTATCACTTTCTCTCTTTTTAATATTTCGCTGCTTCTTTGATACCTGGGTGTAGGTTTCTTTTAAAATAAATGTCAATAAAGGTTTTTTATTTATAGATAAGGGACTGGAGTGCCTCATTAGCCAACTTCTTCCAGGTGTTTCTTGTCACCATTTTTGTTCTAAGCTACATATCTCAGTTGGCGAGAGCACCCCCTCATAATAAACCTTTTTATATATTTGAGGTGGATTTCACGAGGATGTCCTGGCCTTAGAGCAGAATGAATTATTTTTTTATCACCTGTGCTGATATAGCCTGTGACCTAACCCTGCTCTCTCCCTCTGTCAAATGGCGATGAATTGCTGTGGAGGCTGGTATTTATGCTTTTCAAATCTTGCGAGAACCGAGCTGAGAAATACGAATATGTCACAATGACGTTTTGCTTCGATTTCGATTCCGAATGGACAGGAGAGTACCGAGCGTGCTCGGTACTCGGATAGGTGAAATTCGGATGGATTCTGATCTCGGGGAACCGAGTCCGCCCATCTCTAGTTTACATGGATATACAGCCAGTCACAAAATACACTTAGCAGTATATTTACTACTGGTGGTTTGAAAATAGATTCTAGCTGTTTTTTTGTAGAATGTAGTAAATAAATGATAACTAGAATCTGATTGGTTGCTAGAGGCAACATCTCCACTTTTTGAAACCTGCAGTTTAGTAAATATACCCCTTAAAGTGAAACTGTTCATTTATGGTACCTTAAATATGGGCCTCATGCACTATAGTCCTGTACTGTGTGCTCTCCCCTCAAGCTAAAATTTGCCAGCCTGCCTCTGAATATTAATATGTTCAATGAAATTCCAGAGTTTCAGAAAAAATGGTTGTTGTTTTGCTGAAAATAATTTTTATAAATGACAGTATAAAAGGCAGTTTTATAAAGTAGAATTCAAGTGTAAATTATAATCTTTATGGGCTATGTGACCTGTAAAAAAATAATAGTTTGTAAATGTAAAATTTAAAAGCTTTGTTTGTTAGAGACTGGATTTAAAGTCTTTCCAAGGCCAGATTGATTTTGATTCAGGTTGCATTCCTCTTTGAAGCCTTGATGTGGTGATTTGAGCATACCGCACCTTTTCCTGATGCTGATGCTGTTGCCAGTGTACACAACAGGATTAGAATACCTCACGCTGAAATAGTAACTCTGTCTCAGACAGATCTCAGTCATCAGTCATAGGAAAGACTGCTGATAATGCCGACAGCACTTGCATTGCTGAGGAATGACTTTTCAATGAATTCCCAGAGGTCCTGCATGGCTGAAATCCTTGGCAGTGGTTTTAATACAAATTCTGCTATTGCATTTTTCTGTGTCTATGAACTGCTTTGTCTGTCTGTTCATGCACTACCTAGGTATAGCAGTAAGAAAAACCTATCATACAGCAATGTATTCATTACAGGCTGACTATTATAACATATGCTGGATGTGATCACCAAATTGTCAAACTAATTTTTTTACAAATCTTGCGTTATATACATAAAATGTTGTGAAATTATAGCCCAAAAGTGGGCACTCACAGGTCTTCTTAATGCTTAGATCAGCGCATGATGTTGCTGCGATGTTTCTACCTGGGTATCGTTGCAGATCATGTACTGTACATCTCTTTATGGCCACAGCAAACCATTCTTCTAATGGCTGCTTCCAGCAAGATAATGTGCTATGTCACAAACCACACATGATCTCAAGCTAGTTCCACAAACATGACAATGAGTTCAGTGTACTCCAATGTCCTCCAGTCAATACTGGAACACTTTTGGGATGTGGAGAAAAATGAGATTGTGCAGCCAACAAATCTGCAGTAATTGTGTGATGTTCATGTCAACTTACACCAAAATTTCTAAGGAATGTTTCCAGCACCTTATTGAATCCTTGCATTGATTTCAGGCTGTTCTCGGTCCTACCCAGTACTAGAAAGGTGCTCCGAGTGAAATGGCCACTGTGTATGTATATCTATATGTATGTATGTGTATATCTAAATATAGATATATAGATATATAAATATGTATATCAGCACACTATCCTCAAATTACATAGCAAATAAATAAAGTAGGCTGATTTTCTATGCCATATATGTAGGGACACAGGGACAGAAGAGTGTATCGCTGGGCCCCATAGCAAAATCTGGGTAGGGGCCTGGCTATACCATTCTGTCGTCCTGGGAACTCCTTTCTGCTCTCAACAAAGCAGAGCGATGGCCTCTTCTAAGTATGTGTGGTGTTGACTCATGCGCCAGTGTATAAAGTTTCTGTTAAAGCAAAGTATTGGAGATCTTGGAAATATATAAGACTTGGGAAAGAATTAAATATGAGCCTCAATTGCAGCATGTTAAGAAATGTTGATAAATACTGGCCAGGTTGGCTTTCCTAACAAGTAACTCTATTCAAGATTATGTTGTCAAGATGAACTAACCCCTGAGCCCGACAATACTAGTAGTCAGCAGCAGTTAGCAAATAATCTCTTAAATTAGTCTAAGCATTCTTTTTATTGAACACCAAAATTCAACCCAGGATCAGAATCTGGTGCCTTGTCCTTCCATTTAGAGAGCGATTTGATACTAATCTCAGACAAACCCTCAGACATAAAAGACATATGACATAGTGTTTCTTTAATCTCTGAGGATTTGTCTGAGATTTGTATTGGATTGATCTCTAACTGGAAGAACAAAGTTTCAGTTTCTGATCCTGATTTGAAGTCTTTAAGGTTCTCGCTTCTGTTGTTCAATGAAAATTTCAGATAAGCTTAATTATACATACTCTTTGGTAAGCATCCACCCTTTTCTGAAAGGATTCATTCTTACTATAATTTACTACAGTATATTTTCTATTAGCAAAGAGAAAATATGATAATATGCTGGGAGTAATGCTTAGAAATAACTGTTAAGCCACAGGTTGCCTATCTGGAAAACAAGTGTCTTGGGGCTAGATTTACTAAGCTGCGGGTTTGAAAAAGTGGGGATGTTGCCTATAGCAACCAATCAGATTCTAGCTATCATTTTGTAGAAGGTACTAAATAAATGAAAGCTAGAATCTGATTGGTTGCTATAGGCAACTTCCCCACTTTTTCAAACCCGCAGCTTAGTAAATCTAGCCCTTGGTCTTGTTTGTCATTGCTGTCATTTTTTTTAAAACGGCAATTTTATTTAAGACAAAAGCAGATGGGCTTTGTCTGTAAAACAATTGCCATTTTAAAAAATGACAGCAAAGCGCCAAGAAGCAGTGGTTCGTCCGTCGCTTACTAAATGTACCCCCAAAGTATTCAACATATGTATAAATGACATAACTGACTTGATACACTTTTTTAGCTAGTTACACCTCTCTCTTGATATTGCAATGAAATTATCTTTACTTTATACATTCATCAAGAAGCAGAGACACACAATAAGGGTCACACAATTTAAATAAGCCTGGGATTAACATACTGTCAGGTTACTCACCAAATCATAGATAAGACATTAGTTTAGTGCATTAGCTTTGAAATGCAGCTATATGAGTCTCGACAGCTTAAAGGTTTTGACATTTAGCTCACACATACATGATTAGATCATGACACTTAGCACAGAAATATATGATTAGATTGGTAGGGGTAGTTGGCAATGTTAATCAGGTGAACATCTACAATATACTGAACACAGACATCTCAAAGCAATGACATATTAAATCTTCCATTTGGTTTTTAATTCCACTTCAGGTTAGAGCCAAATTCTCTCACAACTCCCCCATTTGACAATTATTTTGTCACTAAACTCGAACTGACCCATCATGCATGTCAGGCGCCGTCCCACTGTCTCCTCGGGACGGCCGCCTGTGTCTCTGCCCAGCGTGTCTGGTTGCCAGGCATTCAGCAGGGAGGGTGGTCTGACCGCTGTAAGAGCACCTGCCCCCGAGAGGCAGAGGGCAGCTGGGGATGCCGCTCCTGTTGCTTAGAAACCAGGCGGCCCCGGCCAAGTCAGGCGGCCGTCCCTGCACTGGAGGAAGGAAGCGGGGACGGCGCCTGACACCATTGTTAAAGCCACAGGTTGCTATTTCTCTTTCCCATAATTCCCTGCAATTTTAAAGTGTTGTTCTATATTAAAACATTAATCTAACATATTTAGATTACATATCTCATATCACACTAAAGGGCATATTTTATTAATGAACACATTTCATACATGATCTCTTTCAATCCTTATCGCAAAGATAAGGATTGAAATATTGTATCTTTTAAAAATCTCCAATATTACTATTGTTACTATTCGTTATCTGGTACGGGCAATCATAATTCTTGTCCTATTGGCTATTGTAAGTTGATTTTCAATAGACCATGTCTGATAATCTGTAACAGCTTCGTATTTTCTTCAATACAACAAAGTCAGTAATTGCTCTGTTTATCTTGGGATTCCAGTAGTGCTGAAAAACACCCCATATTCTATATTACCAACCTAATAATACTGTCTACATCTGAATTGTTGGCCTAAAAACATGGTCAATGTCATTATTGTCAACTTTCCACCTATTGTCGTGTCGATCATATAACTGTTGAACATATATCATACGCAGCAAGAGGTAGTAAAGAGGTGGAAGTCAAAACTTTATACGTTCTATATATATTTTCTTAAACCATTTCAGTTGTGGGGTGGCAGCTGTGAAGAGATCATTAGAAAATATACTGTAAATAACTGCTATTAATGCTATTAATAGCAGTTATTATGCTATAAATAGTAATAAAGGGAAAAAAAACACCTCGGAATGACATGATTTTACCTTTTTTTTCACAATTTTTTATTAAATCCAGATCCAAAACCAAAACAGATGAGGATTTTTGGACAAAACCAGAACCAAAACCAAAACACGAAGATGGTTTTAGAACCAAACCCGGGGGTCTGCGCACATCTCTACGCTAAACAGTGTTCTTTCCCAAATGGAGCTGGGAGGTGCTATAAGCCACCAGACACCAGACATCGCAGTAGGTAAAATTCTCTAGAGATAGGACTTGTGGCACAACTGACAAGGGGAAAATGGTGGGGAAGCTTATATGACAAGGGGAGAGTAGGGATGGCATATGTCACATATGCCTTCTCCACTCTCCCTTTGTCGCACATGTTCCTCCATCATTATACTATTGCCAAATATAAGCAGAGGCAGGACTTCAATTCCACTAATTATAAAATAATAATAAAGATTTCAAGAAAATATATGATAAAAAAAACAGTGTCAGGCAGTTGGTGCCCACTTCATCTCAGCAATATTGGCCCATTCACCTTACATCATGCTGCCATGTTGCCTTACCTTGCATGGCCCACAGTACTTACCCCTATTCAACTGCTGTAGTAGTGGGTAGTAGTGGGCAGTAGTGGGGAGCACAGTGGCCTAGTGGTTAGCACTTCTGCCTCACAGCGCTGGGGTCATGAGTTCAATTCCCAACCATGGCCTTATCTGTGTGGAGTTTGTATGTTCTCCCTGTGTTTGCGTGGGTTTCCTCCGGGTGCTCCGGTTTCCTCCCACACTCCAAAAAACATACTGGTAGGTTAATTGGCTGCTATCAAAAATTGACCCTAGTCTCTCCCTCTCTGTCTGTCTCCCTGTCTGTCTGTGTGTGAGTGTGTGTCTATATTAGGGAATTTAGATTGTAAGCTCCGATGGGGCAGGGACTGATGTGAATGAGTTCTCTGTACAGCGCTGCGGAATTAGTGGCGCTATATAAATAAATGATGATGATGATGATGATGATGACAGTATGGCATAGCACCAATTTGCTCCATTTATTTCCTCTCTGCCCTGCTCCCACTTCTACTTATTATAAAGTAGAGAGTTTAGGGGTGTAAGGTGGGAGCAGGGGTGTAGAAACCAGAGGCACAGAGGGGGCAGTTGCCCCACTATAATCTCTGTTAGGTGGGCAAAGACTGTGTTACCCCCCTTTCATGAACCTCTACAACAAAAGCCTTCATGCCACTTTCTGAAGTCATGGTATCTGTTCTAAATGTGTGAAACTTTTTTTATTAATAGATTGTAACTACCAAATGTTCTTTAATATAGATTGTCTTAGTATAGATTTAAGACAGATCAATTTATTTGTTTTGTTGCGTTCATATTTAAATATTAACCTGTATTGATGATGAACAACCATTCACTTTACATTTATCCTGAATTTCGTGAATTGCATCCAGCAACAAACATGAGATGTAGCAATTTAAATTTATCGCACATACCATAACCAGTGAGTTAGTGACTATAGATTTAAAAATGCTCCCAATCAAATGAGATTAGGCTCTCAACGAAATTAGAATTAAAACTAGGTTAATGACTATGAAAAATGTAAATTGAAGATGAACAATTTAATTTATCTTTCTAATAGCTATTATACTAATTAGTAATTAATATTAATAATAATATTTATTTAATAGTGCAAGATTAAAATTTTTGGCCAACCCCTGAAACACTGACTGAAATTAACATAGGTTTGGGAGTCTGTATATCTACAGTCACTGTCACAACTGTTGTAAAACAAGATGCCAAACCTAATAAAAAGAGGCTCCAAGCCCTTTAGTAGTCCTTGCCCTTTTGCCCCCCCCCCCTCCCCCACCACCTCTCATGAAAATTTTTGTTCCTATGCCCCTGGGTGGGAGGACAATGGTGTTGAATGAAAAACAATACAGGTTGACTAGAGTTCACTTCGTGTTGCTGAGCGCCCCCCCCCCCCCCCCTCACTGCTGGGCAATAGTTTATACTCCAAGTATCACTAACATGTTTGATATGACATAAATGGGCAAATATCAATGCATTTGCTTAGAAGGAATATCTCAAAGCCATATATTAAACATATTTTGTATAGTATATAATCGAGTATATAGAGTGCAAAATGTACCTGATTTTTCATATTTTTCTGCTCAGTCTTAAAAGTTGGCCCCTTTAAAAGAGTTTCCATGATGGGGCCTCTAACTTGCAGCCCATTATAAATCAGGCCCCCCTTGCAAAGAATTACTAATAGCCCCATGCAAAATTGATATAATAGTAATTGCTGTAATAGTTACTATTAGATCAATGTTGTCTGGCATCTACTAGCACTGAAAATAGGGGAATCTTATTGTTGTGTCAAGAGGAAAAATTGGGGGGAAAAAAGCTAAAAGAATGATCAAGGGATAAAACATATCACCTGTATTTGTCCATAATACTACTTCAAACCTTCTTTAAAATTCATTAGTCTGGAATCTCCATACTCCAGATAGCTATGCGATACATTTTTGGGAAAATATTCTAGGGTTGTGCTAAATTAGAGATGCTCACTAACCCCCGTGAAGTGGTTTTGGTTTTGGATCTGGATTAGCTTCGTGTTTTGGTTTTGGTTTCGGCAAAACCGCCCTTGTGTGTTTTGGTTTTTTGTATTTTTTAGAAAAATTGCTAAAATATGCTAAAAAAATCCACCTCTTATGTGTAGAATTATTTTTCCCAAATCCTCACAACAGTTGGCTAGCCAATTGTTACGTTTGTAAAGTCAGTAGAGATAGGGACTTTAACCATCTAGGATCCTCATCCATGTTACGCCATTTGAAGCGAGTTCATGGAAAGCTCATGGGAAAATCAGAAACTATGTGAACAAAATAACAAGTGGTCCAACCTCAGCTATCTCCCTTCTCTCATCTAGATCCCAGCACCTACAATCTACACCCCCAATACCTTCATCATCAATATTCTCACAAGTGATCGGAGTTAGTCTGGCATCCAAGTTGCTAATGCAAGATGACTCCTCCCCTATCCTGGACTCCTCAGAAGAATCCTTGTGCGTTAGGTCCACTGCTGCTGCTCCTGCTGCTGGAGGTGGAACTTCAACCCAAAAGCAGACCAAGAAGAAGACTACTAGTAGTTTACAACAATTCACTGTTAGACAATCCTTAGCAAGATTGAAAGCTGTCACCCAGTCGCAAAGTGGATCACAGATGCCATGGCGACTATGCTAATATTAGATCTGCGTCCAATATCCACTATTAATGCAGCTGCTTTTAGACAACTACTTGAGGTATTGTGTCCCCATTACCAAATTCCATCACAACACCATTTTACTATTCTCACCTCTATCAGAAGATTCATAAAAATTTAATTATTGGGCTACAAAATGCCATTCTACCAACTGTACACTTAACCACAGATATGTGGACAAGAGGAACTGGGCAAACTAAAGATTATATGACTGTGACAGTCCACTGGGTTGGTGATTCGCCTTCTCCAGCAGGAATAGCAGCAGCATGTACCCAAGTGCGCCACATTTTTCTGAGGCAGGCTACTCTGTATCATCTGATTCACTAAGAGGCATATTATTATTATTATTATTATTATTATTATCGTAGATTTGTAAGGCACCACAGTGCTCCACAATGCCGTAGAGTAGGGAAGACATGGACATACATAAAACAAGACATATGTAAAACAAGCACAAGCAAGGCAGACAAAATGAATGAAGACATGAAACCAAAGGGTATGGAGGAGCCTCTTCATTAGAGAGCTTACATTCTAAAGGGAAGAGGGCACAGCTGAAACAAGAGGAGCGAGTGTGGCTCAGAGTGGAGATTGAGATTGTTGTGAGGGTGCATTAGTGTGAATAGTGTTATCGAGGATAAGGTCACCTCTAAAATAGAGATGGCTTTTCAAAGAGCATCTGAAGATTTGAAGGCTGTGGGAATGTGTGATTGAGCGTGATAGGGAATTCTATAAGTTGGGAGCAGCATGGGAGAAGTCTTGAAGACGGGAGTGAGAGGTGGTTATCAGAAATGAGAAAAGGCGCAGGTCAGAGGTAATACCGCCGACAACCTGTTTGAAAAACTAATGGATGTCATTGCAAAATGGTTTTTCCTGCTTGGACTCTCCTGAGGATATATGATTTCTGCTAATGCCACCGATATTGTTAGAGCATTACAACGGGGGAGAATTCCATCACATTTCCTGTTTTGCTTACACAATCAACTTGGTGGTACAGAACTTTTAAAAAATAACAATGACATGCAGGAGATGCTGTTTGTGTCCCGAAATATTTAGGGTCTTTTTCGGGATTGTGCAACAGCATGTAGGAGAATACAGTAGCTGCAAGAAGAATTAATTTGAGAAGGAATGTACTTTAGTCCAGCGTAGTAGTCACCTGTGAAGAGAGTGCAGACACTGTTAGCTTGAGTCAAGTGATTCCCCTAATTAGACTTTTTGAGAAGCAGCTAGAGAAATTGAAGGAGGAAATGAAACAAAGCAAATCCGCTAACTGCATTGTAATTGTGGATTAAGTACTTAATCCAAGAGTTATCAACATCTTGAAATCGGATCACTACATTTTGCCAACTGTGCTTGATCCTAGGTTTAAGAGCTATGTCTTTATTTCCCACTGTCCCAGATCACAAGAGATGCAATGAGCTCCTGGTCAGCAGGCTGACAGCTCAAGTGGTGCATGACACAACAACGTCTCCTCCTTCAGTTTCTCTGCCAACTGCTTCTAGGAAACAACGAAGCTTTCCCAAGACACCCAGTGGTGAAGCAGATGAGTCAGCACAACATTTTGACATTTGGGCTGGTCTAAAAGAATTGCCCAAAAACCATGACAGCTCAGTCATAAAATGAACTACAAATTCCATGAGGAAGTCCATTATCTGCAAATACATGCAAGCACACAGACTTCTGTGATGGTGGATTCCAGCAGGGATGAATTAGTATTGTTTGAGGAAGATGTACACAATGATGACGGTGAATATGATGACAGTGTAGATTGCAGGTGCTGAAATCTAGCTAAGAGAAGGAGCACCCTGATGCTGGTATGTTTGGTAATATTGTGGGTAGAATGGCATCTTGGCAATTTTATGTTTTTCTACAGTAAACGTTCACCTTTATTAGAGAGGTTTTTTTTCTTTAAAAAGGTACAAGCTTTTTATTTACATTTTTGTTTCCCTGACTTAAAACCACTATGCACTTAAACATAGGCTTTAGCACATGAGGTAGAGGGATAAGTATCATCATGACTGAGAGTGGAGAGTGACATCAACAATGTCACCCGTCCTGTTTCTGTATGAGCTATGGCACAGTAGAATGTCATTGGAGACTTTTAAGAACACTGACAACCCTATTATTACAATTTCTGTTTCTGCACTGAACCCTGCCACATCTCCTGTTTCTGAGGGAGCTATGGTGCAGTAAAATGTAACTGCAGATTTAGACCAAGCCAGCCAGCCCTATAATTTCTAATTCAGCAATGACAATTAGCAATTTTGCAATGGATATCTCCTCTTTGTGTGTAATCTATATAACACCGTACATTTGACTGCAAAGTCAGAAGAAAAGCCTGCCAGCCCTAGTATTTGTATTTCAGCAATGACAATTAGCAATGGATCAATGGAGCTCTCCTCTTTGTGTGTAACCTATATAACACCATACAATTTGACTGCTAATTCAGAAGACAAGCCTGCCAGGCCAAGTATTTGTATTTCAGCAATGACACTTAGCAATGGAGCACTCCTCTTTGTGTGCAACCTATATAAAACCATACACTTTGACTGCAAATTCAGAAGACAAGCCTGCTAACCCTAGTATTTGTATTTCAGCAATGAGAATTAGCAATGGTGCAATGGACCTCTCCTGAATGTCACTGTAGACTTTTTTGAGCACTGCTACCCCCTCCTCTTTCAATTCTATTTATGTTGCTGCCCAACTGCTCTACAGACTATGCTACCCCTTTTGTGTCCCTTTGTGAAATGGCGTTAGATCCCCGTGGAGGGCGGTACTTATAGATTTCAAAATTTGGGAGATCCAAGATCCGACGACGTAAGGACGATGTTTTGCCTCGTTTTCAATTCCGAAAAAACGCGAAAGTACCAAGACGACCCGGCTCGGTACTCGGATATGCTAAGTTTGGGTGTTTTCGGTTCTCGGGGAACCGAGCCTGAGAATCTCTACGCTAAATGTATAGCAGTAACTCTGACAAGAATTCAGTAAAACTGAGCATTTTTGTGATTTGTCACATTTTTCTGTATTGTTTACCCATGAAATAAAACTATATATAATATATTTTTATTTGATGTTATCAAATGAAATTCATATCTATTTTGAGCAAAAAATAGAAAAATCTCAAAATTTGCTTACCTAGACTCGTAAATTAAAAAAAAGTTAATCCTTGGAAAGTAAACGCGGCATTGACACCAAAAACTGTCAAACTACCTTTGATCAAGAAGGTGTTAGCAAAAAAATAGTCTGTTTTGCTTTAAAAATTAATATTTATTTTATATCCTTAACAACTATATCAGAGATAATGCAGGTTCGGGTTCTCCCAAACTGCTATGTGTTTCAAGATAGCATGTGACAAGGCCGTGTACTTATTTTCAAGGCCTGCACTGGGGCCCGGCTCAAGGAGATTTTATTTTTTCTTCCTTTTCTTTTTAATGTTTCGATTTTTTTTTTTTTTGTACTTGTGATTTTATGTTGGGGAAGGGGGGAAGAGGATTCTTCAGCTTACTCTGGGACTACATGTATTTCCTTCCTCCACGCTCTTTGTTTGGAGCAGCACTGGACAGATGTACGCAGGGGCAGGCTGAGCGGGGGAAACAGGTGGGCATTTGACTCCGATGACCGGTCCCATAGTGGACTATCTTGGACTGGAACACTGGGCCACCTACACTTTTTTCACTTAAAATGTTCCAAGTAGGCTGCTGAGTCGAGTCTTGGCCTTCCAGGCTAAAATTTGCACAGCCCTCCCCTGGATGTGCATTTTGCATAAATAACGCACATTTACAGGTACTGCTCTGAAACAGTATATTCATGTGAGGCTACATGAATGTTAGTACATAGAATATTAGATGTGTTTTCATTCTGGTTATCTTACTTCCTGTTATGTGCCATTCTATTTGATCCTGTTTTCCCAAGTTTATTTGAGAAGCATATACACAAAAATAGAATATGCATATGCTTTTATACTTTACCAGAAGCTAAAAGAAAAAGGAATGTTCTTTCTGGAATCCAATTACATATAAGTTCAAACAAAGAATGTTAAAACATAATGGTATTCTAAAAAGCCTTGCCATTTAGAACATTGCAGCATAAATCTGTTTCAGAACAACCTACCCTGGCACTCACTTGAATGCCACCTTAAAATTGTTTGTGAAATATCCTATGTTGAGTTGCTATAAGGCTGAGGGTGGCTTTATTTTGTTTATGGTAATGCAAGTTTTATTAGAGATGTTCACTGACCCCGTGTTCTGGTTTTGGATTTGGTTTTGGATCTGGATTTACGTTGTGTTTTGGTTTTGGCAAAACCACCCTTGTATGTTTTGGTTTCCTATTTTTTTTCTAAAATCCCTATTTTTTTGCTAAAATCACATAATTTTGCCCCCTACATTATTATTAACCTCAATAACACTATTTTCAAGTCATTTGCAGTAAATTTTGACCATCTCACAATATTATTTTCATTCACTTTCAAACAAAGACTGCAGCGACCTGGCTGGATGCTAAGCGACAGAGCAATGACACAAACACATGGCAGTTCATAGCACATCTAGAAAACATTCCCACACAGCAGTGGCAGAAAATAAAAGTGGTGCAAGATGTATTTGTCCTTGGATCATGAAATAATTTATGGTTCATTTGATCGCTCCACCCGTTCCTTGGATAACTGTGGCAATTCTACAGCTAATACACCCCCCCCCCCCCCCCCCCCCGGGTTGTGTGCTTTTATCAGACCCAGACCAATCCAGGTGCCAGACAATTCACTCAAAAAAGCTGTTGTAATTCACAGCAAAAAGCAAGTTCATCCCTGAGCTTCGAATCAGCCACAATTCACAAAAAATTATAAAATAGTTGACGTAAAGTGCAGATTACAAACACTTTGCTGCTGTTTCATCAGTATTGCACAAAGTGGAAGGTAATACATGTGCACATCTATTTAGACATTCATGCTTACATTACTTCTGCAAGCAGCGTTGTTCTTTGTTAACACTGTTGTCTTTATACCGTTCAAGAAAAATAAAAATATCCTCCACCATTCTTTGGATGTTGATAGTAGGATCAGGTGGAGTTACAGCAGAGGTGTCACTAATTCTGGTCAATTCTTTAACAGTAGAAAAGACCAGATGTCAAAATGTTGTGCTGAGTCATCTGCATCATCAATGGGTGTCTAAGATTTTAGCAAAGCACCCAACAGTATATAGCACATGTATGTAACACTGGCACACAGTGGTAGCTAAAAGGAAAAGTGGTGCAAGATGAAATTGTCCTTGAGCTCTCCCACCCACCCTTATGTTGGACCTTAAAAAGGACATGCACACTTTAACAAACCAAGCACTTCAGGGACAAGGAGTGCCACTTTTGAGGCTGATGCGCTTGGTTTGTTTGGGCCCCCACAAAGCAAGCTGACAATGGCCTTAATGCACCTAAGGTAACAGTGCTGTTGATCAACTCTACTGTGCCAAGATGTTGTTGTCATCATCCTCACTCTCATCAGTTTTTACATCATTGTCAAACATTATTAATTCATCACTGCTGGAATCCACCATTACAGAAGTCTCAGCATTTTGATGTAATTGGTGGGAAAGGCCTTCCTCGTGGAACTTGAAGTTCATTTTTATGAACATCATCTTTTCCACATTCTGAGGAAGTACCCTCCTACGCCGATCGTTGACAAGGTTCCTGGCTGTGCTGAAAACTTTTTCCGAGTACATACTGAAAGGTGGCCAGCTTAGGCAGTGCAAAGTGAGTTGGTACATGGATCTCCAAATTCCCTTTTTTTCCTCCCAGTTCGTAAAGGAACTGTCTGATGTGTCTATTTCTATGCTGTCGCTAAAATAATCCTCTACCATCCTTTGTATGTTGATAGTAGGATCAGGTGGAGTTATGACAGAGGAGTCACTTTTTTTGGTCAATTCTTTTAGACCAAACCAGGGGGTAAATGTATCAAGCTGAGAGTTTTTCGGTGGGTTTGAAAAACCAATCAGATTCTAGCTATCATTTATACATTTATAAATTTATACAGTACATTCTACAAAATGATAGCTAGAATCTGATTGGTTGCTATAGGCAACATCTCCACTTTTCAAACCCGCCGGAAAACTCTCAGCTTGATACATTTACCCCCAGGTGTCAAAATTTTGTGCTGAGTCATCTGCATCACCCCTGAGTCTTTTGGGAAAGCTAAGTTTTGTCCTAGCAGCATTTGAGTGAGAAACTGAAGGAGGAGATGCCGTCCTGTCACGTAACACTTGAGCTGTCATCTTGCTCACCAGGAGCTCCTTGCATCTCTTCAGATCTGGGTCAGATGGAAACAAAGAGAAGACATAGGTCTTAAACGTAGGATCAAGCACAGTCACTAAAATGTAGTTATCCGATTTCAAGATTTTGCTAACTCTTGGTGAAGCGAATAAAGTACTTGATCTACAAATCCGACATACTTAGCGCAATTGCTTTGTTTAATCTCCTCTTTCAATTTCTCAAGCTGTTATTCCAAACATCTAATTAAAGGAATCACTTGACTCAAGCTAGCAATGTCTGAACTCACTTCACAGGTGACTACTTTGAATGGTTTCAGCACCTTGCACAAGATGGAAAGTATTCTCCACTGCGCTTCAGTAAAATACATCCCCCCTCCTTTCCCAATGTCATGGCTTGTGGAGTAGGCGTGGATGGCTTTTCACTGTTCCTCCATCCACAGAAGCATATACAGGGTGAAGTTCCACCTTGTCACCACCTCTTGCTTCAGTTGGTGGCAGGCAAATTAAATTGCTCTTGTAGCTGCTTTAATCTCCTACATGCTGTTGCCAAATGCTGGAAATGTCCAGATATTTTACGGGCCACAGACAGCACCTCCTGCACGTCCCTGTCATTTTTTTTTAAAGCTCTGCACCACCAAGTTTATTGTGTGAGCAAAATAGGGAATGTGATGGAAGTCACCCAGTTGTAATGCTCTCACAATATTGGTGGCATTATCAGAAATGACATTTCCTGAGGAGAGTCCAAGCGGGATAAGTCATGACATCCCTTAGTTTTTGTAACAGATTGTCAGCTGTATGCCTCTTAGTGAAGCTTGTGATGCACAGAGTAGTCTGCTTCTGACAAATGTGATGTACTTGGGTACATACTGCTGCTTTTCCTGCTAGTAAAGGCGAATCACCAAACCAGTGGGCTGTCACAGTCATATAATCTTTAGTTTGCTCAGTTCCACTTGTCCACATATCTGTGGCTAAGTGTACAGTTGGTAGAATGGCATTTTGTAGCCCAGTATTTACATTTTTACAAACCTTCTGGTAGAGGTGAGGAATAGCTTTTCTAGTAAAATGGTAGTGTGATGGAATTTGGCAACCAGCATACAAGACCTCAAGTAACTGTCTAAAACCAGCTGCATTAATAGTGGATATTGGACACAGATCTAATACAAGCATAGTTGCCATGGCGTCTGTGATCTGCTTTGCGACTGCGTGACAGCTTTCATACTTGCTTCATCTTGCAAACCATTGATTAACAGTCAATTGTTGTAAACTACTAGTAGTCTTCTTCTTTCTCTGTTTCTGGAATGAAGATCCACCCCTAGCAGCAGCAGCAGTAACAGTGGGACTAACGCTCAAGAATTCTTCTGACGAATCCAGCATAGTGGTGGAGTCATCTAGCCTTACCAACTTGGATGCAGGACTATCTCCAATCGCTACTGAGGAAATTGATGAGGACGGTGTTGTGGGTTTTGATTGCAGGTTTCGGGATCTATCTGAGAGAAGGGACCTAGCTGATGATGGACTGCTTGTTGTTATTTTTTTAGCATAAGTTTCTAATTTCCCCAACAGCTTGCCATGAACCCACTTCAAATGGCGTAACATGGATGAGGTTCCTAGATAGTTAAGGTCCCTACTTCTACTGACTGTGGCTTTACAAACGCTACAAATGGCTAGACAACTGTTGTCAGGATTTGGGTAAAAATAATTCCACACATAAGAGTTGGATTTTTTGGTCTTATGCCCAGAAATGACAATGGCCTTCTTCATATCACATGCAAGAACTGCTTCAACAGCTGCAGGACTTACACAAACAACATCATCCTCATCAACATCCTCATTAGTGCACTCGTCAGCTACACAAATATGCCCCTCATCCTGTTGCAATTCCAAAGTGGCATCCTCAATTTGTGTATCACCAGCTACACTTGGACTGTTCATGCACACATATGGGTACACTATCAGAAAGGTCAGGATTACACATAGTACTCGTGGATAGACTCACCTCAGGGATTTGTGTTATTTCTGAATCTGAACATACATTTTCCTCTAATGCCTTACTGTTTTCTTCCAGCTCTGCTTTTACACGTAAAAGTATTTGGACACCACTTTTGAAATCCGAATGACAAGGTCTTGCTTGGTCATGACTGACCTTACAAGAAGATGCCTTAGTGACAGTTGCAGAACTAACACTCAGAGAAAGGCGATGGCCTCATTCTTTCCTTGCCACTGCGTGTGTAGGACGGCATGTTAGCAATTTTATTTTTTCCTGCAGATAACTTTGCCTGGATTACAGGTCTTTTTTTCTTGACAAAGGTAAAAGGTGTTTTTTTATATTTTTGTTTCTCTGACTTACAAACACTATGCACTTTAACATAGGCTTTAGCAGATGATGTAGAGGGATTACTGTAATCATGACTGGTGCCAGCAGCTGCTTGTTGCTCCTTGTCTTCTGTGTACTGCCTTAAATCCATTTTGATAACACAGTACAATGTGACTGCAGATTAAGAACAACACTGCCAGCCCTATTATTTGTATTTCAGCAATGACAATTATCAATAGAGTTCTTCTGATTGCATGTTAACTATATAACAACATACAATTTGACTGCAGATTTATATAAAGAGTGCCAGCCCTAATATTTGTATTTCAGCAATGACAATTAGCAATGGAACAATGGAGCTCTCATCTTTGTGTGTTACCTATATAACACCATACAATTTGACTGCAGATTTAGACCAAGACTGCCAGCCTAATTATTTCTATTTTAGCATTGACAATTAGCAATGGAGCAATGAAGCTCTCCTGAATGTTACTGGAGACTTTGAAGAACACTGCTACCCCTCCTCTTTCTATTCTACCTATGACGCTGCCCAACTGCATTAGAGACTGCCACGAACCCTGCTACCTCTTCTGTGTCTCTCTGTGAAATGGCATTGGATCGTGTGGAGGGCGGAATTTATAGAATCCAAAACTCATGAGATCTGACGATGTAACAATGACTTTTTGCCTCGTTTTCAATTCCGAGGGCGTGCGAAAGTACTGAGACAGCTCAGCTCGGTACTCGGATCTGCTAAGTTCGGGTGTGTTCGGTCCTCAGGTATCCAAGCCTGAGCATCTCTAGTTTTTATGTGTGGGGACGACCTAGCACGCGCTAAGCACACCCACCAAGAGGAGCATTTACGCCCTCAACACTGTATTCCAATGCCCCTTTAATTTTGGTGGCACACAAGCTCTGACATGGGCAACAATGGAGGAGGCCCCAAAACGTTGCAATACCAAGGCCCAAAATTCTTGTTAGCAGCCCTGCATGTGACGGCTGTATATCTGATAGTCACAGGAAAAATTGCTAAATTAATTCAAGTACTAAGTGATCTATAAGTAAGGATCTCATGATGGCGTTGCTGGTATTTTACAATGGGATCCAGCTGAAGGCTGTCTGGCTTCACTGGATCCTCCTCCTGTGAAAGTTCTATGCGCATAACACCATACTTGCCAACTTTTTCTCGTTGGCTTCAGGGAGATCCCGGAGGAGGTGGGCATGCAGGGGCGGGGCTTGATGAATCACATCATTTTGGCCCCACCCCTAAACGATTGTCACAATTTTGGCCAATAACAGCAGGGGGCGGGGCTAATATGATGAGCTATTTGCGTTATTAAGCCCCCCCGCCACTTATCTATTGCAGTGGTGAGGATCGGGAGGTTGCCCTGCTCTCCCAGGAGGTCTCCCAGAAATGCAGGAGTCTCCCAAACATTCCTGGAGAGTAGGCAACTATGCGTTAAAGTAAAGCAGCTAATGAATCTGTAGTGACTGAAGTGTCTTTTACATTTCTGTCTCCATTGAAGTCATGTTGACTTACCTGTCAGATTAAATCTTGGTCTCCATGAAAATGGCCACCTCTATAGGCATCAATACATGGACATAGGACACAATTTCTGAACTGTGTCATCATGCCACAGATGGCGAAGCCAACCACGTCTTGTACTGGCTCAGCATCAGGGAGAATGCCAGACTCTTCAGGGAGTGAGGGAGATCACCCCTATTTCAGAGAGTCTCCCTGACATTCATGGAGAGTTGGCAACAGGGCCGGACTGGCCATCTGGCACTTCTAGCATTTGCCAGAAGGGCCGATGGCTGTATGGGCCGGTCCGGTCCCTGCGCTTCCAGTTCTTTTTTTTTCTTTTTTTTTAACTTCCGCGCGGCCGCGCGATGTGACGTCATGACGTCACGCAGCCGTCTAGGAGCCCTCGGTCAGTTGAGCGCGCAGGGTGTTGAGGTGAGTTGGTGTGTCTGGGGATAGTGACAGGTACTGCAGGGGATCGGGAAATGAGTAAAAATAACTGCACGGGAGACTGTACGGGAGAAGTGATTGAAAATGTCTGCAGGGGGAAGGGGGGGGTGTGAGGGACAATGTCTGCAGGGGGAAGGGGGGTGAGGGACAATGTCTGCAGGGGGAATGGGGGGTGAGTGACATTGTCTGCAGGGGGAAGGGGGGTGAGTGACAATGTCTGCAGGGGGATTGGGGGGAGTGACAATGTCTGCAGGGGGAATTGGGGGTGAAAATGTCTGCAATGGCTGTAGGAGGGGAAAAATAAAAAATGGCCAATGTGTGTGGGGGGGACAGTATATGACTATAATGTGTGTGGGGGACAGTATATGACTATAATGTGTGTGGGGGACAGTATATGACTGTAATGTGTGTGGGGAACAGTATATGACTGTAATGTGTGTGGGGGACAGTATATGACTATAATGTGTGTGGGGGACAGTATATGACTGTAATGTGTGTGGGGGGACAGTATATGACTGTAATGTGTGTGGGGGATAGTATATGACTATAATGTATGTGGGGGACAGTATATGACTATAATGTGTGCAATTAAGTGAATGTGGGGCTGTTTGGGGGAAAATTAGGTATATTTATTAAATGAAATTATGAATTATTTAATGCCTGAGATGGTTGTGGGAAATGGTTATTTTTATTAAATATAAATGCCATTTAATTTCTTGCTGGGGTTGTTTGGAGGGAGGGAAAGCGGTTTATTTATTAAATGGGAATACTATTAATTTAATGTTGGGGCTCGTTGTAGGGAAATAGGTCTATTTATTAAATGTGAATACTATCACTTTAATGTTGGGGCTGGAGTAAGGCCTAATTTTAAAACATAGGTGTTATATAAATTTAACACCGCTGCTGGTTGGAGTTTTCTAAATTTCATGTAACAATTTTTTTTTCCAAATAGGGCCCCCAACATTCCAGGATCCAGACAAACAGCAACTGATCTAAAGACACCAGCAGCCACAAGTGGAGACAATGACAAAACAGGTAAGAGAGACCAGGACATTCTGCCAACTGTCCTGAATTTGGTGGGTGACTGTCCCGCTTAATCAGGATTTGGTCTGACTGCAAGGACAGTTGGGAGGTATGTACTGCTTATGAAGGCAGAACTGTGTGCACCTAATAGTAGAGATCACAGTTTTGCCTGTGTATTTGTTGAAAATGTGTCTAATAACCATATTACATCAAAGGAGCCCCCCTGTCTTAAGAGCCTAGGGCCCCCTGAGCCTAAATCCAGCTCTGGTTAGCAGGAGGGAGCGGATAGCTACTCCCAGTTCCTGGATAGGACACAGCCTGCAGAGCAAGCCGAGGAGCTCTAAGTCTCATGAGATTTATTAATCTTGTGAGACTAAGAGCTTCCCTGCTCACTCTACAGGAAGTTCCCACCCTGATGGATGTCAGCAACATCAGAAGCATAGATAAGTGCAGTGGGCTGGGGGTGTTGTAATGTGTTTCTGGGGTGCGGGTGGCATGATAGGGAGGGCCTGATAAATGTAATGTTTTATTATAATGTATGTATCAATGCCCCACGTTGACCATGCCCCCAACATAATGTGGGTATGCCCCTGGTGGCGCCGCTGCTGCGCAGTGGCACACAGTTTTGTCCTGCTCATCAACAGAGATGGGCCTGTATGCTTGAAATGCCAGGGCTGATTTTTAGTCCCAGTCCGGCCCTGGTTGGCAAGTATGCATAACACTTCCTCCATTTGCCGCAGCATTAGGCTGCCAGTGAATGGCAAAAAATCATTGCAGATGAGGGGGCTCTTAGCTGGGGCTCCTACAGCAGTCCCAGCATGGTAAATTACAGCAGTGTTTCATTACGCATCGCTGTGATTTGCAGCGATACGTATTGTCACCATATGTTATTAAAAAATTAACTGCATAATATAAAAGCAGTTTCTGAAAATGAAAATATAGTCACTGCATGCAATGCAAAATGAGAAATATGAATGGGAATGAAGCTGAAAACAAAATAATTCATTGTGAAGCACAAAAGAAAAGCATTGAATAATTGCTGACTCACATTGTGAAATGTACATTCTGCATTTCTTTGAGCCACTGCTATGGAATAAAAGTGCCTATTTAGTAACAATAATCATTATGTTGTTTTAAGACTGAAAATAGCTTGACTCCTATTATTAAAAATATGCTGCTTGTATTTTTAATTAAGAAATAAAGAATGAATGAAAGATGATTTCATCATTTAGACTCATTAGAAAATCACACATCAATTCATGCATAATTACAGCTGAATTTCTGCCACTCACAATAAATCATTAGCACATTAACTAAAGAGGAGTTTGGCTATGCATGATTCAGAATGGGTGGAATACTAGTTTGTTTCATCAGATGTTGTGTAAAGCCTCAGAGAGGATGGTGGACGAGCGGCTGCATGTATTTGTCAAAGAGGTGGGTATTTGAACTCTCCTACATCAAGTAAACTGTGAAGTCTTTTCTTTCTCTGTGTCAGAATACCATATTATGGATCCAGTGCCAGGTACTTAATGACTAATTGATAGTCTGGGCACGTCCACTTGCACCAGCCATACTCATTGTTTTTAATGATCGTTGCAGTCAGAGGCTCAGTTGAAGGAGGGGAGCCTTACAGGGATCTGAAAGAGGAATATGACCATGCAGAAATAAGTTTAAGAAAGTGACGAGATGCTGTTAATGCCCCCTCCAGCAAAAGCAGACAGCGACTGAGTAATTTAAGAACAAATGTCTCAATCGTTCATGTTTTATTCCTGAACTTATGGAAGGGAATAATTTTCCTGGAGTTTTAGTCTGTCGGTTTAACACTTTCCTGGTGTGAAGAAATGCTGAGGCACAATACAAAATAATCAGTGTGTTTGGCTTACTAACATTACATAGTCATTTCATAGTTAATTTAATATGATGTACTTGTTTCTTTTATAAATATAATTTTATTTCAAGTGAGAAATAAAAACCAAGTGGTTAAATGTACTGACTGACAATGACACAATGATATGATGGCAAACCTGTTTTGAATCACAGTGTCAGCTTTGGGTGACCTTGGGCAAATAACTATGTTTCCTTATGTCCCACCTCCAAAAAACACTTGGGAAGCTTAATTGGGTGCAAAACCTGCCTTTCTAGAGGGGATGCAGTTGCTATGTCGACAGTCAAAATGTCTAAACCATAAGGTCGACAGTCATAATGTTGACATAGTTACAAGGTAGACAATCAGAATGTCTAAATCATAAGGTCAATAGTCATAATGTAGACACAGTTAAAAGGTCTACATGTAAAATGAAGACAAGGATGTAAAGAAAAACATAAAGGACTATATTTAAAACGACAATGCATGTTAAAAAATCACCTGAAAAGAAAACAGAATAAATGAAAAATAAATGGCATGCCTCCACCACCCAAACAGCTTAACCAACCAGCCCTGGGGTTCCTCATACTGTTTGCACCCCATCCCCCACCCCCCTATTTTGCTAGACAGCACTAGGGTTTATTAAGCTGTTTTGGAGTGGGGGGGAGTGCGCACCTTTTCTTTTACTTTACGTGTATTGCTGTTTTAAGTGTTGTACACTTTAGCTTTCAACTTTACAACCCTGTCTACATTTTACATGTTGACCTTTTAACTGTGTCAGCTATTCTAGCGCATTCTGACTGTCTATGTTTTAACTGTGTAAACATTATTACTGTTGACATTTTGGTATAGACATTGTGACTTTTCACACCCAACCATTCCAGAGCTTTGAGTGTATATTTACTAAACTGCAGGTTTGAAAAAGTGGAGATGTTGGCACATCCTCTTTTCCAGTCCCACTATCTGTTGGGATCCTACAAGGCTCTGTTCTTGGCCATTTACTTTTTTAATTATACACCTCTTCTTTTGGGGCATTAATTTACTCATTCGGTCTCCAATACCTCTTCTACTCTGATGACACCCAAATCTATACCTCTTCATCTGACCTCTCTCCTTCTGTACTATCTTGTGTAACCAATTGTATTTCTGCTATCTCCACATGGATGTCCCAACACTACCTAAAGCTCATCATTTCCAAAATAGAGCTTATTATCTTCCTTCCTGCCAGTCAACACTAGCCCTCAAATCTCCCTCACTGTCAATAACACCACCAATTCCTCAGTCTCCCAAGCCCACTGCCTTGGTGTCACAGCCCTCTGCTTTATTCCTCACATCCAGATTCTCTCCTAGTCCTGTCGACTCCAACTTAAAAATTTGGCAAAATACGCCCTTTTCTTACTCAACATGTTACCAAAACTCTTATCCATTCTCTCATTATCTCCTGAATTGACTATTGCAACCTTCTGCTGTCTGGCATTCCTGACACCCATATAGCAGCACTTTAATCCATCCTAAATGCTGTTGCAAGTATGATCTTCCTCCCTCACTGCTCCACATCTGCTACACCACTTTGCAAATCCCTACACTGGCTCCCTGTGTCCTCTAGAATCCCTTTAAAATTACTCACCCTTACCTACAAAGCCCTTAACAACACTACCCCTGCATATATCTCAAATCTGATATAAAAAAAACTATCCCTCCCGTCCTCTTATATCTACCATATTTCCTCATGTATATGACGCTCCACTGTATAAGACGCACCTATATAAATCATGTGAAAAAATTGAGGAGAAACATTATCCTCAATTTTTTCACAGAGTAATTGTGCAGCATATAAAGAGGAGAGACAACGCTATAGTCAATTCTGCCTTACCCTGTCAGATGATTCCTCTGGACATCCGGTCATCGTGAAGAGGACCTTAAGCGGCTTTTCAGCATCAGGATCAGACGGACAGAAGAAAGAAGACTTTACCGGACAGAGGTATCATCTGACAGGGTAAGTGCTTCTACCCCTGTATAAGACGCACCCAGTTTTTAGACCCAAAATTTTGGGGGAAAAGGTGCGTCTTATACATGGGGAAATACTGTACACCTCTGACCTGTGCCTTGTCTCATCTTTGGTAACCACTTATCACACCCGCAGACAAGACTTCTCCCATGCTGCTCTCCACTTATGGAATTCCCTACCTTGTTCAATCATCCTCTCCCACAGCCTTCAAATCTTTAGACGCTCTTTGAAAACCCATGTGTCTTTTTTAGAGGTGACCATATCCCTAATAACACTAAAACACCCTTACAACTGTCCCAATCTCTACTCTGAAACACATTTTCTCCTCTTGTTCAGCTGTGCCCTCTTCCACTTAGAATGTATGCTCTCTAATGAGCAGGGTCCTTCATACACTTTGTTCATGTCTGCGTTTATTTTGTCCACCTTGTATGTCACTGTTTTATGTATGTACTCTTTTCCCTACTGTATGGTGCTAAAGAGCACTGTGGCACCTTAAAAATCTACAATAATAATAATAATAATAAATGTTGCCTATAGCTACCAATCAGATTCTAGTTATCATTTATTTATCTATTTATTTATTTATTACATTTTACAAAATGACAGATAGAATCTAGTTGGTTTCTATAGGCAACATCTCCACTTTTTCCAAGCCACAGTTTAGTAATCTGATACCCCCAGATCCACCGTAGATTAATTGAGCAATCACCTTATCCTCTTAACTAAACACCCAATCCCATTAGGGCAATAGAGCGCTATACTACATAATTTTATTTTTTGCTATTTCATATATGGCCCACCTTATCGGCACATCCGACCTTACTAAAAGTTTTATGATATTGAAACATTAAAAGGCTGGGCATGAGAGAGACCCACCCCAGCAGATTCCCAACACCCAATTACAGTACAAATTTTGACCTAATTAATACAGGCCATTTAAACAGTCATGAAAGATAACTATTAACTCCTGTTGTTTAGCACCTCTTTCACACTGGCATTTTTTTGAGCTTTTAGAATTTCTGAATTAGAAGCCGAATCTTAAACAAAGAACAAGTCCGCATTACTAGCAAAGCATGTGATAATGCGCAATAACCACTTTACTTGGAAAATAATTAAATCCAAAACGGACCAAACTGGTAAGGGGTGCTGGTTACAAATTCGGGAGCACCACATTAGAGAGACTAGCTTCAAATTTAAATTTAATTAGATAGCCCTTGTTTCTTATTCCATCAAAAGAGCGTACCGCTCACGAGGTACCAGTTCCATGCGATTCTTAAACAGTCAATAATAACCCTGGGTTTAGATCTATCACTATATGGCACCCATTTCTTCAGGATTGGGGCGGCAACGTCCGCATCCTTATCTGGATCATCGGTGGATATCATCAAGGGGCTAGGCGGATGGAAGTAAGCAGCATACAAGACATATATTAGGTCTAATGTTTGATTGTCTTGTATTGTGTTTAAGCCAATTGTCATTGCATTGATCCTCTTTCTTTATTTACCTTCAGTAACTACCTACCCCAACTCCCCCTTCCCATCTGACTCTCTCTTAACCAGTTAACCAAGGCTCCTCCGCTCGTCGCTTTTTGCAAGTGCGCAAAGGGATTTTTCACATTTTCCCCCTAGCTCAAGGCCTGATTAGGTGGTGAGCCTCCAGGGTTTTATTCAGGTTTTTACCATCATTTGGGTGACCCACCTTAAATTACCCTCCCCCTCTCCTGACTCACTCCATTCCATACTATGTTTCACGCTGGCTCTATCATACACCCCCTGTTTTTATGCTATTCTGCCTACTGTTCTTTGAAGGGTTTAAACCAGCTTCGGGTGTGCTTCTCACCTTTTTATGTCAACGTATGATGGTTAACACACTATTTCTGCCCACAATCTTCCATCATCAGCTAAACGCATTTGGATCATGGGTCATTCATACATATTTTGGGCGGCGAGATACGCAAAGGCTAAAGCTGGGCTTAATAACCTTTCTGATGTTGAGATTAGTTGGCTAGATAGATGGGGTCTCTGCTGGCCTGACCTCCTGCCATGGTTAACTATAAAGATAGAGTGATGGGGTATCCCCAACATTTTAGTTATTCATTTGGGGAGTAAAGACCTGGCCAAAGGAAAGCCGCTTGTTCTAAGCATACAGATTAGATCGGACTTGAAGCATATTAGATCCAGATGGTCAACTATTACAATAGACTGGTCCGCTTAAATTCCAACACTCGCTTGACGATCAGCTATCCCACAAAAGACTATTTTAAAAATGGTAAGGAAACTCAATAGTGCCATCTGCAAAGTAACCAGGAACCTTGGGGGTTTCATCATTGATCATCCAGCAATAAAGGAGAAAGAATATCTTTATAGGAGGGATGGAGTTCACCTATCAGATGAGGGAATGGGTATATCCATCGAGAGGATTTAGAAGGGGTTGAGGGTATTTGTATGCTCTGATGGTGGCGGGCTGCTTGGCCCGTAAGGCCGCAGCGTGGGAGGAAGTCACTGTGATCAGCAACTAGTACATATGGTCCAATCGTTATTGGCCACAAGTCACTGTTCCCTTCGAGGTAACGGTTACTCTTTGGTCCTTCAGTGAGCAGGGTCCCTTGTCCGGCTCAATGAGGGAGGGCATTGTGAGTTTAGAAGGGTGCAGTCACTCTGACGTCAGTTTTAGTGCCGGCCAGGCATTTAGGGATTAATTACCGCATTGAGTGGATACACGGAAGGAGAGCAATTCTCCACGCCTGGTATTGAGTAACAGTTGGTAGGTGTCCCGCAGTGCTCTCTCTACATTACCAAATTTAATTAATAAAACTGACCTTCTTTTGCCACTTGATATATGTCTCCGTGTCTTTATTTTAAATAAGATAGTTTAAGTTATGTATAGGTTTTGTGAAAGGGAAGAAGGGCATACACAGTGAGCTATTTATAGGGTAACCTAGTGATATTAATATGGTGGTTGGGGAATATCATAAGCTTGTCTGAAGAGGTGGGTTTTCAGAGAACGCTTGGAGGTTTCAAGACTAGAGAAAAGTCTTATTGTGCGAGGGAGGAAATTCCACAAAGTGGGTGCATGTGAGGAGATGTATGTCGGTGCAATTTTGCTGATGGTCTTGTATGTTAGTAGAAGAGTTTTATATTGGATTCATTGTAAAACAGGCAATGTACAGACTGACAGAATGGCTCAGCAGAGGAAGAACGATTTGCAAGGAAAATCAATCTAACCGCAGCATGCAATTGTAGGGGTTTGAGTCTGATTTTGGGAGGGAATTGCAATAGTCAATGATGAGTGCATGAATTAAAGTTTTAGCAGTGTCTTGCGTGAGATATGTGCGTGTTCTGCAAATGTTTTTTTAGATGTATGTAACATGATTTAGATATGGAGTTTTATCTTTCAGCCAGTTCACCAGATGACTGGATGTATGAGCCAATTGCTTATTATGTATGGTAAGCTAAGGACCTGGTGCCAACTGACTTGTTTTTCCTTTCTGCCAGTTAAAATAAGATTGAAATAGATTTTAATTATATAAGAGTCTTCCTCTCTAAAAAGTTTGCAAATTACACTTACTTCAGCCTACAATTTTGGGGAGTGAACTGGGCGGGGAAGGTACACTTTTCTCTAGCCAATTTACAGTAGGGGCGTGCCAAACTCAAGCGCACGCAGCTCTGAGCATCAAAGTGACTTGTTTTTTGTAGTGTCTCTTGCTCCAGCTAAAGATCTAATTTAAGTCAGTAGTGATGACAGTGTCGCATGCATGCTGTTTGCAATCACAACTGTAAAAATGTATTTTATGCTCATTAGACTTTAACAACATCCTAATATATGTATTTCAATGGGGGGGAAAAATAATAATAAAAAATGTATATATTTTTTTGTAACTGGTTTATGTAACAATATGTAGCAATGTAAGTAATGAAATATGGAGTACTTGCCTTACTCTAGATTAGCGCTAGCCGGCTGGTGGTGCGGAGTCTAACGAACCCCCTGGTGTTCGCCAAGAACCGCCGTAAGGCGGGATGGGCTTTGCTGCGGAGGATCGCAGGTCGCGGTCCACTGGTCTGCCTTTAGAGGTAAGGATTCGGAGGTAGCCCACGATAACACTGGAACTGGAAGGTAGGGTCAGGATGGCCGAGGTCTGGTACACTTGGAATGGAGATGAATATGTGTCAGCAAGCCTGGGTCTGTACACTTGGAGTGGAGATAATACGTAGTCAGCAAGCCGGGGTCTGGTACACTTGGAGCGGAGATAATACGTAATTAGCAAGCCGGGGTCTGGTACACTTGGAATGGAGATAATACGTAGTCAGCAAGCCGGGGTCTGGTACACTTGGAATGGAGATAATACGTAGTCAGCAAGCCGGGGTCTGGTACACTTGGAATGGAGATAATACGTAGTCAGCAAGCCTGGGTCTGGTACACGAGGAGTTAATGTCTGAAAAGCCTGTAAGGAGCTGGTGCACGGGAGACACACGAGAAGCACCTAGTCAGGGTACATAGGAAGTTGCTCTGATGCTGTCCAGGCGTCAGAGCAGGACTTTAGTAGTTTCCAGATTTGAATTCCCCGCCCCGACTGTCATGTGACAGCGCCGCCGCGACCCAGAAGGGAGAGAGGATCGCGGCGCTGGAGCGAGGACAGGTGAGTTGTAACAGTTTATCAGTGATGCCTAGATTATTAACAAGTGACATTATTTCAATATTTTTTATAAACCACATAGGTATTGGACATATCCTGCAGCGTCTTGTGTAGTAGAACACAGCAGACCTGCTGCCAATATTAACAGCTGTCGAAGTCGTATAATTGGATGAACGAAAGTATATTGGTTAATATTGTTTTGCCGCGCGATTGCGATCCGTACGCCACGTAACGCGTGGCATGGTGCGATCGCACGGTAAAATGCGCACGCACACGCACTATAACATTTAGTTTCACATATATATTTATAGATTACATTCCAAAGTGATTTATGAGCAGACAGTATTTGGTTTTATTATTAGTTTATATATTATGATTTAGTGTTATTTAAGGTTCAGGTTATAGGAAATGTGTCATGTCTAATATCATACTAATCCCCTATTCATCAGCAGCTGTCCGGTTCCATCGCCGAAGAGATCGCATATTGCATACTCTAGTTATTGATGTTAGGGAATAAATAGCCAGATTGATATCAGAATGTGAAATGCTAATGAACTCATTGTAACTGGAGCACATCCCCTGGAGAGATGACCCCCACCTTTGGATTCCTTAGTCTAAACTAGCCTATGACCTGATTACCCTGGACCCGCCCAAAGTCTGGACCTATGGAAGCAAGCCACGTCATTTGCATTGTTCTCTAACACTGAATGTGTATATATGATCATAGCTGCGCTCCCAGTATTCAGTCATGTTCTGACCACAGTATTCTAAGCAGATATACTTTCCACTGGGACCCGTGGAAGAGCAGCGAAGCTCATGCAAAGCGCAGCGGTATGTATGTATCTTTTGGTATTGGCTGTACTGTACTGTATTATATAATAATGTATTCAACTGTTAACTTTTTACATCTACTAAAATAAATCACTTTGTGCGTTAGAAACACATTACAATCGCTTGGGCAATGCTTATTTGAAAACGATAGAATTACTTTAATACAGCGCACATATCTTGAAATCTGTGCCTTGAAGAATTTAGAAGAATGTAATGCCTAAATACGTGTGTTAATACTAAACGCGGTTGCACTCAGAATGCGTGTCTTGATGAATCAGGCCCTTAAAATCATTTAGCAAGGGTGGAATTTAGAATTGGCGCCCAGTATGTTTAGGTAAAGATTTTAGTCTAATATGCTGCACTTTTCATGCTTAGAGTTGTGTTTTACTTCTAACCTAATTATAACCATACTCATAAATTAAAGATTCAAAGCTCTCTTCATCTAAGTCTAATATTAAACAAAGAATGGCAGTAAAGAAATACAATTGATTTGGTTCCTTTAAGTCTTGCTTAATTATTTTCATATAACTGTAGTCTACATGTCATATGACAATAGAACCTCCAGCCCAGAGTTAGGAAGTAACCACTTTAGAGATATACTCTGTCCCAGCAAAGGAACACCTGACATTTAAGCCCAGTCCCTCCCAGCTAAGTTGTACATAGATCAGAATAAAATAGATACGTAACACATAATTTTTGTGCAAAGGCAACTATTTGACCAACATGCATATAAATAGGTGCAACAGAGCTGGATTAAGGTTCTGGGGGGCCCGGGGCACTTAAAACAGGGGGGCCCCATATTGTCGAATATGATATTCATTTTAAACAAATAAACAGGCAATGCTATGTGCACTACTGTTAGATGCACACAACTCTGCCTTCACAAGCATAACAGTGTGAAGTAGGACATACGTCCCAACTGTCCTTGTAGTCAGACCAAATCCTGACTAAGTGAAACAGTCACCCAAATTCTGGACAGTCTCACCATATTGAGAACAGTTGGAAGATGGTCCTGGTCTCTCCTACCTGCTGTTGTCACTTTCACCACCTGTGGCTGCTGGTGTCTTAAGCTCAGTTGCTGCTTGTGTAGATTCTGGGATGTCGGGGCCCTATTTTGAAACAAAAACAGGTACATAAAGTTTAGGAGTCCCCAAACAGTCCTGTTAATAAATCAATAGCACCCTCTTTAATAATTAGGCCTCCCTCCCTGCAACCAGCCCCAAATTTGGAATTAAATTAATGCTATTCACTTTTAATAATAGAACTATTTTCCCCAAGCAGCCCCGACATTAAATTAATAGCGTACACATTTAATAAACTTATTTCCCTCCCCACCAAACAGCCTGGTATAAATGAATAGCATTTCCATGTAATAAATAAACCTATTTCTCAAAACCATTCCCAACATTTTATAATTCATATTCACATTTAATAAATAGCACTCCTTCTCCCCAAACTCAAGCACACATTAAATACCTCATAATCACTCCACAAATAATTAACAAAATAACCTTACTATATGTGAGTATATATTGGTTATCCCTAACAGCCTAGTCCAGCTAAGCACTAGCAGGCCTGAATTTGTGTCAAGGCAACAGAGCTAGCATGGAGGCATATTACATTTTTTACATTATACGTTTCCATATAAAGTAAGTGTATGTCCAGTTTAGGAGAGCTAACAGAATGAGTGGCCATAATTTTGTCATTTTTCCCATAATGCCCACTTTTAGAAATGCTACTTCCCTGGGGCATGGAGAGAGGGTCCACTATAAATAGAAAATCTAGGTCTGAGCACATCGTACTTCTCTGTTCTCCATTTATATCCCAACATCCCACTCCTGAATCCTCTTCTTCATCTTAATCCTCTATCTTCCCTCTCACTCCTCATTCCCCACCTACTTAGCATCTTCAACCCCCTTCTCATCAGCGTTGGTTTCCCTTCCTGGGTTGTCACTCTCAACCCCCTCTATTTGTATAATCACCCCCTGCTTGTCCATAAATCACCCTCTCCTTGTCCATAAATCACCCCCTCCTTATCCATAAATCACCCCCTCTCCTTGTCCATAAATCACCCCCTCTCCTTGTTCATAAATCACCCCCTCCTTGTCCATAAATCACCCCCTCCTTGTTCATAAATCACCCCCTCTCCTTGTTCATAAATCACCCCCTCTCCTTGTTCATAAATCACCCCCTCCTTGTTCATAAATCACCCCCTCTCCTTGTTCATAAATCACCCCCTCTCCTTGTCCATAAATCACCCCCTCTCCCTGTTCATAAATCACCCCCTCCTTGTCCATAAATCACCCCTCCTTGTCCATAAATCCCCCCCTCTCCTTGTCCATAAATCACCCCCTCTCCTTGTCCATAAATCACCCCCTCTCCTTGTCCATAAATCACCCTCTCCTTGTTCATAAATCACCCCCTCTCCTTGTCCACAATTATCTCCTTCATTTTCATAATCACCTCCTCCTCTGACTGAAACACAGACAGACACAGTCACACACACACACACACAGACACAGTGACACACACAGAAAGACACACACACACACACACACACAGAAAGTCACACACACACACACACACACAGACACAGTGACACACACAGAAAGACACACACACAGACACAGTGACACACACACACACACAGAAAGTCACACACACACAGACACAGTGACACACACACACAGTCACACACAGACAGAAAGTCACACACACAGCAGATATTAACTTACCTTATGCCTGACAGGCAGGGCAGCTCTTCTCTGCTCCTCCTCACACTGTCATCTACATGCAGCTAAGGAAGCCCAGAACACTCAAAAAAAAAAAAAAAAGCAAAAGCATGCTTGTGCTAATAGTGCCGACAGAGCACTTAAAAACGGAACCCTGTGCTGCCACCTGTAGACTTACATTTGGGGGCAGCAAAAAGAGCTACAACTGGTCCGGGGGGCCCCCTGAGAGAGGGGGGGCCTGGGGCACATGCCCCCTGTGCCCCCCCCTTAATCCGGCCCTGAGGTGCAAGTCAAATTTTGAGTCTTTTATGCAAAAACTTTGCCCCATTTATTTGAAGAACTGCGGTTCAAGATGGGGATGAGCATGGATGCAAAAGTAAAATTGTCACCTACTACTGTGTTTGGACCACCCCCTTACTTTCAACTTTGCTCCTAAAATACAGCTTTCTGAAACTTGATTTATGTCTTATAAAAGTCACAAAGTTAAGAGTTATGAGGCACTGGGACCACCCTTATTTTATGTGCCCTGCATGAGGTTCCCGCTTTGCAGTTTTATCCGCCCTATAGTCTGAGGCTTCGGTGTGTCGGCAACTGGTCACCCGGTGCTTTTGCTGATTGTCCACAAGTCACTACCCCATTCGCCCAGAAGGGGATAGTCACGCTGACGGCAGAATTAGCACCGGACAATCGTAAAGGAGTTGTCCTGGGACCAGTGGTTAGTGCCGGATGGCCATACACTGTTTGGTATTTGACCTCGGGCTTTGTGCCGCCACATGATTTGCCACCCCAGCAGGACTGAGGTGGTTACCGCCGCAGCTCAGCCTGCCAGCACACCGGGCTAGACCTGATGCTTTCGGGACCCACTCATTCAGCAGTGGGGCGGCTACTGCCGCAGCACAGTCAGGTGCTCCCATCAACGATATTAAGTCCCTGGGACGATGGAAATCTGATGCCTATAAAGAACATACACGGCCGTAGACCTCTGGTTCCACCAGACTAACAATTGTCGCCATGGATGTTGAACCCATTCGTTCAGAATGGGGAGCAGCTACTGCTGCGGCTCAGGCATGAGTCTGCATTGTCAACACTAGTCCCTACATACGCACTTAGTCTTCGGGGGTCATCAAACTAACGATGGTTACAATTATATAGGGATAAGGATGGGTAAATTATTTTGTGTGTGATATGTTTTCTTGCCCTAATCATGCCCTTTCCCTTCTTCCTTATCTTCACCCCCTTCCCCCCCCCTCTCACTACTTTCTCCCTGTCGGTAGTGCTGGGCTTAACCACCCGTCACGTTATGTGGGGGCATGAAAGATCTTACCATCTTTTCTACCCGGACTAAGGCCTGATTTGTGGTGAGCCGCCGGGGTTTTGGGTTTTCGCCTTCATTGGGGCTACCGGCAACTACCCCCCCTTTTGTTTGTTTTTCCTCACCACCAGTTATGCTTGTTCTGTGGTTTGCCAGTTATAGTTGATCGACCGTTATGGCAGGTTGCATCTTATTAGCATAAGACACGGTTTGATATTAGGTTATTCTGCTTAACCCACAGGTACTGTGGCGGGGAAGATCCGGGTATGGGTCATCAGGCATTCATGCATTCACTGGGCGGCCAGGCATAGTGAGGCCAAAAAATAGGATCAAGGTGGGGCACAAACAAGTTAGTATACAATGGATGGGTAGGCGAGGTATGCAATGGTCAGCCTTAATTCCCCTGCTGTCCGTGGAAATTTCAAAAGATAGCGCTCCGGATATATTGATAATACACCTATGGGGCAATGATTTAGGGCTAGGTAAGTCCCTCGATGTGATTATAGCATAAGGGAGAGTTTGAAGGCAATTAAAGCCCAATGGCCTTCATTACATCTCTGCTGGTCCCAAGTCATAGCCAGATTAACTTGGAGAGCCCACATCAATCCTGCAATTATGAAGCGCGTCATCAAGGAATTGAACCAAAATGTAGGAAGAGTGGTAAGGTCCCTGGGCGGGGCTAGCATTAAACACACCCAAATAGCAATCGATCAGGTTCAGCTATATCTGACATATGGGGTGCACCTTACAAACGAAGATTTGGGTCTTTTTATCGGGCAGCTATTTAAGGGGATAGAGGAGGCAGGTAGGGCGATCGGTGGTGGGCTGTAGGTCCCAAGGACCTCCAGCGTTGGCAGGAAGGCAAATGTGGTGAGTCGGCAACCGGTCACACGGTGCTACTGCTGATTGGCCAAAGGGCACTACCCTCTTCGAAGCACCTTGGCTCTTGGTTCATTAAACAGAACTCCTTGGAATGCTCTGTACGGAAAGGACACTGCGAGCCCAGAGGGGAGACAGGTAAATTAAAGCCAGATTTACCACCGGCCAATCGTAAAGGAGTCGTCCTGGGACCAGTGGTTAGTGCCTCAGGGCCACACTGTTTGGTAAGTTTTGACACACTCGGGTCACCTCACCATCTTTGCCTTCTCCACCACCGAGTATAAAAGCTAAGCCAATTATAATCCAATTAATAAATCACAACGTTAATTAGTTCAATTTAACAGTTGTGCGCGTCTTTATTCATGAAGGTATGTTGTATGATTTAAATATGTCACAAAGGGTAAGGTAACAGAGGTTAGGACTCTTCAATCTGCAGTTTATAGTTGAGATGTATGTCCCGCTTTACATTGTACTGCTCAGTAAGAGCAAGCTGCATGTTAGATTCAAGCAGCTCACACTTAATAAGCAGCACAGTCTGAAGTGGGACATACATCTCAACTATCCTTGCAATCGGAAAAACAGTTGTAACTGACCATGGCAGTCACACAAAAGGCAAAATATTTTATTTATTTACACTCATATTTTCCATGCATGCTTCCACATTTTTAATGAATATATATTTATGATCCTAATCCTTTTAGTTAAATGGTATTTATATTATAATCTCTGATGGCTATTGTTCCATTTTGTCCAAAAATTTGGCTTGATTATTAGCTTTTCTTTATATGTCAAGCAGTATGCAATTGAATCTTTTCACATGAAAGGCACACAAAGAAACATTTAGCAAAATACCTCGCAATAAAACCTGCTATTTCACTTTATCAGTTCTTAATTGAGTCGTTTCTTAGAATGATGCTGACAAAGTCTTTCTGGAGAAGCAAATTACAGCAATTCCCGATGTTATTATAGAAAGAATCATCTCAATGATATCTACTTTTCTCCCCCCCATTGATTCACTGTATATAGGAGCTGTGTAAAATTATACTAATTTATATCACAAATTACACTTTTAGAAATACATATACTATACCTTTTTGTGTGCTTCTTGAGTATTGTTGCCAAATGTTAAGGTTTTTTTATACGTTAACTATGTTTTGGTCAATTAATTTAAACGTATTTATTCAATTTTACTCAAGTATAAAACTGGAAAATTTGGTGCACACATTTATTTCAAGAGCATAAAACCTCACAGAAAGCCCCAATTCATCCCCTTAAAAATACCGCCCCCCAGATCCCCCACTTCCAGATACATCATACCCAAAATGAAAACAAAAACAATCCCCTTAACACTCATCAATATCCTGTGAGACCACACTCCTTTTCATCATTGTCAAAATCATTTTGATCTTGGAAAACCATGCCTGTCCCCCAATAATCCTGTTGGCAGATATGAGAACCCAATCCTGAATCTACTGCATTCTCCTCCAATAATCAGGGTTGGATCATAGACAGGGCCTCATATTCCTACATAAAAAGGTCCCCACAAATTGTTTTCCTCCCTGCCACATGGCACATGCCATTGCCAACCTCATTATTGTGCAGCAGTGTGGCATATGCTGTTCACAAAGAGCTGCGTATGCCTAGTGCCCAGCACTCTCACAAGGTTGAGCAGCATTAAATGCATATAGTGCACTGTGTGACAGACCTTGATGATGGTATGGATGCGTCACATGCATAGGTGAAGAAGAGAATATTTACAATGAAGTATTGGTGACAGGGGCCCCAATAATTTACTTTACCTGAGACTCCCAAAAATCATAATCCAGCCTTGGTCAGAAAGTTACTACTTTTTTTTTCAAAACACAGTCCTGCATACATTGCTTTTGCTTCTTAGAACACAGTCATCATCATCATCACCATTTATATAGCGCCACTAATTCCGCAGCGCTGTACAGAGAACTCACATCAGTCCCTGCTCCATTGGGACTTACAGTCTAAATTCCCTAACATACACACACACTAGGGTCAATTTGTCAGCAGCAAATTAACCTATCAGTATGTTTTTAGAGTGTGGGAGGAAACCAGAGCAAACCCACGCAAACACGGGGAGAACGTACAAACTCCTCACAGATAGGCCATGGTTGGGAATTGAACTCATGACCCCAGTGCTGTAGGGTAGAAGTGCTAACCACTTAGCCACCATTCTGCCCTGTCAGTCCTGTCATTAAAACATAACAAATATATATAATTAAGAAATATCTAGATGCGCATTATACACATAACATTTTTTTAACATGTTCATTTTGAGAGTAAACAAGTGTTTAGATAATAGCACAGATAATGTATTGAACGGCACAATTAGATAGATTTTAATTAATAATGGATATATAAAAAAAATAGGTCTTCCTGCACCACGACCACGATCAACAATATGTACAAACAGTTCTGTATTTAAACCTAATCAAAGACACACCCACCAATAAAATGACACCAATTGTATCAGTTATATCACCTAAAAAGTGCAATGTGAAGTCCAAGTCCACATGATGGACAAGTTTAAGTGTGTGATTGGCTATCAAATTTAGAATTAAAAAAAACATTTTATGGCTTTTGCTAGAGAAATAAGAAATAGACAGAGTAAAGCTTATGCCTTGTATTATACCAGAACTCTGTGTTATTGTATTAGAGTACTGATTCCCCTTTCACTGCCGCCTCCTCCTCTTCTTTATAGACTGGAAGAGGGTTGGCCAATGGATACTGACAGCTGCAGGAGTGTGGGCTCTCTTTAGTGAAAGGTGGAGCATGGTGGACTGTTAATGAAAAAACTATGTTTTTGCAGCAGTACTTTTGACTGAAGCCCTAGACCGTCAGTTGAACTTGGGGAAAATAAAAAGACTTGATATATATTAGAAATGAGCAGTTTGGATTCTGTAAAATTCAACAGATCCAAATGTTGGGGTACTGAGACAGACCAAGTCAGGACTCTGGCACCAAATTCGGATATAAAAATGAGGAAAAACATAATTTTCAGCAAAATGTTGGATCTCAGGAGTTTTGAATCAATTTATTTTATATATTGTCCTCCTTCCTGTCCTCATCTGCCATTTTAGAAGAGATAGCATGTGGGAAAGAGGGTGGCTGCAAAGCTGTTCTCAGAAAATCACTTGTAGAGGTTTGGACAGGATGAAAGAGGCAATTTATATAGCAATAGCTGAGATACTGCAGTTTATTTAGAGATCAGTTTACTAGAATTGTGTGCTGATCAATTGGGTGTCAGAGAGGCAAGATTAGTGGCTACTGGTTGCTATTGTATATATAGTATAGACATCTGAACTATTTAGTGTAGAATAAAATAGGGTGCACTATGACACTGAGCAGCACACACCAAAAAAACAATATATATTCTTGCTGTTAAAACCCAAAGTGTTTCAAGCTAAGAGCAATTTTGTAAGGTGCAATATCAGTGAGTGTCACATGTGAACTATTCATGGTGAAGAAACAGTGTGCTGTATGCAGGTCTGCCATCAAAAAACTTTAGGCCCCCTTCCTCGTTGCAATATATGCCCCCTTTGTTCTTCAGAATGCATACCCCCTTCCCTCCTTCACACTTACATTTGTAAATAGTTCACATTTAATAAAGTTCCAACTCACATCAGTTTATTAGTAAAACTTAAAGATTTTGCATACAAAGATACATTTACATTACAGATACTTATCGTTAAAGTCCTAAGAAATGTATGGTGTTTGGTCTTCTATCATTCCTCATTTCACCAGTGGAAATATGGTGTTAACAGAGTAGCAATCGCACCTAGAGATCGCTAGTTATGAATAAAATAAGATTGATACTCTATAATACTGTAGGCAGCACATGTTTATAGGTTGATTTAAACTGGAATAGGTCGCTTTCCTCAGGTACAACATGTGCTCAGCTGTTGGGGTGAGCTGCCCCCACCTTTGGAGAGGAATCCTTTGAACTGACCTGACCCTTGGACCAATGAATAAAGACCTAAGTTTATCTTTGTGTACATTGTGACATCACTGTTTTTTGTTAACTCTTTTGTTAGCACTTCGACCACTGACCAAAACTCGGGGGTCTGCGCACATCTCTAATATGTATGCTTTCTAGTCATTAAAATGAACGGTATCCTAAAAATTAATTTACATAATTGGGCCAAATACAGAATCATGCATCTGTCTCCCCCTTACCTGTTCTGTCATTTTACCTGGCACACCACAATGATATTAAATCTCCACAAGATGTATTTGTGGGATGATTCAATTATTAATAAGGTTGACAGGAGAACTTTGAGAGAAGGTAAAGGGATTATGGGACAGCGGTTATTGTAACACCTTTAATTAACCAAGGTAAAGTCTTGCAACATGAATATTTTTAGACATTCATCTCTTAATATGTACATTAGAAAAGTAAAGAGGGAAAATAAAAAATATTGTGTCATTAAGTCTATATGTGCTTAAACTGAAGAATATAAGGTATGATCTTCCTACAGGCAATTTGAACACTGTTCTGTATTTGTAGAGCTGAATCAAAAGGATAGCTGAATTATTAAATATTATTGACAAACTATGTTAGAAAAAATAAATTAAAAAAATCTACCATTTGTCAAAGTTCCCTTTGTCAGTACAATGGTTATTGTTTGTCTGTAAAAAGCAATCATGTTGTCTTAAGACAGAGAAAAATGCCTCATTTGGCAACATAATAAAACAGCTACAACAGAGGGTGTTATATCTGTGATGAAGGGATATTTCATAAATAAAATTGTATTTTTGTCATTGTAAAAAAAGCTGAAAGAAGAAAACTGCAAAAAGAGTATTGAATAATTAACTGTATGGGGCATGTGTGAGTCACGCTGCTGGGCAGAGAGGGGCATGTGTGAGGCAAGCTGCTGGGCAGAGAAGGGCATGTGTGAGTCACGCTGCTGGGCAGAGAAGGGCATGTGTGAGTCACGCTGCTGGGCAGAGAAGGGCATGTGTGAGTCACGCTGCTGGGCAGAGAAGGGCATGTGTGAGTCACGCTGCTGGGAGAGAAGGGCATGTGTAAGTCACGCTACTGGGCAGAGAAGGGCATGTGTGAATCAAGCTGCTGGACAAAGAGGGGTATGTGTGAGTCAAGCTGCTGGGCAGAGAAGGGCATGTGTGAGTCAAGCTACTGGGCAGAGCGGGGCATGTGTGATTAAAGCGGGGGGGCATGTGCAAGTCAAACTGCTGGGCAGAGAGGGACATGTGAGTCAAACTGCTGGGCAGATAGGGGATATGTGTATGTAAAGAATGTGGGCAGAGTGGGGCATGTGTAAGTAAAGCATTTGGGCAGAGGGAGTATGTGTGAGTAAAACATGTTTGCCAAGGGGCACAGTGTGATGATGGGGGCACAGTGTGACGAGGGGCAGAGTGCGATGAGGGGTCACAGCGCATTGAGGGGTCACAGCGTGATGAGGGGAGCAGAAATGTGATGATGGGCACAGTGTGATGGAGGGGGAAGCAGTGTGATGAAATGGGCAGCAGTGTGATGGTAGAGGCAGCAGTGTGATGAGCAGAACAGTGTGATGATGGGACAGACATATCTGATATTTGTTGCTCTTATTGTTGTGATCTTATAGCTATATAGTGTTATATATATATATGTATACCACTTTATAATCAGCCAGGTATGTAAAAATGTAAAAAAAAAAAAAGGTGCTATAGGGAGAAAATATAAAAAATAAAATGCAATATAAAGTGAGGTTTGTTTTTTGAAGTTGATTTATATTCATTATTTCACATTTATCAATAATAATAATAATAATAATAATAATAATAAAAAAGTATTGCTAGGTTAAACAACACCAAAATAGTCTTTTTTATATTGTTGAATATATATTGTACCTAAAACCTTTAAAGATGGGTTGCTACTTATGGGACAGTGCTGTGTGCTTGTCCCCTGGGCTAAAGTCTGCCAACCAGCCCATGTTCTGCATAATACATGAAGATTGTTGGCCAAAACAAAAACAAATATGCTTTAGAACCAAAACCAGTGGTCAAAGTGGGGGTATATACGGTGGTATACCATACCGCTACTTTACTGCTGCCTTCATTGTAAAACAACTAAATTCCATTCATTTACACTGTCATTACATTTTGCATACAGGCACTTCTGAATTTCTGTATCGTCATTTCTAATTTTCCACTTCGACCACTGACCAGAACTCGGGGGTCTGCGCACATCTCTAATATGTATGCTTTTTGGTCATTAAAATGAACTGTATCCTAAAAATGAAATTACATAATTGTACCAAATACAGAAGCATGTATGAACTTGGCACACTACAATGATATTAAATCTCCTTTGGAGGGAGGTAAGGGGATTATGGGACAGTAGTTATTGTAACCTTTAAATAACCTAGGTAAAGTCCTGCAACATGAATATTTTTGGAAATTCATCTTTTAATATCTACATTAGAAAAATAAAAAGGGAAAATAAAAAATTGTTAGTGTGTCATTAAAGTCTATGTGCTTAAACTGAAGAATATAAGGTATGATCTTCCTACAGGCAATTTGAACACTGTTCTTTATTTGTAGAGCTGAATCAAAAGGATAGCTGAATTATTAAATATTATTGACAAACTATGTTAGAAGAAATAAATAAAAGAAATCTAACACTTGTCAAAGTTCCCTTTGTCAGTACTATGATTATTGTTTGTCTGCAAAGAACAATCATGTTGTTTTAAGACAGAGAAAAAATGCCTCACTTGGCAACATATTAAAACAGCTACAACAGAATTATATCCGTGATGAAGGGATATTTGGGAAAGAAGAAAACTGCAAAGATAGTATTGGATACATAACTGAATATTTATTAAGCCAGTCTATTCTCCAGTCACAGTAGATTAGTAGCAAGCCATTTGATTGGACGGCGCCTCTGAGATTTTCACACAGTTCAAATTTCTGCCTAAAGTATTTGGTCATTGATATAAAAGCTCAATATCCTTACCACCCTTCTTTTGCTGTTTCACGAGAAACAATTTAAAGATTTCTTTACAAGGACACCAGCCCACTCATATCAGCTAGTACAACCTTAATTTTGAACATAAAACTAGGAGATCCATATGGGTTGGGTACGAGTTAACGGGGACGAGAACCCTGAAACGCTTCAGACCTACACCAAAATTCCGATTGCAGGAAAAAACAAATCCAATATAAAGAGACTTACCTGAAAACCGAAGATCCAGCTTTCCAACGGCAGCACATGCAGACAGGCAGTCTGATAAGGGGTCTGATAAAAACACAGCCAGTCTGCAGCAGCAGGCTGCAGACAAGGTTAAAAGTTACCTGGGATCCTCTTTTAGCACACACACACAGAGGTGTTCCACATGGATGTGATTGGTTTGCTGTGATTTGTTTGTAATGCTTGGGGTGAAGGAGAGAGACACTGTTTGTATGTGTGGGTGGGACCAACGATGCCAGTAAATGGCCGGCGAGCAGACAGGGAAGTAGCGTCTAGCCAGATGTAGGTGGTGGGGATATTCGTGTACTGTTACTGGATATGACTGCTGTAATGGTTTGGCATACCAAACCATTGCATGCTTCGGCAAGACTGATTTTCCTTGCAAATAGCTATTCCTCTGTTGAATCACTCTGTATGTCTCTACACTGGCTGCCTGTCTTCTACCGAATCCAATATAAAATACTTTTACTAACCTACAAGGCCATCAACAAAGCTGCACCAACATACATCTCCTCTCTTGTCTCAAAATATCTCCCAACTCGGCAACTCCGTTCTGCAAAAGATCTGCGTCTCTCATCCACCCTCATTACATCCTCCCATTCCCGGTTACAGGACTTTTTTCGGGCTGCACCCACTCTATGGAACTCTCTCCCTCGCACAATAAGACTCTCCTCTGTTCTACAAACTTTCAAGCGTTCTCTGAAAACCTACCTATTCAGACAAGCTTATAATATTCCTCAACCACCATCTTAACCTCACTACCTTTAGCCTGTTACACAATTTCACAGAAGACAACTACCCCCGGACCAACATTGTTGTGTGACAGGATCATTTAGCTTATGAGTCACCTTACCTTTGCAGTCTGGCTGGGCCAAGATGCAAAATGTATACTTAACCTCATGTGTCAATCTCCCATTGTCCCATAGATTGTAAGCTTGCGAGCAGGGCCTTCTCACCTCTTTGTCTGTTTTACCCAGTTTGTTTATTAGTTTATTACGTTTGTCCCCAATTGTAAAGCGCTACGGAATATGTTGGCGCTATATAAATAAATGATGATGATGATGATGATGATACCTGTGTCCAAGTTCTGTAATGGTGTACTTTCTCACTATCTATCTATATATATATATATATATATATATATATATATATATATATATATATATATATTTGTGCCAGACGGTCTGTTGTCTTGCTTATGGAGGGAACAAGTTTGTTAAGCAAAAATATTGTGGGGTCCAGCTGACCAGCTGATGGAGAAGGGTCAATGCAATATCCCAGAGTGGTTGAAAAATCATTTTTCTTATATAGTAAAAGTAATTTTAAATTTGGAGAGGGGCAGTCTCAGTGACCTCTTTATTACGCTTCTTCTAAAATATAAAGTGTTTTTGCTTTTGTATTCAAAGCAAATTTTGTCACTGGGCAGTCAGTGAAATCTTTATTAAAGCGACAAAATACAGGGTGTGCTTAAGTGTGAGCAGTAGTACCCGCCAAAAAACAGGGTGTTCTTTTCTTTGACTCTGAGCAGCAAAGCCCTTCAAAAAATATAAAATTTGTTAGTTAGGAAATAAGAACAATTTTTCTAAATTAGAAGTATATTGTGGATCAGTGTCATAAGAATTGTAAAATAACATTCCCTCCTCTCATTGGTTCCCCTTCTGTGGTGGCAGGCAGCTACAAGTAGCTCCAACTTGTTCAAGTAGCATTACACCTTTTGACAACCATGGATCACTCTAAAGATCAGGAGCATCCCAGTACCAGTACTGGCAGCAGAAGTACTTTTACCGGTACGACCTCTACTTGTAAAAAAGGTCATGCGGGAAGAAAGTGGAATCCAAATAATATTTGTTGAATTCAATGTCAAAGAAAACATCAGCTCTTGATGTAAGGAGGAGGATTAAGAGCGAAGTTTCTGGTGAATGTGATGATTTCTCCAAAAAAAGGGAAATAGCTAACATTCCACACACCACCCGCAGTGGCAAGACAAAACTCAGATGATTTTCACTTTCTGTTAGTATGGGTACTGCTACTGCTGGCACTGGTATACATACTAGACATTGCAAAACAGAATGACCAACATGGTCATGTATCTTCCTTAACTTCTCATGCCCCACCTTCTCGCTCAGAGTGTAGGTCTGTCACTGTCACAGCCAAATCAGTGCCTGAAATAACACTGAGGCTGAAGAACAACTTCGGCACTCACAGTATCTTGAGAAGAGTCTTAAGAGGGTGCCCATGATTATAATATGTCAGCAGGGTCGGACTGGCCATCTGGCACTTCTGGCAAATGCCAGAAGGGACGATGGTCAGTAGGGCCGGTTCAAGCAGTCAGTCAGTGCACGGACGGTCAGTGCGCTGACACTTCCTGGTGATCAGTACAGGTCCTGGAAGGCAGCTGAAGAGCGGACAGGAGAGAGCTGAGAAGAAGCTAAGAAGAAGGTAAGTAAACAAAACCGGGGGGAGGGGTGGGGGAGAACATAAAAGCTGGCAAACAAAAACAGGGAGGGGGGGGAAACATAAAAGGGGCCAGACAATAACAGGGGGGGGGGGGGAGAACATAAAAGGTGCCAGACAATAACAGGGGGCAGGGGAGAAGAGGTGTCACACAAAAAACGGGATAATATGATTTGGGCCATTATTGTGTGCCAGAATTTCAACTCGGGGCACTATTGTGGCATAATATGATTTTGGGGCACTACTGTGTGGTAAAATATGATTTTGGGGCACTACGGTGTGGTAAAATATGATTTTGTGGCACTACTGTGTGGTAAAATATGATTTTGGGGCACTACTGTGTGGTAAAATATGATTTTGGGGCACTACTGTGTGGTAAAATATGATTTTGGGGCACTACTGTGTGGTAAAATATGATTTTGGGGCACTACTGTGTGGTAAAATATGATTTTGGGGCACTACTGTGTGGTAAAATATGATTTTGGGGCACTTCTGTGTGGTATAATAACAATTGGGGGCATTTACTCAGGCATGAGGGAAGGAGGAGAATGTTAATATAATGTGGGAGGTAGGCTATTAATTTAATGGTGAAGTTTAGGTGGGGGCTAATTATTTAATTAGAGGTATTTTATTTGTGGGGTAATGTGGGTTAATTTTATATTAGGGCCTAGCAATTTAAGATAGGGTGATTGGACCTTTAATTTAATGATGGGGTGGTTTGGGGGCTATTTATTGAAAGTAGGCCGGTTTGTGGGAAAAAAATGTGAATATGAATTATTTAATGGCAGTGATGGTTGTGGGAAATAGGTATATTTATTAAACGTAAATGCTATTTAATTTATTGCTGGGGTTGTTTGGAGGGAGGGAAATAGGTTTATTTATCAGCAGCAGCTATTTATATTAAATGTGAATACTAGTATTTAAATGTTGGGACTGGAGGGAGGCCTAATTATAAAACATGGGTTGTATTGATTAAACACCAGGGCTGGTTGAAGTTTTCTAAATTGCATGTACCCATTTTTTTTCCAAATAGAGCCTCCAGCATTCCAGTATCCAGACAAGCAGCAACTGAACTAAAGACACCAGGAGCCAGAGGTGGTGAAACTAACAAGACAGGTAGGAGAGAGCAGGACAGTCTGCCAACTGTCCTGAATCTGGTGGGGAAGTCCCGAATTTTGGTGACTGTCTCGTTTAGTGTGATTTGGGCCGACTACAAGGACAGTTGGGAGGTATGTCCCGCTTCACACTGTACTGCTTGTGAAGGCAGAGCTGCGTGCAACTTACAGTATTGCACACAGTATTGCCTGTGTATTTGTCTAACATTTGTCTAAAATGATAACCATGTTACATAATAGGGGCTCCCTGTCTTAAATACCCCAGGCCCCCAACCGTTAATCTAGCTCTGGTTAGCAGGAGGGAGCAGATAGCCGCTCCAAGTCTCTGGATGGGACACAGCCTGCAGAGCAAGTCGAAGAGCTCTAATTCTCACATAATTTAGTAATCTTGTGAGACTAAGAGCTTCCCTGCTCACTCTACAGGAAGTTCCCACCCTGATGGATGTCAGCAGCACCAGAAGCATAGATAAGTACAGTGGGCTGGGGTTGTCATAATGTGCCTCAGGGGTGGCGTGATAAATGTAATGTTTTATTTTAATGAATGTATCATTGCCCCATGTTGGCCACACCCACAACACAATGTGGTCACGCCTTTTTCTGTGCCGCCGCGCAGGCCCACCTCGGTTTCTTTCCTGCTGGAACTGAGGTGGGTCTGTGGACTATAAATGCCAGGGCTGATTTTTAGTCCCAGTCCGGCCCTGTATGTCAGTATGATGTTTCAGATCCTGACACTGTCATTATAGAGCGGTCTCCTTCCAAAATTCCTCAACCATTTAGAAATGTGAGGATGAATATTATTCACTAATTGGTGTTGCAATATAACATCGGATCTGGACACATACTAAGATCACATTGAGTGAAACAGGCATCCGGCTGTTGCAACGTGGATCCACTGTGGTTCGCCATTCTGTCAGGCCGTTTCATGGGGGTCTGTGTGGATATTTCACCGTGCTGTGGAGTAGAGTGTTAGCGGTGAAAATAATGCAGCTCATCACCGTTTCAGCAGCTTAAATAGCGTTTTTTCCCGATATCATTGGAGAGAAGATAATACGTGGATACAGCAGTAAGAGGCACATTGGGCCTAAGTCATTAAGGAGAGCAAAGCACAAAAAAGGAGTAACATTTGCACCTGGGCAAAACCATGTTGCATTGGAGGGGGAGGTAAATTTAAAATGTTGGGACAGATTTATACTTGGGGTAGGACATGTCCTAGATCAACTTTAAATTTCAGTGTAATAATAAAGCTAGCAAGTATTTGTGTGCTAGATGAAAAAACAGCCAGTATTTAACTTATGTGCAAAATAATAAACTAATTTGCACCCCTTAAATTGTAACATGGTTTGTCCCAGAGAACATTAACTCCTTTTTTGCCTTAATGACTTAAAGGCCCATTGTGTCTATTTTTATACTATATTTTTATAGTATAGTATAGTAGTATAGTACTATATTTTTAATTTTTTATATATTATTTTATACCAATTGAGCTCCAACCAGACGTCTTATTAGTATCTTTATAGGAGAGAATATAGTGTCAAGATAAGACTATCAAACATCCTTGTACACTCTCTCCGCTATCTCTTACCTCATATTTTTTGTGATTATCCGGATATCTTTTTCATTTGTCATTTTTTGAATACATAAACTCAATGAGTATAACATATATTTAGTGTACTGGCCAGACACACAATATTTATATGATTGAACATTTATATGTTTTCTAACTTTTATATCTAATTTGTAGCAAATATATTGCTTTTATTATTCATGTATACCACTTTGAAGCTAATTAAACTAAAGTAAAATGCTATCCGCCATCTGTGTGTATTTTTCTAGTGCTACTATATCGTGGCGCATCCCATCTATTGATATATAGAGGATGAATAGTAGTATTAGTAATATTAATGATTATAATTTACACATAGAAATTGAGGAGGCTAATGTGCAAGAGGATGAGTGGGATAATTGTGTATTTAAAAAAATTAATGTGTTGTACTTGAACGCGATAATGAGGAGGAGGAAGATGATTGTGTTGAACTAAGGCAGCCACCAGTGTTATTACCACCACATGTCAGTGATAAGCGCAATATCATGCCAGGGCATAAGACGAAAAAAAGCACCCCTTCTGTTTGTAAAATTATTTATCCCAACCCAGACAACATTTGTCAAGGTATCTGTAGCCTTTAAAAGGCCAAAATAAGTAGAGGTAGGGACGTTGATCATCTTGGCACCCATTCCCTATTACATCATTTGCAAGGAGTTCATTCAAGTTGTGTTTCCAAACATGGTAAATTGTGTATAGTAGCAAGCAGCCAAGTATCAGCTAGCAGCCAAATGGATAGACAGCTGCAATCCACACCAACATCAACCCTTCATCATCAACCTCATAATTATTAGTACGTAGTCCAGCATCCAATTTTCCAATTCCAATTGACTTCCCCAATGCATCTGTAATTACCAAAATACATCTATACAGAAGGGGAGCAAGAAGACAAGCAAGCTACACTTTCACAAAGAAACCTACAAGTGTCAATCTGTTGGAAAAACTCAGGAATGACATAGCAAAATGGCTCATCCTACTATTACTCTCCTCAGAATTCCTTATTGCCGATAACGGAACAAACATTGTGCATGCATTACGACTGGGTGAAATTCAACACATACCGTACTTTGCGCACACAATAAACTTGGTGGTGCAGAATTTCTTAAAAAATTAGAGGCCAGTGCAGTAAATGCTGTTCCTGGCCTGAAAATTTTCTTGGCATTTTCGACATTCAGCGACCGCATGCAGAACATTGCAGCGGCTGCAAGAAAAGATAATCTGCAATGCCACCAACTGAAACAGGAGATAGCAACAAGGTGGAATTCCACACCTTATTATATGCTTCAGCAACTAGATGAACAGCAACAAGACATCAAGACCTACACATCAAACCATGAGATAGGGAGAGGGGGGGGGGGGGTCATTTTACCTTACTCCAGCACATTGGAGAATCACTAGTATTTTATGCAAGCTACAGAAACATTTGAAATTGTAACAAATTAAGTGAGTTCAAACACTGCCAGCCTGAGTCAAGTCATACCCCTAATCAAACTATTGGAAAAGTAGCTAGAGAAGTTGAAGGAGGAGATTAAATATATATTGTCTTTCCTTCCAACTGACACAAATCTTCACACATGCAAACAGCTCCTTCTGACCAACCTATCGGATCAATTTAGACATGACATGTCCCCTCCTTCATCTTCTCCTAAAAACAGCATTGCCCGAAAAGCTTTTCCTTTTCTAAGAGTCCTATTGTGAAAGGTTATGACATCCGGTCAGGTTTAAAAGAAATGCCCAAATATATTGACTTCTCTATCGTGTCTCAATCGGATACACCTTGTCTTAGGAGAATGATTGAGGATTACTTTAATGATAAAGTTACAACTTAGCATCTCAGACAGTCCCTTTGAATTTTGGGAGGGAAAAAGGCAGTTTTGAGCCCCTTGTACAAACTAGCTATGGTGTACTTAAGTTGCCCACCCTCCACTGTGTTCTCGGAAAGAGTGTTTAGCACAGCCGGGAACATTGTGAGTGATCGTTGGAGGAGACTACTTCCCAAATGTAGAAAATCTGGAGTTCATCAAAATGAACTACAAATTGTATGGGGAATACCGTTTTTGCCACCAATTACAAACAGAATCTGTAGATTCCAGTGGGGATGACTTAATATTGTGTGAAGATGATCATGACATCAGTGATGAGGATGATGACCAATGTAAGCCAAATGCCCATTAGTAATTTGTTAAAATTCACTATTTATTCTCTTCAGTTCATCAGCCAACAACCAAAATGTTATCTTTTGTAGGGGCCACAAATAAATGTCCTTTTTAATGTATGGCTGGGTGCGTGGGCCCAAGGACAACTCCATCTTGCAATATTTTACATTGTGGCTTTGGCCTATAAATCATCTGTTAAAAGTTCACTGATACCACAGTCTGTTTCTTCTTACTACCATAGTCAATCTGTTGGAAAAACTCAGAAATGTCACTTGGAGCATTTTAGAGACAGTATGTAGATATTGTATGTACACTGTTGTGCCACTAGGGATTGTATCTTTAATTAAACTGCCATGTATTTTTCCAGCTACTCTGTCACTAATTTTAGCCAGCCAGCCTGCTGCAAACTTTGGCCAAAATTGGGAAAATTTAAACAGTTGTGAAGAGATTGTTACAAAATGACTCTAAATTACTGTTAATGTGTTAATGCTATAAATAATAATATAGGAGCTCAAAATCACATCATTTCACCAATGTTTAATTCCAGATCCAAAAGTTTCAGGATTTTTGTGAAAAACCAGTAACAAAACCAAAACACAAAGACGTTTTAGAACCAAAACCAAATCCAAAACGAAAACACAGGGGGTCAGTGAACAACACTAATAGAAAGCAGGACATATATATAATCAGGACTTTGCTTAGTCTAGAAAACAGCACTTCTTTCTTATGGGTACCAAATGCAGTGAGGGTATTTGGCAAATATAATCCCACTAGTCGTTGTACTCCTGATGCAGTAGGACCCTGAATTCTAGGAATAAGAAAATTTCAAGAAAAAGATTTCTACCATTAAAAACCAGGACAGTACTGCAAATAGTAGGACACAAGGGAGCCATTTGCTAATCTAAATGCAGCAGTCTCAATTTTGAGTAAAAGATTATCAGTGACAAACTGTTTTTCAATTTTGAAAGTCTGCTCAATTGTTCGTTTAGTCACACAGCAATATAGAACCTATTGTTGAAGTGAACTAGCTTGATATTCATATACAGATGGAGCAGACTTCAGTGCACATTCTGCAATGCACTTAATATTATAAGTCATAGCATGCTACATCTAGTCATTAACTTTCCTGTAAAAAGTGTATTTCTCAACTACTATGTCTAATTGGTAATCAAAGTAAGCCACATAGTATAATAATTGGTGCTTAATGAATAGCAATGCTTTATTGTGAAATGAGATGACTTAGTCATGAAGAAATTTAGTAAAAATGTATCAGCATATAAATACACTGTGAGAAAGTGGCAATTATCTGTTCTATGTCAGATTTTAAATTTGAATTTAAGACATCAAGCCCAAGTCCTCCCTTCATGTTATTCTACTTTAATGTATTTTATTGCTGTCTTCATTATGCCTTCATTATAGCTACTTGCAATAGAATAGAATGTTATAAGTAATGCTTTCAGCCTCAAGCTTACCTTACCTTGTCATATGTGACAAGTTATCATCCACAGGGCTCCCCAAAATCTGCCACAAGCAACTCTCCTCTGCATTCTAATCTATTACTGTAGTAAAGGGATGTTAATACTTTTCTGAGCAGTCTTTGGGGCATTGAAACTATGTTATGTTGGTGCATCTCTGAGGGTACTTAAATTTCTGTTCTCATGGAGTGTGGGTTTGTTCAGTGTTAGTCTTGTTTGTCTGCTACCAGTTGCTTCGGTTTCAGGAAAGATTGGTCATAATTATGAATGTGCCTATGTAGTGCGAAAATGAGCATATGAATAGTGGAATATAAGATAAGATGTGAAGAGGGTGTGGAGGTTGTAAGGTTTGTCAGCAGTGTAAAGTATTGCAATGGTAATGGGTAGGAGTACAAAGTGATATTAGTGTGGGGGGAACAAGTGTGAGTATGTGTGAGTAAGGGTCTGAGTGTGTAAGTCTGTAAAATATAGCTGAAATAAATACTCAGGACCAGTCGTAAAGCGAGTCAGAACCACTTTCAGGGATTTCCCACAGTTGAATTTATAACTCAGCTCCCAGGTTGCAAATGTCAGTACAACTATATATGAATGTAAATGATTCTTATGAAAAAAGGTTAGTAAGTATCTAGATTACTTACTTATCAGGTGATGATCAATCCCATACATCTGTGCTTCTTAAGCAGCGGATCAAACTTCTGATAAACCAAAGATGAATTCTGGTAGTGATTTCTCCTTCTCCTTCTCATGCTAGGCACTTAATGAAATATACACACTTTAGATTGTTTAGGTATATTATTTAGTTCAACAATACACAGGTTGTACTGTATAAATTAAACTGTCTTTACCTGCTCGGCAGCTGTTTAGTTTAGCCTTAACGTATACCATAAACATCTAATTCAATAAGTTTACATGAATTTAATTTCTTGTTATTCAAAACTAAAATATGGTTCTGTCAGTTACTTATGTATGTTTCATCATTCTCTCAAAACAATTTAAAAAATAATACTAATAATTATAATAATAATAATAATTAAAGTCCATTATACAGCATGAAACTCTAAAAAATCTACAATTTTATTCAAAGTATGTAGATGGGTTCATAATAATTTGCATTAAAAGCAAACTACTCTTTATGTTATAGTAATGCCTTTGTTCTTGTAATATGAATATTACATGGCAACAATTCATGTGCTAATTTTTCATCATTGTTTCAGTGCACTTCTGCAATCTGAATCTAACGTTGTATAATTAATGACGTTATTGACTGCGGGCCTGAATCATTAAAGAAAGTAAGGCAAAAAAGGAGTAAATGTCTTCCAGGACAAACCATGTTACAATGCAAGGGGTGCAAATCAGTTTATTATTTTGCACATAAGTAAATACTGGCTGTTTTGTCTTCTAGCACACAAATGCTTGATAGCTTTATTTTTACACTGAAATTAAAAATGATCTATGACATGCCTTACCCCAAGGATAAATCTGTCCCCACATTTTAAATTTACCTACCCCTTCAATGCAACATGGTTTTGCCCAGGTGCAAAGTTACTCATTTTTTATGCTTTGGTCTCCTTAATGACTCAGGCCAACATGTCTAATACAAAGCAGCACTTTCTTACCAAAGTTATAGTAGCAAGCATTTTAAGGGTCTATATTCAAAGTTATCTTAAATTGTGAAACGAATCAGGTTTTAGAATTCCTTTCCAGAAAATGTGGTGATAGCAAATATTTTTAACAAACATACATTCATTGGAAAAAAAAAGTATTATGCATTCAATAGAGCTTTACATTAACATCCATTAATGCAGAAAGTATTGTTATGAGTGTTTTGTCGCTATCTGTGAAGATACCAGGTTTATCTGGCCCAGCGCTACCCAGTACCTTCTAGGATTCGTATGGTCAATCAGGCAAAATGCAGTTATAAAAATACAACAGTAAATTTATTGTCATACAAATCACACTACAATATTATGTACACACAGTAAATAAATGCCAGGCAGATTTACCACATCATCTGTCCCTTACCCCAATAACTTAAGGAGATATTGTCACCTGCTGTCCAGACTTCATGACCCATGGATCCCTCTCAGCTGCATATATATACTCGAGTTAGAAAACGACAATTCAAAACTCCATTTTGCACCTTCCTGAATGAAATCCAAGCATGAACACCCTTCCCCCCTGGAGTTGTTCCTTATATATCACAGGTCTAATTCCCACAGTCTTTCCCCTTCCTGGGCAAACCCCTGCGTCTATTCTACTTAACCATTGGTCAGTGCTGGACTGGGGCGGGGGGGGGGGGGGAGGTTGGACAGGGGAGTGAAGATGAGCTGTCCTTTCAGAGAACCTCCACTGTTAGATGGCCTGTCTGGACTAGCCTGGTGAGAACAATGGACACTAATTAGTCTTCCTACTCAGGCACATGGCAACCTGATCCCTACCCATAATCCCCCTGGCTTCACTTTAAAGACAATGAATAGCAACCTTACTTCAAGTTATCAATATACAATAAACAATATACATATGTACACTGAAATACAATGTCCCCTTAGCCACATGTTATTGGGCAATGCAGTTGTAGTCTGGTGAGCTGGGGAACAAACAGCATGGGCTATAAAAAGTACTATAATCCACATTGTGAGAAATGAGACATGCTCACAGGGTTATCAAACTCATTTCGTCACACTATCCAATAACGATTGTCGAATCTCAATTTGTGTTTCCAACTACAATTATTTATTCTCAAAAAGTGGCACAATAATTCAAGCGAAATAATAGTAAATACAGCCGTTACTTATCGCAGGCGCTCTGGATCCAGTGAACAGTCATTCAGTCCTGAAGTCTGTGGTCAAGGTGACTGAACACTACATATGCAAACAGAGATACAGTGAAACAATGCAGATGGTATAGCTTGCTTCTATTAGTCCAGGCATCAGGAGGGTCCAGAGGGTTACACATCATAGGCTGATTCAATCTAAGGAATCCAAAGGTGGGGGTCATCTCTCCAGGGGGATGAGCTCTGTTCTTCCCGCCAAACTGCTCTGTTCTTCCCGCCAAACTCCAATTACAATCAGTCCATTAGATTTGACAGTTAATATCATATTAAAGATTTATTCCCTAACATCAATAACTAGAGTATGCAATGTGCGATCTCTTCGCCGAATGCACCGAACAGCTGCTGATGTAAAGGGGATTAATATGATATTAGACATGACACATTTCTTTTAACCTGAACCATATGTATTACTAATATGCATATAACTTATAATATTACACATAAACACTACTATATTTCAACATAAATAACTATGTGTTGCAACTATGATTAATGTGTACTATTTTACAAATGTGTGTGTTTGTGCGAATGTATGTAAAATCGTAAATGCTGTTGTTGCCACGTGTTGCAGCTGGGCACGCCCTTCCACGCCGTAGCGTGCTCTACGCATCTTTTCAGACAAAGACAACCAAGTTTGCTCGATTTTAATTGAAATGACTTTATCCCATTTACTGACTTCGACAGCTCCACCCTTTGATAGTGTAATAAACTATCACCTAATCACCGTTTCAAGTTCAGGATTATACAATACATCTTCACAGACCATGATCTCGGTATCTCTCACCACCCTTTCAGTCTCTTTCTCAGTGTTACTCCCAGAAGACTGTTTTCCACACTTCAACACAGTAGGAACACATTTGACACATAAACCAATTGCTAAGATGACACCCAGTATAAGGAGAAGGAGCTTACCTACACTAGCAACCATTCCCTGTACCCACTCCCCCAGACCAGAGAACCATGTCACATGGTTCAACCACGAGAACCAACCTGCCACCTTTTCCCCGACCTCATATAACAAAGAATTATGGTTCCTTCGAAATTCCCATTTCAGTTGCAGAATTTCATCCATCTTCCAGTCTATAACCTCTTTAGGGTCATCCGTATTATTGGTGATGTACGTGCAACATTTGACACCAAACTGGGTGGCCAGTGTCACACAGTACCCACCAGTAATAGAGGTGAGATAATTTAGTACCAGTCTATGTTGCACCAACTCCTTCTTGTACGCTTGTAGCTCCCTTCCAGTATACCTGAAAGTGTCATCATACATCTCGGTGATATTGTTTATTAATTTAGCTAGGTCTTGGATATATTTAAAGTTTAATGTTCCCCGAGCGGTCCTGGTGAGATCTAGAGCAACCATAACTTGAAACCCAGCGGTTTCAATAATCAATTTTGTAGCTATGGGTTCCTCCCCAGGAATCATATTTCTCTTGCCACGGTGTTCATACTGTGTGTATGTATGGTGGTGATGTAGTCTTGTGAATACCAACCATTTCCTCATGAGTAATAGTCATGATTTCAGGAACCAGTTTAGTTAAGAAACACAAACCCTTGAAACTCGGAGTCACCCAGGAATAAGCTTTTCTCCCACAAAGTACACATCATCAGGGAGAACATAAGGAACAGTATGGCCCTTAATTATATCACACAGAGTTTCGATAAAACTACCCAAGCCTAGTGTCTCCATTTGCTCAAGACACGTGTCAGCATGGATGACATTCTTACAATTATCTATAGAGACTTTTCCAATGGATACTTTCTTATGTTTGGTTATACGCCCTAATTTGTGACTTCCATCAACATTCCTGCTTATTGGTGGCCTTAGTCTCCCTCCAAAATGAGCGTGGCGAGCCATTGTCTGATCTGATAGGTCAGCTTCCCAATTCTCCAGACGCTTTGCATGAGAGATATTTAGGCACAGCAAAGATCTGTCTACAGAGTATTGTCGAAGCGTTAGACTAGGGGACCTAGTGTTATTGTACCTCCCCTCTATGGGCCTCCCACCCCTCAATTTGAGTACTTCGTAGATGTTTAAAGAGAACGGCACTAGTCCTATGTTATGCTGCCCCTGCGGCACGTGAGAGCACACCCAGCACTCGGTTTGGTTTAGGACCTTACCCACCAAGGAGTGATAATCCTCCAGAGGATGCCCGCCCACATTCAGATTACCGGTGGACTGGCATCGCTGGATGCATCTCTCTTCAACTAGTGAGTCACAGAACTTGCAGATACAATACTCATCAGACAATAGCCTCTCACACTTTCTCCGAGTTCCTGAGCTAGCAGAACTTTTCATAACCCCTGGACCAAGCTTGATAATGGGCTGCTCTGAGTATTCTAGCAATTTTTCCTCGATCTCCATTTCATCCGCATCACTGCCAGAACCTTCCTCTGTCCTCCATCCTCCTTTACAAAAATAGAATGTCCTAGAAAAAGTAAAAACAAGGAAAATCCTGGAATAAAAGAAAAACAAAAACCGCCACTCCATCACTGGAAAGATAGTTCTGATGCAACGTCTCTGGTTCAGGTGTCTTGACTGCAGGCTTTAGGTCTCTCAGAACAGATTTAGGAGTGACAGATCTGTGTCGTCGGTCTCAGTTTTATCTCACACCTTCTCCGAGTTACTGACTCTCCTGCAGTGGGTGGAATGGACCCAAGTATCTCTCTCTGCAACCTTCAGTGATGTGGTACTGGTCAGCAGCACTTGGTACGGACCTTCCTAACGGTCTGTTAAACAACCCGAGCGTAAGAAATTGCGGATCATAACATAGTCCCCAGGTTCAACATCATGACAGTTCGTTTCTGGCATACCAGGTGACAGCATTTTGAGTTATTGTTGTTGTTGTTGTTGTTTCAGCTGTCTGCTCATTTTTATAAGATATTGCACAGTCACTTCATTATTACACTTTAAGTCGTCTTGCAGACTCACGATCAAATGAGGTTGTCGGCCGAACAGTATCTCAAAGGGGGACAGATTAAGAGGAAGTCTAGGAGTGGTTCGGATGCTATGGAGGACTAGTGGCAAAGCTTCAGGCCACGCCAACCCAGTTTCAGCCATTACCTTACCAAGCTTGTTCTTAATAGTACCATTTACTCTTTCCACCTTACCACTGGCTTGTGGTCGGTAAGGGGTGTGAAGTCTGCTACTGATTCCCATGAGTTTACACATATTTTGGAAGATATCACCAGTAAAGTGGGTACCCCTATCACTTTCAATGATTCTAGGGATACCGAACCTCCACACAAAATCTTGTACAATTTTTTTTGCAGTTGAACACAGCAGTATTAGTGGCTGCTGGATATGCTTCTACCCAACCGGAAAACACATCAATACATACTAACACATACTTTAGATTCCTGCACAGTGGTAATTGGATATAGTCAATTTGTATTACCTGAAAAGGTCCGTCTGTAGGAGGGATGTGGGATGGCTCAGTTGGAATAGTTTTCCCGACATTTTTCCTCAAACAAGTAAGACATGACATTGCTTTCTTACCAGCTTGAGAGGAAAATCCAGGAGCACACCAGTATGCTCTCACCAGTTTGCACATACCTTCTTTACCCAGGTGAGTCAGACCATGTGCTGCTTCAGCCAGGCTTGGATAATATGTTCGAGGAGCTACAGGCTTACCTTGTCCATCCTTCCAGAGTCCTGACGACTCTTGACCACATCCCTTCGCCTTCCAGACCACCTTTTCCTGCAGGGAACACAAATCTTGCATTTCAAATAATTTCTGCATGTCTAATGTCTGAAAAACCATCATAGTCTCGGTCAATACAGTCATAGGTTGCCCTGCTGCCCATTTAGCAGCTTCATCCGCCCTGTTATTGCCCAATGACACCGGGTCTTCTTCAAAGGTATGAGCTTTGCACTTTATGACGGCTACTGTTCTGGGTAACTGTATCGCTGTCAGAAGTCCTTTTATGTGTTGTGAGTGTGCCACTGCCATACCTGCTGCTGTCGTAAAGTTTCTAAGACGCCAAAGGGCCCCAAAATCATGCACTACCCCAAAGGCGTACCTAGAGTCCGTATATATATTGGCTGATTTACCCTCTCCTTAATGCTACTAGTTCCACCACTTGGGCTGAGTGATGTGGGGTTCAGCTTCTACCACATCCTAATCGTCTACAACAGCGTAACCAGTACATAGCTCTCCTGTCTCTGTCTGTCTATGACAACTCCCGTCTGTATAAAACGTAAAATCTACATTTTCTAAGGGGGTGTCACGTATGTCGGGCCTTGCAGTAAAGGTCTGGTTCAGGTGTTCCATACAATCATGCGTATCAGTACTCTTGCCAAACTCATCATCAACCAGAGTCTCCTCACCCCCCACCCTTTGTGTCTCTAGAGACACATATGGAAGGTATGTAGCTGGATTTAAGGTGCTACATCGTTTGATGGTGATGTTTGAGGGTGCCATCAGAGCTAGTTCCCACTTTGTGAATCTAGCTGAAGAAACATGTCTGGTGTGAGCTGAATTTAAAAGAGCTGATACAGCATGGGGTGTATACACAGTTGAATTATGTCCTAATACTACGTCCTCGCTCTTACTTGCCAGAAGAGCAGTTGCTGCTACACTTCTGAGACATGTTGGGAGTGATCTTGCCACAGTGTCCAATTGTGCACTGTAGTATGCTACCGGTCTGCTAGCGTCACCATGTTTCTGTGTGAGGACACCTGCTGCACAACCATCAGCTTCCGTACAGTACAGCTCAAAAGGCTTTTCATAATCAGGTATTCCCAATGCAGGTGCTCTAGTCAGACTATCTTTTAGATTAAAGAACGCTTGCTCTGACTCTTCTGTGTGTACCACACGTTCTGGTTTTGAGGAAGAGACTTGTTCCTGCAATGGTAATGCCAGAATAGAAAAACCTGGGATCCAGGATCTACAGTATCCACACATCCCCAGGAAGGTACGAATCTGCTTCTGGCTCTGCGGCAGAGTCATGTGTTGTATAGCCTCAATCCTGTCGTTTGTCAGGTGTCTTAGCCCCTTGGTGAGGCAGTGTCCTAAGTATTTGACCTTAGTCTGACATGGCTGTAATTTATCCTTTGCCACCTTGTGCCCTGTTTGTGAGAGATGGAGCAACAACAATTTAGTATCATGTAAACATGACATAAAAGATCAGAGCACAGCAACAAATCGTCCACATATTGAATTAGAACAGACCCATTGCGGGGTTGAAAGGATTGCAAACAGTCATGTAAGGCTTGGGAGAAAATACTGGGGCTGTCAATGAACCCCTGGGGCAGTCTGGTCCATGTGCATTGCACTCCCCGGTAGGAAAATGCAAAAAGGTATTGGCAGTCAGGGTGATGAGGGACTGAGAAGTAAGCAGAACATAGGTCAATGACAGTAAAATGACTAGCAGACGGTGGAATCTGCATGAGGATGACAGCTGGATTCGGCACCACGGGAAATTGGCTCTCAACAACTTTATTAATTCCCCTTAAGTCCTGGACTAATCTATAGCCCCTCCCCCCACTCTTCTTCACAGGGAAAACTGGACTATTTGCTGTGCTGGATGTACGAAGTAAAATCCCCTGTTGCAACAGCCTCTCAATAACAGGATATACCCCCAATTCCACTTCCGGTTTTAATGGATACTGTGGGATTGTTGGAGCTATCCTACTACTTTTTAGATTTACCATGACAGGGGCTACGTTTGCCATTAGTCCAGTGTCCTGTCCATCTCTGGTCCATAGTGAACCTGGTATTTCCAGCAACATCCCCTTTACTTGAGATGGACTTTGTTCTATAACAGTAGAGTGTAACATTAACCTTTGAGGGGTGTCCAATATATCCTGTACCTCATGCGCGACCTTCTCTGGTATATCTAAGAACACACCATCTGAAGTACAATATATGACACATCCCATTTTACATAACAAGTCTCTCCCTAGCAAGTTAGTAGGAGCCGCTGCAGCTAAGAGAAACAAATGCTTAGTATGCAGGGGCCCGATAGTAACTTCAGCGGGTTTAGTTAGAGGATAATGTAACACTCCTCCCGTTACCCCCATAGCTGGAATAGTTTTACTGGTCACCTGTAGATTAAAAGGAAAGGTTATCACAGATCTGGCCACCCCTGTATCTACAAGAAAAGTTTGCTTCCTACCAGCTATGTCAACTATCATTGTTGGTTCTTCTCTCAGACTCTCAGTTAACCTCACTGGCTGTAGACTACAGGTATGACCTGACCCCTAGCGCTGACTATTGCTTTCCCGCGCAGCATTTGCTGCTGTAATATGCGCAGGCAGGTGTGAGTCTTCTAGTCTATGTGAATCCCTCCTTGGAGGATATCTATGCGACCCTTCATTAGGATTATATCTTCCCTTAGTACAATCTTTCCTCATATGTCCTTCTTATTTGCAATTATAACATCTCAACATTCTGCGTTTCCTGTTATGTGGGTTATAGGCTGGTGGTCGTGTATGCATTCCCTCTAATGCTTGTATACTCACCGTCATCAACTTGTCACTCTTTTCTTCCTTTTACCTAAAGATATTTTTATCATGCTCCACAGTAGACTCCCTAAGGGAATCTACCGTGATGCCTCTCCAATTAGGTAATGAGGTTTGTACTCTGGTTTCTAAATTTTCCCTAAGACCATCCATTAGTACTCCTACAGCTACTTCCCTGTGATGTGGGTCCTCACCTATGTTTGATATCCCAGTGAACCGTGTTATTGTTGCTATAGCTCTACTAAAGTAATCTGATGCTGTTCACTATCTTTTTGTTTTATGGTGAAAATCTTACTCCAATTCGCTACTACTGGAAAATAGATGGCTAAATGTTTGACAATCTGTTCTATATTCTCTTGATTAATCTCATCTGTCAAGGTGTCGTCTTCCTCCACCGAACAATCTTTAATAAATTGTTGTACGTTAGTATTGGGAGGAAGACACGCCCTCAACACTACACGCCAATCCTTATCGGTTGGTTCGTGTGCATTTCCTAAGTCTTAAACAAACTTCTGACACTTAACCAACTCTTTACTAGGAACTGGGAATTCAGTCATAATGGAACGTAATTCTGATCTAGTCCAGGGACAATGCATTGTAACATTTCTTAAAGGAACTACACCATCCTTATCCGCCTTCCCATTGGGAACTGATATTGTGCGGACTGGATACGTACCCACTGGTTCACTATCTTCAGGGTTAGCTACTTCAGTACTTTGAATATTATCTCTCCTAGTAGTCACACTACTCTCACCTATCTCAGCCATTGCCCCCTTTCCATACTTACGCTGAACCTCTAACATATTAACAGCATGGGCTATGGCTGAAATTACAGTGGGTTCATCCTCTTCTTCAGAAACACTTGCTTTAAACTGACTTAAAACAGGATATAACTTAGCAATTTCCTTTTTTTCATTTTTAATAACGGCTGTACTTACCCTATGTGGCGGGGGCGCGCTTGCGCTGAGTTCTCCACGCTTCTCAGCGGCTACTTCCGCCATGCGCGCACTTTTTGCCACGCCTACTTCCACTGTGCATTCGCTGCTCTGCCACGTGCTACCTTCCATTTGCCACAATTTTAAACAAACATTATGTTTATTCCTCACTTTCGTTGACTTAATCAACCATACTTTATCCTTTGCAGTATTTAGTACCTCTGCATTAAAACTCCCTATTGTTGGGAAAGGCCTAACACAATCTTTGGTCATCTTGACCCACGTGTCCCAATACGCAGTTGCGTATGCACCATATTTCTTACACATGAGAAATCTCGCTGAAGCAATAGGCCCTTCCTTAGGCAGTACCTCGGTCATCTCTAGCGTCTGCTTAGCACCCATGTTGAACAATAGGGTCCCAGTAATATCACAATATCCTGCCACAAAAATAGGGTTCCAGAAATATCACAATATCCTGCCACTAATTTCAACACTCTGCTAACTGCAATCTACCGCTAGAGATATTTTACTGGCCCGTGCACGTATTTGCTACAAGCCGCGTCCACTCGCTTCCTCTCGTATTGAACGAGGACCCCTAATACAGAAATATCAATGCGGACTAAAGGGTTATCAGCTCCTCGATTACCCCTGACTCTCCAACAAAATCTGTTGAGTTTATTACGCCTGGCAGCATCCGGTAAAGTCAATTACCAGCCTTACCAATGTAATTCCTCCCTGTAACCCCCAAGTCGCAATCACGGCTTTCCTTGCCGTGCGGTGCAATCGCAACGCTTAAAGCTTATCAGTAAGCGATGCGATTACCCTTGGGTGCACGTCACGAAAACTCACTTAGTTTCCGCCCCAGATATACCTGCCTTGTATACCGTACACCAGTTGGGCACCTGCCTCATCAGACAGCAACTGACACTCTATTCAACAATAGATCAAACCTTAGTGTATTTAAAGTCAACAAATCACACGACATACACCTTTTCTGTGCAGAAAATCAAAGTTCCCAACAATAGTAATAATGTCCCAGAGGTTTTAAAAAGTAATTATACTATGCATGTATAACGACTATCAAAACGATTGTTTAACCACGTGGCAAATCTACCGGAAGTTCGCGTACGCAAAGCAGGAAGTACACTAATGCTAAGCAATGCAATACAGTTAAAACGCACAATGACAGTAAAAAGAAACAGTTTTCTCTTTTGTCCCTAGATTCAGTTAGCGTACCTTGGATAATGCAAAACGGACATTCGGTTTCACAACACAGAGTAAAATTCAGGTTTTGAACACATTGCGTTCTTACTCGTATATGACGCGTCTCTACCCTTTGTTGAGGAACCGAAATCCGTTGGTCTTGCGTATCGTCCGGCAACGTAACCTCCAAACTCACGAGCCCCCAAATTGTTATGAGCGTTTTATCGCTATCCAATAACGATTGTCGAATCTCAATTTGTGTTTCCAACGCACAATTATTTATTCTCAAAAAGTAGCAGAATAATTCAAGCAAAATAGTAGTAAATACAGCCGTTACTTATCGCAGGCGCTCTGGATCCAGTGAACAGTCATTCAGTCCTGAAGTCTGTGGTCAAGGTGACTGAATACTACATGAGAGCTACTGCTTATATGCAAACAGAGATAGAGCGAAACAATGCAGATGGTATAGCTTGCTTCTATTGGTCAAGGCTTCAGGAGGGTCCAGGGAGTTGCACATCATAGTCAGATTCAATCTAAGGAATCCAAAGGTGGGGGTCATCTCTCCAGGGGATGAGCTGTTCTTCCCGCCAAAACTCCAATTACAATCAGTCCATTAGCATTTCACAGTCAATATCATATTAAAGGTTTATTCCCTAACATCAATAACTAGAGTATGCAATGTGCGATCTCTTCGCCGAATGCACCGAACAGCTGCTGATGTAAAGGGGATTAATATGATATTAGACATGACACATTTCTTTTAACCTGAACCATATGTATCACTAATATGCATATAACTTATAATATTACACATAAACACTACTATATTGCAACATAAATAACTATGTGTTGCAACTACGATTAATGTGTACTATTTTACAAATGTGCGTGTTTGTGCGAATGTATGTAAAAGCGTAAATGCTGTTGTTGCCAGGTGTTGCGGCTGGGCACAGCCTTCCACGCCGTAGCGTGCCCTATGCATCTTTTCAGACAAAGACAACCAAGTTTGCTCGATTTTAATTTAATTGACTTTATCCCATTTGCTGACTTTGACAGTAATTGCAGCACCCAATATCCATAAATAAAATCCAGTCCAATACATTATAAATATTTGAATGTAATTTTGATGATGATGATTAATAGTAGTAGTTATATAGCTACATAATTAGTGTTCTTCTAGAAATAGCAGTATTTGGTTAATAGAATTACTGCATCAGATAAAACAAGATTGTTTATGTTGCTACATAGTATGAATATGCCAGTATTGTTACATACTATAAGCTTATTCATATACATAGAGCCATTAAGCATGTAGCACTTTACACAATCTACAGGAATACAGTACATGGAGTAACAGACAATACAGGGGAATAAATAAAAATGCATTGTTAGGTATCTGATTACACATAAGAGGTCCATGACTCAAGGAACTTAGTCTAATTAGGCTAATAGAAAACAGAGACAGTAGGTCAAACATGAAGTGTATATTTCAACCTGAACCACAAGGGCCTGTACATATAAATATGTCAAGCTATCCTACATGATATACTTATATGTACATAACCTTGTGGTTCAGGTTGGCCCAAGTTTCATTGGCTAATTGAGTATAGATTAGTCCTCTAGTTCTAGAAGAATGGTTTCACCTTGGCTATTTCTAAGAGGACATTCCTCACAAATTTCTCCTATACCTTAATTTATTTTTATTCGATTACTGACTTGCTTTCCCAAATCCCCCACAAATTTTGGAGTAATAATTTTACCCTTGTATCTATTATCATTTAAATTACCATATTAAAATTTCACCTTTTAGGATGAGTAATGTTTTTTCCTTTCAACATGATACTCCAGTTATTGTTTTACTTCATATGAGTAGATGCCATAGTTTAAAATGTAAAATGAACAATGTCTGCTCAAAACATGTTTTCTACTTGTATATTTTGTTGTTTATTGCAAAATATAAAAAGTTATAAAAAAGAATGGTTAGAAATACAGTTAAGAATTATGTACAGAATGTAGTCTCTATGGGCCTGATTCATTAAGGATCTTAAATGAAGAGGATTTTTATTTCAGTCTCCTGGACAAAACCATGTTACATTGCAAGGGGTGCAAATGAGTGTTCTGTTTTGCACATAAGTTAAATACTGCCTGTTTTTTCATGTAGCACACAAATACTTGATAGCTTATTTGTGCACTGAAATTTAAAGTTGATATTTGTGTGCTGCATGAAAAAACAGGCAGTATTTAACTTATGTGCAAAACAGAATACCAATTTGCACCCCTTCTATTGTAACATGGTTTTGTCCAGGAGACTGAAATAAGAATCCTCTTCATTTAAGATCCTTAATGAATCAAGCCCCATGTCCCTTTGTTTTAATTTGCTGTAACATGAATGTTTATGTTATTACTATATGCTAGTAGTTGTGTATATGAAATAATGATGCTTTTAAGACTTATTGGAAGACTTCAAATAATGATAGTATCCACTTACTGTAATAATATCTTCTGGTCAATTTTCTCATTTCAAATACATATATAGTATGTTATTTGTTGTCATTTTCTTGGGAATAGAGGATCTAGTGTCAGATCCCAATATTTTATAACAGATGCAAGTAATATACAAATTGCAAAACTCATCTCAAAAAAGCATAACATAAGTCGTGTGCTAATTACAAGCCACATATGTGCTGAGATAACAAATTGAAAGATTACTCCTGAGTGACGCTCTAAATGTCTTTGCAGAGTTTGGCCTTTTATAAAGAGAATACATATGAGTATGATGACAATGATTTATGAGTTTGCATTCACCACGCTCTAAACCAAGATTGAGTTATGAAATCCACCCTGTAACAAGCCAGTGCTGAGAATAAATACATGTCTTACCCTACTAAATTCGAAGAGGTCAGCATGTCCCTGCATTTGAAAATGTTCCAGAACAATCCAGCCTTCAATGGCGAACAATATCATGTAGAAATATCCATTGACCTGTAAGGATACTTCTTGCGAATGGAGAGACCACAGTTTAATCCCATGAACAGATGGAAATACAAGAAGGGGTCAAAAAAGTGACAGAAATCAGACAGTGTGTAAAATCATCAAGCCCTTAGAATATTTTGTAGGAAACCTCTGCATCAGAAGATGTGCATTCTTTACTCAGGATCACTTCTTAGCACCAAAACCACAGAACGCTCACCTTCTCCTCTGCATAATCTAATTTCAATAATCATGTGCCATTCAGTGGAATCATGTTTCTGCTTTGCTGTACATAATGAGTTGCATTGGTGCGCCTATTCTGTACTTCAATGCCTGCCTTCTCTCCTGGAATGTCCGGCAGGCTCACAAATATCAGGGGTGTCCTCCTGGACTCCTGAAAGTGCAGGCACCTCCCAGATACTGGCAGAGGTGGAGATTAATGGCACAATCAGAGCCGGATTTAGACCTCATGGGGTCCTAGGCAGGATATTGGTTTGTCCCCCCCCCCCCCCCCCCCTGAAACAATCCATAGCACTATATTTTTTTAGCATAGCATATACTCCTAAAGTTTACCCTCTCTCTGCTCAGCACCTTCACACATGCCCCCCTCTTACACTGCAGCTTCCATCTCACACACACTAGCTCTCCGTCACAGTACCCCTTCCTCTTACCTTTTTCTACTTTTTGTGACTCCAGGAACAGACAGAAATGCTGCAGCTCCTGCACACAGACTACCATAGAGTTCCAGCAGCCCGCCTAACACTGTGTACCATGTGACCGCAGCTGACCCTGTTACCATAACCAGAGTGGTAACTATAAATTTTAGTGCCCTGGGCGAGAAAGAGCACTAGCGCCCGCCCCCCCCCCCCTCACTCCACATTTTGTTAAGTGTAGGAACTCTTTACAAACGCTTGACAATGTGCTGTGGGAGGTCACACTGCCCTAGTTACAGCCTAATGTAACAACAAGACAGTACATGGTGTAACACTACAACTCAACACAGCTACTGGGGTGCAAGAGGTATATTCAGCGCAAGTTGATACCTATTCCTATTAGCGTGGGTGCAATTAACAGGTTTAGAGCCACGGAAAGAGGAGCGAAAACAATGGAGAAGAGGGCAGAGAGCCCAAGAAGGAGGTGCGCAGTGTAGATGGTGAGCAAAAGTTATAGGTAATAAGAACAGGAGGGCAGAGGGCCCTGCACACAAGAGCTTACAATCTAAAGGGAAAGGGACAGACAAATGGTTGTCACATGGGGGTGAGCCAATGTAAGGGGATCTGAGGGTAAGAAGCAAGAGTGGGAGAGATGGAAGGTGAAAGAGGGTGAGGTATACTACATGGTGAGATGGTTAAGTGGACCGCTGGTAGGCTTTTCTAATTAGTTAGAAGTAATGAAGGAGCCAGAAGAAAAGGGTGATCATCAGTGTCTGCTCAATACAACAAAATAAACTCCATTGATAATTTTTCTTTTTATATTGCCTCCTGATTTATTCCATCAATCTATGCAGTCCTGAGCTTCTATTATAGAGTGGCAATTATAACTACTCATACAGGGAGTTCATTCAGACCCTATAGTGAATGTAAGTGGCAGCATCACAGGCGGCAGTCACTGAAGTAAAGAGAGCATTAGAACCTCTGTGCAGTTTTGGGGCATAACTGAAAAATACAGTCCTATAAAATATAGAAGTACCGAGCACCAGTCCTCTGATCACAGATCACAGCTCTCTTCTATCCAAGTGTGCGAAATCAGGATAACCCCCCATACTGAGAGTCCCAGTACATAGACTCCTTGTACATGATAGTCACAAATGCGCAGTACACTCTAACTGTGTCATGAGGCCCTTAATGTTCAGTGCTCCACTCTCAGTATTCTATAGTAAATATACAAGGCATTAATCTGACAACAGCTCAAACATGACAGATATTTGCTGCATGTTTTGATAGATGCCAATTAGCGCTACCATTGATTGTCATTTTATTTTTTAACACACATAGAAACTGCTAAATGCTGCAAAAAAATTTGAATATGACGCAGTACAAAGTGAACTCATGTCAGAATGGGGGGGAGGGGGTGTAAATGTCTGTTTACTTTCATTATTTTCTGAAGAGTGACAGAAAGCATGAGAATGCACATTGCAGTGCTGTAGAGAAGCTGATCATTTTAAATCATGTTTTCAACCAAGACAGAAGTAAAGGAATGTGAACATTTAAAAATTCATTACATTATTAGTTGGAGGAAATAAACTAACAAGACAATATTCAAACACTGGACCCAAAGTCCAACTCTCAATTACTGGACCTGGTTTTCAGCGTGCTCTCATCGCTCCCAGCAGCAGATGTCTGGAGGTCCTGCCACTGCCCTGTTCTCTATAACGATGAGTGTGCATATATTATAAAGTAGCAGTCATGTGATGACATTTAGCCTGTCCAATTCAAAAGTTCTCTATCTATATAATGCTTCTCTGTGCACATATCTGTGACAGAATATTAAGCTCCTACCTGTACTCCTTCGGTCCAGTACATATTGTAGGTGTTCCTGAGCTTTAAGGATCATCTGCCTATCATTTGGCACAGCTTCCGGTTTCCGATCGGGCCAGTGCATCTGTGGCTACAGCCTGATGTCAGCAGAAGAGAGGTCTTGCTGGGGGGATACCTTGGGACCACTACACTCTCACAGAGACCCTGTGCAGGGGATGGTGGTAAATGCTGCAGCTCCTGACCGATCCTCGGGAGTCAGTACATGGCCATGTTGCACATAGACCCTGACCGTAGCACCAGCCCCTCCCCCGACTCGCGGGTGCCGCGAGTCAGGGGAGGGGCCACAAATTGTTTATTTTTTATTTATTTATTTATTTATTTTATTGTCCACCCCCCCAATCTGGGCCCCCTGAGAACCGCTAGGCCCTAGGTTGCCTAGTGGTAAATCCGGCCCTGGGCACAATACTTGTCATCAGTCCCTGCCCCCCACCATGCAATGCAATGAATCTTGGCCTTACATAGCAAATGGCTGAGCATCTATGATATGATCATGGAGCCACATCCTGTCCCACAAATGTCATCTGACCTCCCCTCCTGGTAGGTAATAAAAGTTACAGAGAAAACAATCCCCCAGCACACGGTTATAACCAGCAAAAGAGTTGCTATTTCTATTTCTACATAAAAATGCAGAAATCTCAGTTCCACACATTTGCAAATACATGGTAAGCCAACTGCTACTTCAAGGCGCTTCTGCTAAAAGGGTGGTCCTAACTCTAAACAATGAGAATCCCTATTTTTGGGCCATACATATATCTATTTTTAAATAGAGAACTAACTTACCAAAAGATACCCAAAAACGCCTACAATGGCAATACGGCACCAGCACTCCCCATCAGTTACTGATGCCTCTCATCATGCCTCACAAACCACACAGAAGTGCAAGCTGCTCAATTTATAGTTTTATAAAAGTTGTCAGGTATGTAATAGAATCTCGTTCACTTCTCCTAATTTCTCTCCTCAACTTGAAATTCTGCACTCTGCTGTAAATCTAGGCACACTTGAACAAATCAAGTCCAGAGGCGCATTTTTGCTGCAAAGCGGCCACTTGGCACTTCACATTTGCGCAAATTGCCTTGTGTGAATGGGAGTGTTAGCACAGACTATTGTACACTTGAGTATGGCCTGTATTTGCTACATAGCTTTTATAAACTGTACTGCAGTTTTGCCTCCCTGATTAAATAACCATGTATTTGTTAAAATGCACTGATGTGTGCCAAGTACAAATACACAGGCAATTAATTGTGATTTCAATCAGTGTATTTTCTAGAAAACACTGGGCTGAATTTGATTGCATTTGTGTAAAAAATGCAGTGTAAAATATGTTCACAAAAAAAGCAATTGCATAAATATGCAAAGTTGTATGAATTGCAGGATGCATGCAGCTATGCACCAGTAGCATTTGTGTTAGGCTTACATCAGCCATACATCAGATACACATACACCCAGTTTTTCAATATTTGCTTTGATAGAAAAACACGCATTTGATATTAGTAAATAATAATAATCTCTCAGGTGCTCACACTATATAATATAAGAACCTATTGTCGCACACAAAAAAAAAGAGATATAATCCTGGCGCTGTATCACTAAAGTCTTGTTAATAGGTGAATTGGCATATGTCTGCTACCACGCAGCTGAAAATAACCTGTGAGTTCTAAGGAATAAATAGATAACTAAATTCAGCTCTGAGATAGCAGGTGTTATGTGCGTATTGTCGCTAACCAATAACGATTGTCGAACCTCGATTTGTGTTTCCAACGCACAAAGATTTATTCGCAAATAGTAGAATAATATGTTCAAGCGAATTGATAATAAATACAGCCGTTACTTATCGCAGGCGCTCTGGATCCAGTGTGCAGTCATTCAATCCTGAAGTCTGGGGACAAGATGTCTGAACACTAGATGTGAAGCTGCTGCTTATATACATACAGAAATACAGTAATACAATGAAGATGGTATAGCTTGCATCTATTGGTCCAGGTCTCAGGAAGGTCCAAGGGGTTGTCAATCATTGGCTAGTTCATCCTAAGGAATCCAAAGGAGGGGGTCACCTCTCCAGTGGGTATGCTCGGCTCTTCCCGCCAAGATTCCTTAGTCTTAAGTAGTTCATAATTCCCTATCATTCATAACTTGTATATGCACTCTTCGCAGAGTGAACCAAACAGTAGGAAATGTAAAGAGGTTTATTATGATACCACTCATGATATGATTCCTTCAACATGTTCCGTATATTTCACTAATATGCATGTAACTTTAATATAACATATAAATACTACTATATTTCGACATAACTGACTATGTGTTGCAACTACCATTAATATGTACTATTTTATAAGTATGCGTGTTTGTGCGAATGTATGGTAAAAGACCAATTACTGTTGCTGCCACGTGTAGTGGATGCGTACGCCCTTTCACGCCGTAGCGTGCCCTTGTACGTCGTAGCGTACCGTACGCATCTTTTCAGACAAAGACAACCAAGTTTGCTCGACTTTAATTGAAATGACTTTATCCAATTTGCTGACTTCGACACAGGCAATACAAATAATAACTGAATCCACGTAATGAAATAAACTCAGATTTTTTAAACAACACAAAAATAAATATATATATTTATATAAAAAAAAAAAAATATATATATATATATATATATATATATATATATATATATACATATATATATTTGTGTTGTTTAATAAATGTGAGTTTATTTCATTATGTGGATTCAGTTATTATTCCTATTGTCGCTACCTATCTTAGGGGTGCCAATCACTAAATAAAAGCAATGCCTGAAACAAATATAAAGGTAAAGCTAAAAAAATCTTCAGAAATATGACGGAAATTGTGTATTAAAAATATATTTAAAAAAAAAAAAAATCACAAATAAAATAATTGTTAAAAAATAGATATAAACAGATATCAATATCTAAAAAAAAATAACCTAGAATAAACAGCTTGATTCAAATGGTACTGAATGCTACAAAACTCAACAAACAGATTCAGAACTACAACATACTCATGCATGCACCTATAACAGAAAAATATATTTTAGTTGTTGAAACAGTACTCTGTATCTCTATTAATGTGCTCTTTCAAGAGCTTATAATCATAAGGGGTGGGTGGACAGTCCACTCTTTTCTTAAAAACAATTGGTGTCCACTGCATGCATGTCCTTTTTTAAACACATTGACTATATTCCATATCGATAGGTGCTCCAACCTACTTGGTTCTATACAAACAGCTTTATTCACGGAATTGTTAGAAATGGAAAAAATAAGAGAAAAAAAAGAAACAAAACATTCTTACCCAATGTAGAAGGTAAACTGTCAGGGAAAGGAAATCACATCTTCTCTTTTATAATACAGCCACAGTTGTAATAATTCCGAAACAAAGGCTGTAATGATCCTCATTCAAGTTCAATAGATCCTATTACACTGTCTCGCATAGTAGCCAGAGCAGGATTTGAACTCAGAGTGACCATTTCAAAGAATAGTGTATTAGGGTGTTGAGACACACTAGAAAACTTAGATAGTCTACGGTGGTAGGTTGGCTGTTAGAGAGAAAGATTTTCAATATAGCCTTAGTTGCAGTAGTTCCAAAAATGAGGGTGCAATGTTCCTCATACAAATTTAATAGATCCTGTTGCACTGTCTAACACGCTAGCTATTAGGGAAAGGAAATCTTCTCTTCCGATTAGCAATACAGCCATGATCATAATGGTTTCATAGCAGGGAGTAGGAGTCCTCATACAAATACTGTGAATGCTGTTAAACTATCTGAAAAAAAAACAAAAAAGGTGGGCACCATAGGAGTCCTAACAAGTCCTGGTTCATCTCAGTTGTATAGATATCAGTAGCAAATGCTGGAAACAAAGTATTCTGACTGATGCATTTCGTCAGTCAGCAGCTCACTTTCTCAAAGATGCTCCAGCTTCTCATTAGCAGTCTACTTATACCAGTGTTCATTCTCAATTAGCACTTGCACCTGGGGTGTCAATCAATGCACCACTATAGTATCAACACAGATAACAGTTTTTATTCATAATAATACTAAAAGGAACTTTGAGTCTTCCTAAATCATAACATCTTAAAAACCAAAGCAGTTTTGAAAGATTATAGAGGAGAGAAGGCTTGAGTGTATACACTCCTTCACAAGACTCAATTTAACCCCAAAACTACATATCTTATCTAATAACAATATTTAGCCAGATGAGAGAATATACTATTCTAATACATAAATACTAGTTAAACAAAATGTTTTTAGTATAGTTAAAATATAAAACAGTGTTTGAGACTATTCAACAACCAGCCTAGAGGGGTGTGCACTAGAGTATTGAGCCACAGCTCGATCTATTAAAAAGTCTGTAAAACAGGAATATATTGGAAACCACAAAAACTAAAAAAGTAAAAAAAAAGAACTTTTCATCACGCAACTAATCCAACTCACTTAAAGGGGGCTTTGAACTCAGAGTCAACAGCCTGGAGAAATGTGTATCAAAGTGTTGAACCACAGCTCAGAGGAATGATATTAAACTAATATGCTAGGAAACTTGTCAGTATTTTTTACACCACTACAGAATGCATTACCTAACATAAAAATCCATGGTTCCATTTAAACCATCTGGGGCTAGCGTGCTTAATTTGAATATCCCAAAAGTTTCTCTTTCACAGAGGATCCTAAATCTGTCCCCGCCCCTTTCTGTAGGTGTTATAGATTCCACAATTACAACATTTAAACCACCAGGGTTTTTATGATGATTTTCCTTAAAATGCCTAGATACACAATGGGTTTCTAAACCATTTACAATATTCCGTCTATGCTCTATAAATTTGGTGACTTCCTTTCCCTAACAGCCTACCTTCTACATTGGGTGAGATCGTTTTTTTTCTTTTTTTTCTCTTATTTTTTCTATTTCTAACAATTCTGTGAATAAAGCTGTTTGTATAGATCCAAGCAGGTTGGAGCACCTATCGATATGGAAAAAAGTCAATGTTTTTAAAAAAGGACATGCATGCAGTGGACACTAATTGTTTTTAAGAAAGGAGTGGACTGTCCACCCACCCTCGTGAAAGAGCCCATTAATAGAGATACAGAGTACTGTTTCGACAACGAAGATATATTTTTCTGTTATAGGTGCATGCATGACTATGTTGTAGTTTCTGAATCTGTTTGTTGATTGTATATAGTAGCATTCAGTAGCATTTGAATCAAGCTGTTTATTCTAAGTTATTTTTTTAGATATTGGCATTTGATATTAGGTTGGAACTAAATAAAGAAACTTCTCAGACACAGCAAATATAACTCTCCTTTTAATATAGAAATAAAACAAATCATGTCGAATACACATATAAAATAATATAATGCATGCACATCAATGAAGAAAAAAAACAGGCAATCAGAAGTGGCTAGCTACTGTTGGTAACCATCATCAACAGCATGTATTGCACCTACCCCTTAGTCTGTGCAATTTATCCCCTCGTCTGTGCAGTTTATCCCCTAGTCTGTGCATCTTATCCCCTAGTCTGTGCATCTTATACCCTAGTCTATGCAACTTATCCCCTCGTCTGTGCAGTTTATCCCCTAGTCTGTGCATCTTATCCCCTAGCCTGTGCAGCTTATCCCCTAGTCTGTGCAGCTTATCCCCTAGTCTGTGTATTTTATACCCTAGTCTGTGCACCTTATCCCCTATTCTGTGCAGCTTCAAACATGCATTGAAAACCCACCTATTTTTAAAAGCTTATCAGTCATCCACTATTTCATCAAGTCGGTTACCTCACCCTCTAATCTTTTTATCCTCTGTCCTCTTTCTCTCCCATTTGTTCCTCTCGTCCTTGTTCCCCTTGTCCACCCCTTGTGTCATCTGTATGTCTGCCCTTCTCTTTAGATTGTAAGCTTTAAGCAAGGCCCTTTTACTTCCTGTTTCCACCACTTTTAACTTTGCTCACTAGCTAATCTACTTACCTCCTTCTTGGGCTTTCTGCCCACTAGCCCCACTCCTGCATATCTTTGCACCTCTTCAGTGGCTCTTAACCTGTTAACTACGCTCTCAATCTTGGACATAGGATTCCAGCTCGTACTGAATATACCTCGCTCCCCCTCACCCTTCCAGCCTTTCTCATTAGCTGTGCATAGAGTTACTAAAATTACAGTGTTACTTGTTTATTATACTGTACTGTTTTATCTTATACCGTCTTATTGTTTGTATCCTGTACAGTGATGTGGATATCTTTTGGCATCTTATAAATAAGTCTAAAAATAATAATAATACACTTAATAACATACAATTGATCCAGGTACTAACAAGTGTATAGGCATCTCTCTGCAGGTCTGCATCTGTTTGCAATGTATTTACTGTATTCGGTCTATGTTAGACCATCCCTTCCCTTCCCATCCCGCCTCTACAAGCACAAGTGTTAGATGCAAGAAAATCTGCATATGTCCATATGCATGTTACTTGCTTTTTGGCCATCACAGTACGTCCAACCCAGCATCAGGCCCATTGAGTGTTGTTTATGGGACTTTTCATTGACACCATTAGTTTTCTAGTGGGGCAAAAATACATGGGCAATTCATTGTGATTTCAACCTGTGTAAAAAAGGGCCCATTTTTGCCACATTTTAAAGAGGGCCAATGCTTGCACAGTAGAACAAATAAATATTCCACAACTAAATATAGATTACATATGATACTAAACTGCATACAAACTTTATGCCATAATTGTTTATTTTTTCAGGAAAAATATTTTGAGATGCAGTATGTTCACTTGAACACTTTGGAGATAACAGTATTTGTATAAAAGGAAATAAAGAGGTGGAAAATGCTTTTAGGTGTCCCTTGCTTTGCAGAAATAAGCACAGACATTTCCTCTGTACAAAGCCACCTTCATTTTCAAAACTTTACAAGACAAAATTGTGATTCACTGATACAGACTGGCAAATGGGAGCAAATTGCTGATTCACTGGAAGAAAATATGATCCATGAAATTCAGCACAATTCTCAAATTGTGCTTCCAAATTTGGCAAGAATAGAATTTTTTTTTGTGTTCCGTACATTTATTGTCACCAACGGCAAAACTTTGCCCTGATCCATCCTTAATTGTTAAACAGAGACTATGTATTGAAGAATGGTAACTTAGGTTGAAGATACAATTCTCTAGTTTAGCATGGAGACTGTTTTCACAGACATTTTTCATAAGTTTCTTGGGAGACAACAGATTTGAGCAAGAACTAATAAGGTCAGAAATATATACTGTGTCAAATTTATAAATTAAATAAGAAATCCTGTTCAATAAGTTTCCAAAAACATTTTTCATTATGTCTTTCTTAAGTATTGAGTACAGTTTTCAAGGTTCAAAAAAATAGTAGCTGCTATAATTTTGTTTCAGATTTCTGTGATGAGAAGCAATGTGTAAGCACGTTAAGTGTTGTGATATAAACCATAAGGTAGTCAATACATAGCCAGTGTTTTAATCAAGAACTGGGAAGTGTTTAGGCAACCAAAGAAGTCAAATTACCAAGGATTCCAGAAACTCAGGAAATTAGGTTGTTTCTTCTACTTGAAAAGAGTATTGGTACCTTCTGACAACAATTACCTTGTTTATTGTGCTGCCATCAAAGATTCAAAGAATGACATTAGTCTTTCTTGGCTCCCTAGGATAGTGAGTTACTATAAAGTTCTGTGTTAATATCCCTACATAGTTTAGTGCCATCTGCTAATGTGGATATCTTACTATCTAGGCCATCTACAAGGTCAACATTATAGTAGTAATAATAGCAGTTGTCTTAATAAAAATACAAATAATAATAATAAGTAAAGATGGTAGCAGCAATAATAGTTTTACTATAAGAATTGAAAAGGATATGGTTCACTACTGATCCCGTGGTACCCCTCAAACAACTTTAACTCAGTATGAATATTAGAGATGTGTGCTGACCCTCGTTTTTCAGTTTCGAAACTGGTGTAGGTTATAAACCAACTTTCGTCTTTGCTAACGGTTATGGTGAACAAACATGAAAGTTTTGGTTTCGGATCTGGATTTAATTAAAAATTGTGAAATATAAATAAAATTTTAAGCTGTTTTTGCTCATATATTACTATTTATAACCTTAACATTCATTTCCAGTAATTTCCAGTCTATCATCTAATGATTCCTTCACACCATTCCCATTTTTCACCAATATTGGCCAAAGTCTGCAGTGAAAAAGGAGGTTTCTAGATATTCAATGTCCCTACTTCTACATATTTTGGCCTGACAAGGGCTACAGATGCTTTGACAAATTTTGTCTGAGTTAGGATTAAAATATTTCCAAACACAAGATATGTTTTTTTTTCGGCACTGGCCCTGGCATGATAATGCATCATGGGCATCAGCTGGTGGTAACACTGGTGGCTGCCTTACTTCAACACAATTATCATTATCCTCCTCATTATCTCGTCCATGTATAACACATTCATTTTCAGATCCATAATTATCCCCCTCATCCTCTTGCACATTTGCAACTTCCATAGTAGCCTCCTCTATTTCTATAGGTAAATCATCATCAACACTAATACTACTACTACCCACCCTCACATTTCCAAATGGTTGAGGACTTTTCGAAAGCAGGCTGCTCTATTATTACAGTGTCTGAATCTGAAACCTAATACTCATATGTAGCATTCATGGATATCCACCTTAGACTCTCCTCAGGATTCTGTGAGAGACCAAGTTGTTCTTCAACCTCAGTGTTATCCTCAGACACTGAATTGTTTTGGAGGTATCAGTAACAGACCTACACTCTGAGCGACAAGGTGGTGCATTTGAAGTTGAGGAAGATGCAGGACCGTGTTGGGCACTCTGTTTTGGAATGGCCATTTTAGTGCGTATATCAGTACCAGCAGTAGCAGGACCCCTACTTGCAAAAGTCTGAAGGACAAAAAACAGCGCTGGAAATATATATAGGTATAGCCAATAGAGGAGATACAAGGACCAAGGCAGGATTAAATAGTCAACAATTTATTACAACCATATAATCACATTCAATGTAAAACAAGGAGATATGACTCCTAAAACCAAATAAAAATAGTGATACTGTTGATAGATAACGTATTCAGATAAAAGGCATAACTCGTCACACTGACTCTTAGCAATAAGTGTCCATAGTCACAAATGTCACTGGGAGTGAATATGGAGGTGATAAAAATGATGGTGTCCGGTTATACATGCCTGTTGTACAATCCAGCATAAGGTATAAGAAGTTTAGACCGGCATTACTCACGGTCCTCTTCTATGCGGTGTTTGATACGGCTCTCCGGGACAGAATCTCCTACAGCTCACAGCTGCTGATAATGGAAATATCCTGCACGTAAGTCCTCCTAGCAGTGTTTCACCGCCGTTCTCCCGTGATTAGATAGTTGCCAACATGTGACATGGAACTGTGTATGCAGATAGCCTGCCCGGGCAGGAATAAAGAGCAGTGGGAAGTAATTCCTCGCCAATAGATCTGTACTATCTGATCGGTGTATAGTCAGATCATATGGTTTAAAAATAGATGAATAAGTAACCAGGCGACGCGTTTCGTCTCAGACATGAGACTTTTTCAAGCCAAAGGTAGGTATGCAAAAGTCTGAGCCTTGTCTTGCCACTGCGGGTGGTGAATGGAATGTTAGCTATATTCCTTTTTTGGACAAATCACCACATTCATCAGAAAATTCTCTCCTAATCCTCCTCCTTGCAACAAGAACTGATGTAGATGTCTGTCACCACACCAGGGGAATGTCCATTGAAATAGGGAAAGGAAGGAATGTTATCTTACAATGCTTATGATACTGCCTCACAATATACTTCTAATAAACAAGTTTACTGTGCTACTCTTAATGAAAGACAAGAACACTCTGTTTACCTGTGTGTATCTGCTGCTGACCCTCACACACAGTCTTTTTTAAATATGGTTTTCACTGGATGACCCTTCCTAAATAGACAAGTATTGAAAAATAGAAAAGATTAGAATATATATCGTTTTTGGGGGGTGCAGCTGCATGCCACTCCTTACAAATAGCTTTTTAAATATAGATTTCATTCAAAGACCCTTCGTTTTTTTGGGTGTGCTGCTGCGAGCTGACCCTCACACACAAACAGCCTTTTTTAAATATAGATTTCACTGAATGACCATTCCAAAACAGATAAGTACTGAAAAATAGAAAACATTAGAATATAAGAATATATAGTGTTTTTAAGGGATGTGAAGCTTCATGCTGACCCTCAGGAAAAGCCTTTTTTAAATATATATTTCACTGAATGACCCTTCCAAAATTTATTGAAAATAGTATTGAAAAATAGAAAAGATTGGAATATAATAATATATAGCCTTTTTTTGGGGTGTGCAACTGCTGCTGAATCTCATACGCAAACACAGGTTTTTTTTCAAAATGATTTCAGTTGTCACTGCTCCATACAGGGCCCGATTAAGGGTTTCGGCTGCCCTAGGCTATTTCAGCCGTAGCGCCCCCACCCCCCCTCCAGCCACCTCACCTGCTCCCTTCAGCCTGCTCACCTGCCCCCTTTAGCTACCTCACCTGCCCATCTGCCGCCCCTCCCCCCGAGACATTAGAACGGACTTACCTGCTGTGGAGTCCTCTCTTCAGCGCTGTGTATGACAGGCAGTCTGGCAGCGATCGCTGCTAGCTGCCTGTCGGTGTGGCCGCGGGCGCTTCTTACTCTGGTCACGTGAGATGTGGAAGTCCTGATCTCACGTGACCAGAGTAAGAAGCGCCCACGGCCACACCGACAGGCAGCTAGCAGCGATCGCTGCCAAGCCTGCCTGTTGTGTGATAGTGACAGTCGGGACCGCTCCTTTAGACCAGTGGCGGACCCGATGACTCCGCTTGCCACATTTAGGGAAAAAAAAAAAAAACATCTCGGTGATGCTGCGCCCCCCTGGCTCCAGCGCCCCAGGCTGCAGCCTGGTCAGCCTATTGGCTGATCAGGCCCTGGCTCCATACAAGATTACTTTCACTAGAAAAAACTTTCAAGTTTAAAAGAAAGAAATCTGTTTGTTTTTTGGATTTTGCTGCTAATAGACTGACAGCAAAACCACATTGTCTCAAAGAATATACTAGTTAGAATGATATCAATCATCATCATCCCCATTTATTTATTTAGCACCACTGTATTTTATTTATTTAGCATCGCTGTACAGGGAACTCATTCACATCAGTCCCTGCCCCATTGGTGCTTACAGTATAAATTTGCTAACATACACACACAGACAGACAGACAGACAGAGACTAGGGTCAATTTTGATAGCAGCCAATTAACCTACTAGTATGTTTTTGGAGTGTGGGAGGAAACCGGAGTACCCGGAGAAAACCCACGCAAACACAGGGAGAACATACAAACTCCACACAGATAACGCCATGATGGGTAATTGAACTCATGACCCCAGAGCTGTGAAGCAGAAGTGCTAACCACTTAGCCACCATGCTGCCCATAAATCAGTCTGTATATACTATTTAGTACTATGATATATATGCAATGCAATGCAATGCATTAACAACCACCAGTAGGCACTAGTCTGTGTAAAGTGTATTTAACATTGAAATGAAAAGCAATTGATCAGCAAACTATTGCGGTTGACTATTTTCTACAAAACTGCTTTACAATAATGACAGGATTCTATTGCTTTTCTATGTCCCTGATTCACCCTTGCATCTAGCCTCCTCCTTACACACTGTCCGGTCTAAAATGGCACTTGAGAGAACAAGGGCGGACTATATATACAAAAAATGGCGAACCAACACTCGCAAGTGTTTTGCAAAATGAAATATCACGTAAATGACATTTCGCCTCGTTTTGAGATTTGAGTGTGGCGGGAGAAACCGAGTCACAAATAGGTTTCACTCGGATCCCCAACCTCGGATTTCATAGGATTTCCCATGAACCACTCATTGCTAATCAATATATTCCAATTATAATGAGTCTTGAATCCCATTCCATATCCCCCAATTTTAGACTTCCAGATTTTACTTTTTTATTTTTTCAAAAATAAGTGACAAATCAAAGCTACCATTGATCAGCTCAGGTCATGGGCCCCTAGTAAAACACTTAAATTCTACTATTTTTTTAATATCCACTTACTTATTAATATACACATCAAATTTCCCACTCAGTACAGTCATTCATATTTTAGTAATACAAATTTTAAATATACCACACATATCATATACTGAGTAGGAATTACTCAAATTAGGATACATTTGCTTTAATTTTTTTTAGTATTAATATTTTATTGTACTGTAGAGGTGAGCATCATTTTCAAAATTGTGTGGACAAATATTTGCCTCATTCTACATATAACCAAAAGATGTAGCATGTATCATTGGCGGCATTTGGCACTGCTCAGTATAATTAATTGACCATCAGTTGTCTCAGCTCTATTTAACCATTTACAATCCTCAGCCCTTCAATCACCATTTTTGAGGTATAATTTCCACTCACATGTCACCAGTCCTATGTCCTTGATCCATAGCTTAGGAATTCTGAGATTACACTTTGCTCACAACTTAATTTAACTCAAGCCTAGTGCACTGTCTGCTCCTTCATACCCCCAATAGCGCTCAGAGTGGCTGATGTTCAGTATGTGTAGTGTATCTTGAGTGAAATCACTCTGCCCATGTCCATAAATTGGGCGCTCGCATTTATGTCTATGAAAATTTTCACAATTCTAGCACTTACGCCCGTCTGCACCTAGAGAGGCAAGATGGGAAAGGCAAGGAGCATTTCAATGTCGGTGACACAGTGTGACAGAGAGGCAGAAGAAGGTGCCTCTCCCGTCACCTGCTCTATACAAAAAGCAAGGGAATGGGGCGCAGTTCTGAGGATGCAAAACTGATAAATAAAAATAATAATAGTAATAAATTTAATAACTCTTTATTTATATGGAGTTTTTCTCCCAATGCAAAGCACTTTACATTGTTGCAGAGGCTGAGGCAGCCCTCTTGTGTGCTATTTTATGGAATCATTCAAATCAGTGTCTGTCCCATTTTAGCTTAGGGACATATTTAATTAGGTGTAAAAATAGCTGATACGTGCTCCCAGTGACAACACGCTACCGCAACATTGCGGATTTCCGTGCGCACTCCATTGGGTTGCAAAAGGAAAGCTGCGATGTTGCAGTACCGTATTGTCACTTTACACGTACAGCCGCGCGTAATTGCGATCGCCAGACCTAATTGACTATGCCCCTTACAATCTAAATTCCCTAACGCACGCACACTAGCATCCATTTCTGTGAGAAGACAATTCATTTACAAGTATGATTTTATACTGTTTCATAAATGATGAGTGCACAACTCCTTAGTGAAATTTTAAAATAAGTGTTTTAAGTTTTTAAGTTTAGCTCCATTTTAAACTAAATACAACTTTCAGAAGGCTAGTAAGGTAATACTTGTTTCTGCAACCTGTTTAAAAGCCCTTTGCATGCATTTCACTCAAGGAGTTAAAACAGGACTAGCTCATCTGCAAAAACTTGAACCTTGGAATAATTGTGTTCTCATGTGTGTGTGGAAGGATCCTTCGAGCAATCAAAAAAATAATAAAATTGTTAACATTTATACATTTTGAAAATACTGCATATCTCTCCTACATATATATTGAGGGAAATAGCAAATCAGTGCCTGTCACCACAGTGCTGACATATATGTTAGGTGTATAGAGGCACACAAACATGCAGCAGTAATTTGTGGGTCATACATTTATTTTGACTTTATAACCCACATGCCACCAAAAATAAAAGCAAACTTGATCTTATACATGCTTTTAAAATAATGATGTATTTTTATCAAGTTGAAATATGCATTATTCGTTTACTTATACATTGTACAATGATTTTATTTAATATTTATTCCCTGGACTGACAGAATAATGATTGATCATGTTTGAAGCCATAAATTGACAAAAAATGTTTCACAAATATGTACAAATATATTTTAAGACATTTATTATTATTATCGTCTATTTATATAACGCAAATCATATTACACTGGACTGCTTAATAGTGAACAAATAGATTCAACAGCATGTTAATAATTTGAAAAGGGCAACCACTGGGAAAGGGATTTCAGACTTAATAAAAACCGTCTACTATGTGTAAATCAGTATACTATTTATGTAAATAGTGAATAGAGCTAATATATAGTGACACAGCTTATGTCTATATAATAGAGATATAGAGATTTGTTTTTTAAATATGGGCAGAGGCATTTCTGCCATGAGACAGGTGAACAATTTCCTTAGGTGATAGAATGCCAGAGGTTGGCGAGGGTAGGGAACCATATCTATACTTTGCTATTTAAAACACAAATTAGTAACAGTAGGGTTTTTTTGGGCCAGGTCATGTGTTTAACAAACTCAATGTTGCACCCCACATTGTTAAAAGCTTGCACATTTAAAACAGTGCTGTGATTTTTTATATGCTAATAATTATTTTTACCAATGCTGTTCAATACAAACATTATTAGCGGCCACACACTATCTATACCCTCTTTAAATCCATTGGGCCTGATTTCAAGTTAAATGTAAAATTGCGACTTTTGCATAGATACAAACATATGTCCGTACACTTACCTTTTTTGATGTATTTAAGGACATGCATGTCTTAAGATGTGTGCAACTTTAAATGTAGCCATCAACCCGCCAACTTGCTCTATACCTACAAGTCCTGCAAAGTCTCCTAAAAGGCGTATCTTAAAGATGCATCTAAGTCAGTATCGGACACTTTTTTAACTGGTGTGGTTGACTTACGTCTGCACGCTCTTACTGTGCTAAACTTGCACACCCCTGACCAGGCGCGGGCTGGCAGGTTTTGGCCCGGGGGGCGCATAGGCGGCCGCATCACGTGACACGCGATGCGGCCGTCTGTGCGCTGACGCGGCCGCCGGTGATATTGATGAATTATTTCATCCACAGGGGGGGGGGTGGGGGGAGACGGCCGGCCCGAACAGCCGTTAGACTGAGCGACCCGGGTGCCCGCTGCTCCCTGCCCCCCGGTCCAGCCCGCCTCTGCCCCTAACCCGCCTTTCCACAAGAAAGTGGACGTAAGTGCAAGATACATGCAACTCAAAATATGGCAATTTGTATGCATGCACAAGATGCATTTTTATGTGGTGCTGTTCAACTCTAAGTGAGGCCCATCTAAATGAGTGTTCTTATATACTTGAATTGTTTTTTACCTATTGATTTACATTTGTTTTAGTATGTCTTTTTTTACATTCCAAAACACAGCATTGTGCCCAATACAGCTTTGTGTAATATACACAAAATAGTACAGTTTGAAATCATTTTGGAATCAGTTACCCCTAAAACAAGGCTATTTCGTGGGCTTGGATAATAATGATAACAAATCCTTTTTTACAAATAAACAACTGCAGCGTGTTTTTATGCTATGGCCTTTGTGCAGCCTGTCCTTATGTAGTATTTAAGACACAATACCTTTTAAAAATAAAACATAATTTCATCTTTGCCAAGTTAGTATAATGAGCACATCCTGTACTGCATCTGACCCTTTGTCTAATCTATTAGGTTAAAATGTTCTTTTCAGCATGGGATTTGTGTTCACATACAATTTTACTCTCTAAAATTGTTCCTGTTTGCTTTGCCGTGCATCACAAGCCCATAATCACTCTGCTGCTAGGCAGCCAGTTAAGCTCTGTATTATAATAGGAAGGCTATGCATTCTCTTTTTATTTTAACACTTTCTAAAATAACTGTACAAGTAAACCTGAAAGAAATTATTATGCAACGTTAGAAAGTTAACTTATCATAAATTCATAATAGTTAAAGATATGGAAAGAATTAAGCAGGAAGTACAGCGATTTGATGAAACACTTCAAGCAATCCTCTGCCAATATTAAAACTTTTTATAATGGCAATATATGTTAGAGACCCAAAGGGTCAAGGTAGTATTTTATACTACTTACCTGTCTTTTTTGTTTATTCGTCAGGCTGAGAGTATCAAACTGTACCTGGAAAGGAAAGCTCCTCTCACTACGAAAGGCAGATAAGTATGCTGCTTGAGCTGTGGATTTGAATCCCACTGACATAGGGTAGGTGACTATAGAGTAGGGATGTGCACCGGCGACTTTTGAGGTCTCGTGTTTTGTGTTTTGGATCTGGATTTTCATTATTTTTGGGGTTCGGATTTGTCTCGCAAAACACTTGACGAAAGGTCTCGGTTCGGATTTAAGGTTTTGGATTCAGATTTTTTTTGAAAAAAACATAAAAAGTTTAAAAATCAAGTTTTTGGGCTTATTTTCACTCCTACGCTATTATTAACCTCAATAACATTCAATAACAAGCATTTCCACTAATTTACAGTGTATTCTGAACACCTCAAAATATAGTTATTAGTCCAAAACGTTGCAACGAGGTATCTTTCTGGACTGCGTAGTGGAGTGGTCCCCACAATATAATAAGAAAACCATCAACTGGTATGAATCGCACCGAATAAAGTACCTGGACTGCGTAGAGGAGTGGTTCACCACAATATATATTAAAAACCCTGAACTTGTATGATTCGCACCAATAAATGTATCTGGACTGCGTAGAGGAGTGGGTCACCACAATGTATATAATAAGAAAACCATCAACTTGTATGATTCGCACCAATAAATGTATCTGGACTGCGTAGAGGAGTGGGTCACCACAATATATATTAAAAACCCTGAACTTGTATGATTCGCAGCAATAAATGTATCTGGACTGCGTAGAGGAGTGAGTCACCACAATAAATATAATAAGAAAACCATCAACTTGTATGATTCGCACCAATAAATGTACCTGGACTGCGTAGAGGAGTGGGTCACCACAATAATATATATTAAAAACCCTGAACTTGTATGATTCGCAGCAATAAATGTATTTGGACTGCGTAGAGGAGTGAGTCACCACAATATATATAATAAGAAAACCATCAACTTGTATGATTCGCACCAATAAATGTACCTGGACTGCGTAGTGGAGTGGTCCCCACAATATAATTAAAAAAACCTTCAACTGGTCTCATTTCCACAAAACAGATGGCGGACACCGGATGGACTTCCAAAAAACCAACATACATGTTAACTGTTACGGTCTTCAACCACATTTGCACTCAGGGAACTTTGGCGTACTAATCTAAACATAGTTGGTCCCCACAATATGAAAAAAAAAACAATTGATCTGAATTCCACCAAACAAGTATCTTGACTGCGTAGTGAAGTGGCCCCGGTACCCAATTTGGTACCGGGGCCACATTATAATTTAAAAAAAATTCAACTGGGCTCAATTAAACAAAACAGATGGCGGACACCGGATGGACGTCTAAAACCAACATAGCTGTTAACTGTTAAGGGCGCACTTCCTCTTTTTTGTGACTGCACAAAGAATTAACCTAGTAATATAAATGGCAGTTATTTTTTTTTTTAATATAGAAAGAAAAAAGTTAGTAATAGAAATGGCAGTTCCTCTTTTTTGGTACTGCACAAATAGTGATTATTTGGATTTCTATAATTAGTAATAAACTATTATTACTAATAAATAATTAACAATGAATTGTCTGCATCAGATCCCCTCTCCACTAGGAGTAAAATAGAAAACTATTCAGCCGTTATATACTCTAGAATATAAATAGAAATTGAGAAAGGCAATTTGGTGTCTGTCTGCATCATAATCATCAACATCCTCCTCAGCGCCAGCTACATCAATATCCTCATCCCGGTGTACAACATTCACACCTTCATTAGCCAAATCTGTAATTGTACTGCGGGTGATCCTTCCAGCATATGCAGAGGGCGTGCTGCAAATGGTGGAAGGAGCCACCTCTTCCCGTACAGTGATGGGAAGGTCAGGCTTCGCAACCACCAACACCCTTGGACTCGTCTTGAGGATTTGTGATAATTTCTCTTTAGAAGGCAGAGTTGTTTGCTGTTTTGTTGCTGACAGCATAACTCTCTTCAATTTTTTGGAGGGGGGGGAGGAGGAGGAGGGATAAGATCCGTGGGTGAAGCTGAACCACTAGTCATGAACACGGGCCAGGGCCTAAGCCGTTCCTTGCCACTACGTGTCGTAAATGGCATATTGCCAACTTTACGTTTCTCCTCAGATGATTTTAAGTTTCTCTTTTTGCTACTTTTTCTTAACTTGGGCTTTTTGGATTTTACATGCCCGGTACTACGAGATTGGGCATCGGGCTTGGAAGACGACGTTGATGGCATTTCATCGTCTATGTCATGACTAGTGGCAGCAGCTTCAGCATTAGGAGGAAGTGGGTCTTGATCTTTCCCTACTTTATCCTCCAAATTTTTGGTCTCCATTATATGTAGCACAAGATACTGCAGAATGTGTGAACTTGGTAATATTGCAGTACCAATGGACTTATACTGCTGGATTGGTTTTGCAAATTTGGTTATAATTACTTTTTTTAAAAAAAATTTTATTTTAATATTTTTTATAACTTTTTTTTTATTTTTTAAAAACTTGGGAATAATGGGGAAATAACTATGCCCTTAGAAGCACAGAGCACAGGACACAGCACCACTGGACTGAACAGGACACAGCGCAGGACCCAGCAGCACTACTGAACTCAGCAGGACAGAGCACAGGACACAGCACCACTGGACTGATACTGCAGAATGTGTGAACTTTGTAATATTGCAGTACCACTGGACTTTTACTGCTGAATGTGTGAACTTGGTAATGTTGCAGTACCAATAGGCTTATACTGCTGGATTGGTTTTGTAAATTTGGTTATAATTATATTTTTTTTTTAAATTTTTTTTTTTACTTTTTTTTTATTTTTTAAAAACTTGGGAATAATGGGGAAATAACTATGCCCTTAGAAGCACAGAGCACAGGACACAGCACCACTGGACTGATACTGCAGAATGTGTGAACTTTGTAATATTGCAGAACCACTGGACTTTTACTGCTGAATGTGTGAACTTGGTAATATTGCAGTACCAATGGGCTTATACTGCAGGATTGGTTGTGCAAATTTTGTTGTAATGAAAAAAAAATGTAATTAGTTTTTTGTATTTTTTTTAAATAACTTTTTTTTATTTTTTGAAAACTTGGGAATATTGGGGAAATAACTATGCCCTCAGAAGGACAGAGCACAGGACACAGCACCACTGGAATGAGCACAGCACAGCACAGCACAGAACTTAACTGAACAGCACAGAATTTAACTAAACAGCACGAGATATAGCAGGACAGAGGACCACCTAACACACCCTCCCTCTACCCTGATCAATGCCCGAGTGAAGATGGCGGCGACTAGCGGGGAATTTATAGGATCCGAGTATCGCGAGATCCGACAACGGGATTATGAGTCAGAGCCTCAGTTTCAGATTTGAATTTGGCGCCAATACCCGGATCTGTCTCGGATCCGACTCGGATCGGCAACGTTCGGGTGGGCTCGGATTTCAGAAATCCGAGTGCGCTCATCTCTACTATAGAGTGTGGCTAATAATTGATTCAAAATCGGTAGGGAATATAAATTACAACCATGTCTCTAAGTCTATAACACTGTCAGACATTCCCTGGATTCAAAGGAAGCTTTGGCCTAAACAGGAGAAAAGATTCCAATGGCAAGTGTGGTGGTGCAGAGATTGTTGAACAAGGTTACAGATGTAGCTGGGAATGTCTGTAGTCTAAGCAGAAGTTATAGAAGTCCATGGGGGATCAGAGAGCTAGGAAGATAGTCAGGGATATCTGAGATAATATACAAGGATCAGAATTCAGAGAAATGATGGACTACGGCTTATAGACAGGAAGTGGGCGGTAAGCTGAACTGAGAATGCTCAGGCAGATTCTCTAGAATATAAGTTGAGATAAGCACCTGCTGATGTAGAACTCCAGACAGCACCACTACTCCCAAGCCCAGTACCACTTCTCCCATCCACAATGTTGCACAACATATTTAGTGGTAGGGTTATGCCCAGGCCTCTAGTATGGGGCCTTTCCCCAAATCCAGGACTGGTTACAGTATATCCTGTTTATGAAATGTGTAATGGTAATAATTGTAAAGCTACTGTTGAGTGTAATGGGAAGCAAGGGGCAGTGAGCTTAATAATTTGTGAGAATTGAAAGAATGAATGCATTAGATGATTGGCAGTGATGGCAGATTTTGGGTTTGTCATTAACTCTAGCTCCTGGCAAAACAAAGTGAAAGAGAAGGTCGAAATTGTTATAGTTTTCACAACCAGAGATTATTTACCAGCTGTGGTAATATGGTAATGTTGGCAATGACAGAAATTAAGGTGGATAGGCAATACAACTTATTATTTAACTATTATTTACATGTTGACCCTGATTCATTAAGGAAAGTAAGACAAAAAAATAAGTAACTTTGAACCCGGACAAGACCATGTTGCAATACAAGGGGTGCAAATTAGTTTATTATTAAGCACATACGGAAAATAATAGCTGTTTTTTCATTGATGACACAAATACTTGATAGCTTTATTTGTACACTGACATTTAAAGTTGATCTAGGACATTCCCTACCCCAATTATATATCTGTGCCCACATTTTAACTTTACCTCCCCCTCCAATGCAACATGGTTTTGCCAAGGTGCAAAGTTACTCAATTTTTTGCTTTACTTTCCTTAATGAATCAGGCCCATTGTGTTCAAACATACTATAACCAAGTTATGCCTCTAATGTATTATTTAACAACTAATATAACCAAGAATGCTCCCCCAAGTGTATATCGCTTTCTATAATGATGCTCTGGTAAACTTACAGACCAGCACTTCAACAGGTGACGGGGCCAGATAACCTTTTTGCTTCAACCCACTTATTTGAGAATATGTAGAGGACAGAAGAATCTAGCGAAAGAGGCAGTTTGTAACAGCAAAGTCCAGCAAAGAGACAAACTGAGGAAGCAGGTTCACTCAGCAGGAGTCAGGGGGCATAAATATGTAGGCATTTTTGCTGTCAAAGTCTGAATTAGTAATAATTACATGGTTTGTAGATATAGAAATGATGAAAGTTTCAGTATTTATGTTTTATAGTGTCTCCAACACCAATTCTAAAGTTTATGTTATTTTGGGAATACGACGACAGGGACATTCCAATTACCGCCTCGGGCAGCACTCCCATTCCTGATCCCTGGCATTGTATGTGTGAAGCATTTTGACATCATCTGTCTGTGTATTCTCTGGATTCTGTTCTTGTCTTTCTGAGATTTTACTTCACAGAGGTCATCTTTATAGGGATATATTGTCATTTTTCTCTCCCATAGCTAATAATTATTTTTGTTCACCTATGCTCAGTGATGTGCCTAGCCAGACTGAGTCCTCTTCAATACAGGATTCATCCGAGGAATCCTGCAGCGGTACGCCTACTACAGCCACTGCTGCTGTTGCTGCTGGTAGTCGGTCATCTTCCCAGAGGGGAAGTCGTAAGACCGCTACGTCTTTCACCAAACAATTGACCGTCCAACAGTCATTTGCCATGAGCACCAAGTATGACACTAGTCATCCTATGGCAAAGCGGATAACTGCGTCAATAACTGCAATGTTGGTGTTAGATGTGCGTCCGGTGTCCGCCATCAGTGGAGTGGGATTTAGACGGTTGATGTAGGTATTGTGTCCCCGGTACCAAATCCCGTCGAGATTCCACTTCACTAGGCAGGCGATACCAAAGATGTACAGAGAAGTACGAACAAGTGTCCTCAGTGCTCTGAAAAATGTGGTTGTACCCACTGTCCACTTAACCACGGACATGTGGACGAGTGGTTCAGGGCAAACTAAGGACTATATGACTGTGACAGCCCACTGGGTAGATGCATCACCTTCCACAGCAACAGCAGCAGCAGCATCAGTAGCAGCATCTCCACAACGGCTGCTCGTGCCAAGGCAGGCAACATTGTGTATCACAGGTTTTAGTAAGAGGCACAACGCTGAAAACCTCTTAGAAAAACTGAGGGAAATAATCTCGGAGTGGCTTACCCCACTTAGACTCTCCAGGGGATTTGTGGTGTCAGACAACGCCAGTAACATTGTGCGGGCATTACATATGGGCAATTTCCAGCACGTCCCATGTTTTGCCCACACCGTTAATTTGGTGGTGCAGCATTACCTCAAGAGTGACAGGGGTGTGCAGGAGATGCTTGCGGTGGCCCGCAAAATTGCTGGACACTTTCGGCATTCTGCCAGTGCCTACCGCAGACTCGAGCAACATCAAAAAAGTCTGAACCTGCCCTGCCATCACCTCAAACAAGAGGTTGTGACGCGCTGGAACTCCACCCTCTATATGCTGCAGAGGATGGAGGAGCAGAAAAAGGCCATTCAAGCCTACACAGCCACCTACGACATAGGAAAAGGAGTGGGGATGCGCCTGAGTCAAGCGCAGTGGAGACTGATTTCCGTGTTGTGCAAGGTTCTGCAGCCATTTGAACTTGCCACACGAGAAGTCAGTTCTGACACTGCCAGCTTGAGTCAGGTCATTCCCCTGATCAGGCTGTTGCAGAAGCAGCTGGAGAAAGTGAGGGAGGAGCTGGTAAACCATTGCGATTCCACCAAGCATGTAGCTCTTGTGGATGAAGCCCTTCGTACGCTTTGCCAGGATCCGAGGGTGGTCACTCTTTTAAAGTCAGAGGAATACATTCTGGCCACCGCGCTCGATCCTCGGTTTAAAGCGTATGTTGTGTCTCTGTTTCCGGCGGACACAAGTCTACAGAGGTGCAAAGACCTGCTGGTCAGGAAATTGTCCTCTGAAGAGGACCGTGACATACCAACAGCTCCACCTTCATATTCTTCCACACCTGTGGCTGCGAGGAAAAAACTCAGTTTTCCTAAAAGACCCGCTAGCGGGGATGCAGACAACATCTGGTCCGGACTGAAGGACCTGCCAACCATTGCAGACATGTCTACTCTACTGTCGCTGCATTGGATGCTGTCACAATTGAAAAAATGGTGGAGGATTATTTTGCTGACACCATCCAAATAGACATGTCAGACGGTCCATATTGTTACTGGCAGGAAAAAAGGCAGTTTGGAAGCCCCTGTACAAACTGGCTCTATTTTACCTGAGTTGTCCCCCCTCCAGTGTGTACTCGGAAAGAGTTTTTAGTGCAGCTGGTAACCTGGTCAGTGAGCGGCGTAGGAGGTTACTTCCTCAGAACGTTGAAAAAATGATGTTCATAAAAATGAATTATCAATTCCTCAATCAAGTACAGCACTGCACTCCAGATAATACAGAGGGACTGTGGTTGTGGAGTCCAGCGGGGACGAACTGATAATGTGTGAGGATGAGTCAGTACACACTGAAGGGGGCCAGGAATCAGAGGATGAGGATGAGGATGACATCTTGCCTCAGTAGAGCCAGTTTAGTTTGTACAGGGAGAGATTAATAGCTTTTTTTGTGTGGGGGCCCAAACAAACCAATCATTTCAGCCACAGTAGTTTGGTAGGCCCTGTCGCTAAAATGATTGGTTTGTTAAAGTGTGCATGTCCTATTTCAACAACATCAGGGTGGGTGGGAGGGCCCAAGGACAATTCCATCTTGCAACTCTTTTTTTGGCATTATGTGACCGTTCAACAGTCGTTTGCCATGAGCACAAAGTAAAACAAAATTAAAACAAATTAAACCAAAAGTATAATATAACTTATAAACACTACACTTGAAAGCTTGAGCCTTTAAATGAAAAAGTCACTCTTCATTGCACAAAGATTTGCAACAGGGACATATTTTTTTATTCCCAAAGTCAACAAATAACACTTCGACCCTGTCTGTCTTTGACATACTTGATGGGATCTCAATGATGAATGCTCTGTACCATGGTTGTCGAAAACAAGAGGTATTGACATGCTAGTACTACTGTAGTGTTTATAACTTATAAACACTACACTTGAAAGCTTGAGCCTTTAAATGAAAAAGTCACTCTTTATTGCACGAAGATTTGCAACAGGGACAGTTTTATTGTTCACAAAGTCAACAAATAACACTTCGACCCTGTCTGTCTTTGACATACTTGATGGGATCTCAGTGATGAATGCTCTGTACCATGGTTGGAGGAGGTATTGTGGCCCCGGTACCAAATTGGGTACCGGGGCCACTCCACTACGCAGTCCAGAAACCTACCTCGGTGCAACGTTTTGGAGTAAAAACAATATTGTGAGGTGTGAGGTGTTCAGAATAGACTGGAAATTAGTGGAAATGATTGTTATTGAATGCTATTGAGGTTAATAATAGCGTAGGAGTGGAAAACAACCAAAAAAACAGGATTTTAGCGCTTTTTATGCTTTTTAAAAAATAAATCAGAACCCAAAACCCGAAATCAGAACCAAAACCTTTCGTCAGGTGTTTTGGCAAGACAAATCAGAACCCAAAACCTCAAGCTAATCAGAACCCAAAACCCAAAACCCAAAACACTAAAAGTGCCCGGTGCACACCCTTAATTGAAAGATCAATTGCTTTGTTCTTTATACAAAATCCTCAGCCTATACCTGCCAAAATGTGCACCAAACACCCGATAAATAAACATTCTTAGTATAAATTTTGATCAAACTGTGAATTACCACCTACAATGACAATGTGGCCGGGCTAAAACAAGGACTGTGCAAGCAGGGTGATCAACTAGGGCAAAAGCTTGAGGGGTGGGCAATGGCTGCCCACTATTTGGCCATGCTGCAGACCCCAGCTATGTATGATTGCTGTGATGCCACAGGGCAGCATAGTATTTGAACACCTGCACGACAACCAGGGCCGGATTAGGCCAATGTAGGTCCCTGGCTGGGCTAAGTGTACTGTTAGGCCCCCCTGCAGCCGATTCATCTCCTTCCCCCCCATCAGCCCTAATATATCACCTCTGCTCCTTGTCTTCCCCCTGTCTCCTGGTCCTCTCCTTTTCGCTGCAGGCTCCAGGCGGCTCTTCTTTCTTTTTGCCCTCTCAGTGCAGGAGCTGCCTCTGTGCACTGCTCAGTGTGGACAGGTCATGTGAGATCATAGTCTCACGACACCTCCTCACTAAGCAGCTGGACTGCACTCCGCGCCACCAATGACAGCAGCTGGGCAGCTAACAGTATATCAGATTTGTTGTTAGTTGCCTAACAGGATGGAATGGGAGGGTAATGGTAATGGCTGCACATATAATGAGAGTTGGGGTAACCCGATAGCCAGCCTCTGTTATGAGAAAAAACAAAACAATAATTGAATGCTGCCCACTAAAAATCTTTGTTAGTGCCCCCCAGCTGCCTGGGGGGGTGGTGGGGGGTAGCTTGTGAAGGGTAGAGAAGGGGTTGGAGAAAACAAGGAAGTGAGAGGGCTGGAGAGAACAGGGGGGAGTGGTGGCTGAAGAAAATGGGGGGTGGCTGTAGAAAATGGGGGGGTGCTGGAATGAATGGGGGGGAGACTAGGGTTCTAGTGAGAACGGGGTTGAAGGGGAGAGAGGACTGAGGAGAACAAGAGGGGCATTCAGGAGTCTAGGAGTTGGAGAGATAGGTGGATTTTCTTTGTGGTACATAAATATATGGTCCATAAATAATATAAAACATAATAAGTAATTAAATAGAATTATAAGAAACAAATCAGTAATATATTCAGGAGGCAAAGTGTTCATTAGCAATAATAATCTCTATTAAGTATGGGAAATTTGTAAGCCGTTAATTTTATGTTGGGGCTGGGTGGATAGGTCTGTTTATTAAACGAGAAAGTTATTAATTTAATGTTGGGCTAGCGGGGGGAGAAATATGTCTGTTTATTAAATGGGAATGCTATTAATTTAATGTTGGGAGTATGGGGAAATAGATCTACATAATAAATGGGAATGCTATTAATTTAATGTTAGAGCTGGTTGGGAAGGAGGCCTATTTTTTAAATATGAATATGATTAATTACATTTTAGGGCTAATTGGGTGGAAGGAGGCCTGATATTTGAACAATAAAAAAAGCTATTGATTTAATGTCTGGCTGGTTGGGGGTGTAGCTAGATTGTTTATTCAGTGGTCAGCTTTACAGAAGCCGAATAATCTCATTTTCAAACATGGACCCAATATTCCAGGATCTGGCCAAGCAGCAACTGAGCTTAAGATACCCGCAGATGCACTAGGTAGTCAAAGCTAAACAAATGGGAGATTACAGCACAGAGTTGGTGAATAGTTGGAGAATAGTCTTGTGCTTGTAGAGGGTTAGGCACTCACCCATAGTAGGATGGCTACGCCTCCCCATCTAATCCTCCAAAGATACAGAGAGGTTCGGGGTCGGGAATCCTTTCTTGCCCAGTGCACTAAAATATCTGATTACAGCTCTTCTGGATGCCCTCATTCAGATGGGTACTTACACTAATCCTGTTATGTAATTGAAATGTTAGTTTAAGTATGCATCTGAATGAGGCCACCTTATCAAGTTAGATGGGCATTCATAGTTTGATCAGATTGTGCACTAAGAACCTCATGTTTATTTTATACATTATTTAGCAATGTTACAAAGCCTAATATACAAGTGAGTCTTATTGTGATTAGTTTCTATCTAGTGTCATTTATCTGAAGTGTGCTCCTACATTTTGTCCTGTATTTGGCAAAGTCAGTCACAGCAGTTATTCACGTTTATATACATTTGTCAAATTTATATGTACATTTTTCTATTTCCTGTATATGTATAGTGTAACAACAGTTTAAAATGATATGTAAACATTTTAGAAATGTATATTTTCAAACACACAAAATTATTGGATAATGTATACAAATATGTGTACATTACAATATGTGAAAAGCGTGAAACCAGATGGCTCCTCGCACAGGTTTTCTGAAGCACTTTGACGTTTATTTTATTTCTCAAGATGGATAAACACTCTTGGCAGTGTGTTCAAACTTTCACAGCAATAAACATAAATCAATAGCCCTCAACTCTGGCTATAACAGTTAGGTCCCTAACTGGTCACTGGCCACTTTTTGGCACCAGTTTCCCACACACACACAGATTAAAACCAGCTTTTTAAGCTTTCTGTCAGACCTCATCATCATCATCATCATTTATTTATATAGCGCCACTAATTCCGCAGCACTGTACAGAGAACTCATTCACATCAGTCCCTGCCGCATTGGAGCTTACTATCACACGCCGTGTGTACGGGCAGCACACCCGACACCCGGCAGACTTACCTGGCTCCGGCGCTCCGCTCCGTCCTGGGCGCCGCCATCTTGGATTCGGGTCTGCGCATGCGCAGACCTGACGGCTTCTTTAAAACCTCTATTCTCCTCTCATTGGTGAATTCTAATGGCGCTTAGTTTAAAAGGCACTTCCTCCTTACCTACAGTGCCTGTTCTTTGAGTCACCTCCTGGTGATAGAAGTGGCTTCCTGTTATCTTCCAGCTATTCTCTTCCATCCTAGTCTGCAGAGCTGACGCTCATCTCCGGACATCGTCCCTACGTTTGTCTACAGAGCTGACGCTCATTCTACTGAACCTTTTACCACATAGTGGTCTGCAGAGCTAACGCTCATTCTACTGAACCTTTTACCACATAGTGGTCTGCAGAGCTAACGCTCATTCTACTGGACTCTCCACCACATAGTGGCCTGCAGAGCTGACGCTCACCTCCGCACATCGTCCCTACGTTTGTCTACAGAGCTGACGCTCATTCTACTGAACTTTTTACCACATAGTGGTCTGCAGAGCTGACGCTCACCTCCGCACATCGTCCCTACGTTTGTCTACAGAGCTGACGCTCATTCTACTGAACTTTTTACCACATAGTGGTCTGCAGAGCTAACGCTCATTCTACTGGACGCTCCACCACATAGTGGTCTGCAGAGCTGACGCTCATCTCCGGACATCGTCCCTACGTTTGTCTACAGAGCTGACGCTCATTCTACTGAACTTAACACCACATAGTGGTCTGCAGAATTACACCGAACTGCATCATCTTCTTTGCCTTTACTTATTATATTTAACACTCTTACTACGGTACATCTGCCGAGTCTCTTCGTAAGAACCGTGACAGTAAGAACAGGCCAAATAACGTTGTCATTAATATGACAGAATCTAACGTGCAACCCTCTGCTGAGGATATACTTCAGCACTTGCTCGACCGGGTAGAGCAACAAGATGTGGTCCAACAACAGCTATTACAGGGCTTCCAGAGTCTTGCTGTTCATTTTGACTCACTACAAGCATCACCACCTGTTCAAGCGGCCAGCTCACCGGCACCTGTTCCCACTGCTGCTTCCAATTCGTCTCTTCGGATTCCAACTCCTTCCAAATTTGATGGAGATCCTGCCACCTGCCGTGGGTTCTTGAACCAGTGTTCAATACAATTTGAACTCCAACCACAGAATTTTCCTACCCAGCGCTCAAAAGTAGCATACCTAATATCCTTGCTCTCTGGTCAAACTTTAGCCTGGGCATCACCTCTCTGGGAACTTGATGATCCGATCCTGGCGGACAGTGCTGCCTTTATTGCCGCTTTTCGCAGGATTTTTGACGAACCAGGAAGGGTTACTTCTGCAGCATCTAGTATTCTTCGCCTGCGTCAAGGATCTCGCTCAGTGGCCCAGTATGTTATTCAATTTCTAACATTGTCGTCAGAGTTACGGTGGAACAACGAAGCATTGGTAGCCACCTTCTGGCAGGGGCTATCTGACAAAATCAAGGACGCTTTGGCTTCTCAAGAACTCCCCACTACTTTAATTGCCATGATCTCGCTATGTAACCATGTGGATCTACATTTCCGCGAAAGATCTTCAGAGAAGGATTCCTCTTGGCGTAGTTTCGCCAGACTCGCACCTCGGTTCACTCATCCGGTAACAATGGAGGAACCCATGCAAATTGGGCGCTCTCGATTAACTCCAGAGGAACGTGATAGAAGATTAAGGAATAAGTTGTGCCTTTATTGTGCGGATCCGGATCATCTACTGAATGCCTGCCCCAAGAGGTCGGGAAATGCCAGACCCTAACCTGCTCCGGAGAGGTCAGATTAGGGCTTTCCAAAACCTCTCCCTCCTTTGGTGTTCCTAATGTCTGCTCCTTCCCTATTACCCTTCACAGTCCCTGTGGTCCCATTCACACTTCTGCTATGCTGGACTCTGGAGCAGCCGGAAATTTTATCTCTTTCTTTTTAATTTCGCAGGTTTCTATACCAACTGTACCATTAGAAATTCCTGTTTCCATCACGGCCATCGACGGCTCCCATATAGCTAATGGTACCGTGAAAACCCGGACCAAACCCATCGTCCTTCAAATAGGAGCATTACATCGAGAAATAATTACCTTTCACGTGCTGCCGTCTACTACTACTCCCGTCATCCTGGGTCTACCATGGCTTCAGCAGCACTCCCCTCAACTTGACTGGTTCACCTCGCAGATTCTGTCTTGGGGCCCTACTTGTCGCCTGAAATGTTTGACTCAGGTCCAATCTATTGGCTCCATTTCTACTTCCTCTAATACCAAAGTCTCCATTCTGCCCAAGCAATATCATTCCTTTTTAGAAGTTTTTGACAAGCTTCGCTCTGAGCATCTGCCGCCTCATCGCTCGTGGGACTGTCCCATTGAACTGCAGTCGGGCAAAATACCTCCTCGAGGTCGAGTGTATCCACTCTCCATACCTGAGACCTCTTCCATGTCAGAATATGTTAAAGAAAACCTCTCCCGAGGCTTTATCCGACCCTCCTCATCACCGGCGGGAGCAGGGTTTTTCTTTGTTAAGAAATAAGATGGATCGTTAAGACCTTGCATCGATTACCGTGGGTTAAATGCCATTACAGTCAAAAACCGATACCCCATTCCGCTTATCACCGAACTGTTTGATCGCATCAAAGGAGCTAAGATCTTCACCAAGCTAGACCTGCGGGGCGCTTATAATCTCATCCGGATCAGAGCAGGAGACGAATGGAAGACGGCTTTTAATACCCGCGATGGGCATTACGAATATCTTGTAATGCCCTTTGGGCTGTGCAACGCCCCCGCCGTGTTTCAGAGTTTTATCAATGAGATATTTAGAGATCTTCTCTACCTCTGTGTCGTGGTATATCTACACGATATTTTGGTTTTCTCTCCTGACATCACCTCTCACTGTAAGCATGTGAAAGAAGTTCTTTCCAGATTACGACGTCATCAACTCTTTTGCAAACTGGAGAAGTGCTTCTTCGAGCTCCCTCAGATGCCGTTTCTGGGTTACATCGTCTCTGGATCCGGATTACAAATGGACCCAGATAAAGTCAAAGCAATTTTAGAATGGCCTCTTCCCCTTGGGCTGAAACCTATTCAACGTTTCCTCGGATTCGCCAACTACTATAGGCGCTTCATCCAGGGCTACTCTACCATCGTGGCACCTATTGTGGCTCTAACTCGAAAGGGTTCCAACCCTAAATCCTGGTCTTCAGCTGCGATCGAGGCCTTTGACTTCTTGAAAAAAGCTTTCGTCTCTGCACCTATCCTCCAACAACCGGATGTTTCCTCTCCGTTCTTTCTGGCGATTGATGTCTCCAATATGGGCATCGGGGCCGTCCTTTCACAGAAATCTCCTCGGAACCAATTCCATCCGTGTGCCTTTTTCTCTAGAAAATTCCTCCCTGCTGAGAGGAACTACACCATAGGGGATAAGGAATTGTTGGCAATCAAAGCAGCACTAGCGGAATGGCGACATCTCCTTGAGGAAGCACTACATCCAGTGACTATCTTCACGGACCATAAAAACTTGCTCTACCTCCAAACCGCGCAGTGCTTGAACTATTTACCACTCTTACTACGGTACATCTGCCGAGTCTCTTCGTAAGAACCGTGACACTTACAGTCTAAATTCCCTAATATAGACACACAATCACACACAGACACAGATAGAGATTAGGGTCAATTTTGATAGCAGCCAATTAACCTACCAGTATGTTTTTGGAGTGTGGGAGGAAACCGGAGCACCCGGAGGAAACCCACGCAAACACAGAGAGAACTTACAAACTCCACACAGATAAGGCCATGGTCGGGAATCGAACTCATGACCCCAGTGCTGTGAGGCAGAAGTGCTAACCATTAGGCAACTGTGCTGCCCTTGCTCTGGCTGACTCTTTAAGTGATTAGACCAGGTGCTGCAACCTTAGGATGTGGTTTCCCAGGGAAACCACCACTCTTTCCTCTAGTAGAAGGTGGCAAAGTGTCCCAATTGTCACATATATTAGTTAGAAATATTAGAAACATGTGAAATGCAAATGCTATGCTTCTGTACCATATGAAGCTAAACCTGTATATTACAGCTAAATATTGTTGTTTTTTAAAATTAAAAAAAGAAATGTTTTAATACATGAAGTAATACAAATTTTTCAATCCAAATTTCATACTCCATATTTGATTGATAATAATTGCCCATGTGTCATGCAAATGTATGTTATTGTTTCAAAGTATATTATTATTTTTATACAACAAATATTCTTATTTGGTCTATGAGTAAAATATTACACATAACTGGGAATTAGCAAGCATCCCTGTTAATATTAAAGTATTTTTTACATACCGCTTATTTCTGCAAAGCGCATGCAGATGCCATCTGTAGAGGTTGCTTTATGGCCTCTGGAGTTGGCGGCTGGATTGAGCTATGCGCAACTTGTGGAGGATTTTCTTGAAGCCACCCAGTAGACTTTAGAATTACAGGGCATTGAATTATTCTGCCTGGTGGGATGTATTTATCCATGTATTTGATGAGAAGCAATAGATCTACTTTGAAGAAATTTTTTGTGCTCATCTTCCACTTGACAATTTCTTTCAAATTAAAAAAAAATGCAAGATAGTGATTGGATGACATGCATCACAAGAGTGTGCATCGTGTTGTCATTATGCAGACATAGCAATGCCGGCATGGACCCACAAAATCCCTCAACAGACATGGAAGTCTGTACCTTGATGATGTGTTTTGTGGTGTATGGCCTTGGCTAAAAACTAGAACTTTATAATACAATACTTGTTAGAAAATTGCAACTAAAGCCAATGGCAGCCCGAGCCATAGGTGCAAATGGTATAGGAGAGACTGAGCTGACTCAACAGGTACCAGAGGGGACACCACCTACCTCTGTTGCTACAACCACCACAGCTAGGGTCACCTGTAGCCAGGAGTGCCATCAATTAAAAGGGCAAGGTGGCATAAAAGCAACAACAAAATAGACACAAGTAAAATTAAACTTTTTTGCTTGTTCATTTTAAAACAAATGTGTCAAAAGTAACAAATATCTACTTACATATAAGTACAAAATCTCAACTGATTATGAGACAAGCATTATATGGGTAATATGCATTTTTTTTCCATTGGTACCCCTTGCATTGAAAAATATTATACACAAGTTAACCCGTGCATGATACTCATGCATTCTAGTCAAATCAAGCTACTTAAGGTGTTAAAAAGGTTCTTGTCATGCATTTGGGGCTAGGCCAGGCCTCCTCAGGGGAAGAGCGTTACTTCCCACCTGCTGGGCGGAGTTATACACTGACCTGCTAAATTCTTAGTGTGTGTGGAAAAAAAAAATCAGAAAGTTCTGAAATTTGGTATACTAAGATGTTTTTAATTTGTTAATTTAATTTGTTAATTGTTAAAAGTGTTTATAAAGATTTAAAAAAAATATATATATATTTCTTGAAGGAGAAGTGACAGTTGGGAGTGGTTGGTGGTTGAGGCCTGAGCTATGGCCCAAACGCATGACAAGAACCTTTTTAACACCTTAAGTAGCTTGATTTGACTAGAATGCATGAGTATCATGCACGGGTTAACTTGTATGTATATATATATATATATATATATATATATATATATACAGTATGACTAGCGCTACGGCGCTACTGCTATGACAGCACTACCAGTGCTGAGGGCATTGGCTAGCAGCACTATTTAAGGCCCTCTGACCTCACCTCCTGTGCCAGAGTTTCAGGTCCTTTCCTGTCCTCCAGCGTTCCAGTGTTCCTGAGTCTATCTGTTTCCTGACCCTTGCTTTCCTCCAGTTTATTGCCGTTTGCCTGTGACCATTGTGACCCGGATTGCCTTGACTACCCCTTTTGGATCTCCCGTTTGTACCTCGCTGTCAGAACGTTATTGACCCGGCTTTATTCACACCCCGCTCGGATTCTCCTTGTGTACCTACATTGCCCGCACCGTTGCCGAACCTGCCTGTCTGACAATTCTCCCATGCTTCGCTATCTGACTCGTGGAAGGACCGCGACCTGCGTGTTTCCTGCAGCTAAGCCCATACCTCCTTGCGGGGGTCCCTGGTGAACACCAGGGGCACGTTAGACTCCGCGCCTTCTTCCGAGTAGTGCCAACGATAGCAGGTACGCTATACTAGTCGTGACAGTAAACTCTGGCCATGACTACCGAAGGAACGGGGAAACCCTCAGCCCGGGACCTTCTCATTCATTTGGCTCAGCGAGTAGAACAGCAAGAAGCAGCCCAAGCACACCTCCTACAATGTGTTCAAGGTATCGCTACACGCTTCGACGCCTTACAAGGCTCCCTGCCTGCTGCTCCTGCCATTACCACCGCCCCAGGGGCGTCCTCTAGTGTGGTTACTGTATCCACCGCAACTTCTGGCATGCGTATCCCCACGCCTGAAAAATACGATGGAGATCCCAAGAAATGCAGGGGTTTCTTGAACCAGTGCTCCATCCAGTTTGAGTGCAATGCAGGAGCATTTCCTTCAGAGCGAACGAAGGTGGCGTTTATGATCTCCCTCCTGAGTGGTCAAGCACTAGCCTGGGCTTCGCCTTTGCGGGAAAATGGAGACCCTCTTCTTAATAACACCGGCTCCTTTATCGAAGCTTTCAGGAGAGTCTTCGATGACCCTGGGAGAGTAGCCTCTGCTGCCACCAGCTTGCTGAACCTGCGTCAAGGCAACTTATCGGTTGGGCAATATGCCATCCAGTTCCGGACCTTAGCGTCAGAGCTGAAATGGAACAACGAGGCGCTGGTCGCAACTTTTTGGCAAGGTCTAATCGACCGTATTAAGGACGAACTAATTTCTCGGGATCTTCCCTCTGATCTTGATACTCTAATTGCGCTATGTATCAAAGTAGACCTACGTTATCAGGAACGCACCCAGGAACGTCCGGTCTCTAAGCGGGTGGTTCCTCGTCTGGCTCCTCAATTTCAAAACCCAGTTTTGCCTATGGATGAACCCATGCAAGTAGGACGTTCCCGTTTATCCCCAGAAGAAAGAGAGAGGCGCTTCAGGCAGCGTCTCTGCCTTTACTGCGGCGATTCCGGACATGTTCTTAAGGTCTGTCCTAAGAGACCGGGAAACCCGTCCTCCTAAACGGTAGCAGGGAGGCCGGTTTAGGAGTATCCACAGTTGCTCCCTACTCAAAAAACACCCCTGAGCTTCTTATGGCAGTCACCCTGAGCACCCCTAGAGGTCCCTTCTCCACCACGGCCTTTGTGGATTCCGGCTCCTCCGGGAACTTCATTTCTGCCACTCTCATTGCTGGGCTTCAAATTCCCACCCTCCCCTTGCCTCAATCATTATCATTAACAGCAGTGGATGGGAACCGTGTCAGCAGTGGCTCCATCTCCTTCATCACTTCACCTATTCGGCTAATGGTTGTAGCCCTCCATAGCGAGATGATTCAGTTGTTGGTGTTGCCAAAATCCATCAATCCCATTATCTTGGGGCTTCCATGGCTACGAAGACATTCTCCGCAGATGGATTGGGATCGAGCTCAGGTTACTCGTTGGGGTACAGAATGTCATCATAGATGTCTACCTAGTGTTCTGCCTCCTGGTTCCCAAGTTGTTGCTCAGTCCACGGTGACGGAAGTTAGCCTTCCAGCTGCATACACTGACTTCCAAGATGTTTTCAGTAAAACTGAGGCCGAGTTATTACCTCCCCATCGGCCCTGGGATTGTTCCATCACTTTGCTTCCCGATCAACCTATACCCAAGGGGCGAACGTATCCCCTTTCTCGCCCAGAGACCCTGGCAATGTCCCAATATATCAAGGAGAATCTGGAACGTGGTTTTATTCGCAAGTCTACTTCTCCTGCTGGGGCTGGATTCTTCTTTGTCAAGAAAAAAGATGGGTCTCTGCGCCCATGCATTGACTATAGACCCCTGAATCGTATTACCATCAAGAACCGGTACCCGTTACCTCTTATCTCCGACCTATTTGACAGAATCAGCGGGGCTCAAGTGTTTACTAAATTAGACCTACGAGGGGCCTACAACCTCATTCGTATAAAGAAGGGTGACGAGTGGAAGACCGCCTTCAATACGAGGGATGGTCATTTTGAATACCTGGTAATGCCCTTCGGTCTTTGCAATGCCCCTGCCATCTTCCAGAATTTCGTTAATGACATCTTTCAAGATCTGTTGTACATCTCCGTAGTCGTTTATCTAGACGACATCCTAGTGTTTTCTAAAGACTTGAGTTCTCATCAAGAACAAGTGAGGGAGGTCTTACGAAGACTGCGCAAATATCATCTTTATTGCAAATTGGAAAAATGTGTTTTTGAAGTTCTCCAAGTGTCCTTCCTTGGGTTCATTGTGTCCGGCTCCGGGTTACAGATGGATCCCACCAAGGTGTCATCCATCTTGAATTGGCCTCAACCGCAGGGTCTTAAAAGTATCCAAAGATTCATTGGATTCGCCAATTATTATCGACAGTTCATCCAAGATTTCTCTTCCATCATTGCTCCAATTACAGCATTAACTAGGAGATCTGCCAATCCTAAAATATGGTCTCCAGAAGCTGTTTCTGCCTTTACTACCCTGAAGAAAGCCTTTTCCTCAGCCTCTGTTCTCTCTCAGCCGGATCAACAGCGACCTTTCTTTGTGGAGGTAGACGCCTCTTCAATAGGCATTGGAGCCGTGTTATTCCAAAAGACACCTTCAGGTACCCATTCTCCATGTGGGTTCTTCTCCAGACGATTTCTTCCCAACGAGATTAATTACGGAATCGGAGACAAGGAGCTTCTCGCTATTAAAGCAGCTTTGGAGGAATGGCGGCACCTATTAGAGGGAGCCCTATATCCAATTACCATCTTTACAGATCACCGAAATTTGACATTCATTCGGGAAGCTCGCTGTCTGAATCCTCGGCAGGCCCGCTGGGCATCATTCTTTGCTCGCTTCAACATGATTCTTACCTTCTGTCCAGGTGCTAAGAATGGGCGGGCAGACGCTCTATCTCGTTCTTTTGATGATACAGACCGCCTGAATCCATCGATTCCTCATTGCATTATTGACCCTTCGAACATCATTGCTATTACCAATACTGTGAAGGATGCTCCGCCCACAGGACGATCATTTGTGGAACCACAATTACGACTCAAGGTATTGCGTTGGGCCCATTCGTCCTGTATTGCGGGTCACGCCGGCATAAAGAAGACCACATTCCTTCTCTGCCGTCGTTTCTGGTGGCCTACCATACGCGCTGATATACGGGACTTTATTGCAGCATGTACCATTTGTGCCCAACACAAAACTTCCAGGAAGGTTCCTGCTGGGTTGCTCCAGCCCCTACCCATGCCTGATGCTCCTTGGGAGAGTATAGCCATGGATTTTATTACTGACCTTCCCTGCAGTTCTGGATTCAATACCATCTGGGTTGTCATTGACCGATTTTCTAAAATGGTGCATTTTATTCCTCTTTCAGGTCTACCTTCAGCCAGTCACTTAGCCGACACATTTATCAAGGAGATCTTCAGACTTCATGGTTGCCCTAAGGAAATTATCTCTGACAGGGGAGTGCAATTCATCTCCCGGTTCTGGAGGACTTTCTGTAAAAAACTGGGTACGGAGTTAAAATTCTCATCGGGATATCACCCCCAGACCAATGGTCAGACCGAGCGGATCAACCAGGATTTAGAGACTTTTCTCCGTTGCTTTACCGCTGATAATCAAAGCAGATGGTCACAATTCCTTCCCTGGGCAGAATTCTCACACAATCACCATGTCCATGAATCTACCGGGTTTTCTCCATTCTTTATTGTGACCGGGATGCATCCTATTATCCCAGAGCCATTTCCCAATTCTTCCTCCTCTGTTCCAGCGGTGGACTCACTTTATCGAGAATTCTCTATCATTTGGGCCACAACCAAAACAGCTCTGCAAAAGGCATCACAGCACCATAAGATCTTTGCAGATCGCCACCGTAGAGCTACTCCCCTATTAAAGGTAGGGGATCAAGTATGGCTTTCCACTAAAGATTTAAAACTCAAAGTACCATCTATGAAAATGGCTCCACGTTTTATTGGTCCTTACATCATCTCACAAGTTATTAATCCAGTGTGTGTTAAACTAAAACTACCGGCTTCTTTACGATGTCATAATACTTTTCATGTGTCCCTACTCCGGCCATTGGTGCTTAACAGGTTCTTTGTACCCCCATCTCGACCTCCTCCTATTCAAACCTCCTCTGGAACAGAGTTTGAGATCAGCCGGATTCTGGATGTCCGCATTCGCTACGGGCAACAACAGTTCCTTGTGCACTGGAAGGGATTTGGCCCGGAAGAAAGATCTTGGGTGAATAAACCGGACCTTCACGCTCCTCAGTTACTCAAGAGATTCCTCCAAACAAGGGGAGAAGGAGGAGGGCATACTGTCAGGCGCCGCTCGGCGGCCGCCCGCCCGTCCACACAGAATGTCTGGTTGCCTAGCAACCAGACGCATCACTTCCCCTTCCGCCCGGCCGGCCAGCTCAGAACCAGAAGCGTCCCCGTTGCTAGGCAACGGGACGCTGCTTGAAGAGAGCGCTACGGCGCTACAGTATTACTAGCGCTACAGCGCTACTGCTATGACAGCACTACCAGTGCTGAGGGCATTGGCTAGCAGCACTATTTAAGGCCCTCTGACCTCACCTCCTGTGCCAGAGTTTCAGGTCCTTTCCTGTCCTCCAGCGTTCCAGTGTTCCTGAGTCTATCTGTTTCCTGACCCTTGCTTTCCTCCAGTTTATTGCCGTTTGCCTGTGACCATTGTGACCCGGATTGCCTTGACTACCCCTTTTGGATCTCCTGTTTGTACCTCGCTGTCAGAACGTTATTGACCCGGCTTTATTCACACCCCGCTCGGATTCTCCTTGTGTACCTACATTGCCCGCACCGTTGCCGAACCTGCCTGTCTGACAATTCTCCCGTGCTTCGCTATCTGACTCGTGGAAGGACCGCGACCTGCGTGTTTCCTGCAGCTAAGCCCATACCTCCTTGCGAACACCAGGGGCACGTTAGACTCCGCGCCTTCTTCCGAGTAGTGCCAACGATAGCAGGTACGCTATACTAGTCGTGACAATATATATATATATATATATATATATATATATACACACATGTGTATGTGTGTGTATATATATATATATATATATATATATATATATATATATATATATATATATTCAGGATCATTGCCAAAGTCTGTCTCAGATGGCACAAAGAGCAAATATTTGGCAACTACTTTTGCCATACATGAGGGCTCCTTCAGACTGGTTTCGTAAATGAAATCTTATTTTGAGCAAGCCATATGTTCATTCTATGCTTAATCTGGTGGGGACATGGGCCAAGTTGTGTTCCAATTGTAGCTCTGAGACTACATTTATCACAAGAGGGAGGAGTCATGAGCACAGAAGATAAGCACTGTCTCCTGCAATGGGAGCAAACACTTTTTTGACAATGTGTAATTGATAGTAACTCTAAGCAATACACAAGGCTTTATAGCTGTTAGAAAATGGAGCAGGGTGTGCAATATTTGTACCTGACCTTTTGTGCTGAAGGTATGAAAATGTTTAGTTTTAATATTTGGAATGGCTTTCTATCTAATTGAACCGTAAATCAATTTAAAGAATACATGTTCCCAGGGTTTGTGTGCACTATGCAAAAGCATACATTGTTTGATTTAGAAAGTAGAAAAAATTGATTTCTCAGGTGCAACATTAACAAGGGCTATACAGCATGTGCAGCATTCATTGCACCTATGACATGTGGAATCTGAGCATGGTTGTAAAATTGCTCTTTTATCTGCAAAAGGGATTCCTCATCCAGTAGCAAATTAAGGAATTGTTGAGGCGTGGCAGAAAAGCACATATGACCTCTTTTATTATCTGACTAAATCCAAAGTATTATGACCTGGAAGGCTCAACATGCAAACAGCCGATCAGAAGAAAACATCAGCTGCTCTATATACTGTACATAGTTAAGAAGACGTGAGCTAAAATCCCTTTTGCTGATGTTCATAGAAATATTGCAAAATACCTATAGATTTGACATAGACAAGGTAAAAAAAAATTATGGTACCAATAAAAAAATAGACAATCCACGGTTATTAAACCAAAATCAAAAATCATTATGGTAGTGCCATCAGCGGCTAGCATGGAAAAACTTGTTAGGATTCAAAAGCAAATATATGAGGTAGTTTTGAGAAATTAGCAAAAGTTTATTACAACCTTATTACATGTAAATAATAGCAAATGGTAGAAAAATGGCAGAAATGCAATAACAGGATATGGTAAGGTTCACAGAACAATGTAATTACAGGTAGAAGCAACAGTCTATGTAAACTTGAGGTAATGGAGATAATATAGTAATGTTTACTGAACAACTTAGACAATGCAGATTGAAGCAACAGTCTTGCACTAGATAAGATGATGCAGTGGATGCTATGGAGACAAGCACGAAGCACCTCAAATGTAAGAAGCCGTAAAGAGATTCTGTGCCACTGTGTATAGCTACCTGTAAGTGGCATACTGTGGGAAATGAAAGTCTGAAAAAGTTCCAATGAGTTCACTCCAGTGAACCAGGAACCAGAGAGCAGCCAAATACAATGCCAGGGATCAGGAATGGGAGAGCAGTCAAATAGAATGCCATGATAAAAAACCGGAGAGCAGTCGAATACAATGCCAGGATCAGGAACCGTAGAGCTATCGAATACAATACCAGGGATCAGGGATCAGGAACCAGAGAGTAGAGCAACCAGGAAGCTTGTGCATAACACTATCATTGGCAAAGGTGAGAAGACAGGAGAGGTCTTAAATAGTGCAGCTCATGACTTAGTTACTCACAGTAAGTCACACCTGCACTGCACCTCAGGACTATTTGAAAGCAAGGATTCAGAAAACATTTCTTCAGAGGTAGACATATCAGCACAGCAGCTCAGGCTTAAGTAAAAGCAGAGATGCAGGAAACAACCAGCTGATCCTTAACAAAATTACTCTAATTTGCTACTCATATATTTACCCCTAAATGTCATTTGATGTCATTCACAATTTAAATGTTTTGAAAAATCTTTTTATTTTATTTTATTTTATTTTATTTATTTACTATTAGGCACTATTGTGGAACTACATGACCCAGTATTACGGGGGGTGCGATGAGCATGCTGGTGTTTGCAGCTCTACATTTGTCAGCAAATCCAAGCACTCATTGGCTAAAACTATGGGCTCAATTTTATTGGGGAATACCACCCTGTGCTGACTGAGCTTGGGCTGGAATTAAACTATGACAGGGGGACCATATGCTGTGCTACCCTTAAATGAGCTTCTACCTACTATACTTAACATTTGCTTGCCTGTCCAGATCCACCTCTCCAGGTGTAAGGAACAGCAAATGCATTTTAACTGCAATTCTGAGGGGTATATTTACTAAACTGCGGGTTTGAAAAAGTGGAGATGTTGCCTATAGCAACCAATCAAATTCTAGCTCTCATTTTGTAGAGTGCACTAAATAAATGACAACTAGAATCTGATTGGTTGCAATAGGCAACATCTCTACTTTTTCAAACCTGCAGTTTAGTAAATCTAGCCCTAAATATGGCTGCATTTTCGTATGCAAGCACAGTTTAGAACAACATATTTTACACATAGCAAATGGATTTACATCCAACTATAAATAAGTGCCTATGTGTATAAGACATGTCTTTCCGGCTTTTCATTTAAAATGTATTGATTTATTATTGTTTATTTATGTTTAAAATGAAATTTATTGCTCCCATTCATCTGATGCAGCATTATGTACCTATTTAGTGTATAGCCATTAAATACATAGACTGTAATTATTTCAAAAGTGAGGATGCCCAAGCATGAACATGAAATACTACTCCATTACTTCTCTTCCCTCCTGATAGATGGGTCAGTAATGAATTGATGTTTTCTGCTATGCCTATAGAGCTTTGAAGTAAACCTTTCAAAAATTATACCATTTATTGACCTTTTTTCAATTTTGGTTGTAAAGCTTCCAATTAACACAATATTTTATCTGAGGTGAAGGATTACAGTACATGGCTGTAGAGGATCCAAGCTGGCAAAGTATTTTAATTTTAGATAAACTATTTTACAAAGCACATTTATGCTTAACCCTTTCAATGCAAACGAGCACTCTATACAGCAGATTCACATTAAGAAACCTATGCTAGTGCCACAGAGCTTATCAATCAGGGCATGTTATGACAGTAAGAACACACAGCTAACATAATAACTTCTACTTCAGGTTGCACATATTTGATGTTTGATGCATAAGCAGAGAAAATGAGCAGATAATATGACAAGTCATACTGCTTGGCACTTAGAATATCAAGAAAATGAAAAAGAAAAAAACATTGGCACTGAACATGTACATACTATAAACACTGCATATGTGTGAAATTGTGCTTCTAAATATGACATTTTCAAATAACAACATAATACATTATTTTCTGCATAGACAGAGTAAAGCAAGTCATAAAGGCACATTTACAAGGTACTTGGTTCAGGTTATGAGATGTTTTAATACATATGAAACAGAGCTTATTGTAGTTAATGGTGGATTATGTGAGAAATCTATGCAGCACATCTCGGATTTATTTAGCTATTTTACAATGAGTTCAAAAAGTGGTTCCAAACTGTAAACCAGGGCTCCCTGGGGTGCTGGGCCAGGGCCAGTGGTAAGCAATGTGTGGGATTACTTGGTAATTATTGGCTTAGGGGTGTCTTGAAAAAATGATGTAGACCAGTGTTGGCTAACCTGTGACACTCCAGATGTTGTGAAACTACAAGTTCCAGCATGCTTTGCCCATATATTGCAGCTTATTGCTGGAAGGGTATGCTGGGACTTGTAGTTTCACAACACCTGGAGTGTCACAGGTTAGCCAACACTGATGTAGACCCTAAGGGTGCCTCGAACTGAAAATTTTGGATCCATTGAGTTAACCACCCAAATATTGTATAAATCCTGATTCATCTGTATTTAAACAGTATTTGGGCAACTGGGTTCATTTTCATTGCTAAAACCTAAATTATTTTTCCTCCTTATATTATAGAGTGCCCACTGTTCATTATGACTATTCTATGGCTTTTTTTTTTTAGCACAAAAATACATTCAATAAAGATGAAGAAAGAGAGCTAAACATCATACACATGTCATCAATCTGAATGTTATTCAATTCATTTGACCTCCATTTAGTGGCAACACAACTTGTGGCCACTACTTCATCTGTGATCTTGTTACATTAAGGGGGTATAGATAATTAAAATATTGAAAATAGTTTCCTCAATCTACTTGTTTCCATTGGCAATTGAGAGATCAGAGGTCATTTCAAAGTTAAAGTTGCTAGGCAAGAACTGTTTTAAACTGTTTGTAATATGTACCTGCAAATGAAATCATGCCATGTCTAAGTTTCCTGTTTCCTGAGGAAATGGGGATGATGGAGTACGTTTATTTGAAGGATGGTATCTATGGTCTTTACAGAGATGACAAAATGAATTTCTCTCACATTGGAACAGATCTGTTCAATAAATGTCGACCAGAAGGACTGAAGAGAGCACTTCTGTGGATGGCGGTGGGAGAAACACACCCATATTAAACTTAAATGGTCTAGGTTTATTTAAACAACATGGGCATTTGTGTATATAGTTTGATGCTTTACATAGGGATCAATGATCCTATAATGTATGTCAGTGTTCCAGTTACCATGGGATTAGTGCAATTGTGTTTTGGAGGAAAACAATCACGAGCATATACTGTAATTTTTTTAATTATGTCCCAGTTCAACTCCGTACATATTATCTTTCCAGAGTTTTTAAATATAACACACCAATTAATCTGTAGAGCATGTAGAAATGTATGTTTTCACATGCATCACCCTCAGCACTTTCGTATTCCAATGAGTAAGCAGCCTATTATTATTATTATTATTTTTTACTTATAAGGCGCCACAAAGGGTCCGCAGCGCCGTACATTACATATACAGAAAACAGAACCAAGACACAACATGATACACAAATATATACAAACACAGGTGACAGGGTAAAGCAAATCAGATTATATCTGACAGATAGTGAAAGGGATGGTAGAAATCAGCAAGAAGAAGGCCAAAGCTTAAGAAAACAGGACTAGGGAAGCAGGCCAAGAGGTACAGAGGGTGAAGGACCAGTAGAAGGAGCACACAAGGAAAGAGGGCCCTGCTCATGAGAGCTTACATCCTAAAGGGAAGGGGGAGACACAGAAAGGGTGGTACTAACTAGGGGAGAGAGCCAGGACAAGAAAGTTAGGAGGACTGATAGACTTGAATAAAGAAATGAGTCTTAAGGGCACGCTTGAAGCCTTTGAGAGTAGATGCTAACCTGATGGAACGTGGAAGATCGTTCCACAGCTGGGGAGCAGCCCGGGCAAAATCCTGAAGATGAGAGTGTGAGGAGGTAATCAGTGAAGTAGTGAGGCGGCGGTCACAGGCAGAGCGGAGGGGGCGGCTAGGAGTGTGGATAGAGATGAGATTGGAGATGTAGGGAGGGGAAGATTGACTAAGAGCTTTAAAGGTGAGGGTGAGGAGTTTAAATTTAATTCTGTAGGGTATGGGGAGCCAATGTAGTGACTGTTGGAGTAAGACCGCAGAGATAGAGTGGCGGGAGAGAAAAATGAGGCGGGCAGCAGCATTGAGGATAGACTTATAGCCTATTGCACACGCATTCAAATTAATAGTCTTTACTACACAAAATAAATAGATGAATTTGAAAAATTTTAAATCATAAGAGTGAATGAATCTTTTATTATAAACTTTACAATATGATATTTTTTCTTCAATAAGCAATAGCAGTCTCAAAATAAGAAATGACCTGCATGCATTTGTTCAGGATACTTAGTCATTTATTCGAGGCTTAGGCATAATACATTTTAGGTTTACATTACTTGATTATATATCAATTATATATATATATATATATAGTGCGTGTGACATGATGCGGCACTTCTCGCTTTCATTTGGAGCTGTTCTCATGCTCTACCAGCAGACGCCTTACTGATGCTTTGCTTGCAGAGGATGTGAGCATAACGGCATAACATTAACATATACCGCCGTCTGAGCAGCAGGTGGCTCCGTGATTGGGGTCTTCTGGGGGAAGCGGGAAACATAGGACAAAATGTGTTACTAAACATTTTGGGACCTTCACGTTTCTGTAGATACATTAGTGACATCATCGTCTGAGCGATCCAAAAAGGAGAGACTCTATATAGCACACTAGCAGGGCTGCCAAAAGGAATTTGGGGCCCCAGTACAGCAACTTTTTTGCCCTCCACAGGTGATAAGTAAGGTAGCTGTATTAAATTAAATTAATAGGCCCCCCTATTAAATTAAATATCTCAACCAATAAATTAAATTGCCCCATCATCACCTCACATATAAAATAGCACCCATTAAATAATTAGCCCCACCTGCATTCCACCATTAAATAGCCTACCTCCCACACTATATTAAAACCCACCCTTCCCTCACATATTATATTATCATACTGCCCCCCCCCTCACACACACTATATTAACATAACACAATTCAATTCAGCAGCGCTCGATGCGGCGTTAATTCTATTATCGTTATTACAGTAATTTTAACCCTGATCTTTGCACGTGGCTCCCTGAGCTGTGAGCAAAAACCAGCATTAAAGATTACCATAATATTGGTAATAGTGCTCAGGCCCGTTAATCTTTGGCAGTAACGCGGCCAATTGAGTTTCCCCCATACACTATATTAACATGCTGCTCACACACACATATATACTATATTAGCATGCTGCCCACACACACACTATATTAACATAACACACGCTATATTGACATAACACACACTATATTAACATAATACACACACTCTATAATAACATCCCCCCTTCCCTTACTTTGTTCAATCCTCAGCAATTCACACATAGGACGGCCCCTGTCACGTGGAGCACGGCCCATGTGACCCGGGGCTCTCACTGACAGGGCACACATAGGGGAAGGGGGATAATTATTAGGAGATTATGGAAGGTAGCTGGTCGTCGTCGTCCCCCCCCCCCCATTTGAGTGTAACACCAGCTGACGGAAAAACAAATTTATTTTTCATTTTTTTTAAACTATGGAGCTCCAGAGGACCCCCGCCCGGGTAAATTGTACCCGCCCCCCTCTAGGCACTCCTTCACACTATCTAAGAGGAGGATGCTAGTCATTCAACCTCCAGACCGTACTTCGTCTCGCAGGCCATTGAAGATATAACCGAACAGAAACCACTGACTTACAATTATTGATTTTACATAATTAATCTACTACATGTTGACACACATTTTCCTACTCCGACCATTGCTCCCACATTATCACACTCACAACTTAAAGGCAGATAAGAAACATTTACGTGGACACACACTGTTATGAACTGTTATCATACATTTGCTCTATTTTGAACTTAAACTTTGACTGTAATTGGTTTTGCACTTTGCATTTGGCAACATAAAAATGTAATGATTTCTTGCTACAGACAATGAACCCAAAACTCTTAAGGCTCTCTTACAATAACCTATTTTTTTTTTCAAATCCTTATCAATTTTAACACACCTTTCACTGGTACTTAATACGACCATTGCTAGACACAATACTGTGTAATACTTTGTGTCGTAATGTTTTTTAACACTACTTACAACCAATAGGCCTATATTTGGCTAATAGGAAGAGCTAACCGTCCCTTTTCAAAAAAAAATAAAAATAATAATTTAATCTCAGAAACCAGTGAAGTAAACATTTGCAATTTATTAGGAGCGGCACGTAAAAAATTGCAAGGGTAAGCATGCATAATTTAATATGTTTCATATTATACTATATGGTGTTAAAAAGCATACAAAATGAATTTCATACAATTAAAATCCCTAAAATCCCTAAATTCCCACTTCACTATCTATCTATCTATCTATCTATCTATCTATCTATCTGTCTGTCTGTCTGTCTGTCTGTCTGTCTGTGTGTCTGTCTGTCTATCTATCCATCTATTTATCTGTCTGTCTATCTATCTATCCTCGTCATAAGGAGGCACTAACATTTGCAGATATCTCTCGTGCCTGGGTGCAGTCAGGGCCGGATTTACCACTAGGCAACCTAGGCACTTGCCTAGGGCCCAGCGGTCCCCAGGGAGCCCGGCAGCAAGTCGGGTGGTGGGATATGCCAGCCAATAAAAAAAATATTGTGTCCGAGGGTGAAAAATACAAATACAAAAAAAAATCACATGATTGCAGCGGCCCCCGGCAGCTCCTCCCTTCCTACCTACACTGTTGCGTTCCACTTGATGTCGGGCGTGATTCATGCCGTGTGACTTCATCACACCCGACATCATATTCAGAGAAGACTCATTGTGGAGTGGAGAGGAGCAGCGCACGTGGCGGGGCAAGAAAGAAGACAAAACAGAACAGAAGATGAGAAAACAAAGAGAAGAAAACAGAAGAGAAGAAAGCAATAGAAAGGTATGCAAACTAACGGAGGCACAGTGGCACACTATGACAAAGGGAAACAAGGTCTTTCAAACACAATTATGAAGGGGCACCATGATGTGAATGGGCACAAAGGTGATATGAAGGGGCACCATGGTGATGTGAAAGGGAACAGAGGCAATGTGAAGGGGCAAGTGTGTTATTGTGAAGGGGCACAGTGTGATGATAGAGGGACAAAAGTTACAAGTGGCACATCCTTGGATTTATGCATATTATTCTTGCAAACAACTTAATAAGTATTCCTGTCCTGACTTAAATACTTATTAGGTTGTTTTGACCCAACTGCTTAAAAAAAGGATTGCTCTGTAATTATTTAGTTTTGCCTTTTTCTGTAGGATGGTGGCCTAGCTCTTTTCACATGTTAGGTACGCTCGAACGATGCAAGGCACTCCCCCAATGGTATGGCCACCCCTCCTTTTGCGGCACGTAGCTTCCCTTTTACTCAACTATAGGGGTATATGGTATAGTACAAAATATAGTGCTATGGATTGTTTCAGGTAGGGGGGCCCCAATCCAGTATTTTGCCTAGAGCCCCATGAGGTCTAAATCCGGCTCTGGGTGCAGTAACTCCCAAACCAAGGATATGTAAAGTAATATAATTAGGAGTCACTGACAGCACTTTTACAAATCTTACAGGCTTAGTACTACTTCCAAGTCATATACACAATACTACATTGAGAGCACATCCCAAACCTTTATGTGACCTTGATTTAAAAAAAAAAAAAAAAAAATCCTTTTACTAGATCCTAACATTTGTGCTTCTTGTTTAACATATCAGTTACAGGAAATGTACACAAGTCTATAGTTGTAGACTGGAGACTTTGATTAATAACCCATTTAATAAATGAGCCCCTATTGTTACTGAAACAAATAATGTTTCATTAATCTGAATAAAAATAAGGTGAATACCAAGAGCACAGCGCTAACTAGCATACACTTAAATAAAACAAATGCAGTGGACTTATCAAAAGACAGTTTAACCAGACTAACAAATACAATGTTAAATGAGGTAAGGTATATTATGCCAGGACATTTCTTTTCTCATTAGTGCCTAATTAGCTATGCAGGTGTGCGAGGAGGTGATAGCAGAAAAATATATGATGCTGTAAGACATAAAACAGAGGAGCTGACTAGTTCTTAATGGAGGAAGGAGCAGTGTGAGAGAAAAGGTCAGCTCGGAAATTATGCAATCATCGTCTTTACATATTGTTCCACTATAGATCCCTGGCTTTCTAGGCCACATTTGTTAAGGATCAAAGACCAAACCTGTTTCTAATTATCCTTGTCTGCGTTCCTAAGGGAAAGTTCAGATGATAATTCCCCTGATAAGATGATCAAAGTAATTCTTTTAAGTATGTTTTTTTTTATCAGACTTCATACAAAATCCTGGTGTGATTAGGTGTGAGTGAAAGACAGTGTGAGACATAGAACCTACAGATGCTGCAGAAGCATCTTTTAGAGATCCTTGTAATGTGTGTAAAGTGCCCGCATAGGTTAAGTATAGATAAGACAGGCTTTGATCAGGAATGCTAGGTATGTGTGAAGCACAAACAATATGACGGATATCTGCACATATTGGACCATTTAGAAAGCTTTGAGCATATGTTTTGTTATTCATGATATATATCGGATAATGTCCCCCTACTATAAACTGTAAGGATAGTAGAAGTCATTTCTTAAACTTCCCGATATCATAGCTCATAGGGGTACTTAAGGACCAGCTTTCAGGTCCCTCAACAGTTTATGTTTACCAACACACTAACAGAATCACAGGTGAAATAGTGCATGTAGATCTATCGGAAATTGAATAAGTCCTTAGTGCTGGTTGGGTAATTCAACTTTGCCTTTTCCTGCAGAATCTTGTAACTAATAACTAGAGATGGTCACTGACCCCCGTGTTTTGGTTTTGGATTCGGTTTTGGATCTGGATTACCGTCGTGTTTTGGTTTTGGTTTTGGTTTTGCAAAACTGCCATTGCGTGTTTTGGTTTTGGTTTTGGTTTTGTTTGGTTTTGTTTTGCTATTTTTTGGGAAAATCCATGTTTTTGGGCCTAAATTAACCCAATTTAGTGCTCCAACTGTTTTAGAGACAAGTAATCTAATTGTTGAGGTAATAAATCATCCAAAAAAACAGTTTAATTCTTCGTTGGTATGCCTATTCTACACACAAAACAGATTGTCTTCCTCTCCATCTATGCATATTGGCAATGCAGCCATCGTCTTTGAATGTATATTACACCCTACACTTATAGTTAAATATGTAAAGAAATGGAAAAAGCCAGTTTGGTTTCTGTCTCTCAAGGCCCCCCTCCACTTGTATAAAATACCAAAAAATTCAGCCATTATAGACTGTACAATATTAATTGACATGGAGAAAGCCAGTTTGGTTTCTGTCTCTCTAGGCCCCCCTCCACTTGTATAAAATACTAAAAAATTCAGCCATTATAGACTGTACAATATTAATTGACATGGAGAAAGACAGTTTGGTTTCTGTCTCTCTAGGCCCCCCTCCACTTGTATAAAATACAAAAAAATCCAGCCGTTATAGACTGTACAATATTAATTGACATGGAGAAAGCCAGTTTGGTTTCTGTCTCTCTAGGCCCCCCTCCACTTGTATAAAATACTAATAAATTCAGCCATTATATACTGTACAATATAAATTGAAATGACAAAGGCAGTTTGGTATCTGTCTGCATCAGATCCTCTCTCCACTAGGAGTAAAATAGAAAACTATTCAGCCGTTATATAATCTAGAATATAAATAGAAATTGAGAAAGGCAATTTGGTATCTGTCTGCATCATAATCATCAACATCATCATTAGCGCCCTCATCGCCTACACAAATCTCCCCCTCATCCTCTTCTAATTCCAAAGTGGCATCCTCAATTTGGGTATCACCGGCTACACTCGGGCTATTAAGGCACACATCAGCAGAATGCTCACGATTAGACATCCCACTGTTGGATGGACTCTCCACAGGGATTGTTGTCATTTGTGAATCAGAGCAAATATACTCCTGTAATGCCTCACTGTTATCTTGCAGCTCGGCTTTGACGCGTAACAGTAGTTGTGCACCAATTGTAGGCTGGGTAACTTTTTGGGATCTGCCACTATTAGCCAAAGGTGAAGGCCTCATTCTCTCTTTGCCACTGCGTGTGTAGAATGGCATGCTTGCAATTTTTTTTTTATCGTCACTTGACTTTTGCTCAGTTACACTTCTTTTTCGCTTCAATACAGTAAAATTTTTTTTTGTTTTTGTTTTTTGCACTAATTTGAAAACACTCTGTTGTTTGACATCGCCTTGGCCAGATGACGTACTGGGAACACTAACATCAGGACTGGTGACAGAACCTGGTTGCTCATTCAGATCATATGTGGACTGCTTTGAATCCATTCTGAGCGCAAACCACTGGGGAGTGCTAAAAATTATTTAGTAGATACTGCTGACAGATATGACTTTTGACAGCCAGAAATATTAATGCACAATTAGGGAGGACACCCCAAAAACACTGAGGAGTGCTACAAATTATTGAGTAGATACTGCTGACAGATATGACTTTTGACAGCCAGAAATATTAATGCACAATTAGGGAGGACACCCCAAAAACACTGAGGAGTGCTAAAAATTATTGAGTAGATACTGCTGACAGATATGACTTTTGACAGCCAGAAATATTAATGCACAATTAGGGAGGACACCCCAAAAACACTGAGGAGTGCTACAAATTATTGAGTAGATACTGCTGACAGATATGACTTTTGACAGCCAGAAATATTAATGCACAATTAGGGAGGACACCCCAAAAACACTGAGGAGTGCTAAAAATTATTGAGTAGATACTGCTGACAGATATGACTTTTGACAGCCAGAAATATTAATGCACAATTAGGGAGGACACCCCAAAAACACTGAGGTGTGCTACAAATTATTTAGTAGATACTGCTGACAGATATGACTTTTGACAGCCAGAAATATTAATGCACAATTATGGGGGACACCCCAAAAGCGCTGGGGAGTGCCAAATATGAAGAAAAAATAATAAACCTCTATCCTCCTCTCTGCACTAGCGATTTTGGTTAGAGCAATTGCAAGAACAATATGGTATTCTCTGTCCCTGCTCTAATTAGCCTATGACTACACCCTGCTCTCTCCCTCTGTCAAATGGCGATGGATTGCTGTGGAGGCGTGTATTTATAAAGTTGAAGTATCGCGAGAACCGAGTCCCGAGATCCGACGACGTCACAATGACGTTCGGCCTCGATTTGGATTCGGAATGGGCGGGAGAGTACCGAGCTGCTCAGCTCGGTACTCGGATACCCAAAGTTCGGGTGGGTTCGGTTCTCGGAGAACCGGACCCGCCCATCTCTACTAATAACTGTACTAATGCTTGGCAAAGATGCTCAACAAATTCAAACGGTTTGAAATTTCATTGAATTTCACTTTGTAATGCAATCCTCATAAAAAAAAAAAAAAACAATTTGAATTGCGGGTTAGTAATTTACAGCTCAGATTTGCTAGTCACATTCAAGGTTCACCATTTGAAGTTTGCATCAAAATGTGTGTTTTTAATGTTTTTTTTAAACACTGTTTAAATAATATTTTAAATGATTAAAAAATATGTAATTTTAGTTTTGCTACATAGAACAGTGGAAAGTATGTGTTTGAAGTCCCCCATAAGAGGTTCATATCATCATCATCATCATTTATTTATATAGCGCCACTAATTCCGCAGCGCTGTACAGAGAACTCATTCACATCAGTCCCTGCCCCATTGGAGCTTACAGTCTAAATTCCCTAATATAGACACACATTCATATTTTGTTGTGCGCAATGAAAAACCCTAATCAAAACAGTTAAAATTTAACTCAAACTTATTTGAGCCGATTCACACATGTGCAAACAAGCTTGAACGTCTGCAAACTATCTCCTCCGCATTTGAACTGGTTTAAACATTTTCGAACAAGCACTTTAAAACATGTTCAAACACATTTCACTTTCTCGATTTTATTAATGATTCTAAAATTCGAGAAATTTCGTTGAGTTTTCAAAAACTGATTCAAGAATAGAAACACAGCCAGTTCAAGCATTTCCAATGTTCGCCACTTAGTATATTATGCTGTAGGGGTTTTGAGAACATGTTTTGAACGTTCATTTAAAAGCAAAGACAAAGTGCATGGTTTTCTTCTAGCTTTAAACAGGTTTTGTCTTTTACAGTCAATGTTTTGTTGTACATAACATAACAGTGATCTCTCATTTAGTAAGTCAATGTTTTGTATGTGCTCCACTACACATGTGATTCTTAATTCCTTTGCAGAATAATGATATCCTCCAATCATGAAATGCCCTAAATGAAGCACATGGCATGGACTTTGGGCAAATAATCTACTTCATACAGTGTATTGGGATATGCAAATACAAGGAATACATATTTTTAATATTTAATATAATAATAATACATTTAATAAAAGTAAATTAAGTTTTGGGTAAACTAATTAAAATAAAGTTTATTTTGACATTGTAAATTTGAAACATTGGGGGCTGTCCCACAACAGCCCAAAGGTGAAGGTTTAGAAGTGGATGCAAGTTTCTTGCAAAAACATTTGTCATGTGGACAGGTATGCATCACTTTCTCTGATGTTGTCACTGCAATAAAGCACTGCATGGCTCTGTCCTACAGATAACCAAGACTGACTTAGCAGACTGATTTCTGTCTTCATTGGCCATTTTGTATAACCAGACAATCACATATTGTCCAGAATGGGCCACAAGCATTACTGGGATTGGATTGAGGCTGTGTTTTTGGCCTTCAGGTGTAATGCTCCTGTCTACGAAAAATTAGTGTGTTTTCTTCAACTGTGAACCTACATATGAATGTGATTATTGATCATGTGATAACAGTTCTCTCTTATTATGTGTGAGAATAAAAGACTCAGGCAATCTGCGCTAACACAGTTTGTGGCACAGAATCAGTGGTAGAGTCCTTCTGTCCCTTCTTCTTAGCAGCTGTCATTTGTTCTGTAAACTAATTTGAACTGTGGCAGAAAACAAATGTGACAAGTCCTGAAGGAAAAACAGAAAAGTTGTCTGAAAAAAAAACCATTGTGATAGAAAGAGAACAACAAAGGAGTTGTGGTTTGTTATTAATTCTAAGCATAATCTGAAATGACAACAATTTAAATTAATTTATCTGTATTAAATGGGGTTCTGACGTGGGGAGTTATCTCCAAATCACAACATGGGGTAGGATGCTTTGTTTGCCTCTGGTAATTTTAATTTTTTTTTGTTCCTGTGAACTCTGTATTGTTTTGTTAACTGAGTTTACCGACATATCAAAAGTGTCAATATTTTCCATTTATAAATAATATTGTGATACTCTTGTCGGATAACGGTCAGAAGTAAATGCTCTAATTTGGTTTTCTAAGCGCGTGTAACTGACTCCAACACAGCGAGAGATAAGACCACAAACAGGACAACACCCCAATAATTGGACACTTTTAAAGGAATATTCTTTATTAGGAAGTTTATGGAAAGGGATTTGGAAGGTATTGTCTCTCAGCACTGGGGTCATGAGTTTGATTCCCGACCATGGCCTTATCTGTGTGGAGTTTGTATGTTCTCCCTGTGTTTGCGTGGGTTACCTCTGGGTGCTCTAGTTTCTTCCCACACTCCAAAAACATACTGGTAATTTAACTGCCTGCTATAAAATTGACCCTAGTCTGTGTGTGTGTTAGGCAATTTAGACTGTAAGCCCCAATGGGGTAGAGACTGATGTGAGTGGCAAATTTTCTCTGTACAGCGCTGTGGAATTAGTGGCACTATATAAATAAATATATGAAGATGATGATCATGATGATGAATGTATAATTATGGCGACAATCACAGGGAATTAATATCCAGAAGGATCTATACACAAGGGCTAAAAAACATTTGTGTCAATACTTTCAAAGCACAATAGATTGAATACTGAAAGGAGATCTGAAGCTTATGGTGTCGCTCTTAGAATAACAGTATATAAATTAAAAACAACGTAATAAAAACTGAACATGGGGGATGAAAGGTGGGGAAAAAGAGGGGATAGAGAGTGGCAGGGGTCCAATGCTAGCACTCTGCTATAATTACAAATAAGCCAAGGGAAAAAGTTTTCATGAAAGAATGGGTACTTCTAGAATAATTGATGATGGATATCCTGTTACATAAAGTAATATACTTCTCCATCTCATTGAACTCTAACCACTTGGACCAAATTGCAAAGTACTCCTCAAATTTGTTAGAAGAAAGAAATCTTCTGCGCTCATGTAGAAATCTAAAAAGTCCTTATTTTTAAAAGTGCTTTTGACTAGGGTGTAAATACATTTGTGTTCTAGCTCTTCATCTCCTGGTTGTCCCTGTGGACCGTGTGTTGAAATGGATGGTATTAAAGCAACCTGAAGCCAATCAGATCATCAGCAAAGCATTACAGAGTATATCAGGTGACACTTACTGCTATTGCTAGAAGCAGCATCCTGTCTATTTGTCTGATCATGTAAGGGAGGCCAGAATAGACATAAACAGGAAGCCACAGGATTGTTGTTAAGTAGTGGAAGGAACAGGGTACTCCAGTAATAGTAGGGATGTAAAGGCCTAGGTACATGAATGCAGTAAGATTGTATGGTCATCTTTTCAAGAAAACTTTTTATTTTCATGAACTTGAAACACTGCACGCTTGCTATGTTCTCCAGTGGAGGAACACTATACAAAATAGCATTATAATAATATTATATTAAAATGTTATGCCAAAAATGGGACCCAAACCTGATATTATTGCTTAACCTTCTTCCTTTTTGGTGGCTATAATTAATAACACTTGCAATGTTACATAAGCAAAAATACAGCTATAAATATATATGAAACATCAAAAAATATCACCACTCTTAACAGATAAGTTATTTTAAACATCAACGCTAATGTGTAAACAATTACATAACAGCTCACATACTGTCCAAGCAGATGGACCTGGCATAAGACTAGGGATGTGCACGGGCGACTTTTGAGGTCTCGTGTTTTGTGTTTTGGATCCGGATTTTCTCGATGTTTTGGGTTCGGATTTGTTTCGCAAAACACCTGCCGAAAGGTTTTGGTTCGGATTTAAGGTTTTGGATTCGGATTTTTTTTGAAAAAAGCATAAAAAGTTAAAAAAACAAGTTTTTGGGCTTATTTTCACTCCTACGCTATTATTGACCTCAATAACATTCAATAACAAGCATTTCCACTAATTTACCGTGTATTCTGAACACCTCACAATATAGTTATTAGTCCAAAACGTTGCAACGAGGTATCTTTCTGGACTGCGTAGTGGAGTGGTCCCCACAATATAATAAGAAAACCATCAACTGGTCTTAATCGCACCAAAACATGTACCTGGACTGCGTAGAGGAGTGGGTCACCACGATGTAAATTAAAAACCCTGAACTTGTATGATTCGCACCAATAATGTACCTGGACTGCGTAGAGGAGTGGGTCACCACAATATATATAATAAGAAAACCATCAACTTGTATGATTCACACCAATAATGTACCTGGACTGCGTAGAGGAGTGGGTCACCACAATATAAATTAAAAACCCTGAACTTGTATGATTCGCACCAATAATGTACCTGGACTGCGTAGAGGAGTGGGTCACCACAATATAAATTAAAAACCCTGAACTTGTATGATTCGCACCAATAATGTACCTGGACTGCGTAGAGGAGTGGGTCACCACAATATATATAATAAGAAAACCATCAACTGGTGTGAATCGCACCGAATAATGTACCTGGACTGCGTAGAGGAGTGGGTCACCAGAATATAAATTAAAAACCCTGAACTTGTATGATTCGCACCAATAATGTACCTGGACTGCGTAGAGGAGTGGGTCACCCCAATATAAATTAAAAACCCTGAACTTGTATGATTCGCACCAATAATGTACTTGGACTGCGTAGAGGAGTGGGTCACCACAATATAAATTAAAAACCCTGAATTTGTATGATTCACACCAATAATGTACCTGGACTGCGTAGAGGAGTGGGTCACCACAATATATATAATAAGAAAACCATCAACTTGTATGATTCGCACCAATAATGTACCTGGACTGCGTAGAGGAGTGGGTCACCACAATATAAATTAAAAACCCTGAACTTGTATGATTCGCACCAATAATGTACCTGGACTGCATAGAGGAGTGGGTCACCATAATATAAATTAAAAACCCTGAACTTGTATGATTCGCACCAATAATGTACCTGGACTGCGTAGAGGAGTGGGTCACCACAATATAAATTAAAAACCCTGAACTTGTATGATTCGCACCAATAATGTACCTGGACTGCGTAGAGGAGTGGGTCACCACAATATATATAATAAGAAAACCATCAACTTGTATGATTCGCACCAATAATGTACCTGGAGTGCGTAGAGGAGTGGGTCACCACAATATAAATTAAAAACCCTGAACTTGTATGATTCGCACCAATAATGTACCTGGACTGCGTAGAGGAGTGGGTCACCACAATATATATAATAAGAAAACCATCAACTTGTATGATTCGCACCAATAATGTACCTGGACTGCGTAGAGGAGTGGGTCACCACAATATAAATTAAAAACCCTGAACTTGTATGATTCGCACCAATAATGTACCTGGACTGCGTAGAGGAGTGGGTCACCACAATATATATAATAAGAAAACCATCAACTTGTATGATTCGCACCAATAATGTACCTGGACTGCGTAGAGGAGTGGGTCACCACAATATTATTAAAAAACCTTACATAGGTCTGAATTCCAACCAAAAAGTTTATGGACTGCGTAGTGTAGTGTTCCACACAATATTATTTAAAATTTTTGCAGCAACAGTCAACGTTGTTTAATATCTGATACACCTCTATCTGGACTGCATAGTGGAGTGGCCCCAGTACCCAATTTGGTACCGGGGCCACAATACCTCCTCCAAACATGGTACAGACCATTCGTCATTGAGATCCCATCAAGTATGTTAAAGACAGACAGAGTCGAAGTGTTATTGATTGACTTTGTAAACCAAAAAACTGTCCCTGTTGCACATAGTCGTGCAATGAAGACTGACTTTTTCATTTAAAGGCACCATCTTTCAAGTGTAGTGTTTGTAAGTCATATTATACTTTTGGTAAAATTGGTTTATTTTGTTCCTCTTTATGGTAACTACTAATAGAATTAAAGTATTAAATAGAAGCGGCAGTTCCTCTTTATGGGAATTAGTAATAGAATTAAAGTTTTAAATAGAATTAAAGTATTAAATAGAGTGGTATATATTGGTAGTGTGGTATAGAGTGGTCCCCACAATAAAATAAATACACCCTCAACTGGTCTGAATTCCACCAAACAAGTATCTGGACTGCGTAGTGGGGTGGCCCCGGTACCCAATTTGATACCGGGGCCACAATAAAAAAAATACACCCTCAACTGGTCTGAATTCCACCAAACAAGTATCTGGACTGCGTAGTGGGGTGGCCCCGGTACCCAATTTGATACCGGGGCCACAATAAAATAAATACACCCTCAACTGGTCTGAATTCCACCAAACAAGTATCTGGACTGCGTAGTGGGGTGGCCCCGGTACCCAATTTGATACCGGGGCCACAATACCTCCTCCAATTTCCAAGTGTAGTGTTTATAACATCTTAACACTACACTAATTCTAGCACGTCAAAACCTCTTGTTTTAAATAATGACAGGGCATTTAACTTTTGATTTAATTTATTGAATTTGTTGGCATTTTCTTTTACTTTTTGAACATGGCAAACGACTGTTGAATGGTCACATAATGCCAAAAAAAAGTTGCAAGATGGAATTGTCCTTGGGCCCTCCCACCCACCCTTATGTTGTTGAAATAGGACATGCAGTGTGTACTTCCTCCTCCTCACACATTATCAATTCGTCCCCGCTGGACTCCACAACCAGAGTCCCTCTGTACTGTCTGGAGGGCAGTGCTGTACTTCATTGAGGAATTGATTATTCATTTTTATAAACATCATTTTTTCAACGTTGTGAGGAAGCAACCTCCTTCGCCGCTCACTGACCAGGTTCCCCGCTGCACTAAAAACTCTTTCCGAGTACACACTGGAAGGGGGACAACTCAGTTAAAAAATAGAGCCAGTTTGTACTGGGGCTTCCAAACTGCCTTTTGGAGTTCTACCACGTCACTACCTCTAGTTAATTTAGATTGCAAAGCTTGTAAATATAAATACTTTGAAGATAAAAAAAGCAGGCTGCACAGACTGTGGAGCTAGAAAGTGAAATTAAATGGACCACGTTACTTTGGTGGCTATCTATGCCCCCCCCCCCCCCCCCGCCCTACACTTGTAGTTGAATATAAATAAAGCAGCCTGCATAGACTGTAGAACTAGAAATTCAAATATACAAAGAAATGGACAAAGGCAGTTTGGTATCTGTCTGCATCAGATCCCCTCTCCACTAGGAGTAAAACAGAAAACTTTTCAGCCGTTATATAATCTAGAATATAAATAGAAATTGAGAAAGGCAATTTGGTATCTTTCTGCATCATAATCATCAACATCCTCCTCAGCGCCAGCTACATCAATATCCTCCTCCCGGTGTACAACATTCACACCTTCATTAGCCAAATCTGTAACTGGACTGTGGCTGAGCCTTCCAGCATATGCAGAGGGCGTGCTGCAAATGCTGGATGGAGTCACCTCTTCCCGTACAGTGATGGGAAGGTCAGGGTTCACAACCAACAACACCCTTTGACTCGCCTTGGGGATTTGTGATGTTATCTGTTTAGAAGGCAGAGTTCTTTGCTGTTTTGTTGTTGTTGCTGACAGCATAACTCTCTTCAATTTTTTGGAGGGGGGGGAGGAGGGCTTAGATCCTTGGGTGAAGCTGGACCACTAGTCATGAACACGGGCCAGGGCCTAAGCCGTTCCTTGCCACTACGTGTCGTAAATGGCATATTGCCAACTTTACGTTTCTCCTCAGATGATTTTAAGTTTCTCTTTTTGCTACTTTTTCTTAACTTGGACTTTTTGGATTTTACATGCCCTGTACTAGGAGATTGGGCATCGGGCTTGCCAGACGACGTTGATGGCATTTCATCGTCTAAGTCATGACTAGTGGCAGCAGCTTCAGCATTAGGAGGAAGTGGGTCTTGATCTTTCCCTACTTTATCCTCCAAATTTTGGTTTTCCATTATATGTAGCACAAGAGAGCGTACCCCTAAGCCACACACACTCGGCAAAGCCTTTAAAAATTATATGCGGCACAGGAGAGTAGCACAGGACTTATACTGCTGAATCAGTGAACTTTGTAATAGCAGTACCACTGGACTTATACACTGCTGAATCAGTGAACTTTGTAATAGCAGTACCACTGGACTTATACACTGCTGAATCAGGGAACTGTGTAATAGCAGTACCACTGGACTTATACACTGCTGAATCAGTGAACTTTGTAATAGCCGTACCACTGAACTTATACACTGCTGAATCAGTGAACTTTGTAATAGTAGTACCACTGGACTTATACACTGCTGAATCAGGGAACTGTGTAATAGCAGTACCACTGGACTTTTACTGCTGAATGTGTGAACTTGGTAATATTGCAGTACCAATGGGCTTATATACTGCTGGATTGGCTTTGCAAATTTGGTTATAATTATTTTTTTATTTTTTTTGTTTTATTTTTATTTTTTTTATAACTTTTTTTTTTTTATTTTAAAAACTTGGGAATAATGGGGAAATAACTATGCCCTTAGAAGCACAGAGCACAGGACACAGCACCCCTGGACTGAACAGGACACAGCACAGGACCCAGCAGCACTACTGAACTCAGCAGGACAGAGCACAGGACACAGCACCAGTGGACTGATACTGCAGAATGTGTGAACTTTGTAATATTGCAGAACCACTGGACTTTTACTGCTGAATGTGTGAACTTGGTAATATTGCAGTACAAATGGGCTTATACTGCAGGATTGGTTGTGCAAATTTTGTTGTAATTAAAAAAAAATTTAATTAGTTTTTTGTATTTTTTTTAAATAACTTTTTTTTATTTTTTTAAACACTTTGGAATATTGGGGAAATAACTATGCCCTTAAAAGCACAGAGCACAGGACACAGCACCACTGGACTGAACAGGACACAGCACAGGACCCAGCAGCACCACTGACCTCAGAAGGACAGAGCACAGGACACAGCACCACTGGACTGAGCACAGCACAGCACAGAACTAAACAGCACAGCACAGAACTAAACAGCACAGCACAGAACTAAACAGCACAGCACGAGATATAGCAGGACAGAGGACCACCTAACACACCCTCCCTCTACCCTGATCAATGCCCGAGTGAAGATGGCGGCGACTAGCGGGGAATTTATAGGTTCCGAGTATCGCGAGATCCGACAACGGGATTATGAGTCAGAGCCTCAGTTTCAGATTTGAATCTGGCGCCAATATCCGGATCTGTCTCGGATCCGACTCGGATCCGCAACGTTCGGGTGGGCTCGGATTTCATAAATCCGAGTGCGCTCATCTCTACATAAGACATATTACTATCTGGTCACACAACTGCCAAGAAGTAACTATAATGTCAATAGCACTGAAAGGGTTAAATGGGTTGTAATTTGGGAGAGGGAGCAGGTCTCTCTGTGGATTATTTGAATGAAGGAGGGAGTTGTGCTTTCCATTTCCTTCCCCCAAACCATCCACAGCTTGTGGTGGTGATTTAAAGAAGCCTTAGGCCCTGCCATAACAGTTTCTGGACAAGCTAATGGTTTAGGACCTCTCTTATAATGCTTAAAGATAAAAGTGGAAAATGCTGTTGTGCTAGAGCGCATCAGCTGTCAAGCATTTCGACAGCTGAAGTCCTCTTGTGTAATCTCTCTTTCAGGCATATCATGTTTCTCATAAATTTCTGCAAATGCAAACTGGACATCATTTACAAATCAGAAAATTGCATCCCTACAGCAAAAATGCACCGATATGCTTCCATTACACATACATAGCATTTAACCCACCTTGTGATTTTGGAAACTGCCCCTGTAAATTGCTCTCAGCCTTCTTTTGCAAGATATGGAGATGCTTAGGGTGGACAGCATGATAGCATGAAAGAATAACTCCTGTCTATGACCACTTGTGAACTATGTCTTCACTAATTTTAACTCTTCTTGCTTAGTATTTTTTCCTAGAATACTAGTAGAACCTCATTTATGACTTATATTAATGAGAGAAAGAGTAAAGTGATACCTATTATAAATTTTAATATTGGTAGAATTTGTAAAGATTTGCTTATTCAAGTCCTTTTTTATTGAGAAAAGACATGGGGGTAAATTTATCAAGCTGCAGGTTTGAAAAAGTGAAGATGTTTCCTATAGCAACCAATCATATTCTAGTTATCATTTATTTAGTACATTCTACAAAATGACAGGTAGAATCTCCACTTTTTCAAACCCTCAGTTTTTTAAATGTACCCCCTGTTGCATGTGGGGACAATTCATGAATTCACCTAGTCCACATTAAGCAAAAAAGGGCCTTATCTGCCCAGCTCTTTCATCAAAAATGTTGGTCTGCCGCAGAGGCTGCCATCTTGGCCTGTTAGGCCATGCCCTTCCCTGTACAATTTGGCACATTACATCACAAAACTGCATATACAGTCATGGCCAAAAGTTTTGAGAATGACACAAGTCTTGGTTTTCACAAAGTTTGCTGCTTCAGTATTTTTAGACCTTTTTGTCAGATGTTGCTATGGTATACTGAAGCAAAATTACAAGCATTTCATAATTGTCAAAGGCTTTTATTGACAATTACATTAAGTTTATGCAAAGAGCCAATATTTGCAGTGTTGATTCTTTTATTTGAAGACCTCTGCAATTGGTTCTGGCATGCAGTCAATCAAGTTGTGGGCCCCATACTGACTGATAGCCACCCATTCTTGTCTAATCAATGCTTGGAGTTTGTCAGAATTAGTGGGTTTTTGTTTGTCCACCCGCCTATTGAGGATTGACCACAAATTCTAAATGGGATTAAGGTCTGGGGAGTTTCCTGGCCATGGACCCAAAATTTTGATGTTTTGATCCCCGAGCCACTTAGTTATCACTTTTGCCTTATGGCAAGGTGCTCCATCATGATGAAAAAGGCATTGTTCATCACCAAACTGTTCTTGGAAGGTTGGGAGAAGTTGCTCTTGCAGGATGTTTTAGTATCATTTTTTATTCATGGCTGTGTTCTTAAGCAAAATTGTGAGTGAGCCCACTCCCTTGTCTGAGAAGCAAACCCACACATGAATGGTCTCAGGATGCTTTACTGTTTCAATGACACAGGACTGATGGTAGCGCTCACCTTTCCTTCTTTGGAAAAGCGTTTTTCCAGATGCCCCAAACAATCTGAAAGGGGATTAATCAGAGAAAATGACTTTACCCCAGTCCTCAGCAGTCCAATCCCTGTACCCGTTGCAGAATATCAGTCTGTCCTTGATGTTTTTCCTGGAGAGATGTGGCCTTCTTGACACCAGGCCATCCTCCAAAAGTCTTCACCTCACTGCCTGCTGCCATTCCTGAGCAAGCTCCGCAGTGGTGGTGCCCTGTTCCGGCAGTTGAATCAACTTTAGGAGACAGTCCTGGCACTTGCTGGATGTTCTTGGGCACGCTGAAGCCTTTTTCCCAACTCTTGAACCTCTCTCCTTGAAGTTCTTGATGATCCAATAAATTGATTGATTTAGGTGCAATCTTACTAGCAGCAATATCCTTGCCTGTGAAGCCTTTTTTTGCAAAGCAATAATGACTGCACGTGTTTCCTTGCAGATAACCATGGTTAACAGAGGAAGAACAATGATTTCAAGCACCACCCTCCTTTTAAAGCTTCCAGTCTGTTATTCTAACTCAATCAACATGACAGAGTGATCTCCAGCGTTGTCCTTGTCAACGCTCTCACCTTTCCTAACGAGAGAATCATTGACCTGATGTCAGCTGGTACTTTAGTGGCAGGGCTGAAATGCAGTGGAAATATTGTTTTTGGGATAAAGATCATTGTCATGGCAAAGAGGGACTTTGAAATTAATTGCAATTCATCTGATCACTCTTCATGACATTCTGGAGTATATGCCAATTGCCATAAAAACTGAGGCAGCAGACTTTGAGAAAAATAAAATATGTGTCATTCTCAAAACTTTTGGCCATGACTTTATACTGCATGCTTATACTTTAAACAGTTTGTAATTGATGCTTAGGGCTAGATTTACTATCAGGCGTGATGCATGGCGGCTTGAAGCCGCCATGCATCGCGGCGGTTGTCCGGCATTGCAAACAGCCGGATTTACTAATGGGCGCATTTCAGCTTCAATTTGAAGCCGCCGGCCATGTCATGGCGGGATGTAATGGTGCTTTTGCTTTAAATGACGGCGCTTTCATGTAAAGGCGTTTTTTTGAAAATTACACCTGTCTCTTGGCCTGTTACTATTGGCTATTTTCAAACTCAGGAGATTTGACATCACAAGCCCTATATAAACCACTGGCCTTATACTTTTTTCTCTGATAGGGTTTTGAGGAGTTTTGAGAGAGGAGTTAGTTGGTTTGTGCTTTGTGAGAGTTGGTGAGAGTTGGAGTTTGGTGGATTGGTGGAGCGATATCTGATTGAAGTGTGAGTAGTCCTGTGGTATTTTTCTGTTTTGTACATTTATTTTCTCTTTTATTTTCTGTCTTGTATTTTGTGTATTTGACTTGTCCTTTGTCTGTGTTACTTGTGTGTGCCTGTGTGGAGAGTGTGTCTGTATTTAGTGTAGTTTGTCCTTTGTGTTTGTAAGTCTTTCTGTGTTTGGCATTTATTTGTCATTATGTCCAGAGATAGGAGGGGAGAACAGGCTGAGGAGAGGGAGATGGAGGTTGAGGGGTCAGAGGAGGGAGAGGGAGAGGTTGAGGAGACAGGACAGGGCAGGAAGACCAAGACAGGGAGGAATGTGCGTTTCTCACATGATGAGAATTGTGTGTTGGTGCACAACATCATTCCATGCTACGAGGTCATCCTAGGGAACCTGGCAGCCCGGACTCCTCTAAGGTGGCGTCACCAACTGTGGGGGAGAGTCTGTGAGGCTGTGAACGCGGTGGGCCCACTATTGAGGACAGTGGCGCACTGCCGCAAGCGCTTCTCTGATATTAAGAGGAGGCTTAAAGAGAAGTTGGCCCAGGAAAGGAGGGCAACAAGGCGCACGGGTGGTGGCCCCCCTCTTCGTATTGAGTACACCACGTACGAGGAGGAGCTGCACCAGATAATGCCGGCACAGATTGTCGAGGGGATAAACGTGCAAGACACGGATGCGCCCTCTTTTGGCCAAGTAGTTGGTGAGTTATTTGGTTTTTTTACCCTAACAGTATTTTCAATGCTTTTTTCTTTTTTTAAATGCTTTTTTCTTTTTAAAAGTGTTTTTCTTTTTTTACAAGTGTTTTTTTCTTTTTAAATGCTTTTTTCTTTTTTAAATGCTTTTTTCTTTTTGTTTTTATTTTTAAAAGTGTTTTTTTTACTCTTAGTTTGTAAAGGATTTTTTTTTTACAAGACTTCTGTTTTTTTATTCACAAACACATTTTTGAAATAAACAGTATATTTTTAACATGTTTTTTGCTGCAAATACATTGTATGCTTTTTCTATTACATCCAGAATCGGCAGGCCCGCAGTTCACTCCCAGTCCCAGACCTACACCTCCACCTTCAGCGAGAGATTCTGGCACAGACAAGCAAGCAGGTGCGTGATTTATGTTTAGGAGAGAAATAATGGAGTTAATTGATTTTCTGTGCAAATGTTGCTGTCAATGTTTTTTTTGTTTTTTTTTAATTGTTTGCAATGAGAACTTGGGGCTACATTTACTAAACTGATATGTTGCCTATAGAAACCCAACAGAATATACCTTTACTTTATTTATTGCATTCCACAAAATAACAGCTAAAATCTGATTGGTTGCTATAGGCAACATGTCCACTTTTTATAGCATGCAGTTTAGTCAAAATAACCCAGCATGTACTACACAGAGGGAGTACTAAAATAGTAGTAGTTTACCCCAAAGCACGGTCTAGCTGCATTTGGCTGACTAAATGCTTATATTTGTAGGTTAAAAAGACTTTGCTTTTTTTATCCCCCTCAACCATACATAGTCCAAATGATAATGGGTATTAAAAGGATAATAAGTGCATCCTTAAGCAGGTAGCATAGGACTAGAAATCAGGAATGCAAACATTGTAAAAGAATCTGTAGTTGCTAAAGAATATTCTTTCCTATCCAGTGTTCAGAATGCAATATACAAACATATTATATACTATATACTTACCGTCATTTTTCATACACAGGGCCCTCTTCATACCAGCCACCTCAGGCGGAGTCCCTGGAAATGTCCCCTGAGCCAGAGGATCAAACGACCATCACCCTGGTAACAGTGGATGCCCCTGTGTCTGGCCTCCAGGAAGTTTCACCTGGCCCTGCTGAACCATCACACCACCAACCTGCACCTGAAAGTATGGACCCAGCCAGAGAAATGGCGCTGTCTATTGGCGCATTCCAGCAGCAGCAAACAATGTTCATGGACAGGCAAACTCTCCACATGTCCCAAATTGCGGCCCAGTTGAGGCGGATACACCGCTCCAATAGTCAACTCCCTGCTGGAATCAACCGTCTGGCAACTGCTTTAGAACAAACCAATGTGCAGCTGGCCCAAATGACTGGGGCTGTGGAGGCCTTACATTCCACAGTACGTGAGGGGAATGCCAATGTGACCCGGCTGGCAGGGCAACTACATTCAGAAATTGTAGCCCGTTTACCGGCACCTATGTCTTCCTCCACCACCAGTACCGCTGGTACGCCTAGCAGATCTGTACAGAGTACTCCTCCAAGGAGAGGTGCTCGCACCAGGGGTGGCCGAGGGAGGGGAGAGAGTGGCACCAAGCATTGTGATATGCCTGCAAAAAGGCGTCGCTAGTGCAATAATTATTATTGCTTAATGTTTTCAAAAGTTTGTGTAAGCATTATACGTTATTATTTATTGTGTTCTGCAATAAATGCAGTTAAATTTCTATGGTGTCAGTCTTTCTTTTCTGCTAATTAAACAAGAGTATACTGATGTTTTAAAAACTATGCACTAATTTCACTTCAACATTGACCTCTTACTGTCACATTCCAGGGATGTTCATATTTACCACATGAGGAGTACACACTATCCTCTTTTTAAAGGTTCCAATTTACAAAACATTTAAAATAAAACAAAAAAATTGCACTCACATAAAACACATTTTTGAGCAATAAATGTTTATCATACTATGTACTTACACGTAAAGTAGCTTGTAATTAGACGGTCTCTAATCTCCCTTCCGCCCTCTGTGCTCTGCACATCACCAGATGTGACACGGACCCCTTCTTCTTCACTGTCTACTGCAATAATCGGTGGGGTAAGTTGATGTATTGCTAGATTATGTATCAAACAGCCAGCCAGGATAATATCAGACCCCTTTTCAGGTGCATACATAGCCACCCAACCAGATTATTCTAGTGACCTCAACCTAGTTTACCAAAGTACAAAGGTACGCTATAACACACCTCTACTAGTGGGTATGTGCCTCATTGAATTTGTGCTGTGCAGATGTGTGAGGACGCAGCAGAGGAGTCATCAGCCAGAAACCCATTCTTTATTGAGTACATTAGAATTGCTTTTACACTCTGTTAAGGGTTTTGTTGCAATATTAAAAAAAACAAAAACAAATGTGGAAATCAGTAAATAAATTGCATGGTGGGAAAACACAAGAGAAAAAGAAACCAAAACAACACTGCAATTGCAAGACACTGGCCTTTTAACATATACAATCCCAAAGGAAAAAACTTTGTACATGAAATGGCCCTTTTCTTTCTGTTCTGATTGACCAAATATCAGAAACAGCACACTGTTTGAACAATCTCGCCACTCACAAGCAGCGCTTTCATTTTGGTCTATTGAATGGCGGTTTTCCGGCGGCTTTATAAACCCCCTAATAGCTGTTTGTATGTTGAACATTGTTGAAACCGTCATGGCGCTTTATACAGAGGCGGGTTTGGAAACATCATTTCTGGCCGTTTGGACGGCGGGTTTAGCCTTAGTAAATCCGGCGATGGCTAAACCGCCGCCAAACCCGCCGAAAGTCGGCGGGTTTACAAACACGCCTGTTAGTAAATCTAGCCCTTAGTGTTCAAACTGGCCCTTGCTACACCAGCCTATATCTTCACATACTTGGGTTGTTTAAATATGAACTGGTCATGTTTATTATTATTTCACACTAATAGCAGCTTTTTTTCCTAACTAATATTTTGATGCCCAAAACCTCTGTTGACACTGGATAGGGTAAATTAAAAATCTGGTTTCAACTGCTTTTGAAATGTGACATCCACAGCATTTCACATTGCAGTTTTCTGTTCTAAACCATTTTATATTGTTTGGAATGTCCTAATATCAAAGCTAGGCATCCACAATAATCAAAGGCATCTGCCCTTCAGACTGGTCCTATAATAAGCTACCTTAGGCTGGGTCACTGGCCTACCAAGTCGAGTCTCCCCCCTCTCTTTCCCTGGGCTAACATTTGCCAGCCAAACCCTGACCATAATTCTGAAAAATTATGTATCAGTTGTTGAACTGTTTAGCTAACATGATTTTCCTTGTTGTCCATCGTTCATTTCCTTTCACTTTTGACTCTTTTCGTTGTTTTTATTGTCTCCTCTCCCATACGTCATTATTATTAATAAGCCATATTAGAGGAAAGGTCATTGAAGCTAGACCACACAGGTCTACGTTTCTAACCTACATAATCATTTCCACATGACCACTTGATGATAAAGTTTATAACAAGATGAAGATAAAAAATCCCTTCTACTAATTCCCCTAGACATCTAAAGGTACATAGGTAAAATATTACTCAAATTATATCTACATAATTATGATAAATAAAAACAGATTGTACAAAAGTATGGAGCTCTTAAAGAGTGTGATCAATGTAAGTATTCCATAATATGTGTTCTTTACTTGAATAGTCTCTCTGTGGTGCAGTTTGCATGGTTTTCTCCCAGTCAAAAAACATAGAAACATAGGGATAAGTTTATTGGATTCCAACAACCAAAAATGGACCCTATTGTGGAGTAGGGAATTTTCAACCTCCAAAAGGAAATCCTATTTCTTTACAATTACTTAAAAAAGAGTCAATAGAAATTGATTAAATACATTGACAATACTAAATCTTTCAATAGACCAGTTTGCACATTATCAGTCTCTGCATAATATTATCAGATATACAAGTTGTTTATATTCACACATTTTCATTTGACCCACTTTTTTAATTATTTATTTTTGGTAATTCATATTTGCTAATGGATATCAATGAATAAAAAAACATTCAATTCATTTATAATTTGGAATTAAACGCTTCTACATTACACATACTCATTTTCCATTTACCACAATCTAGTTTTCTTTGTTTGCTATGAATTGAAGACAGAAAAACCCCCACACTGATCAATACAAGTATCTTAACACATCAAGTTTGATATGGTGCAGACCACATAGTGAGCCCTTAACCACAAACATGAGACAATTGGAATGTGCATTCTATCACAAGAATCTAACGCTCAGATTTCACAGCTTGTTCTGTTATTGCTGATTTCACCTGTCAACTACATTTAATATGCAGTAGTCAGCTATGTAGTTGACTTTGACAAGAGAAAAGCAGATGAGATTTATTTTATTTCATTCTACGCTTATCAAATATATACTACATTGGCAAGCAATCCCTAGAAAAATATAGATGCTGTCAAATATTGAAAGACCAAAATTGTTCTTATTTCAATAAGCAGAAAAAGTTTTTTAGAGTACTTTTTTCATAAAGCTAGTATTCTTTCTTAAGCATCAACCGACACTGTGACATGATTTCAATATGCCTATTTTTTATCAATTTAAGGAACTATAATTTAAGCCTTTACAATCATATAATTTCTCTCATATGAGATTTTTTGATTCAATCATGATACAATTTTATTTTTGCAATAAAACCTCTATAATCATCAACATCTTGGTTGCACTTATAACTATGGAGCAATCCTTTCCAACTTAAAGCTGCGTAATGCCTATTTTGTGTAAGTGAAATGATCCAGAACTGAATTGTATTGGAAAGAAATGATACTAGTAGCGTTTAAACTCCAAGCGCAATTTCACTTGTCGTCTTTCTCTATTTTAGAATATGCCCTTACTGCATAGCAGAGACATTGCCTGAGAGCAGAGCTCACTGCATTGCAGCCCTAAAATCCAAAATTGTGTGTTTCTGATGTAATTATGCCCATACTATTTTTGATTCACAATGTCTTAGTTTTTGTGCGACACTCCAGAGATTTATTTTGTGGGCATACTCACCTCTATTGGCTATAAGGCACCTAATTTGGGTCTGGGTTTGAGCTGTACCTGCTTCTTTGTACAATAGTATATGGTTGCTGCTAATTACATGTATTAAAAATATTTCAGGTCATATATTAATTTATATATAATTATTATATTCAGAGCAGTTTTGAATAAATATCAGTTCTGCCTGTTTAGTGACAGAATGAAATATACCTCATAGAAGCACAAATACAACCACTCAAGTTAAATAAATAAAGTATCTGACTTAAAATTAATTAATTAATTCAGTAATATATAACAATACCTGGGGTCTGGTGCTGCTACGCTCTGGTCCCCAGGTGGGAAATCAGGGTACAAGTGCCCAAATACCACTGGGTGCTACTTAAATACAGGTGTTGAGTACACCTTCAAATGCGATACAAGGCTATCAACAAAATTGCACCGACATACATCTCCTCACTTGTCTCAAAATATCTCCCAACTCGACACCTCCATTCTGCACAACATCTGAGTCTCTCTTCCACTCTCATCACTTCCTGCCATTCTCGGTTACAGGCCTTTTTTCGGACTGCACCCACTTTATGGAATTCCCTCACTCGCACCACAAGACTTTCCTCTAGTCTTCAAACCTTCAAACGTTCTCTGAAAACCCACCTCTTTAGACAAGATTATAATATTCCTATACCACCTTCTTAATCTCCCTAGGTTACCCTATTACCAACACAAGACAACAACCCTCTGACCAACATTGCTGTGTGACTGAACATGCAGCTCACTAAATACTTTGTAACCTTTGCATTCTAGCTGGACAAATATGCAGTATGATGTAGCACTTACCCTTGTGTATCAGACCATTGTCCCATAGATTGTAAGCTTGTGAGCAGGACCCTTTTACCTTTCTGTATGTATGTATCATCATCATCATTGTTTATTTATATAGTGCCACTAATTCCGCAGCGCTGTACAGAGAACTCATTCACATCAGTCCCTGCCCCATTGCAGCTTACAGTCTAAATTCCCTAATATAGACACACACTCACAGACAGACAGACAGAGAGGGAGAAACTAGGGTCAATTTTGATACAAGCCAATTAACCTGCCAGTATGTTTTTTGAGTGTGGGAGGAAACCGGAGCACCTGGAGGAAACCCACGCAAACACAGGGAGAACATACAAACTCCACAAAGGTAAGGCCATGGTCGGGAATCGAACTCATGACCCCAGTGCTGTGAGGCAGAAGTGCTAACCACTAGGCCACTGTGCTGCCCATGTATTACCCAGTATTGTTTTATTACTGTTTTTTCCCAAATGTAAAGTGCTACGGAATTTCCTGGCGCTATATAAATAAATGATGATGATGATGATGATGCAATACTCCCGGAGGAATGGGTTCCATTAAAAGTGTAGGCCTTTTAATTATTTATTTAGCAAACCTTACTTGCTTGAAAAAGTCTGTGGTTCAGATGAAACGCGTCGCTTTATCCATGCTGCCTATTAAAGTAATTTTATCGTTTTCAAATAAGCATTGCCCAAGCGATTGTATTGTGTTTCTAACGCACAAAGTGATTTATTTTTAGCAGATGTAAATAGTCAACAATTCAATACATTATTAAATTATGATACAGTACAGTACAGCCAATACCAAAAGATAAGTACATACCAATGCTACCGCATGCGCTCGCTGCGCACCCTCGGGACCCAGTGGACAGTATATCTGTTAGAATACTGTGTCAGAGTTGACTGAGGCTGGGTGTGCAGCTATGATCATATATACACATTCAGTGTTACAGAGAACAATAGAGATGACGTAGTTTGTTTCTATAGGTCCAGACGTTGGGTGGCTCCAGGGTAAACAGGTCATAGGCTGATTCAATCTAAGGAATCCAAAGGTGGGGGTCGTCTCTCCAGGGGGTCTGCTCCTTTCATAGCCAGCATCATACAAAAGGTTTATTCTCTAATATCAATAACTAAAGTATGCAATGTGCGATCTCTTCGCCGACTGCACCGGACAGCTGATGATGATTAGCGGATGAATATGATATCAGGCATGACACCTTTCCTATAACCTAAACCTTTAATAACACTAAAATGTACATATAATCATATTATATATATATATATATAGACTAATAATAAACCAAATATTATCTGCTCATAAATTACAGTGTAACGAAACCAATATGAATATGAATAAATAACTAAATGTTGTAATGAGAGTGTGTGCGTGCGTATTTTACCGTGCGATCGCACCACGCCACGTGTTACGTGGCGTACGGATCGCAATCGCACGGCAAAACAATATTAAACCAATATACTTTCGTTCATCCAATTATACGACTTCGACATGCCTTTACCACTGGATCATAACACTTCTATGAGGAATCTGCTAATAAGTGGAACTATCTTTATTTGACACTTGTATCTTGTCCGGACTCGTAGGAGGTGCGCACGAAGATATTTTCTACATTGCTTCATTCTGTGAGCTGCAGTGACGGCGAAGAGGTAAAACCTTTATCACTCTCTGACCCATTGACAGGTTATGCTGGGAGCAAGATCGGACACTAACACCCACGGAGGCTTGTTCACTCTAATCTGACCTCAGTCGCTTAGCCGGTAAGAGGATTTACCTGACGGGTGATTACTATTGAATGTCCCTGCTACAGAGATATCAGCCTGCTTGTGGTCTTTGTTGTGGTAGCCGTACTGACGCCAAAAAGGAACTATTCTTTCTCCTTATCTAAAGCGGATAACTGTTTGACTTTATAAACATACTCATAGAAGTGGATATAAACGATTTATCAGTCAATTTGAATTTGCCTACCCATTTCATCACTCCGGATAGATATATTTATGTATAATCTTTTCCGATGTCGACATTATTCGAATTGTACATTTTCTATCAGCCTATGGAGATCTTAGCATATATATGCAACTCATGTGATTTTTACATGTACAAAGGTTTTTAATGTTATTGGCAGGAAGGTATTTCCCTGTAATGTATGGTAGTTACTGTTATGTGTTTACCTATGCCTAGCTAGATGGTATTCATGCATGTATTTCAATCTTATACACGCATTATCAATATCCAATTTTTTATATATACCCTTTGTTAGCCTATACTGTTTCTAAGCATATCTATATCTATATATGTTTATGTTTTGAACTATATTAAACACTTGTATTCAGTATTTCTGCGCAACTCCATGTTTTTTCTTTGTGACATAGTCATGATGCTGTGAAAAGAGACCGGAATATATAAGAATGTCATCCAGATAAACCACCGAGTATCTACCAAGACACTATCTCATGGCATCATTAATTCCTGGAATACAGCAGAAGCATTATTTAGTTCAAAGGGCACTACCAAGTATTCGTAATTCCCTGCGGAACGCAGTTTTTCACTCATCCTCCTAATGGATAACCTAAGAGGTTGTATGCCTCTCGGAGGTCAATCTTGGTAAAGATTGATGTTCCTTTCAATTGATTTAACATTTCTGGAATAAGGGGGAGAGGGTATTTCACAGTTATTTGGTTCAACACCATGTAGCTCACACAGGGTCTCAGACTCCCATAATTCTTGGCCATGAAGAATAGGCCGCACCCAATGTATATTTGGAGGGTCTGATGAAAACTTTAGCTAGGTTTTTGAAAATATAATCCTCTACTGCCTTGAGTTCAGGTGAAGCCAGGTTGAATAGTCTGCCTTTGGGCAGTTTAGCACAATCATATGGCCTATGGGGAGGAAGAGTGTGTACGGCTTCTTTACAGAAGACATCTGCAAATTCTATGCAGCAGGAGCTGACAACGATGAAGCCAGTCTTACTGGAAGTGGAATACAAGATTGTGGACAGTGTTCACCCCAACGAATGATTTGTCTATGTGCCCAGTCAATCTGTGGATTGTGTTGAGACAGCCATGGAAACCCTAACATCATGTGATAATAAAGGAGACCTAACAAAATACAAGGAGAGAACTTTGGAATGTAGGCACCCTACCTGTAAGATAAGAGGGATGGTTTTCAGTCTTATGTGTTCTCCTTAAAGTAAGGCTCCATCTAAATTTGAAATAAAGACTGGGGTTTTCAAAGGTATGTTGACTATCTTAAATTTCTCTGCCATTTCCAGGTCACTGAAATTTCCTGGTGCTCCACTGTCCACTAGAGCAGTGGTAGGGAATTGAATGGAGTCAAAAGAAATTTCCACAGCGATCTGCAAGGAGTTGGGCATTCTCGTACTGACAACAGGAAATTGTACTAAAGCACTTTTGATGGTGTCAGTAAATCCTACTCTGAATTAGTGACATAGAACCACGTAAATCCATCAAGAGTCCACTGACCACCTATGGAATTGAGAGCAATATTCCTCTGCTGATTTTTGCCCTTGCCTTATGGCACGAAGAAAGGAGCCTATCAAGGTCATTATATGGGAGGTCCAGGACATTGAAGAAGGCATCTATAGACGATAAAGTAGAACTATGGGCATCAAGTCCAAAAGCCCAGGTATGACAATCATACTGTAACAGAGAAATCACACTTTCCACTCACTGCGCCTTGGTGCCCAAAGTGATTGGCCTGACTCTAAAGTATAGCATGCATCTATCCTTGAAATTCCGAAATAGCTTCCAATCTCTAGAAAATCTGTCCAGTAAATTCAGCTTAGACTCTTTCAACGAGGGAGAGGTGGCTTGGGCAGCATGGGCTGCAACTTCTTGTGTGTGGATACGTATTTGACTGCCCAAAATCTGAGCAGGACATGGTTGCATAGCCTCCATGTGTCGTGTCCAAATTATTTTGGGCAGATGATAATGTTAAGGGTAGAGTAGCATGAGATCCTCAACTGCTAGAACTGCTTTGTGAGATGTTCACCTTTAGCAGCCCCCTTTCCGAGGAACTTGATACTTTCTACAGTACTTGTTTGCCCCCAGGACTAAAGCCCAGGTAGTAGCAGTTGCTGATTTAGAACTTGTCCAGTGGAGTGGACAAAACACAGTAGGAGGCAGTGAGAAACCAGGATGTTACTTGCAGAACTCAGGACTAAACAGTCAAGGCCCAAAGCAGAGTAACAGACAGGCCTAATTCAGGAGCAGGAGAAATCAGCAGTTCCTTTTAAACAAACCAGACTTAACATGAGCCCCTGAATGCACAGTTGCTTTCCCTCTTTGCTGCATGTTGTACAATAATTCTTTCCTATTGTTTTTCTCTTTTCTATAAAAATAATCAGGAACAGTGTGTGGCTCAGTAGACACTGACATTCTGTGACACAGAAATATGCAAAAAGCATGTGTTACTAATAAAGGGGTCAAGGTAGAGAATATTAGGATTTAGACTGACTATAGTGTTTACAAACAATAGGCCTTGGAAAGCATTTTTCTTCATTGTCTCTGTCCAAGAGTTAAATCAGTTTAAGCAGAACAAGAAAAAACTAGTTTTAGTAAATATAAGCAAAAATTTTATCAGAAATTATTAAATCTTTATAATTTAATAAGGATAAAATCTTTAGAATCTCACACTTTATTAGCTCATTAGCTGAGACCATGGTATTTAATATCCAAAAAGACTATGTCAGAAATTGATATTTCTGTTTTAAACAATTCAATATTTATTCAACTTAGTCAAATCTATCTTTTTTCAGCCACAAGCTCAATAAAGATCTTGTTCCAGAATGAACACAGGAAACTGTGCAGGTATACGTGAATATGACATACAGCTGCAGCCCAAATGCAGTCTTGTGATATTATTCCTATTGGGCAGAAAGCTATTATCAGAGCACTTGTGCTGTTATATGTCATAGATGTCAGTGGTGTTGGTGGTAGATGTTAACTCACAAGAAGCTTTTAGACATCATTTCAAAACTTGTTGTAACAGATGATATATACATTTACACAGTTGCTCACAGTTGGTACTTATTGCAACAGACAGACAATATGATATACACTGCTAGGTTAAACTGGCCTTAGTCTCTCTCAGTCTGCGTGTGTGTGTGTGTGTGTGTGTGTGTGTGTGTGTGTGTGTGTGTATGTTAGGGAATTTAGACTATAAGCTCCAATGGGGCAGGGACTGATGTGAGCGAGTTCTCTGTACAGCGCTGCAGAATTAGTGGCGCTATATAACTAGCTGATGATGATGATGATGAAATGCAGATGGTAAGCTTATATTGTGGGCAATGTCAGAGAACAGGTTGATTATATATTTTGTGCCTCTGGTCACTTTATATATTTATATATAAGTAAGTTTACACAAAAAGGTTGCAGCTCTAGTTATATATGTCTTTTTAATTCAACTGTCGCTGGAAGAACCTTGCTGAGAGCTGATCTTCCTGTCTGGGCATGCTCAGTAGAGCTATGCAGATGACTGGAGGCTGCCCCAATTTCTGTCTTCACAGGGAACGCCACCACCAAGATGGGAGACGGAGCGTAGCGCTCCATATTAACAACTCCCCTATTTTGTGCTAATACACCTGTATCTCCATGATGGCAGCGTCTGTAAGACACATTTTGCAATTTCGTAAGTGTGGATTGCAGTATTCCTTCCTGGGTGTGGGAGTAGGCTAGGTGCTTTAAGCAACAGAATGTAAAAGTAAGATTCTGTTTCGTGGGACGAGATTATTTCAATGACAATCAAGGGGTGAAAAAGGTGCATATAAGGGGGCATTTTCTCCCCCCAAAAGGACTTTTTTCTTTATTTTTTGTTTTTGTTTTCTTGTGTTTTTTCTACACATCTTTAGATAGTGGAGGTAACCAGACTTCAGCGGCATATGCTATCAATGGGGAGCGTTTTGTACCTTCTAGATACACTTTATATGGGAAGGGTATCTTTTCTAATGTAATAATAACATATCACAATGTCCATTAAGTCTTATGATTAATTTTGGACATAAATGAGGCTAAACTGAACAGTATTTTATGAGAAGAATTGAAAAGCTGAGGTAATGAAGGTGGTCCTAAAATGTTAGTAGCTGGATGTTTAAGTGTTGTTACAAACCTCTTCCATCATTTGCACTGGTAGTCAGACCCGCAACTAGCAAAAGGTTGTATCTAGTGTTTTCAAAGGGGCAGTTACAAATTTTGAAAATGCGGTGGGCTGTGGGCTGTGGGCTGTGTGAAGAAAGATTACGAGTATTTGTGCAAATAGATGAATTGAATTGTACACCTGCATATATTAAAGTTCATAAATTACCGTTATTGGGAGGTTTGAAGGTTCGTACATCTGTGGATCTGTAACCAATTACATCAGTATATGAAGTCTGATAAAATAACAGTTTTTAACGATGAAGCAAAAAGTAGCTGGGTCTCGTACAGCAAGTAAATTACTAGGAGTGAGGTACACATTTGTCATCCTCAGTGCAGATAAGAAAACAAAATGCTGTTACCAGTCAGCCAAGTTCCTTATAATCAACAACAAAGTCTCTTACACAGCCCATGCCAAGGGCACCTAGTGCTGCCATTGAGAAATTATGTTCATCATAATCAGGATATAAAAATTAGTGAAGGAATTGTGAGTGATGTTAATGCTACCTCCCTACAGATAAGGTGCATCCAGGAAACATTATAACATAATTATACTGTGTATATAAAGTTCTTTGCTCCTATTAAAAGAAATGGCTGCATACTCAAGGGGCTCATCTGTAAAGATGAATGTAGGATGATATAGGATTACAAACCTAAATCTGCAAACATAGTACTGCCACTAAACCTAGAAGAGTTAGACAAGTCTGTAGTTTTGCTCTGGTTCTTCAGATCACACTAGGGTCTAGATGGAATGTTGAAGATTTATTTTTGGCTTTATATCATATCATAAGATAAGACACACCAACTTGCTCCAAATGGCATTTAGGACTGGCATGGGTTGCCATAACTTATCCAGCAGATCTACTTAGTACAAAGGTATATGTCTATTTACAATTTAAACGTGTTTGTTGTTAGACAGTGACATCTGATTACTAAATACTAGAATGATCTTTCATAGTAAAAGGACCAAGCTTTTTCTTGTCATAAATGGCCTTTATTTTCTTTCTTTTCTTATCTGCGCAACCCTATATGAGCCTGCCATTACACGCCAACTTTAATTGGACAAGTCAGTGCTACCTTATTACAATCTCAGTTGGTGATGTTCAGATACTCTTGGTGCAATCGATTAGATTACACAGCAAATAATTCCATCACTATAGTATAACTGACCTGATAGTTAACGAAATGCTGTCTGTAGCCGACTTCAACCTTTATTAAGATTTTTGTCCATTCTGCTATGTCTCCAATGTTGTGTGGAGTAACTGAATAGAGTCATAAGCAGGGGTGGAAAGAAATAGCAGATCTGTATGGATTCCAACTAGGATCAATCCAAACGTGCTTTTCAAACATGTCCAATAAGTGGAGTGATTATAGGTTGGTAGAACCAACAATTCTTTATTACTTCATTATTCAATGTGTTTTATACGAACATCATTGTTCACTGTTTGCCATTCATTGTATCTTATGCACTGTGCATTGCCTGCACTTCAATTGTGGATTCATTGTCACTTATCCGAGCCATCTGGTTCATTCCACACTTACCAAGTCAATTATCATTAGCACCTGTGATCAATGACTAATACCTACAAATACTGGCTAGGATCACCAGTATGCTTTCAGAAATCCCTGAGGAAGCCCATGGTCATACCCCGCGGACGAATCGCGTTGGGTAGTTATATTATGTTTTTTGTTTTTCCTAGCCTTTCCCACTCAATTTTTAATCCAATCAGTCATCACTGGCATTATCACCACAACTGCAGGCCATAGGTTTGCTAACATGTTAGCCGGATCCCGGCATCACAAGTGCTCCACACAACATTGGAGTTACAAGAAACACTTTTGCTCTGTGACTTCTTTGCAATTATTACAAGCAATACAATACTGCAGTTGAATATATATATTTTTGCAAGTTGTACATTATATATATATATATATATATATATATATATACTCTCTCTGAATTTATGTTTTTAATTGTTCTGGCCAGAACATGTGTATAACACCTTATTGAATAAAACTATTATCTTTGATGTCTACACATTGATATGGCCCAGGTACCTAATATACTTTTGTATTTAATACCGTGATTTAGGTTTGGGACTCAAGTGTTTAAGCTGGTGGGCTAATAATTATGGCATCTCAGTGTGGTCAGTGACTGACAGCAACGTCGGCTTTCTAGCTGTAGTTGATTAGCTTTTCAGTCTGGTCCCCTTTAAAGCTGTTATTTCCAAATTCACTAATACATGTGAGAAATATTGTTTTCCTGCCCTTTATCAGTTTCCTTTAACGTAAAATAAAACACTCACAAAGTAACCCTTTGATGTAATACACAAAGAATGATACACATCCATATGATCATTTCAACTTGTAATAACAAGTATTGACATTGTGGTATGACAAAATGACAAAAAGAGATAGAAATAATATGTTACCATGTTAGCATTAAAATCAGTAAAATAAGGGATTTCAAATTTTATAGCGATATCAGCAGGATTTCCTATAGTGGCAGCTGACTGGCAAAGTAATGAAAATGCCTAATGCTTTTTAATAAGTATGGAATCTGCAGCATTAAGAAGTCAATCCTGATGCTCAACTCGGTTGAATAAACCCTGGTCACATTTTTTTTTTATTTCAAACATAGCTGTTCCTCTGTGGTGGGATAACAACACTACAAAAAATATACCCAGCAAAAAATCCCTGGCGTGTAGGCACAAGCATTAATAATAATGAAGGAATTGTAAGAAGAATTGAGTGTGACACTGAACATCTCTTACAATCCATGTTATCACTTCATTTCAATAGAAATTATCATGGTTTCGTTGTTTAATGCAGTACAATAATTTCCTCATAATTCATCATCTCCTGAATTAAAAGAAAACTATTACTCAGTGCACAGTCATCTGATGGCCACTGTAAAATGCAGAGCTCTCCTTATCGTATGGCCAATGTACAAAGATGAAATCAATCATTTGGTACTTCTTTATATTTAATATTTTTATTTTCAACTTCTCTCCTAAAATACTGTTGGGGTTAGCCTCATGTATATCTTAAATGATGAGAGCACTTATTTCACTAGATATAAACGTTGTTTCATTAAAAATATCTGCCAACTTCTGCTTTTATACCTCTAAGGACATGTATAAACTAAGACTTTTTTCTGTGATAAAATGCAACTTCCGAACCCCTCAATCATTATAAAAATGATAACACCCCTAAAAAAAATATCTACATTTTTGCATTTGGGTGCAAAAGTAGATGCACCCAAAGCAAAGCAGCGCTCCACCCAGAGCACTGTGTGGAGTCACATAGCTTTAGATTTCCCAGATCTGTATGTCTAGTGCTCTGGCCACAACTTTGGGATGCAGTGGTGATGGGTGAATGCAGTGTCACGACAATATGGTTTCTGGGATCCGTCTCAGGACCCTTGGGACTAGCTGTGGCAGGAATAAAGTGGAAACTAGGAGGCCGGATGAAGGTCTTGCTCATAAAAGGAGGATGTGCTCTATTCTTGTTTACCAGATGACAGGAGGAGGAATGCTGGACTGGACTCCGCACTGGAATAAGTGACTGGAATCTGGACCTGGTGGACTGGAACCTGGAGGCAGGAACAGAGGAACTGAACCCACGGCCAGAGTGTCAGGTTAGCTCACGAAGTAATTGAGTGAGATCCTGCTGTCCAATGACTATTGACTAAACTTTCCTGGAGGCGCGGAGTCTAACAAACTGGGAGGTATTCACCAGAAGTTTCTGCAAGGAAATATGGGCTTCTGCGGTTCCCAGCTTGCAGGTCGCAGCCATCCAGGAAAGTTCCCACTGTGACAGCTGAGTAACTAGATACTTGGCAGAGGAATGATCCAATTCGGACATCAAAGATGGTAACAAAGATTACCGTATTTATTATAAAATATTAATACATGAGACCAATGAAGACTTGAATGCTTTGCCAGAGATGATTATAAAAGGCATGCAGGAATAATAACTTTCAGCAACATTCATGAATACAAGCTGCAAATGAATCATATTCTTCAATAATAGAAATCTTGAAGCATGAGAATCAACATAGTCCAACTCTGGTCGGCCACGATAGGCACATCTTGATACAATTTGTGAAACGGAGAACTGTAATCAAACTAGCAGGCCAAACGGATAATAGATGTGACTCCTCATGTTACCGTAAGCTGTTGGATAGGTATACAGAATTCAAACAGTCCACCTTCCAATAAAAGTAAACTCACGGCAGCAGTAACTGAATTACACAACGAATACTGAAACAAGTAACAGGGTCAGCGATGTAGATCAAACTATGAGCAGATGATGTTCATAACATTTGCCACGAGCACGGATAAAACAGGCAACCGTTGTAGAGCATAGCATTACCATGAGCAGTGGAAGAGGTATGCAGCGATTAGGAAAATCCAACAAACTGCAGCGATGACCACACAGGCAGTGATGAACTCAGCAGCTTTACCACGGATGGTGGAACAGGTAACAGATGTAGATCATAGCATTACCACGAGCAACGGAAGAGGTATGCAGAGATTAGGAAATCCAGCAAACAGCAGCGATGAATACAGCATCTTACCATTGATAGTGGAACAGGTAACAGGTGTAGATCATAGCGTTTAACACGAGCAGTGGAACTGGTACACAAACGGAGACATCAGAATAACGGATGTCACTTGAAGAAACAGCAATGCAGGAAAGAAAGGAAGGGCCTAATAAAGGAAGACTGACCAATAGTAACCACTGGCCAGCATACAGGTGTAATAGTCACAGGTGCAGATCAAGGCCCATAATCACACTAGCAACAGAAATAAAGAAACAGTCAGTGTTTAGAGGCTCGGATAGAGATACCAGGGGAGCGGAGTGTGACACAGTGACTCTGTACCCCCAAGGATCCATAAATATTATTAATATATTATTGTACCAAAACTGGGATTGGGAAGGCTCAGAAGTCAGGCAGTGGATTATCAGGGATGACTACCTCCTGAACTGGATAAGCCTGGAACTGGCCCTGGGAAACTTAGAACCTGTGTCAAGCCTGGAACTGTAAGCCGGTACTCAGAGACACAGAGATAGCTCCAGAAGTTGGAAGCCTCAGAGCAGTAAACTACCACCCCAAATAGCTAGTAGGGTAGTCAGAGGAATAGGTTGAAGAGGGCTGGATCCAAACAAGGGGTGAAAGCTGGAATCTGTACAGCAGCAAATCCACACAAAGGGTTAATGGCTGGAGTCTGTACAACAGCAAGCAGAATGAAGCTGAATCTCCACGAAGGGTTAATGGCTGGAGTCTGTATAACAGCAAGCAGAATGAAGATGAATCTCTACAGAAGGTTAATGGCTGAAGTCTGTACAACAGCAGGCAGAATGATGCAGCAAACAAACAGCAACAGTGGTAAGCTGGAAAAAAGAAAATGTTGCATTGGCAATTAGCTGAGTGTAGGAGGTCACTTTTATAGTCTGCGAGGGAGCCAATTGGTGGATGAAGTCAGGTGCTCAGAATAGACAGGAAGTTGCAGAATGTATCACACAAGATGGCAACCTCCAGTGCAGCAGACAGAAGTCACGCTTTATCCCAGGATTTAGAATGCTGCACTCTGACTGGAGGGAGAAGCACTGTGATATATGCCGCCGAGTGGCGTAAACAGGACTATGACTCTGATTCATGACATGCAGGACCCGACTGGTAAAAGTAAAAATTAATAATGCAAATATATAATTGTAATGGAATATTAATAAATGTAAATAAATGAATAGATGATGAAAAATGACTTTGCAAATACAAATAAAAGTAAAATCCAATTATAAAGAATAAACGTAGAAGTAAGAAAGTATAAAATGCAAATGTGGTGATTTGATGAATAGTTTAAGAGAAATAAATAGTTGTTTGAGAGCTGATTAAATAATAGTGTATAATGTAAATGACAAAAGAAATTTAGTGGAAGTGAAAGGTGTCAATGAGAACAGGAAAATTAAATATGTTAAATATAGTTATGCTCAAATAAGTAATGAAATATAGTAACTGAGAAAAAGGAGTTATGCAAATGAAGAAAACAGGACTTAAATATGTAATGGACTTTCATTAATGAGAAATAGATATTATAATGAAAAAAATAAAGTAAACTTATAATAAAAAATAGGTAACAATTTAAATAATTGAATGAAGATTCGGTGAGAACTATTACAGTGGTATTTCACTCTTTACATTTTAGATGCTAACTGCGCTCCACGGCAATGAACGGGTAAAATGGATACATACAGTGTTTGTTTAACTAGGTCATCATCATAATCATAATCAACATTTATTTATATAGTGATCACCAATTCCACAGCTCTGTACAGAGAATATTTGTCATTCACATCAGTCCCTGCCCTATTGGAGCTTACAGTTTATATTCCCTACCACACACACTAGTATTAATTTCTTGAGCAGCCAGTTAACCGACCAGTATGTGTTTGGAACGTGGGAGGAAACTGGAGCAAACCCAAGAAAATATGGGGAGAACATGCAAACTCCACATAGATAGGGCCAAGGATGGAAATCGAACTCATGACCCCAGAGATGAGAGGCAGAGGCTAACCACTGAGCCATCGCGCTGCCCAAGGATAATGTGATTATAGTGCAGACAATATTTCCACTCTACTTAAGTACAGAGATATTCGGGCACCCAGCCCTGCATGCAGCAAAGAATGTCTGGATCCGCACTTCTCTTTCAGTCAGCATTTTTCACCAACATCTTGACATTGCTTGCTGTATAAATTGGGCACATTCATTAAAAAATAGATGCAAATTTGCATTTGCACTATGGGTGACACACTTTTGCACATTCATAATGGCCCATTTCTGGATTTTGTACAGGAGAAAAGGCCTAGTAATACTGTAATAGCGAACAGAGTTTATTTGATCTGCATCACAGCATATTCTAGAACCAATAGGACTCGATTATAACAGCACTCCGAAAACTAGAAATGCACCTTGGTGGGAGGAGAGATTGAAAAATCTGAAGAGGCGCACTGTGATAACGTTGAACATCCTACCACTTTAGAACCATCCTTTTTATTATGTTTTTCCTAAAATACTGCTTAATTTATGGCTTAAATTAGTGATGAGAGCAGGGCCTGATTAAGGGTTCCGGCCGCCCTAGGCTAATACGGCCGCAGCGCCCCCCCCCCCCCTCCTCCTCCGAATATATAGGTGTATAGGAACACTCCTGAATATGAATGTTCAGGTGTATTCTCCAGCATTCAAATTTAGACAGATTGTGCCATTGTCTCTTACCTGTTCTTGCTCTTCTCTCTTGCAACTTTGTTATCCTCTCGCTGGCTTCTGGAAAGTTGGCGTCCTGTTTTGAAAATGCAAAAATGTATTAAAATGCAAAATGTTAACAAATCCTGAATGATTAGGCCCTTTAGTTAAAACAAAACACTCCATTATGGCCAGCTAAAAGTACCCCATTGTACAGGCATATATAAGCAATATCTGAATATTTGTTGTCAATCAAATACAAACCTCTACCAGCCCCATCTCACTAATATTTAGTATTCTAGTGATTGCTGAGACCACCCATGTGACCACCACACAATCATGAGATTCTGCCCCCAAAGCTGCTCTATTTTTTAAATACCCCCTGCAGCCATTTTCCTTAACCACAACCCCCCCCCCACAGCCATTTTCCTTAACCCCTGCTGCAGCCATTTTCTTTACCTCACAACCTGCATCCATCCCCCTTGCAGCTATTTTCCTTACCTCCACTCTGTAGCTATCCCCCCCGTCACATCAAAACTCCCCCAGTCACATATATCAGCCCCTCTCCTCTGCCCTCCTTCATACATATCAACCTCTCTCCCTCCCTATAGATTTTCATGGCAGCCCCCCCTCCCACCCTATAGATTTGTATGACAGTCCCCCTCTCCCTCCCTATACATATGCATGGCAGTCCCCCCTCTCCCTCCCTATACATATGCAGGGTAGTCCCCCTCCCTCCCTATAGATATGCAGGGTAGTTCCCCCCCCCCCCTTCCTATAGATATGCAGGGCAGTTCTCCCCCTCCCTATAGATATGCAGGGCAGTTCCCCCCCCCCCCCTCCTTATAGATATGCAGGGCAGTTCCCCCCCCCCTCCCTATAGATATGCAGGGCAGTTCCCCCCCCTCCCTATAGATATGCAGGGCAGTTCCCCCCCTCTCTATAGATATGCAGGGCAGTTCCCCCCCTCCCTATAGATATGCAGGGCAGTTCCCCCCCCTCCCTATAGATATGCAGGGCAGTTCCCCCCTCCCTATAGATATGCAGAGCAGTCCCCCCCCCTCCCTATAGATATGCAGGCCAGTTCCCCCCCCCCCCCTATAGATATGCAGGGCAGACTCCCCCCCTATAGATATGCAGGGCAGTTCCCCCCCTCCCTATAGATATGCAGGGCAGTTCCCCCCCACTCCCTATAGATATGCAGGGCAGTTCCCCCCCTCCCTATAGATATGCAGGGCAGTTCCCCCCCTCCCTATAGATATGCTGGGCAGTTCCCCCACCTCCCTATAGATACTATAGATATGCAGGGCAGTTCCCCCCCCCTATAGATATGCAGGGCAGTTCCCCCCTTCCCTATAGATATGCAGGGCAGTTTCCCCCCCTCCCTATAGATATGCAGGGCAGTTCCCCCCCCCTCCCTATAGATATGCAGGGCAGTCCCCCCCCTCCCTATAGATATACAGGGCAGTTCCCCCCCCTCCCTATAGATATACAGGGCAGTTCCCCCCCTCCCTATAGATATGCAGGGCAGTTCCCCCCCCTCCCTATAGATATGCAGGGCAGTTCCCCCCCCTCCCTATAGATATGCAGGGCAGTTCCCCCCCTCCCTATAGATATGCAGGGCAGTTCCCCCCCCTCACTTACCTGTAGTTGTGCCAGCGTCGCTCCTCTCCTCAGATCAGCAGATAGGAAGTGAAGACGTCCTGCTTCCTGTCTGCTGCACAGCAACAGGCAGCCTGGTGATTGGCTGTGTGTTGCTAACCACTGACCCCCAATGCTTTTGATCGTCAAGCCCTCCACCCCCCGAGGCGACCCACCCCCTCCCCGATAAAAAGAATGAAAAAAATAAATAAATACCCGCAGTGCCGCGCCCCCCGGGACCCAGCGCCCCAGGCTGCAGCCTGGTCAGCCTAGTGGTTGATCAGGCCCTGGATGAGAGTAAGAGGATATCAGGATTTTTTGTTACATAGGACACATTTGTAAGTGTGTGAAGTTTCATTTTCCTTTTTCTGCCTCCCTGCAAGCCTGGAACACCAGCACATTGGCAGAAAGTCAATAAAGTTAAACCATTAAAAAAGTGAATAAAATGAAATCATTTAAGCATTTATACAGTTGACTACATTTCAGAAAATAATCTTTTATGACTATAAAATTGCAAACAGATTTCATGCTGGATAAACGAGCCCTAGCTTTAAATGTCTTACAAGCCAGAATATTTTACCTATTCATTGTAGTGAATGAAATATATATTAGAAGAAAAGCAGATTTTCTTTTATGCACTAAGCAAAATATTACCATTTTTCATATACTTTATAATAAAATAATTAAGGCACCACACACATGTGGCTACACAATCATATACCTCCTAACATTTAAAATTACATTTCAAAACAATTAGACCATGCCCGATATGCCTAGGCTACACCTGTGATCTGTCCTGCCATGCCCCCTTTCATCATAATTATACCACAATCTATTAGACTATGCCCCCCTTTGCCCAGAGGAATTTAAGATCTTTGGGGATTATGCAAACATAACCTATATTGCTGCACAGAATTGTAGTATCAAGAAAAAAAGTATTACATAACAATCTGGCTATATCTTATCCGAATAATCAATTCACTCAAAGAGGTGGTTTATGTAAAAAGTTTGTCAAATGGCTATTTATGCACGGTTTAGACATACTTTAGTATCCAGATAATTTAAGAATAGGATAACAAAGGTGCTATTAGAGATATCTCCTGCATTAGGCAAATTACCACAAAATACCAAAGACATTTTGCGCAAGCTCATAAAATGATCTCTTTATTCTTACTAGAGATGCTCAGGCTCGGTGCCTTGAGAACCGAACACACCCGAACTTAGGGGTTCCGAGTACCGAGCCTTCTCTGTACTTTCGCCCGCGCTCAGAATTGAAAATGAGGCAAAACGTCATCGTAACGTCCTCGGATCTCGGGATTTTTGGATTCCTTTTTAAGATCCAACATAACGATGGGTGGGAGGGAGAGCGGGCCCAAGGACAATTCCATCTTGGACCATTTTTCTTTTCTGCCACTGCTATGTGCCAATGTGTCCTAGATGTGCTAGGAACTGCTCTGTGTTTGTGTCATTGCTCTGTCGCTGTTGAAGTGGTCAAAATTGACTGCAAATGACTTGAAATTAGTGTTATTGAGGTTAATAACAATGTAGGAACAAAAAAAGAGCAAAAATATGTGATTTTAGCATATTTTAGGATTTTTCCTAAAAAATCCAAAACCAAAACACACAAGGGCGGTTTTGCCAAAACCAGTTCACAGGGGTCAGTGAACAACTATAATTCTTACACAGTGTTGTGTACATAGTTAAACGGGAATTAAGATAATTTACTTGCAAGAATTAGAAATTGATTCCCTACCCCTCCCAACAATCCTGATCTCATCTGGTGAAATAATAACCATTGCAATTGAATATGGGAGAATTGGTGTCATTTACATATAAATAGAATAAAGGTGAATGCTTGAGAAATGTCGACTGACTCTCAGCCCTGAGGATCTGTTTGAGATCCATAGAAAAAAAAGGAAAAAAGTGGCTAAGCGGATTTTGTTAATTCCATGAATAATATTAGACATTTATTACAGCACTCATTATCTGTAACAATTGTAATGTCTGCTCTCATCAAGTGTTGTTCCTTTTACAAAATCAGTGCTGGTATTTCAAGAGATTGCCTGACGTTTGATGCAGGTCTTATCATCATCACTGGCAATAGCTTCTGACATGATGATTTTCAAAGCAGTAAAATCACCATCTCTGTATCACGTACGTCCTTAGGTGTCAGAAAGCACAGAAAACATCACACGGTCCTTTCTTTTAAACAGCAATGGTTTATTAGTAGTCATATCAGAACAAAATTATTCTGCTACTGAGATGACCATCAGTCAAAGTCTGGTGTTGCAACAAGGTTGTGGTTATCGGCGGAATATAAATAAATAGGTTTGATGCTTATGTTGATGTAGCATAACATTGTAGCACAATAATCCTCTCTTCTGTTTTAACTATTTCTTTGTTTTAACTATGTTGCATCTCAGACTTACCCCATATCTGCTTCAGCAAAATGAGCAGAAAAGGGAAATAAATTAAGGATATAGATCCCCTACTTTCTTGTCTGCTCTTTGACTGTTGTGTTAAGTGGAAGAATAAGTGAGACGTTAAAAAGAGCAGCAGGCACCTAATAAATCTTTGAAATGAAAACAATACTTACTTTATTTCCCATGTGTAGAATCTTAAATGACTGCAGCAAAGATAATTGAATTTATTTTTGTGTAGTCTGTGCAATGAAATACCCCCTTTAGAAGCAAGTGGTGAGAATCAGTTTGTGTAAATGAAATAATTAATTGGGTTCTTTGGAATGTGCACTTGAAAATTCATTAATATGACTATGTGGCTTAATTTTTCTTTTACTGTAGGGTTCATAGGGTTCATGTAGATTTGGCATAAAGGGCCCACGGAGGAAAACAATTGTAGGGACCCACGTAACAGCACAGAATGTGTCACAGTACTGCACGGGTGAGACCAGAGCTTAACAACAGCATTTAGTTAAAAAAAATATACATTGCAATTACTAACACATATATATATATATATATATATATATATATATATATATATATATATATATATATACAAGTTAACCCGTGCATGATACTCATGCATTCTAGTCAAATCAAGCTACTTAAGGTGTTAAAAAGGTTCTTGTCATGCATTTGGGCCATAGCCCAGGCCTCAACCACCAACCACTCCCCACTGTCACCCCCGGCAACCACCAACCACTCCCAACTGTCACTTCTCCTTCAAGAAATGTATATATATATATTTTTTTTAAACCTTTATAAATACTTTTAACAATTAACAAATTAAATTAACAAATTGAAAACATCTTAGTATACCAAATTTCAGCCCTTTCTGAATTTTTTTTTCCACACACACTAAGAATTTAGTAGGTCAGTGTATAACTCCGCCCAGCAGGTGGCGCTGCAGCTTGGTTTTATTTTTTCCACACACACACAGACAGATATATATATATATATATATATATATATATATATATATATATATATATTACCTTCCACTTTGCTGCTGTTTCATCAGTATTGCACAAAGTGCACCTAACTACATTATAATTGTTTTGGGAATTGTGGCGGATTCGAAGTTTAGTGATATATATATATAATATATATATATATATATATATATATATATATTTTAAATATTTATATATATATATATATACATCAATAACACTAATTTCAAGTCATCGGCAGTCAATTTTGACAACCTCACAAGTCACAATATTATTTTCATACACTTTCAAACAAAGACTGCAGCTACCTGGCTGAATGCTAAGCGACAGAGCAATGACTCAAACACATGGCAGTTCATAGCACATCTAGGAAACATTTTCACACAGCAGTGGCAGAAAAGAAAACTGGTGCAAGATGGAATTGTCCTTGGATCATGAAATCAGTTATGGTTCATTTGATCGCTCCACCCGTTCCTTGGATAACCGTGGTAATTCTACAGTTAATACATGAGATGTGTGATTTTATCAGACCCAGACCAATCCAGGGTGACAGATAATGCACTAAAAAGAGCCACTGTAATTCACAGCAAAAAGTAAGTACATCACTAAGCTTCGAATCAGCCCCAATTCCCAAAAAATTATAATATAATTAGGTACCTTTGACGTAAAATGCAGATTACAAACACTTTGTGCAATACTGATGAATCAGCAGCAAAGTGGAAGGTAATACATATACACGTCTATTTAGACATCCATGCTTACATTACTGTGGCTTTACAAATGCTACAAATGCCTAGACAACTGTTGTCAGGATTTGAGTAAAAATAATTCCACACATAAGAGGTGGATTTTTTGGTTTTATGCCCAGGCATGACAATGGCCTTCTTCTTATCACGTGCAAGAACTGCTTCCACTGGTGCAGGACTTACACAACCAACATCATCCTCATCACCATCCTCGTCAGCTACACAAATATCCCCCTCATCCTGTTGCAATTCCAAAGTGGCATCCTCAATTTTTGAATCACCGGCTATACTTGAGCTATTCATGCGCACATCTGCAGAAAAACTGAAAGGGGCCTTCTTTATGGGTACACTATAAAACAGGTCAGGATTACACATAGCACTCGTGGATTGACTCTTCTCAGGGATTTGTGTCATTTCTGAATCAGAACATACATTTTCCTCTAGTGCCTAACTGTTTTCTTCCAGGTCGGCTTTTACACGTAAAAGTATTTGGACACCACTTTTGGAGTCCGAATGACAAGGTCTTGTTTCATCATGACTGACCTTACAAGAAGATGCTTCAGTGACAGTTGCAGAACTAGCACTCATAGAGAAAGGCGAAGGCCTCATTCTTTCCTTACCACTGCCTGTGTAGAATGGCATGTTGGCAATTTTATTTTTTCCTGCAGATAACTTTGCCTGTATTGCAGGTCTTTTTTTCTTGACCAAGGTAAAAGGGTTTTTTTTACATTTTTGTTTCCCTGACTTAAAAACACTATGCACTTTAACATAGGCTTTAGCAGATGATGTAGAGGGATTACTATCATAACGACTGGTGCCAGCAGCTGCTTGGTGCTCCTGGTCTTCTCTGTACTGCTGTGAATCCATTTTGATAACACAGTACAATGTGACTGCAGATTTAGAAGACCAAGCCTCCAGCCCTATTATTTCTATTTCAGCAATGACAATTAGCAATGGAGCAATGGAGCACACACACAGCACAGCCGCACAGATGGAGCACCTAGGTGTAATTAATTAAGGGAAGAGCTAGTGCAGTGCTTGAGAGAAAGCTGAAATAGCTGGACTTGTGCTGTGGGTGGTGCGACTGATGTCAGCAAGTGTCCAGTTAGGGGACCAATTGTATAGTCAGTGTTAGGGACGTGGGACTTAAATAAATATTTTTGGTGTGATTTTGTTGTGAATGCTGAAACGACTGAAGAAGCTGTATGTGCCATTCCTGACAAGACTGAAGTAAAGCAGCGTAGTGTTTCTGCAACCTGTGTGAGCAGCATTTTGATTGGCGAGCTTTTCACAAGTGGTGTCCTCATGGGATTTGCAAAAGGAAAACTAGATCTTACTGTCCTCCCAGCCAACAAATCCAGGATGGTGAGTGATGCAAAAACCCCTTATTACATATAGTTGCTGCATATGTGGGAAAATGCAAGGGTGTTGCAGACTCTAAACACAAAGGAAATGTATAAAGGTTTTTCCTGTTTTTTTGGGGGTAGGCGGGGGGGGGGGGTTGTCAGTAATGCAGAAATTGTTTACTATAAAGATATTCGTAAATGTGAGAAATGCAAAGGTGATTCAATTCGTAATCACATAGCAAATGTATAAAACTGTTTAAATTTAAACTTAGATGCAAAATTTCACTTTCCTTCATGCCAAAACAGAGATATGGATGAACTTTTGAAGGCCTCAGCTTTTGAGAGACGCAAAAAGACTTAAGTGGCCGCCAGGAATTTGGGGCGGAAAAACTGGCACCATATTTGAGTGGTGAAGCTCAGTGGGCTTATGTTGATTTGTCTGATGAGCAGACTGCTGCTTATAAGCAAGTAAAGGCTGAGAGTTTGGCCCGAATACATGTGACAGGACCAGGAAGCGCTCAGCGCTACCATGACTAGCATAATCTCGCAGGTAAAGTGGTTCACTCACAGCTGGCTGAATTCTATAAAGTGATAAAGAGTTGGTTTCATCCAAATATTCACCTGGCTGTATGGTGGAGATACTGGCAATTGACCACTGTGTTCATGGGCCTGTTTGGAGTTTACAGAGATAAGTGCTATGAGTGGATCTGCAGTCTTATGAGCTTGCCATGGCGATAGACCATTATTCAGTACTGCATTGATTGTCTAAGGCTCCAGAGGGGAATCTATAGCTATTGCTGAAGCAAAAGTGGGCACCACGGCTGGCGGAGCCAGTAAGAAAAGTTTCTCTATCTGTCTGTTTTGAATGTGTCGAACCTGGGCATTTCCGTACTGAATGTCCAAAGCAAAAGGAACCAATGAATTGTTCTATTACTTGGCTGGAATCAGCCTTTCCTAGCTGCTGCACCATGTCCCCCTCCACATGGAATCAGTCACTATATCGAGTTACTGCCCTGGGGAATCAGCGTGCTACTTTGTCCCTAGTGGACTCAGAAAGCGAGTTGACATTGGTCTCCAGTTCTGTGGTTCCAAAAGAGTTGTCTGCAAGGTTATCTAAGGAGAAGGTGCTGTGCATTTATGGAACTACTAAGGCATACAGGCAGACTCTCCTTCCAATTACCATAAAAGGCCAAACCGTTGAGGTAGTGGCTACCATAGCCCAAAAACTATTGTACCCTCTTATCCTGGGGTGAGACTTTCCCCTGTTACAGTAGGATCTTAGTGACTGGATCCGGCAGGATGTCAGCAACTGATATACCGGCGGAAAGTCCAATTTTAAAGGAACCTGTCCAACACTCACTGGGCCTGGAAAAAGAAACCACAGATCTGTTGTTCAAGGATTCTGAATCCAGGTTCATGACCGCTACTCGTCCCAAGTCTTGTCCAAGGAAACAAAAGGAAAAATTGAGCCAATCATTTGCCAGTGACACGGTCATAAAGACTGTGGGGTTACCAGCGGGAACTGAGGACTGGTCCCCAATTTACATTGGGGACCAGTCCTCCTTTCATTACAGTATTGTGCTAGGGATCAGGGTAATGACGTTACCCTAAAATATACATTTAAATCTGTTGTGGAAGTTAATGATGTGGTGGCTGAAGGTGTACCTTATTTCTTTATTAAAAGGGATTTGTTGTATCGGGTGCAGGTTGTTCAGGGAAGAAAAGTTGAACTACTGTTAATACGTGTACCTGTGGTACCTTTAGTTTTGAAAGGCATACACACACACATCTTTGTAGGGGTCATTTGGGGGAGGATAAGACTTGGGAAAGAGTACTACTATGCTTTTACTGGTGAGGAATACACATGGCAGTAAAAAGGTATTGCTTACCTCTCTGAAACCTGATCATAGGGCCCCTCCGAAACCTAATTATAGGGCCTCATTCTTGTATATAAATATGAGACAAATAGGAGCATCCCAAGGAAACCCACGCAAACACAGTGAAAGCAAACAAACTCCACACAGATAAGGCCATGGTCGGGAATCAAACTCATAACCCCGGTGCTGTGAGGCAGAAGTGCTAACCACTAAGCCATCATGTTGCCATCCTGACCCATTATACAGACCACAAAAGATACATCTCCTGACAGACATATGTGTGAACATGCCCTTCCTGAATTCGGCCTACTTTAGCCCACCCCTTCCCTCTCCAGTCGTAAGAAGGCACAAGTGTCAATACGCAATGCAAATTTTCGTAATTTAAGCAATGCAAACTGGCAACAACTCAGCATCAAGACAAGAATGAATAAAAGAAAGTGAGCAAGAACCCACATAGACTCTCCAAAACCCCTCCATTCTCTTCCTCCTTTCCCTGCGTGTAAGGAAGCCAGCGAGGCTACTGTGACAATGCCTCAGCTGTGAGGGGAGTGGCATGGAAGACACAGGAAAGGAAAGGACATAGGCAAAGGAGGAAGGAGGAGGAGTCACTGTACCATATGTTATACTGTTCCATAATAATAATAATAATAATAATAATGGGGTATTTCCTGGCATTACTAGTATGTATCATTGCATATATAATATATTATAATTTCTTGGTAGGTAAATGTAATTAATGATTCTGCTGTAGTGATGAATCTGACAGAGACATTTGGACTCGCATAACACAACAATGTGCTTGCTGACTCACTTAAGCGTGTGAAAGTCTAACTTCCAATCCACAGATGTCTTTGATGTGTTAATTTTCCTTCTGTTATTTGGTATGTCGATCACTAGCAAAGTCCGGTCTTTTCAACCCTAGAGTATTTCTGATACTGCTCAATACTGGCTATTTGAAAGCTGTCATGTTTAAAGTGTTCCTGTGCCAAGAATTCACTCAAGACCTGAATGTTCATTTTTTATTTTATATATTTATATTTACTCAAAAATGTAAAACTCCCTAAACACAATTTGAAAATGCCATCTGAATGTTAATTGCCTATTTCACATTTTACACAAGTAATAACCAGCTAAATTTTATCAGGTCTGCAACAATTTATTTTGGGTGCCTGCTGAATAGCATTTTGAGTCATTTTGACACCTGAAAATCGCTATATATACATATAAATGTAACCCACCCAGGAATGGATATACCCAAGGACAGGCATTACTGAACAATGATGGAAACACATCCATAAAATGTGAGTCTGTGAAGGTCACAAGAAATGGAGGCACAACAAACAAGAATGTGATGAGTTTAACGGGACATACCTCCCAGCAATAGGAAAAAGGGAAAAGTGTCACGGCAGAGACTCTGCACACCGGAAGGGGGCTGTGTTCACAATGCCCAGTTGCCCAGTGGGTGTGTCTTTTGTGAGAAGTGGCTGTGCTTGCCCAAGTCATACCAAAACACCCACATTTACCAGATCGCCGCTAGCCACCCCCACTCACACCAAATCACTTCTAGTCACTTCTAGTCACCCCCAAAATAATTAATGCAGTTTTGTGCCCAGCTTCACGCTCAGAGAAAAATATCCAGCTTTGCGCACTGCATAATACCTAGTTCTGTGGTCAGCAAGAAGCAGAGAAATGTTATTACATTTTTGTACGTGGCAATATTGACAGATATGCGAATAGCAAAATTTCTAATAGTTACTCACTGACCAAAGACTACTTCTCCTACCATGTGTCAGGTCCGAGTGACAGATTAAAGTGCTGCACCAGCAGTACTGTGGACAGTGCCACACGTCATGTGAAGTGACAAGAGTGATGCTGCCTTCTAATTAGTCACCAGTGGTGCCCAATTGTTGGGCAGCAACACTTTTCCTTCAATTGATGTGAACTTGGAGTGACAGAGCTGACAATCAGCTTAGGGGACAGCTCAGCACTTAGTCACAACAACCTACCCCCACCTGTCTACACTAGAAATCAGCTTTTCCAGTACATTGCTATCATCGAAAATAAAATTAATAGTGTCCTGAAAAAATACCATGGAGATCTATGTTGTATATTGAAACGATAAAATTAATATAGGTACAAATAGTGGGCAAGTTTTATACCTGGTTTGAATATCGCTTCTGTGTCTCTTGACCTTAATGTCAGATGGTATTATACTGCCTGTACGGGTTTCTCACTTTATCATAGGTAAATGATGGTCTGTCCCATGCTGGACACATGCTCCTTGGACACTATGGATTCCAGTTTCAGCTGGCAAGCAGCCTTCACTTCAGATACTTCACTTTGACTAACAGCACAGGCTTTTCTTTGTGTCTGAAACCCTTTATGTTCCACAGTTATGGGCAGGAATCACAGCAACACTGCTGTTTCAGATCCCCAGATCCCCAGGATAGCAACTGGTGCAAAGATTTTGCTGGATATTTTAATATATAATTGCCCCACTTCTCTGTCCTTCTGAGTCTCCTGCTCTAAAGAACTCTGAACAATTATTAACTGAGCTCTCTTTAATCCCAATCTAATTAGTGGCAACACTTTTAAACAGCCAATGTTTTCACTGTAGATCCACTGACATATCACAAAACCCAGTGACCAGTGTGTTGTTTGTTAGGTACAAGGAGTCTTTTGAGTCTCCTCTGGTGGAAGAACATTATCCACACCCCTACAATCTACAACATACTTGCCAACATTTTCGTTTGGGCTGCCGGGAGCTGCCGGGTGGAGGTGGAGCGTGCATGGGGCGGGGCACCGGAAATCACGTCATTTTTCCACCGCCCCTGTGACGTAATGATGCAAAACGCATCATTTTACAGCGGGGCGGTTTGAACCGAATTCTGCTCACTTCACTAGGAAGTGGGCAGATCAGGGAGATTGCCACACTCTCCCGGGAGTCCGGGAGACTCACGCGAAATGCGGGAGTCTCCCGGACATTCCGGGAGAGTTGGCAAGTATGATCTACAAAGCAAGACTCAAGTAGAGCCACTACACTGAGAGAAGTGAGAAGGCCTATACACATACACACACACACACACACACACACACACACACTACATCCCTTAGGGTGCCGAATTTAATGGGTGCTTAAATAAAGTGCACCCAAGGATTACTGCAAAATGCCTCGGTTTTAAACAGATGCATCTTGATGGTCCACCCAGCGCACATTAAAGTGCACGCCTCCTCTCTGCATTTAGGAGCAGCCTTCTCAAAGTACAAATGTGTCTTGATGTACAGAGGTGGAAACATCTTTAGGAGACGTACTGCACAAAAGTCTATGTAGCCCCAACTGCTTACCTGGCAGGAGGAGCTAATGTCCCAGAACTGACATTCAGAACAAGAGAGAAGGGTTTTCCAGGGCAGAACTGGCTGAACCCAGACTGCAAAGATTACATCCCCCAACATACTGTGTGCTGGGGAAGGAAATGAAAGGGAAACCTGCCCCCAGGTTTTCCAGTAGCACCGGAGCAGAGACAGGATGAGCAGAGACAGGAGAGCTGGAGGGCAGTGTAGTGTGGTAATAGAGAAGAGCTGCGTGACAGTACTTTTATTGCCTATGCTAATTGTTTATTGATTGCATTCATTGATAACATGTTGTGTGTTGAATTGTTATTGCACTCTTACCTTGATTTCAATCGAATTGTTTATTTTCTGTCCCACCCTAGAAATAAGGGAGATAGTGTTATTTCTCCTTGATATTTTGCTAAAGCCCACTAACACAATCCCTTTTTTTTATGCACCAATAAATATGCCATGTGGCATTGCCTCCAACCAGGTGTGTTTCCCTTATTAAGGTATTGTCCATGTGTCGGATGTGGAACACACACATGTACGTATGCACGCACGTGTACACACACACACACACACACATAAACCTGTCATCAAAGTACAAACTTCTGCCCCTTTAGTACAACCACTCTTAATGGAACAAACTTCCATTTCTCTCCTAAAACACTGCTCAGCGTATCCATATTTATGGCTTAAACATCACGGATATTCTTGTAGGAGGAAATGCATCATTTTATTTTCTCATATCTCACAATCTCCGTTCCAACTTCAATTCTTGCCAGCTTATCCTTAGCTTACATGTAGTAGAGATTTAGCAAGGTGTGAATTTGCTTCTTGTCTGGAAACATTAATAAGGCGCTGAGATGTAACATATTGATTTAGTTAAGCAGATGTCATATTACTGGATTCAGATGTGTGTAATAAAGAAGTGGATGTGTGCACAGTAAAAGCTGACCAATTTGCATGCTGTCTCTATGTGGTGATTCTGAGTGCTCCCTGACTGATTATTGCACTGTCTGCTGACAGAAAGGAGGGTTCTCTGTTCCCTTATTTTTTCTTTTCTGCTATATAATGATATATTTCCCCAAGCTGAACAAATGGTTTTCTCTAGTTTAAGACAATTGTGGGTAGTGATGCGAGACATGTATGATGAAACTAGGCAGGTCTGGGACTCTTTAGCAGAAAAGAGCCAAAGCGAATAATACACAATACAACATAGGCTATTCTGCATGGTATAATTTAATGGAGGATAAAAGAAAAGAAATGAGACTTCCATTTCTCATGGACACTAGTGTAAAAGTTTCTATGATGCCCTTTAACATGATCTGAGCACCATATTATATTGAGTGTTCATCTGTTGCTCATCTGAAATGTCATCGATTTTGAAGTGTGCAGGAAAAAAAAACAGGCTGTAGTTGCCCATCAGTATGTTCCCAGCAGTGCACATTGGGCCCGATTCATTAAGGAACGTATATGACGATAAATGCCGTATTTTGTGTTAAATTGCACTATGCATACCCAGAAACTAACTATATGCCAGTTAATGCAAGTGTATGCAAATTATCTTCGAGTGCAATGGACCCTTACAACAGCCTACGATTTCATGAGTGGAATGGAGAAGGGAAGGGGTGTATGCACGTAGTCAATTTAAAGTAAGGATGTGTCAAGCTTAAGCACATTCAGCAGCGTCCAATTCAAGCTTTGGGCATCGCTAATGTACAGGTTTTTCAGCTACAGGTCAGGTGTAAGTGCCAATTGATATGCTGACGGCTGCATATACATGCTAAAACATGTTCAAGGCTGGGGATATATGGACATGATTAGCGTTCAGACGGCTAGGCATTATTTCTTCCTCAGACTGCTGCTTATTTACCCCATACTTGATGGAGGGGAGATCTCCAAAGCTGCCGTGTCCTGGGGGTGTGGCCACGTGAATCGCATCATCCTGGCTCTGCCCCTCTGTCAAACTATGCCAATTTCAGCCTATTACAGCTGGGAACATGGCCCGGATGACATAATTAGCCCCGTCCCAACCCCCTTCATTTATAAAGTGGGACAGTTATGGGAGGTTGACCTGCTCTCTCCGGTGCCCGGGAGAACTCTCAAAAATTTGGCAGTCTTCAGAACATTCTGAGAGAGTAGGCAACTATGATTTACCCATTGAAGGAGGGATGCCCCCCTCCATTTTTAAAAAGTAAATAAAGATATATTGTGCAGATATGGTGCTGCCTCTAACACTCAAAATGATTAGTGTATGTGAGATAGGTGCCCTACTACAAATATTTATATTAAATAATAGTATATGTAACAGAAGTGGTTACTGGTCCTATGTTTATGAAGTCCATTTTATTCACCCCAGAATCAGGGGAAAGTAAAAGATTAACTTTTTTTTGGACACCAGTCCATCAAGCTCAATCTATTTGGATCTCCTGCAATCCTTCTCTTATATTTGAAATTGGTCCAAATAAAGCAACCGCCAATCTGTTTCAATTGGGAAAAATCCCTCCTTACCCCATATTGCACTGCTATTTCTCCCTGGATCCACTGCTGTCCTTCATTTTAATTAACGGTCATAACCCTGGATACCCTTTCAGCTAAAAGTTTGTCTAACCCTTTCTTCAACATATCAATTGAATCTGCCATCACAAGCTTCCCTGGCAATGAATTCCATATCTTGGCTGCCCTTACTGTAAAGAACCCCTTCCTTTGCTGGTTGTGAAACTTTCCCTCTTCTAAGCTTAGGGGGTGACAATGTGTGCTGTGTACAGTTCTTGGCATACAAAAGTTCCCATGAAAGCTCTCTATATTGACCCTAAATGTATTTATACAAAGTAATCATATCCCCTCTTAGACACCTTTTTTCTAAAGTAAACATGCCTAAACTGGCAATTTGTTTTTCCATAACATAATTACACCATACTCTTTATCAACTTTGTCGTCCTTCTCTGAAACCTTTCTAGTTCCAAATTGTCATTTTTTTTGTTTTTTTTATGGAGTGGTGCCCAGTTCTGTACTCCATATTCAAGATGAGATCTTACCAATGATTTATATAGTGGCAAAATTACTTCTTCTCTTGCATCTATGCCCCTTTTTATGCATGCCAATACTTTATTTGCCCTTGCAGCTGCTGCTTGACATTGAGCACTATTGCTAAGTCTACTGTCTATGAACACTCCCAAATCCTTTTCCATTATAGATTCCCCTAAATCTGTCCTATTTAATTTATAGATTGCGTGCTTGTTTTTGATCCCTAAGTGCATAACTGTACATTTAGCTATATTAAACTTCATCTTCCATTTGGCCCAATCCTCCAGTTTATTTAAGTCCCTCTGCAGAGAAACCTCATCTTCCTATGAATTTATTATCTTACAGAGTTTAGTGTCATCTGCAAAAATGGAAACTTTGTTCTTTAAACCATCATAGCAATGGTCAGACTCAAGCCAAGGTCTAGGGTCTGAATGAGTTAGCGTGGTCAGATACAAGCAAGAACGTAAGGGCTGGTGGCAAGAGTATCCGAGAACAAGGCAGAGGTCAGGGCAATCAGCATACAATCTAAGTCTAATAAACAAGCCAAGGGTCATGCGCAGAAAATAAATCCAAAGTGTCAGCAGAACGGGTAGGAGCAGATCAGCTATTAGGAAATGAACTCTATAGCCGGCAGGGAGGCTAAGCCCTCCCTGCCTTATATACAGGAATGGACCAATGGCAGCCTATGCGAGCCCTGTTATCACCAGCAACAGCCTAATTAAATGAGAAAAGCTCCTAAGGGCTAATGAAATAATTAACTTAACCTGTGTCTCATGCTGGGACGCAGCGCTACAACTATCCTGACATCCCAACTGTTGCCCAGGAGACGGTGGGGTTGACGTCACCGGAAGTGACATCCCGGTCGTTATGACAGTAGCCGGGATGCGGCTGTAAGTGAGTCGATTCGGGTTGGCACTGCCGCGACTCGTAACAGCCCCCATTAGCAATCAAATAGTATTGCCCAGTTAATATATTTATATGTTCAATTCCCCCATAATATAATACAATAAAATAATCTGTGCAATATCATGAAAAATAAAATTTTCCCATGAGTTAATTATAAATTAATTTTGCCCCTTAATCAAAAAATAATGATTTCCCCATAATGTATATGATAATGATGCTTCCACTTATGTTCTGAATGGCCAGATAGCTCATGCATGCAGTATAAGCAACTTTGCCTCTAAGAACCACCTCTTATGTTTTGGCCGCTTGGATGGAGGTTTTGCGGCAGTTTTGCAAATCCTAGCTTCGTAAATTTGGGCTGTTTTGTATTTTCATCATTGTTAAAATTGGGCTGGTGGTCTGTAAAGTGGTGGTATCTAAAAATGTTTATTCTGGCCGTTTTAATGGTTGTTTGAAAAACTGACGGTTTTATCAAACTGTTCTTTAGTAAATCTAGCCTTTGGTATGGTTCTCAAGTTATACTTGTCAACTGATATAATGATAGGCTTTGACAGTGCCGTAACCTTACATTTTGGTGCCCTGGGCGAGACAGGGCACCGGTGCCCCCCATCTAAGGAGGGGGGGGGGGTAGGAGGACAGAAAGAGAGAGAGATTTTAACTTACCAGAGTTTGATGCTTCAGCAGTTAAGTTCTGCAGTTAAGTTCTGTCGTGGAACGCATGTGCGTTCCACTGACAGGAAGTTCGGCATTTGGAATGCAAGCTTGCGTTCACCCTCGTTACAACACTGGGCTTTGACAGAGCTTTTGTTTTTTTACATCTTTGCTTTCTCTCCATAAACCAAAGTATGAATATAATGTACTGTATCTTGATCACTTTAACTATAGAATATTTTGATTACATTATAATCATTTGAGAAACCACAACACTTCACTATGTCAGAAGTTGAATTAAAGTGAGTGTTTTGTAGTAACATTTGCCAACATAACCATTATTATTTCAGAAGTATTGTCGTTACCTTTTTTAATTACATCTCTCATTAACAAGGGGTTGAATTTGTGCTAAATAGTTTACATAGAGAAATCGTTTTATCAATTATGCATTTCTCAGACAATTAATCCTTGATCATTGACTGAAGTTAACCTACACTCCCCAGGAGAAAGTCATATTTCGTAATAAGGTATTTGGTATATCAAGTTATATATTAAATTAGTTCTTACACTACATAGAAATATAATTTAAAAAATCTACTTATTTTAGAGAATTCAATCAGAAGTCAGACTTAAGTCAGAGAGCAGGGGCAAACTCCAATAATTAAGCACTAAGCACAGAAAGTGGCTAGTTATAGGCCAGGACAAGAAACAAGATATTCACCAAATTATGCAGCATTGGCCATCTTGAATGGGGGCATAATTATTGGGCAAGCTGGTTGCCTACAGTGATTGGAAGTAGAAAATAAAATATTCTAACTGTACTAGCTAATTGAATTTTGGAAGATTTCCTCATTTCTAATAATGCTAATGTAAACTCTTATATATATTATACGTTTTCCTTGTAAGAATATTTAATTACTATATACATTATTAAGTTAATGCATATTTTATTATGTGTTTGAACATTTTTATCTATCTTTCCTCATTTAAAATAGAGCGCATGTGGAAAAGACAGAAATTGGTGGTACGCCATGATAAATGAAAACTAAAGTATGATATTAGTATGCAAAGCTTGATATATTGAGGAAGGAAATAAGCGCTGGATCTTAATGAAGCAAATAAATCACAACAAGGAGCTTGTAGATTACAGACAAGGAGATAACTAGTATCTATGTATAAAATGCTATCCTGTGAAGCCATACATCACTTTAATAATTGCATAATTGTTTGGATGGGTAACAAATATGTAATTTAGCTGTTTGAAGACTGCAGTTGCAGATGAGGATGCTTTAGGTCAACTTCTTGCAAAGAGAAATAAACCATGATTCTGATATAATAAATCTATTAAATGTTCATGGGCCGATTATGTGCTGTATTGCAAGAACGGATCTACGTGTGTGTGTGTGTGTGTGTGTGTGTGTGTGTCATACTATGCAATGTATGTTTTGTGTAGATGTAAGAATACTTATACCTAGAGCATGTTTAATTCTTCTTGGTTAATATATTTGTTTACATAAACATAAATTTACCTTTTAATATACTTTATTACAAATAATAAGACATTTTATAAAACCCTATTATATAGCAAATCTAATATTTGTTTTCATTATTTCTACCTACAGTTTTGAAATAATCACAGGGAATATCTCCAAATAAGTGTTCAGTGTTTTTATTTGATGCACTTTAATTATTGTTTTAATTAAAAACTTCTTATAGACTGTCAGATTGCGAGCAGGACCCTCTTACCACTTTGTATATTTGATAATACCTAGTCTTGTTTTATTGCTGTGTTTGTTCCCAATAGTAAAGCACTGCAGAGTATGCTGTTGGTATGTCAATAATTATTAATAAACAAGACATTTTCATGTGCAAGGTAAAAATAGCCTTTATCCACTTTTTAATAAGAGTCTTTCAATAATAGCATCAGAATAATTGTCTCATTAGATTTCAGCTCTCTCAAGAATACATTATACTGAAGTATAAAAATGAATATGCATCAGATCTTCAAGAACAGCCTCATAATTTATGTTAAGAATATAAGTATCTAACACTATAGTTTTGAATGTACAAAGCATAATATAGGAACAGGTTGCCATAAATAAATACATGTTATAATGTTTCATAGTAAAATAACTATGTTTTAAAAAAATCACATTTCTGAAGTAAGATATGACATTTTGTTGTATAACTGGTATAGATTACAAGAGTCAATGTTATATTTTATATATGCAAATTGGCTTTATCCCCACCTTCTCTGAAAAACAATGACACAAGTTTTGCTTTCTTTCTTCACATCTGTTACTGCATATATATTGTACATATTTGGGCTTGTTGGTGCTCTCTCAGCTACTTTGGAATATCTTGGAGTTGTGTTGTTGCAAAAAATCGAAAACACATTGATTGATATTCCAGTTAATGCACCAACTACACAAATGTAAGTACTTTTTGCTTCAAATGATAAAAAATTTCTTTATGAATTTTGAATTACTGGCATAAATCAATTGAGCATCACATGGTTGCTCACACAATAGGTAATTAGATACACCGTTAGTTAGCGCAGTGAGACAGCACAGAAGAGGGAAGACGTGCACAGGGTGGTAATGTAACTTAAAAATGCTAATTGATTTTAATAGTTCTTCTAGGGAAATATATTAAATTGTGAGTGCCCTTAATATGGAACTGGTTAGTCTAGAGTCTAAACCTGTCTGCCCTACCAGATTTGAGCCTTATTTGGTGAAATATAAATAGTTCTACCCCAATCCTATTCTACATTCCATACTGTACTCCTTGGATAACAGTGTCATAACGTCAAAGATTGGCTAGCCGTAATGCTGAGAGAGAGGCTGCCATGGCCTTGCAAACTTACCTGTTGTAAAGGGTAGGGATGGAATCTTGGCCAGTGGTCATCTGACATTAGCATGTAAGGACTGAATAAAAAGAACCATGTTTGTGCTGTGTGAGCTCAGTGGGTAGTAGAGATTTGATCACCTGGTCATTTCTGACACTGGATTGCAGAGAAAAAGTTTCTGAAGTTTAATCAGGTTCCCTTGGTGAGGTTTCAATGTTACTTATCATATTGAGAATTTATATGAGCTAACAATTTGGGGGGGGGAATTATCCTCTACCAACCATCCTATATGATACCCCAGTTGAGAAAGTGAAGTGCCCTAAAACTACAAGGAACCGGTATTAACACCCAGCTGTTTGCAGTTCTACAGCACCTTCTAAATCAGTCACCTCCTTTTTTGCTTAACCATATTAACTAGATTTCCTTTTAAACACAACTTCTTAAACAGGTTCTATGGTCTGGGTATTCTATCCTCATTAATAAAACTGACATCTACAAATCCACCCCAACCATGATCATGTTACGCAACACAATCGCAAGACTGGAAGACTAGAGTCACATGGATGTACCAACGCTATCCTTACATGCAAATAGGATTCAGTTCCATAGCACTGGTGCTCAATGAATCTGATATATGATGCTCCCACAGGGGCTGATGAGTGGGATGTATAGAGGGGCATCTGCCACCTGGACCGGTCCTGTAGTGGGCTATCTTCGGCTGGGTTACTGGGCCACCTGCATTTTTTTTTCCTTTAAAATATTCCTAAAAGGCTGCTGAGTCAGGTCTTGCCCTACGGGCTATAATTTGCCAGCCCTCCCCTTGATGAACACCAGTTTACGCAGCCTATCTGCACATGCATATAAGTGGAAGCACGCATATGCACCTATGCAGACTTGCGCAACTCTGGCACTTGCACCCACCTGTGTCTGAAGAGGCGGGATGGGAGAGGGGAGGGACATTCTAATGTAGGTCAAGTAGAGTAAGGGCTTGTTTACACAAATGCGGTGCATGCAGTGGTGTATATTTTCAACCTGGTATAGGGCAAGTGCAAATACTCACAGATGATGATAGCTTGTCATAAAACAGGCACACATGCTGCTGATGGAGAGACAGATGCATCTCAAGATGTGTATGGCTCTGCATATTGTTGGAAATACATTATTTTCCGTGCTCATTTTGTAAGAGCAATTTATTCTCTTTCAGGCGCCATCCCTGCTTCTTCTCTCCTGCGCAGGGATGGCCGCCTGTACCCAATACTCTCGCATCTGGTTGCCAAGCAACCAGACGCATGTGCGTCCTGTTGCTAGGCAATAGGACGCTGTTTCCAAAGCCTGGCGGCAGTGTGTGATGTCACTGCCACCGGTAATTAGCCCACCTTGCTCCCTTATATAAACTGGACTCTAGCTCCATTAGGGTGTCAGAGTATGAGGTCAGACCTTGCTCCAGCATTCCTGTTTGTGTGTTCCAGTGCTTTTATTGGTAACAGTATTTGGCTTTTGACCCAGATTTCCCTGCCTAGTCTCTGGCATTCTGCTTAGCTCCTGAAGATATTTGGCACCTGACCTCTGGCAATTTGACCACTCTTTTGGATCTCTGTTTGGCACTGCATACCCACACGGCTTGATCTCGGACTGTCGGCTAGCATCACGCACCATCTACTACTTGTCTGGGAACTGCCATGGAGAGTTGCAACCTGCGCATCCTATATCCAACCTCCTTGCAGGGTTCCCTGAAGAAGGCTCCGTGCATCCTAGTCCAACAGTATCTATCTCAGTAAATAGGTATCTTATATTCTCCTGCCCGTGACATTGTGACACTCCTATTTTGTGACCAACTCTGCACCAGTCCCACAATGTATACAGTGTGTACATTTTAGGCTTGCACTCACAAGAAAATTGCAATCTCCTCCAGCCCCCTTCTCTGCTGTGTGTATCAGAAGGTAACGTTTGAGCAGAACTAAGGATAATGATCATTAATTCACTAACAGGAATGCAGCTTCAGCACTGGCTGTACTTTTATCAAATGTTGATGGCCAGAAATAGATCAAGCAGTGTTCAATTTCCTACCAAGGGCAAAAGTAAAACCTCTTTGAGTATGTGCACTGTTAGTTATTGTATTTAATTAGTACATTCTTTTCTTTTTGCATTGCTACAATCTGAAATATGTTTCTCTGGCTGAAAATAGGACAATATATATGAACAAGTGTTTTTGGGGACATATCTTCATTAATATAATTTTAGCTTGAAATTCATTTCTTGCTGACAAAGTGATGAAACCTGCCTTCTTTGCTATAAGTTGTTATTCATCACAACAACTTTTGTGACTTAATCAACTGAGAAGTGAATTACCAATAGTACCTATTGACTAAATGAATGGGTCACTGTGATTGGTGACATATAAAAAGAATGGCAATAAGTGTGCTGTTGACTTGTGTGTGCTGCTAGTAGACTTACTGTACTTTGGAGGTTTTTCGTTTGTTTTTCATATTTCCCCTTTCTATTCCAAATTAGTGATAATGTAACCTAATGATATTCTTATATAGTGGAATTTGCAAGTTATGATATTGGTTGTGTAGAAATACACTCTGAGAAATATTTTTTAAGTGTACAAAACCCCAATTGGTCAAACTCAGTGAAAAGGGAATGGAAGTATTTATCGTTGCAATGAAAATTGATGAAAATTCTCTTTACTCATCACAGTTTAATACGGCGGTTCCCAAAGTGTGCGCCCAGGGGTGCCGCGGCACTGTCACTGGGGTGCCGTGGGCCAGCCCTAGAAAAAAGAAAGCAAACAGAAACTTACAAATCCATGCGGCGCTAGGACCCTGCAGCCTCCTCTCTCCCACAGCTGTCACTGAATATCGACGTCAGTGACTGCTGCGCGAGAGAGGAGGCTGCAGGGTCCTAGCACCGCGCGGATTGGTAAGTTTCTGTTTGCTTTCTTTTTTTCTATAGCTGACACCTGGCGCGGGGCAGAGGAGGAGGACAGAGAGCAGAGGAGGAGGGCAGATGGCAGAGGAGGGGGACAGAGGGCAGAGGAGGGGGACAGATGGCAGAGGAGGGGGACAGAGAGCAGAGGAGGGGGACAGAGAGCAGAGGAGGGGGACAGAGAGCAGAGGAGGGGGACAGAGAGCAGAGGAGGAGGGCAGATGGCAGAGGAGGAGGACAGAGAGCAGAGGAGGAGGGCAGATGGCAGAGGAGGGGGACAGAGAGCAGAGGAGGGGGACAGATGGCAAAGGAGGGGGACAGATGGCAGAGGAGGGGGACAGATGGCAGAGGAGGGGGTCAGATGGCAGAGGAGGAGGGCAGATGGCAGAGGAGGGGGACAGATGGCAAAGGAGGGGGTCAGATGGCAGAGGAGGGGGACAGAGAGCAGAGGAGGAGGACAGAGAGCAGAGGAGGGGGACAGAGAGCAGAGGAGGGGGACAGATGGCAAAGGAGGGGGACAGATGGCAGAGGAGGGGGACAGATGGCAGAGGAGGGGGTCAGATGGCAGAGGAGGAGGGCAGATGGCAGAGGAGGGGGACAGATGGCAGAGGAGGGGGTCAGATGGCAGAGGAGGAGGGCAGATGGCAGAGGAGGGGGACAGATGGCAGAGGAGGGGGTCAGATGGCAGAGGAGGGGGACAGAGAGCAGAGGAGGAGGGCAGATGGCAGAGGAGGAGGTCAGATGGCAGAGGAGGGTGACAGATGGCAGAGGAGGGGGACAGAGAGCAGAGGAGGGGTACAGAGAGCAGAGGAGGAGGGCAGATGGCAGAGGAGGGGGACAGATGGCAGAGGAGGGGGACAGAGGGCAGAGGAGGGGGACAGAGAGCAGAGGAGGGGGACAGAGAGCAGAGGAGGGGGACAGAGAGCAGAGGAGGGGAACAGAGAGCAGAGGAGGGGGACAGATGGCAAAGGAGGGGGACAGATGGCAGAGGAGGGGGACAGAGAGCAGAGGAGGGGGACAGAGAGCAGAGGAGGAGGGCAGATGGCAGAGGAGGGGGACAGATGGCAGAGGAGGGGGACAGAGGGCAGAGGAGAGGGACAGAGGGTAGAGGAGGGGGACAGATGGCAGAGGAGGGGGACAGATGGCAGAGGAGGGGGACAGAGAGCAGAGGAGGGGGACAGAGAGCAGAGGAGGGGGACAGAGAGCAGAGGAGGGGGACAGAGAGCAGAGGAGGGGGACAGAGAGCAGAGGAGGGGAACAGAGAGCAGAGGAGGGGGACAGAGAGCAGAGGAGGGGGACAGAGAGCAGAGGAGGAGGGCAGATGGCAGAGGAGGGGGTCAGATGGCAGAGGAGGAGGGCAGATGGCAGAGGAGGGGGACAGATGGCAGAGGAGGAGGGCAGATGGCAGAGGAGGAGGGCAGATGGCAGAGGAGGGGGACAGATGGCAGAGGAGGAGAGCAGATGGCAGAGGAGGGGGACAGATGGCAAAGGAGGGGGACAGATGGCAGAGGAGGGTTACAGCGTGAGAAAGGGCAGAGGAGGGTGACAGCGTGAGAGAGGGCAGAGGAGGGGGACATCGTGAGAGAGGGCAGAGGAGGGTGACAGAGGGCAGAGGAGGGGGACAGCGTGACAGAGGGCAGAGGAGGGGACAGAGGGGGCAACGTGAGAGAGGGCAGTGTGCCTGGATGCAGAGGGGGCAGTGTACCTGGATGCAGAGGGGGCAGTGTGCCTGGATGCATAGGGGGCAGTGTGCCTGGTTGCAGAGGGGGAAGTGTGCCTGGATGCAGAGGGGGCAGAGTGTCTGGATGCAGAGGGGCATTTTTGCATACAACTAAATAAGTATTTCTGTCGTGACCTAAATACTTATTACAATTTTTTGACCCAACTACTTCTAAAACGGGACTGCTCAGTAATTATTTTGGAGGGGTGCCTTGAAAAAATTTGGAGACTCTAAGGGTGCCGCGAACTGCAAAAGTTTGGGAACCACTGGCTTAATAAATCGCTCTAAATGTAGTTTTGCTCTTTCTCCACTAGAGGGTGGGTATCATTTATGAGTTCCTAGTACATCCTTGGTGGCAGGAATACTTTAATCAACATTTACTACAATATTTATTCTCAGTTATTTTCCTAGGTCAGCAATGCTCATTTTCCATTCATCTCTTTATAATATACTGTATATACGATCAACAATTGGCTAATTTCTAGAGTAGTTTTATTATGTTATAACTAGAAATATATAAATTATGGTTTATTTTTTATTCAAATACATGAAAACGTTTTCTACATGTGCCATAAAGCTTAATTATTAAATATTAAAATTATTAATTTCTCAATACTGAATTCATTCTTTTTAATGAAAATAACCTGCTCTTCATTTTTCTTGCTTGATCAAAACTATGAACGCTCATTAGATCAAATTAGATAGCTTAGACGTTAATTAGACCTTATTATACTTAAGCTGGGTACGCTACAATGAAGCACAAAATATCATTTGTCAATTGATTTTTAAACCGGACTAAAAATGCAGATCAACGGTGGAACAATGCCGTTCCAATTCTGCAGTGTGTATGCACTCACGACTGACAGTGTCCATAGATCTCTATGGAATGTGCAGAGTCACAATCTTGTCAGCTGACGGTTATGACACATGAAGAGCATAGATCTAAAGGTAAATCGTGTAAAACATATATAGTGTGTACACATAAATAGCTATGCTGATTGGGGGTTTTTTTTGTTATGTTTTATTTTTTAATCGTTGTTAAAATTGTTAGATATCGGCTTTGGGAGAAATTTTCTGTAGTGTGTACCCAGCCTTAGTCTCTCATAAGATTGCCAGACTATTGAAACTTGAACTTGATACAAACCACACTGTTGGTCTGTAATCAGAGCTGGATTAAGGCTCTGGGAGACCCGGGGCACTTTAGACAGGGGGCCCTAAGGTGTACTATGGCTATAATTTAGACAAGTACACAGACAATACTGTGTGCACTACTGTTAGGTGCAGGCAGCTCTGCGTTCACCAGTAGTATAGTGTGAAGCGGGACATACCTCCCAACTGTCCTTGTAGTTGGACCAAATCCTGACTAAGCGAGACAGTCACCCAAATTCGGGACTGCCCCACCAGATTCAGGACAGATGGCAGATTGTCTTGCTCTCTCCTACCTGATCTTGTCACTTTCATCACCTGTGGCTGCTGGTGTCTTAAACTCAGTTGTTGCTTGTGTAGATCCTGGAATGTTTGTGAAAATCTAAAACAGCCCTGGCATTAAATCATACATGCCCACTTTTAAGATTTCTCAGGGGAAGAAGTCATGTGACATGGGCTAGGAGGAGGGCGTGGTGACATTTTGCGTCACCATAGCCCCGCCCCCACTATAGGGAAGCCAATGGAGGGGGCAGAGCTTAATGGCGCTATTAAGCCCCGCCACTCCATTCACTGCCGTTAATTTCGCCAGATTTCGGGAGTTTTGCCTACTCTTCTGGGAGTCCGTGAGATTCCGGGAGAGTAGGCAGGTATGCATTAAATCAATAGCACCCACATTTAATAAGTAGGCCTCCCTCTCTGCAAATAGGCCTGAATATAAAATGAAATAAAATTAATAGTATACAAATTTAATAATAGAACTGTTTCTCCCAACTAGCCCTAACATTGAATTAATAGCGTACACATTTAATAAAAAAAAACATATTTACCTCCCCACAAAACAGCCCAGCAATAAATTAATAGCATTCCCATTTAACAAATAAACCCATTTCACACAACCATTGCTGACAATATTTCATATTCACATTTAATAAATTAGCCCTCCTTCTCCCCAAACTTAGACCCAAATTGAATAATAAATTAAAGGTCCCATCAACTCACCTTAAATGAATAGGCCCCGCTATTAAATTAAATATTCTACCAACACCTGTAAAATAAATTAATAGCACCCACCATTAAATAATTAGTCCTCAGGAAAACTGCACAATTAAATTAATAGCCCACATTAACATATAGTGTCTCTCTCTCTCTCCAAAAAAATTGCATCCACGCATGGTATTACTACAGTACCGGCACTACTTTCATAGCAAACTTTCATGTGGCCCAGGGGAAAATACCATTCCCAGCATATTCCCTCAATACATCATCACAAACCACATAAAAAGGCAACTGAACAAATGTGCAAAACGCAACCATCACTGCCTGCGCAAAGTGTTGTACTAGGAGAAAGATCGGATCTCCAACTGACAGGTGATCTGATCTTTCTCCTGTTTGTGCGGCTGCGAGTCCCCCCTGACGCAGGCGCGCACCCGTTACAACGACCCCATGGGGCCATCTTACAGGTGTGCAGAGGTGCAAAATTGAGAATGGGTGTGGTGATACAATTGGGGGCGTGGCTATGCATCATTGCATGGCTGATGGAGAAAAGTTTTTAAGTTTTAACCCACTGTTTTTGTGTTTTTTGGTATTATGTATTAAGGACATGAACTTTACTTCATGTCTACCCTGCGTGATAACACACATGATTGTGGCGGCTGTAGAGTACTTGGATTTACATTTAGAACATACTTACTAACATTTAAAAACTCCCTTCCAAGATCAAGTGCAGGGGTGTGTGGTGCTTATATGAAGTGCTCCTCATGTCTGTGTCTTTCCCTAAGGATTAGTGTTCCAACCAAATATACATGTTTCTTTAAAGCTAAAGCACAACCATTTATTATCTCCACTGATTAAAGCAAATAAAATATCAAATATAAAAATTATAATCGACTGAAAGCATATAAAATTGTAACAGTATTAACCACATGATACTTATGATGGAACCAGTTATATGGGTACTTGGACCTTTCATGACTTATGTTGGTCAAGGGGTAGTTGTAACAGGTGGTAATAGGGTAGTGTAGTGAGGTTAAGAGGGTGGTTGAGGAATATTATAAGCTTGTCTGAAGAGGTGGTTTTTCAGAGAACGCTTGAAAGCTTGTAGACTAGAGGAAAGTCTTATTGTGCGAGGGAGAGAATTCTATAGAGTGGGTGCAGCCCGGAAAAAGTCCTGTAACCGGGAATGGGAGGACGTAATGAGTGTGGATGAGAGACGTAGATCTTGTGCAGAACGGAGTTGCCGAGTTGGGAGATATTTTGTGACAAGAGAGGAGATGTATGTTGGTGCAGCTTTGTTGATGGCCTTGTAGGTTAGTAAAAGTATTTTATATTGGATTCGGTAGAAAACAGGCAACCAGTGTAGAGACAGACAGATGATTCAACAGAGGAATAACGATTTGCAAGTAAAATCAATCTTGCCGCAGCGTGCAAAATAGATTGTAGGGGTTTGAGTCTGTTTTTGGGAAGGCCAGTAAGGAGGGAATTGCAATAGTCAATGCGGGAGATGATAAGTGCATGAATTAAGGTTTTTGCAGTCTTTTGTGTGAGATATGTGCGAATTCTGGAAATGTTTTTTAGATGTATGTAACATGATTTAGATATAGAGTCAATGTGGGGAACAAAGGATAGGTGTTGTTTTGTTAATATACTTGTAAATCAGTTCATCAGGACACTGAAGCATGGGTGGGCACTGCTGAGCTCTTTATTCGGCCATTTGCAGACTCCGGGTACATTGCACACTGCCCACACCCACTTCCCAGCATTCCCCATGGGACCATCACTAAAGATTCAAGCTTAAACATATAAGGGAGTGTCTACAAACATTAAGCATATCTAATGCAATAACATCACATCTTTTTTTCTTTAAAGATAAGCCCTTTAAAGATAAGCCCTGTATCCTTCAGTATAACAATTCAACGATATAACATTAAGAACATCATCTAACACGTTTCAATGAGTCTCTAAGGTCTGTGTATTTCTCTTATGGATCTTTCACACAAAGTCTGTGTTTCGTCAACCATGTTGGACCTTTCTTCCATCATGGTTTGTTCACCATTATCAAGTCCATCATACATGTCAGATGAAGGGTATTCTTCAGTCGTGTTGCCATCACTATGGTTGGGTTGAGATCTTAAATCGACCCGATTTCTTCTTACTTCTGTTCCACGATCTGTACGTACAATATAAGATCTTGGTGCTACTTATGCTTGCACAATACCTTTCTGCATCCAAATGCCTTTCTCATGATCTCGGAGACGGACTTGGTCACCTGATCTTAGATCAGATAAGCTTTTTGCTCGCCTATCATGGTACAGTTTCTGTTTCTCCTGTTGATGTACCTTACTCAGTCTCACCAATGCTGAGTTATGCGTATTAAGCAGTTCATCACTTATCGGAAGATTTGCTCTAATCCTCCTTCCCATCAGCATTTGTGCAGGAGAGAGTCCATTTTGTAGAGGTGTACTGCGGTAGATTAAAAGACTTTTGTAGAAATCTTCTTTGCCGTCTTGTGCTTTTTTTATTAGACTCTTTACAGTTTTTACTGAACTTTCCACCAACCCATTTGACTGTGGATAGTGGGGACTCGATGTTGCATGGACAAATTCCCACTCTTCAGCAAATTGTCTAAATTCAGCGCTGGAAAACTGATTGTCAGTGAACACTTCCATAGGAACACCATGCCTTGCAAAGATTGACTTCATGCAACTGATTACGGCTTTACTAGTAGTTGTAGGTAGAGTCTGCACCTCAAGGTAATTAGAATAATAATCAGTCACGACAATGTGCGTTTTTCCCATACAATCAAACAAATCTGCGCCTACCTTCTGGTATGGTCTCTCTGGCACTGCATGAGGACTCAGCGGCTCGACTTGTTGCTTTGGTCTGTACATAAGACACAGTTCACATGTAGCTGTTGTCTGTGCTATGTCCTGGTTCATTCTTGGCCAATACATCACTTCACACGCCCTCCGTTTACATTTCTCTTCTCCTAAGTGGCCTTCATGTATCTTGCACAGCATAATTTTTCTTAGTCGTGCAGGTATAATAATTCTATTGCCTTTGTAAATAATACCATTGACAACCGTAAGGTCAGTGCGGTACATCCAATAATCATGAATAGACAGTGGGCACGCATTTTTTTCTCCTGGCCATCCTTTCAGAATGATGTCTTGTAACACTTTCATTGTGATGTCTGTCTCTGTTTCTTTTCTTATCTGTTCTTGTCTTGCAAGAGACACAGGTAGAGAAGCTACAATCAAATTAACATATGCGACTATCTCTTTATCCATCAGACTTTTGGAACCTTCACTTTTGTTCACAGCATGGGAAAGTGTGTCAGCAATGTACATGTATTTACCAGGACAGTACAGCAATTGGACATCATATTTCTGTAGTCTTATAAGCATTCGTTGAATTCTCATGGGACAGTCATGTAACAATTTAGCCATGATAGCTACCAATGGCTTGTGGTCAGTTTCCACTGTAAACACTTGACCATACACAAATTGATGAAATCGCTCACATGCATATGTGATTGCTAGAAGTTCTTTTTCTATCTGAGCATATCTTGTTTCAGCACTTGTCAATGCTCTTGATGCATAGATTACCAGTTGCCATGTATCCTCATGTTCTTGTAACAACACTGAGCCTAGGCCAAATTGCGAGGCATCTGCTGAAATTCTTATTCTTTTTGTAGGATCAAAGAATGTTAGTACCGGTTGCTCTGTGATGGTCCGTTTCAAGTTTTGCCAACTTTCTTCTTGTTCATGTGACCACATCCACTCATTATTTTTGTCCAACAACCATCTTAGAGGTGCTGTTTGTTCGGAGAGTTGAGAAATAAACTTTCCTAAGTAAGTAATCATTCCTAGGAATCTTCTCACGTCGTCTTTGTTGTTAGGACGTTCCATGTTTATTATGGCTGATATTTTCCTCGGGTCAGGCTTCACACCTTCCTCCGAGACCACGTCACCCATAAAGGTAAGTGTTTTCACACCAAATTCACATTTGTCCTTGTTCAGCTTTAGATTCACCTTCTTGATAAGTTCCATTACTTGTCTCAGTCTAGAATCATGTTCTTCTTTTGTAGATCCCCAGACAATAATGTCATCCATCCTTGTTTCAACACCTGGAATGTGTTCAAAAATCATGTGTATCCTTTTGTGATATACTTCTGGAGCAGACAATATCCCATATGGTAGTCGAAGGAATCTGTATCGACCTTCTGGGGTATTAAATGTACACAGCATTGAGCTGGCTTCATCTAGCTTCATTTGCTAGAATCCTGAAGATGCATCCAATTTACTGAACCATTTTGCTCCCGCAAATTGTGACATGATTTCATCTCTGGTTGGTAGTTTGAAATGTTCTCTTTTAATAGCCTTATTTAAATCTCTTGGATCCAGACATATTCTGAGTTGTCCATTTTTCTTTTCAACAATTACTAAGGAGCTCACCCATTCAGTAGGCTCATCAACTTTCTTTATCAAGTTAAGCTTCTCACATGAACTTAATCCTAGAATCAGTTGTACATCTTTATCCACAATCAGTAGAGATGTTTTGAACTTTTGTCCTTTGTAGCTCAGGGTCACTAGGCATGTACCTTTCACAGGAATTTCCTTCCCAGTGTAGCCTGTAACTTTCACATTGGCTGGATGAATTTTAGATTTTACTCTAAACATCTTATAGTCTTGAAACGATATCAAATTCACCTGCGCACCAGTATCAAGCTTAAACATATAAGGGAGTGTCTACAAACATTAAGCATATCTAATGCAATAACATCACAGGTGTGAGTCAAGGATTACACCTAGGCAGCGAGCTTGTGGGGTGGGATTTATGGTCATGTTATCAACAGAGATAGAAATGTCAGGTATGCTCTTGTTGGTGGGTGGGAATATTATTAACTCTGTTTTGGAAAGATTACGTTTGAGTTGGCGAGAGGACATCCAAGATGAAATGGCAGAAAGACAGTCAGTAACACGAGACAACACAGATGTTGAGAGATCAGGAGAGGATAGATAGATTTGGGTATCATCCGCATAGAGATGATACTGAAATCCAAAGGAATTTATTAGATTTTCAAGAGAAGCGGTATAGATAGAGAATAGCAGAGGATATAGGACTGAGCCTTGTGGTACTCCAACTGATAGGGGAAGCGGAGCAGAGGTGGCTCCAGAGAAATTAACAGTGAAAGAGCGATTAGAAAGGTAGGATGAGAACCAGGATAGAACAGTGTCTTGTAGCTCTAGGGATTGCAGCGTTTGTATGAGAAGAGAGTGGTCAACAGTGTCAAATGCAGTCGAGAGATCCAGGAAAATTAGGAGAGAGTAATGGCGATCCTTAACAACTATGATTTGCACCCACTTGCACAGCTCTAGTTACAGTCAGGATCTCAGCTATCTCTTATACAGTGCTAACATTATTTGATTTGGATACAATGACCTATGAGCCATCCATTCTGACCAGTCTGCAATCCAGACCTCCTGAAACCCATAAACATAAACCAGGTATTCTGCCGAAGTTTCATCTGAAAGTGGTTCACAGCTGTTGATGTGCTAAGCATAAGATAGACACAGAAAAAGGATTAAAAGTGATTAAGCACAGACATCTCAGAACCCATAAACAAACAAAATAGAAGTTCACATTTAAGTGTATCGTACCTTAAAAAACATGTAACAGTTCATAAACTTAATACATGAAAAAATGGAATACTAACCATCCTCTAATTAATTATTTACATACCTTTGATACATTTAATTAAATTAAATTAAGTACAAGTTAATTAATACACCCAATACAATATGCTCACCTTGTTTCTATTGAAGAACATATGTTTGTACAACTGTCTCTATGAAACAGCTGTTGGGAATTAATAGTTTTGATGTCTTATACTATACTCTGAATTACTTGAACACATCCATTGAATGGATATTCATGTGAAAAGAAGACATGCTTGAACCTCCTAATTTAGAAGTCTAGCCTAGCTAATTTGGCACAATTGTCTCATAACTTACTTTCTGTTCATCCATAGATTAAAAGTTTTCTATTCACATATTTTGAAAAAAATTAGAAGGGACAATACTTAAAAGTGAAACATCCACAGCAATCTCCCTCATTTCACCTAATATTTTCCCCAGGACTCTCTATTAAACAATGGATGCAATCTAGATTAAGGGTATCCTATGATCTTAACATACAATACAACTGGGACTCTTCAGAGTATTTTCAGGTAAGACATTTCCTTACATCCCTTCCCCTCCGGATACCCTAATAGAAATAGAATCATTTTAAAAAGAAGACCCCAATAGGTAAAATAGAGAGGAGAGGGATCTAGGATCACCCCCTGATGAGTTTTTCTAAATAAGGAATAGCTGCCAGCTCAATATCGACCCAGAAAAAAGAGAAAGCATACAAGCTTGGTGTTACACTCCGAAAAACTATCCAAAATGCTCCCATGCTCTGATCCAAGTTTTTGGCAGAACTGTGGCCACAGGGACACTTTTCTCTACATTTAGTAGACTTGCTCATGTATTATGTCTTTATGAAACAATGTACATTGTGCTCATTATAATAACAACCAATACACAAAGACTCCTGAACATTTTTACTCTCGCAACTCCTCCAAGACATGAACAACCAAACTTAAAAATTGATACCCCACATTTTCCCAGCCACAAAAGCTCAAATAGCTAAAAACAAAAAACAGGATTCCCTGCATTCAAAAATGCCGTCTGGCATATTGTATGCATGGAAAGCATCACATACTACTTCCACAATAAACAGTGTAAATGTGATCCTAATTGGGTACTACAGGGAAAGCCATCCTAACAGACACCAACCAAGGGTTCCAACACTCTTTAGAATCTTAAATGTGCATTTAATGAAACCCCTAGTCCAATTTTGGCAACTACCAAATGGGCAATAAACCTGTTGTTCTGGGAGCTCTATGACAGTATCTGCCTGTGTGTGGCCAGCATAACACAAATACTCAGGTGATGCCCCATTAGAGCCAAAAGAGAGAAAAAAAGCAAAAATATCAATATAAAGAAGCACAAGTATTTACAAATCTATTAAAAGAAAAACAATGACAAATATCTTTATTGTGGATTGCACAAGACACCATAAACACAAACAAAACCATTTACTAGTACCTAGCCATAATAATCACCACTTGAATGTAGCTGAATGTATAACAAAAGTAAAAGCCGCACACAAGCACATAATAGAAATTGTACAAGAGGGGCACATTGATGTGTGCTGTACAGTGGAGGCCTAGACCTGCACTATATATATATATATATTGGAATGGCACTATGCTGTATACTAAGGGTGGCAATCAAGGATAGTGGCACCAACCTACATAGTGCCAGTACTGCCTGTATGTCCTTAGCTGTTTGCTTTCAGCAGGTACGAGTAAGTTCCTTGAATCAGAACTACAACAAAGGGGGTATATAACTAAGTGAAATAATTCCAGCACAACTTGCAATATATTTTAATTCATCCTGCAGTGTTTGCAGAAATAGTTAAAGGCATTATCCATTGTATAACATTTGGGCTCCTGAAAAAAGTAAAAAATATAAATAACAGGGTAACTTCATTCAGAAGGAATTGTCTGCATTATTCTCTACTCTTGGCAGGAATGTTAATGCACTTTTATGCACCGCTGACGAAAAGCATTAAAAATTTACAGGGGTCAAGGATTTCCTTTAAACATAGAGAAACAGAATTTGATGGCATTTATTTCATTCATCCTGTTTGGCAAGTCCATCTAGTCTGCCCTTTTTGTGTGTTTTATTGGTTGTTATTTTTGTTGTAGTTTGTATTAGGGAGGGGGTTATTATAGATCTAAGGCTTAAGAATAACCATATGCATTTTTTATCTATATAAGTACCCACCATAACTGCTGGGAGACTATTTCATGAATCTATCTTACTTTTCTGTGTAAAAAAATAAATAAATAAAAAAATCCAATGCTACTTTTCAGTTTTGCGCCCTTCAATTTGAAAATGTTTCCTGTTTTTCTAAAAATGATTCTATTTTCTAAAAAACAGAACCGCCTTCCTGAACCTAATACCTTTGATATATTTGAAAAATATCTTCTTCTCTAACGCAATTCAGCAAAGATTCAATGCCAGTTTCAACATGTGTCAACACTTAACAGGCTAGGCATGCAAATGTACTGACTTGCTTTAAAACTTCCTTCAAGGATAAGAAGAAAAAGCATATGATTAAATTAAAGATTACTGTACAGTCCTTTTGGTTGCAAGACAAAATGTACAAGGGAAATTCAGTTGTACATAGCCACAGGGCATTCTGCTCTACAGAAACCATTATAAACAGCATTTCATATCTAGGCAAGCAGAAAATGGAGACATTCGCTTCATACCCTGAATATAAACACAAATATTTAGCTGTAAGTCTGCTGCTATATCCCTGTGTGATCGAATCTTCAGTGAAGATTCTATAAGTGTAAGTGCATAAGTGAAAGAGAATATTTTGACAATGTAATTGTCATATTGGATCTTCATTCTGATTATTATGTCATATATAGTTATGTTGAGTATTTTTTGTATGACAAATCCCTACATCCAAAATATCCACACATCAGTTAATTTGTGGAAATATATTGGGGACCATGTAGAACCATAAGTAAGCGCAAAAGTGATTATACTGTGCATAGTGTTAGACAGTCGCGGCACTCATTACCGTCCTCTGACGTCCCGGCCGTCGCCATGACCTCTGACCTCAGCTTATTCCTTGATACCGTTGTCTGCCGCCGGCCTCTGACCTCTGCTTGGACTCCACTCCGCTGCTTGGGTTCTCCCTAGCCGACGCACACTTCACGACCCTCTGCCAGTCTGCAGCCCAGTCTGTCCCCACCATCAGGGGCTCCAGTGAATACCTGACTGGTAGAGTAGACTCCGGGTTGTGTTGTGACGGCTAGCGGGGTTCCTAACACATAGGCAGAATAAACATTTCCATCTCAGTCTGCTCTCAGAGACAGAACAGGGAAAGGAATGGTCAGGAAGGTGTAGGCAAAGTACAGTGAGAGCATAATACTGCTCTTTACCTACTATGCTGAGTGGGAGGTAGTTGTGGCTGCTTGACCCATAATGCAAGATCAATGCTGGTGCAATTTCCTTAAAAAAATAAAAAAAATAAAAATAAATGATAATTAAGAAAAAAATAATGCTGCTAAATTTTCCATCAATGCCAGCCAGGGCAGGTGACTCTGGTGTGGGCCACCTGCCACAGTGAAAAACCAGCCCAAGGACGTTCGGCAAGGTGTTGTATTCCCTAGGTCGTATTTCTTTTGTGGAGCCACCCCCCTAAGTTTAACCAACCTCATGCTGAATAGCATCAGGACTGTTCCCAGACCCTTGGGCGATGAGTGGGGGTTAATTTGTTCGAAAATAGATTCAATTTACCATTTTGTCCATTGTGCGCCACAGGTCCCACTTTAAGCTTTGGCCCACTAGGAACTGTAGTGCTCTAGGGAAAAATTTTAAAAATACACATAAAGTGTTTGTTTGTTTTTTTTAAAAAAAAAAAATTGAAATGAAAACACCCTTACAATTCCCTCATTCACCCCCATCTATATCCATGCTGGCATTTCTGGCATTTTCTTCCTGAAGTATAGATCCAAGTCTTGGGAAAATAACAAGCAATATGTAACAAAGCATTACCTGGTCGCTCAGCGCTCTCATTGTGAATTAACTCTTAGCGGTCATGCAGTTATATTTATTTATTTATAACTGGGAGATTTGCAGAGGACCTGACTCATTAAGAGAAGTATCTGCCGGTTTCGCTGTATCGTTTGCAAAAATAACGCTGCACATGCTCAGAATGGGCCGATACGCAACAGAACGCAGTCACATCCAAGTCAGCTTCAAGAGCAAATGACACTTACTACAGCCTATGATTTAGGGGAGTGAATGAGGTGGGGAATGGGCGGATTCACGCAGGCAATATACAGAAAGGCGTTCCCATGCAGCTATGCCCAAGTCAAACTCAGGATCACACAGAAGTACGCTGGTTATCTGAAGTATCTCTTGCTTCTACTGGGGGGCTAGTTTAATACTGAATACTAGTGATGATGACTGAGTATGCATTCTAAAACATGTGTTCACAACCAGGAGCAACTGTACAAATTTATTTTAAGTGTAGTAGACACTGGACAGCCTATATATATATATATATATATATATATATATATATATATATATATATATATATATATTGATAGGTAACAATAAATGCTTTTTTTTTCTTTTTCTGTATGTTCTTTTGAGATTTTATATTCCACATAAGTATTGTATTTATCCTGCAGTATCTGGTGTAGCAGAGCAGGATAAACCTACACCCATAGTCAATACAATTTACGTGCGGTTTGAAACAAATGCACAATGCGTTCAGTATGCGGCCTTAATGGCTCAAGCGCAGACAGTGGCATGGACCACGGCTATTCGGAATGTGCCTCTGTGCACCTCTTTCTCTTCTGGCTGGGCGTATTAATGCGCATTATGCTTCCAGCACAATTTAGATGAAGCTACTCACATTGCCTGCTGGGACCATGTTGTGCACAGTAATATGCCCTGCTAAAGAAAGAGGAGAATGAGCAGAGTTAGTGGCAGGGACACACAGTCGCACAGGCAGTACGTAACCCAGCCTACAGAGGTGCCAGCACAAACCAATGAATTTGGGACCTGCCCAGAATGCCACTGCCCCCAAGCGGCCCTGTGACACCGTGGGGTGAGCATCCGTAAGGTATATGACTGGGTCATATTTCTAAAACCCATGGCTGAAAGTTAAAGGCAAGTGGGAATGCTAAAGTTGCTGAGCGAGCTGTCAGTGGAGAGAAAAGTAAATCTGAAACCCAAAAGGAAGGCTTCAGTGGCAAGTGGACACAATGAGGAGTTTAAGAGATGCTAAGGACAAAAAAGCTTAATGTTAAAAAAAACAATGCAGAGTGTATTAAACCTGACCTGTCAAGGTATTGAGTAGAATGTTTTGGGAACACTAACCAGAGAAACTGCTGTGTACTATCTACCCCTGAGATGCCCCATGGTTACTGCAAACAAAAAACGAGAGATCCAATGCAAAAAAAAATTCAAATTGAGAGCAAGGGAGACAGAAAGAAGCTGGCAGTGTAGAGGTGAGAGAAGCGCAGTGTAGAGGTGAGAGAAGCGCAGTGTAGAGGTGAGAGAAGCGCAGCGTAGAGGTGAGAGAAGCGCAGCGTAGAGGTGAGAGAAGCGCAGTGTAGAGGTGAGAGAAGCGCAGTGTCGAGGTGAGAGAAGCGCAGTGTAGAGGTGAGAGAAGCGCAGCGTAGAGGTGAGAGAAGCGCAGCGTAGAGGTGAGAGAAGCGCAGCGTAGAGGTGAGAGAAGCGCAGCGTAGAGGTGAGAGAAGCTGGCAGTGTAGAGGTGAGAGAAGCGCAGCGTCGAGGTGAGAGAAGCGCAGCGTAGAGGTGAGAGAAGCGCAGCGTAGAGGTGAGAGAAGCGCAGCGTTGAGGTGAGAGAAGCGCAGCGTCGAGGTGAGAGAAGCGCAGTGTAGAGGTGAGAGAAGCGCAGCGTCGAGGTGAGAGAAGCGCAGTGTAGAGGTGAGAGAAGCGCAGCGTCGAGGTGAGAGAAGCGCAGAGTAGAGGTGAGAGAAGCGCAGCGTAGAGGTGAGAGAAGCGCAGAGTAGAGGTGAGAGAAGCGCAGCGTAGAGGTGAGAGAAGCGCAGAGTAGAGGTGAGAGAAGCGCAGCGTAGAGGTGAGAGAAGCGCAGCGTTGAGGTGAGAGAAGCGCAGCGTCGAGGTGAGAGAAGCGCAGTGTAGAGGTGAGAGAAGCGCAGTGTGGAGGTGAGAGAAGCGCAGTGCAGAGGTGAGAGAAGCGCAGTGTAGAGGTGAGAGAAGCGCAGCGTCGAGGTGAGAGAAGCAGAGCAACAGTAGAGATTGTAAACTCTTGAAATGACTTGTGCGATCCATGATGTGCATTGTAACAATGTATTGAACTGAGCAGGAGATAAAAGAGATGTTTTAAAGCTGTGCATTATTTCATCCTGTGATTTGGTCTGGCACCATCTGTCCTGCACTTCTATAAAGACTAACAAAAAGATACTGCAGAGATGTGGCAAGAAGTATTTTGGTCTAATGAAACTACAGTGCAACTTTGTGTTCCTAAAATTAAGTAGTATACATAGCACAAAATAACCACTGCACCCCAGCATGATAACACTATCTCCACTGTGTAGCAGGAAATGACAATCTTGTCAGGATCAATGGGAAGATGAATGGTGCCCATTACAGACAAATCCTGAACAAAGTTCTGCTACCCTCTGCCAATAAGCTCAAAATGAAGAGAGAAACTTTGTCTTTTAACAGGGCATTGATTGAAATAACACTGCAAGAGCAGCACTGGAGTGGCTTAAAATTGAGAAAATAGATGTTCTTGAGTAGCCCAGTGTGACCTTAGTCCCATGAACTTGCTGTTCATCGATGCCCCCTAACTAATCTGACTCTGCTTAAGCATTTTTACTGCAAGGAAATTAAGTAACTAACCTACAAAATTTAAAATAACTTAGAACATAATATTTGTCATTTAAGTTTTCCATTTGCCCATGTGATTCGGTCCCATAGTGGACTACCTTGAGCTGGGTCACCTGCATTTCTTTTCCTTTAAAAAAGGCTGCTGAGTCGAGTCTTGCCCCCTTCCCCCGTGCTAAAATTTCCCGGACCTTGCCTGGTGGGAGTGAATTTGCAGGCAAGCGTACACCAAATACAGAAAGGGAGTGTTCACGAAGATGCATGTCACATGGTGTATCTCTTGCAGAGGCTGGAGGGCTGGTGCAAATATACGCAATGATGATCATCAACAGGACTATCTAGACACTTTGGGTGGGCTAATTGCATACTTACCCCTCCAGCTGATAGCACTTTATTCATCAATGGTGTATCTATATTATAGTAAGTTGCACTATTGCACTATTATCTATTTGCATTACTTAGTTGACATTTCTATTCAGTCTCTTGCAGAAAAGAAGATTGCTATTGTATTTTTAAAGGTAAAAACTACAGATGTTTACTTAATTTAACTTAGTTTCATTTGTGTTATTTACTTAGTTCCAAAGTTTTTGTAAAGGGAAATGAGACTTTTATTATTAACTGTTAGGACACATCTCTCTCTTGTATATATGACACTTGTGTACAAATAGAGTAATTTGACTCTCTCATTTACAACTAGCACAATCTTCTCCTTCTCTTCTTTTTTTCTGAGTCTTCACTCCATGCTGCGCTTGCAGTGACTGTCGGGAGTGATGAAGTCATCATGCCCGACATTCATTGCTAGCGCAACGTGGAAGAGGGGACCAGTGAGGGGGCTGGATCACCACATGACCTGACCACCTGACCTGAACGGTTAGGTGACCACAAAAGGTAAAAAAAAAAAATTAAACAGGATTTTTTATTTTCGTCCTGCCAAGGGCCCCGTTTCCCGCTGGGCCCCTGGGCACCTGCCCATAGTGCCCAGTCGGAAAGACTGCCCTATATGTGTGTGTATATATATATATTTTTTATTTCTTTTTTATTTATTTTTTGTAGAAATCACCAGACAAAGACTTTGCATCACTCCTTGCTCCAGCTATTCTCAAGTAGTAGCTATTGTATTTGCAGCATAAAACAGCACATCTCCAACATAAATAATCCATGGCTTCCTGACACACTATTTTAGCCCACAATCCCTGACTATCGACTATCGTCCAGGCCGCTTGTCAGCATCTGAAGCCCCGCACACCAGGTTCCACAATTTTATACACATACACACACCACAGCAATCACACCCATGTTGTGCACCTCTGTGTCTGTGGGAAAGACTATGGGGTAATTTAACCCTGTCTGCAGGCTGTATCTGCAAACTCTCTGGGATTTTACATTTCCCTATGCAGGAAAGGTGTGGCAAATAACCCTCTTTGCCACATACCCTTCCCCTTAGCTTTGCCATACTTGGCGAAGCGGATACGTTTCTTGACAAAAACCTCCTTTTTGCCACCTTCCCCTTCTCTGGTTTCGCCAAATCATGTGAATCAGCCGACCTGGGGTGCGCATCTCTTCGTGACAGGGCATAAGCATTATTATGCAGAGCCCCTGGCCTATGCTCCACCTTAAAGCTAAAGGGCTGTAATGCCAGGAACCACAGTGTACCCTGGCATTCACTTCCTCATTGTGTGCATCCACTGTAATGGGGCGTGGTCAGTAACCAGGGCGAAATCTCGACCGAGCAGGTAGTACCGGAGTGCCTCTGCTGCCCACTTGATGGCCAAACACACCTGTTCTACTGTGACATCCCTCTTTTCTCTCTGGAGGAGTTTACGGCTGAGGAAAGAACCAGTCTCTCCTCATCATTCACCCTCTGGGACAATACTGCCCCCAGACCCGTCCTGGAAGCATCTGTCTAGAGGAAGAACCTCTCCCTAAAGTTGGGTGCTTGTAGGAGTGGTGCAGTGCACAAGGCTTCCTTCAAGTCTTTCCAGGCAGCTTATGAAGACTTAGACCAAATTAATTTGTCTGGGTTATTCTTTACCTGCAAACTCTCTGGGATTTTACCTTTCCCTATGCGGGATAAAAATATATATATAGGTGTGTGTTTTTTTTAAATCTTATGCCTTCAATTGATAATCGCAGAAACAACAGGATAAGTAGGTAATGACTAATACTTGCATAAACATTACATTATAATCAACCCACTTCATTATATTTAAGTAGCAGTGAGGATAAGCCAAAATTGTTGGCAACCTACCAGCCTTGGATTTTAATACAATGTAACCATAAATTATGTCATTGTCCCGATGAGACATCCTGCCAGCTCATGCCGTTTACATTAGAAACCCTACTTAGACATCCACCCAACTCATATGGTCTGGATTTAAAGTTTCATTCAAGTGTATTTCATGACGTAAGGATATGTTGGAGCAAAGTTGCCACACTTACATGGCTACTACACAACATGCATCCACATTTAGACTTACATAGATCTAGAATTTGCATTCTCTTTCACGTCAACACCCCTGATCCGCCAGTACAGTACAGTACAAAAAGGCATGCAGATGCAAGTTAAACATTATTTTGAGTTACACAGAAATATATTAGCTACAAGACACAAATTGTGACCCTACATAAGCCGAGTACAAGTTCTGAAGTTGATGATTGTTGCATCTTAGCTCCAATCACATATGTACACTAGATTGTAAGTATCATAAGAGAGCAACTCAAAATACAAATGTGAAAATGCAATTGTAAGGATGTGTCTTAGTTTATGCGCAAACATATCAACATAAGCGAGGCATAGATCTTAATTGAGATATCTTAGCATAGTTAGAAATCCTGTCTGCTCTTTGTTTCTATTTGAGACACACTGGCCTCAGGTCCTGCATGCTTTTGGCAACTAATGTTTTCCTAAATGTTTATAGTGTCTCTCTAATATGAGGATAGGTGGTTTTTATCTTACATTTGTATTGATAAAGTGTGCTGTGTGGCCAGATATTTCCCTTTGTATGCCATTCAATTTCTAAGGAAGTTCAATGTTGCATTATTTAAATTAACAGTTAATATTTTGGGATGCAAGGAGTGCTTTCTATCAGAACTGCTGAAAATTATATTGAACCATTACATCTTTGAAAATTATACTTATATTGCAAAGCTCTTGTCAACTAAATCAATGCTAACGTTCAATTGTTAAAGCTTGATGAAGATATTCCAGCATTCTTTCATTTTCTATGGCAATTTGGCCACAAGGACTACAGCTTCTGTGAAGATTATAGAAATAATTCATAATACCGTGTTTAAGACTATACCATGGAGACCACTAATCAAGTCATCTTGATAATAAATGCAAATATTCTGCACAGACAAAACTCATTTCAATGTATCAGCAATTACCATATGATTTGCTGAATATTATAAAGTGAAAATAAGCCACATTTATGAAGAGGATAATGTCTGAGTTCACCAGCAATAAGAAGTACATTTTGCTGAACCCACTGGAATATGGCAGACATATAATAATCCGCTCTTGATGATGTATTCTCTGTGACTTTCCTGCTGTTGAGCACAATTAGAGGTCCAGCGTGCATTGAGCCTGATGTTCCTGAATTCATCGGTGGCAACATGCTCAGCCCTAGGGAAGATGATGTTTCTCCTAAATATACAAAGTATTATATTAAGTTCACAGAATGACTCCCAATATTGGGTTGGTAGTTCTTTTCCATAAATCAATCATTTGGCTTTTTATTTCAAACAGAAAACATTTTTTAAAAGAAAGCTTGAGTGTAAAATTAAGTAATTAAGAACATAAAGTTGTTCACTCTGCTGTGGTTTCATTTTTTTCAAAAACTTGTTAAAAATACAGCATTTTAGAGCTCAGACATAAGCACTTTCCTTGTGTTCATAGTGCATTCTGTCTGAGCTGCGTTCACTACTTGTTGAACACAGATTATCCACTGCCTGAAAAAGGGTACATGGAATAAGGTACAAGGTAGACCTCCCACATGCTCCAAAATAGCCACACATGCCCTCAGATGCCAACATGTACTCCAAAATGCCCCATATGCCACTCAGACTGCCCTGCGCTCTCCGACCTGGTCTTGCAGTTTTTCGTTTTCATTACCTGATGCTACTGGTGTCTTTACTTCAGCTGCTGCTTGTCTGGATCCTAGAATGTTGGTACCATATTTGGAAAAAAAACAGGTACATGATATATAGAAAGCCCCAACCAACTGCAGTGTTAAATCAATAGCATCCATGTTTAATAAATAGGCCTCTCTCCTTGCAACCAGCCACATCTTTTAAATGGAATCAAAGTAATAGTATTCACTTAATAAATAAACCTATTGTCCTCCAACCAGCCCTGACTTTAATTTAATAGCATGTACATTTAATAAATATACCTATATCCTACAACCATCCTAACTCATATTCACGTATCGCAGGAACCCACTTACTCCTGCTCTTGGGGGGTGCCACAGTGGCACACCCCCAAATCTGGGCACCTTTAGCAGCTGCCTAATGGTAGCACCAGGTCAGTATTCTGTTCAACATCAATATTTTTGCCAAATATGCAGCACAGCCAAATGCAAAACAAGGCAATATTTAATAGTAGAGTTTTCAAAATGTCACTAATTTCTAACCAAGCCCTATGGTGACTTTTACTTGGATGCCTCCTCACATACAGGGGTGTTGCTAGATATGTCCACACGTCGCACATGCACCAAATGCTTTCAAGACTGCCCCAAACCTTGCAGTATAGTCAGTAGCTGAACTGTCAGCTGTCATTTGACATGAGTAAAGATAGCAGAGTTCAGTTACTCAGGACAAGATGCCATGGTAGAGATCAGAGTAACTGGCATATTCTACGCAGCCAGCTCACTCTCCCTGTTCCATTTTGGAAGGAGCGGAGTATAGGGACGTCACTATGCCATCTCACAGAGGAAGCACAATATTTCTTTTCTCAGCCATTTATAGGTCAGAAATGGAATGTGGACCAATCATGGGTAACCAGCCGATGTGACAATCACTTGCAGTTCAAGACATAGGGCATTATACAACATATATGAGGGCGCCCATATTCATTACAAAAGGACAGCAGGACATAGACAGCAGAGAAGATACAGGAAATAAAAAAGTGCAATATCAAGACAAAGGCATAAGGGAGAATGACATCTACATGGAGGAGAAGGTGATAACAAGCTATTGGGAGCAGGGGAAAGGGGGCCAACTGGAGTGGTGGCATAGATAAGACACAGGTTGGGGGAGAGGACATTGGTATGACAGGGGATAACATGGTGGCATGCAAGGTTGAAGAGGGGGCATAGAAAACAGGTTGAAAAGCATCATAGCTGTCAACCGTCGCACTACAGGTTTTGTGCATATATCCCTTAAAATGTTCTTTTTTTAACACTGACAAACCGCACAATATTATTTCTCTTATTCTTTGTAATTTAACTGTAAATTTCATTATTCATACACTCTGTAGTGCCCCCAAGGTCAAAATACATACATACAGTAAATTACCGGCCTATCTGCAAAGTGATCCGGGTAACTTTTTTTAACATTGTGGCTAGGGTGTAGGGTGGTGGCAGACAAAAGATGGAAGAAGGAGATTGGGGAAGTGGGGCATAGATTGATCACATTGAGAAGATGCAGTCTGATTGGAAGCTGGTTGGCTGTGCAACATATGGTACTCAAAGCGGCAGCTTTGATTTGGCCCTCAGAGTCATTAATATATCAGCCATCAAGAGGAGGCCCTGCTCCTGCAGAAGCTCAGTTTGGAGCAGCTCATCCTGGATTTGTACCAACGCACTGGCACGGTATCACAGTCTCCACTGGGTAAATGGGTATATATGTGGAATCTTGCATATTGACACCTGAATTATATTGGCCTCAGAGTATATATTTTTTTGTCAATAGTACTTATATTGTTGTATTTTTTAATCATGTTTATGAAATGTCAGCAGTGCTATCTTCCATTGTTGCAATTAATGTTTTAGCTATATGTTCTGCTAATAAACCATTACTACGGTTATAGTGCACTTTATTACTGCTAGTGTGGTGATTTTTAACGCTGATTTTTGCTCGCAGGATGCGTTACTTTTGAGAGTAACTTGGCCAATTGAATCCCCCCCCTTTGTTTGCAGATATAGGTCCAGGATCTCTTATACAGAAAACTGTAATCCAGATGCAAAATTATTTTCTGTAACAATATTATACACGCAGATATGATCACTCAGAGCCTCTTTATTCACCATGAAGAGCACTGTTAATCAATTTAATAACAATTGATAGTGTGGAGAAAAGGAGCAGTGTCTTTTAAATTGAGTTTAGTATATTTTTGGGGCCGATTCTTAAAATTATGGAAAACAACTTTATTTAAAACAGTCCATTGTGGACAGGAGATCCAACACCTTTATAAAAATGTGAAAAATATCATTGTACCTCAGTAACATGCAGGTAATAAAATAGGAAGGGAGGAATAAAGGAACAGTAGCTGGAGGGTAGAAGTGACCTGTATCGGGTTCAGGTTGAATAATTTTCTTGCAGTAAACAAGGATGGTTGGATGGTGACAGGAATTGATTCAGCTATTTCTCTAACTCATGTAAAGTTAATATTTTTGTGCTGCTGAGAAAGACAAAGCAGTTATAAGCGCAAAGTGCCTGCTGGCATCACTGAGGTTAAATGTTAAAATAAACCTAAAAATGTGATTGAATTAAAATTAAGAAAAAAAGTCAGAGCTATGATATATTATACTATATTATATTATATTAGTGTGTGTGTGTGTGTGTGTGTGTGTGTGTGTGTGTGTGTTATATATGTATCTTCTTTATTTATCTCACATTGTTTTCCAGAGACCAGATTAAAAACAGGGGGGGGCAGGGAGTAAATATAAAAAGCAAGTAAATAGTAGTGGTGAGTGGGGTGCGGCCACTATGGGATATGGAGGAGTTGGGTTCACCCTCCTGAAGCCACCTGTCTCCTCTCAGAAGAGCAGAGTAGGAGCTTCTTCTGAGCATGCGTTAAACTGGATCCCTACTCTGAGAGCAGAGTTGAGTCCTGAGAAGATAAAGTTACATCATTGGGCTCTCCCTCAATATTAGCTATGGATTTTATGCTATGCTTTCCATGAGCCTAATCATTTCTTTACACTTGAGCTGGCACTGCTAATGTCTTGGAATTATGGCTTTGGATGCATCATGGAGATTCTCCTGTCCCTTCCTACCCTGCCACCCTCAATTCCTTTGCTCCGGTAACTGAGCTTGAGATTTTCCCTCTTCTTTCTTCCTTTTCACCCACAACCTGCCCCCTCTAGCCAGTTCTCTCCGAGCTCCTCTGCTCCCTCTCCCCCACTTATGGCATGCATCTTGCTCACCTCTTTAACCTTTCCCTCTCCAATTGTGTCTTCCGCTCTGCCTTCAAACATTTACCCTATTCTAATTAAACCCCCTCTTGACCCATCCTTTCTCACCAACCACTGCCCCATTTTTCTGCTCGTTTAACTCTAAAATTCTTGAATGATTTGTCATCAACCATCTGACCCACTTTCTATCTTGCTACTTTATTCTGGCCTCTTCACTCTACTGAAACTGCCCTCACCAAAGTAACTAATGACCTACTTTTAGCTCAGTCATAGGGCTACTTTTCCCTGCTTATAGTCCTTGACCGCTACGCTGCTTTTGACACACTCTTTCTTTTCATCACTATAATCTCCTTTTGCACCCTTCACTCTTTTTCTCCACTCCTGGGCTGCCTCCTACCTCTCAGTTCACTCTTTCAGTGTCTATACTTCAGACTCTTGTTCCCCAAGGCTCTGTTCTTGGCCCTCTACTCTTCTCTATCTATAACTCCTCTCTCAGTGAACTCATATGCATATTTGGCCTTCCCTACCACCTCTATATAGATGACACTGAAATATACCTGTCCTCCCCTGACTTCACACCCTCGTTCATATTTTGTGTGTCCAATTGGCTCTCTGCTATCTTCATCTGGATGACTCAACATTTCCTTAAACTTAACATGCCAATTCTGTGCTTTTCAGTTTTCCCCTGCTAATGCCACTACTCCTCCCCACATCTGACTCGGTCAACATTTTCAGTCTCTCCCCTGTTCCAATGCAGGCTGATGTCACCCTTGACTTCACCCTCACCGTAACCCCATCTAGTCCCACTAGCAGTCCTGTTGCCTCCTCTTCCACAACATTGACAAAATACATCCCTTCCTCACTCAGGAAGTTATTAATAATCTGGCCCACACTTCATTATTTCCCACCTTGAATACTGTAAACCCCTCCTCACTGTCCTTCACCTCACCTACCTTTCCCCTCTATAATCCATCCAGAATGCTACCACTAGACTAATCTTCGTCTCGCGCCGCTTTTCATCTGCTATCCTACTCTGTAAATAGCTTTACTCATTCCTCATTGCTTCCCAAACTCAGTTCAATCTGCTTATCCTCACCTACAAGGTTCTCACTAACATTTCCCCTACATACATCCGTGACCTCATCACAAGATACACTCCAGCTTGACCACTCTGCTCTTCTTCTAGCCTTCAACACTCTTCAAACCTTCTGCTCTGCCCCTCACCTTTGGAACTCTGTGTTTCACCTTACCAGACTCTCCATCCAACTTATAATCCTTCAAATCCCACATATATATGCTTTCTTACCCTGTCCCTTTCTAAACCTTCATGTTCACAGCCTCCCCTATCTCCAACCACCAAATCCACTTGTGTCCTATTTCCATCTACTATCTTTCACTTCTATCCTCTCTAGAATGAAAGCTCTCACTGGCAGGGTCATCTCTACCCTATGTCTCAGGTCTGTCCCTCTTGTACAACCATATGTCATGTCTTAAGCTGAATCTTCTGCTGTTTACTCACTCACATACCTGAAATTCATACCAGTATCTTTGTGTGCTGTAATTGCTGGATCCTAACTATCAATGTATGTGTTATTATGCGTAATTACATTCATGTTTTTATATTTATTATATTCATGTATGACATATATGTAAGATGTAACTCATGTCTGTAAGATTATTGTCCAGGACTGCAGAATCTGTGACATCCTTTAAATAAATGATAATTATGATGATCTTTTTATAATTGGAAATTGATTTGTTTAAGCTTTAACATAATTCATCAAGTATCAACACCTGAATATATTCCATCAATTACTGCACAAATGTGAGTGATCTTCTCTCTATATAGGTGTATGATTGGAGTGAGTAGGTATTGAGTGGAATATGTTGTGTAGGCCTTGAGTGTCTTGTCCCGTGGACGCAATGCAAGAGCAATGGTGTCTGAGACAGTGGGTAGGCTAGGACCATGGGCCCTAGGGATCCAAGGTAGTTTAGCTAGTAGGAAAGGCAGGAGTGAAAAATGTATTTTCACATGTAGCTTATGGCTTGAGTTGTAATTCCAATCCACAATCTTGATTAATTTCACTGCTTGGTAATACTCAAAAATATATGGAACACCCTTTTTCTCTTAAGCTCATCCATAAGTCAGTTTAAGAGGAAAAGTTCAACCTGGAGCATTTGTTAACCCAAATGAACCTCCCAAACATCTTGCATTAGGACTGAAAAAATGAGGGCAGAATAGCACCAGAATTGTTGAAATTTGCATAGAGTACACATTATTTTTAGCAAGTTCACACTGCCCTTCCATATGTGAGGCAAAGTACAAGAGTCTTCTTCTCTCCAAGTCAACTTCAACAGTTTCCAGTAAAGGATCAAAATTACAAATAAAAAGCGTATTGTGGTAACAGGGAATTTTGATTCCTAAATAATTGATTGTGAATTGCTTAATGGGAAAGAGCACGCAAATGTCTCCATTACAGTTTATGGCAAATTGGTGTTAAGGGCATCAGGTTGGTAAGGTTCTTCTTAAAATGTGATAGTTGGCTATAGGTGTTCAAAATATTCATTATATTTGGTAGTGAAGTGAGAGGGTTATTCAAACCAAACAAGTCATCGGCAAAAGTTGTCATTTTACCTTTCCTGTCCCAATCAATAACCCTGTCACATCAGGACATTTTTTTTAATTGAGACTGCTAAGTGTTACATGGTAAAATTATATAGTAAAGAGGTCAAGGGGTGGCACGGTGGTTAGCATTGCAGTATGTGGTTATGAGTTTGATTCCCGACAAGCATATGCTCTATGAATGTCGAGTCCAATATTTATTCAGCATTCTTAGACAGGAGTATATTGAGGATGTTGTGGTGATGGGCAAAGTAATTTGCCACTATGGTATTAATTGTATTGTTCCTTGTCTCCCCTGTATATAAAAAGCCAAACTAGTCTATGTGTATAAACCCAGGAAATGCCAACTTCAAATGGTTAGCTACAATTATTGCAAAGAACCAAGATTAGCCTATAACTACTGCACTGCAATGGTCATTTGCCAGGTTTGGATAACATTGTGACATAAGCCTTTGGGGTCTATTCTGGGAAGCAGTTATCAACTAAAATGTGATTGATAGCAGCAAAGAACAAGCCAGAGAGCTTTTGCTGAAATATTTTTTAGAATTCACATGTATTGTAAAGTTATCAGGACCAGGGCTCTTGCCAGAGGGAGTGTTTTTAATTATGAGCTTAATTAAAGCTGAAGGGAGCATTTAGGGGCCTCAGTTGCATTTCAGTGTGTTCAAAGCATGTCACCACATTTCATTGATCTCTATGGGAACACAATGTGTACATACCCACTATTGTTTAACATGAGCAGTTTAACCAGCATTGTGCAGTATTTTTCCTCTTGGTTTCTGTCTATTTATTCCTATGGCCTATTTAATTCAATTGAGTTGTGTTTTGGTCAATTGATTCTTCTCTCATTCTGCAGCAATGTTCCAAGTTGAGCAGTTCACATCGTACTTTACGCTTTTTATTTTTGCTTGGATTATCCTTTGGATTAAACGAAGTATACATGTCTTGGATTTCCCTTTGAATTACAAATTAAGTTTATTTCCCTCTAGAATAAAATATACAAGAATGCTATTAGATTAACAGACTGTTTGAATATCCATTGTATTATGGCAGTGTAATGAAGTCGTGAATTAGGGTATTGGTTAGTGTTTTATTTAATTAAACTTTATTTTTACAAATGCATGTCATTGATTTATTTACCTATTATAAAATATTTGTATAATGGACAAAGCTATTAAAATTATACTGGGACAACTAAGGTGTCAAAGTTGTCACTCCATAGGCCCCATTTAATTCTCAATATCTGCAGCACTAGTGTTTTTCAGCGTGGGGGAATGGTAGTCTCTGGGGGGAAGCAAACCCCTCTCACATCCCCATATAGAGGCTCTAGCCTGCCTCTTCTTCCCATTCTGTGGACTTCCCTATTAACAGGGGTAATCAATTGAGACTTTCTAGCCTGGGACCTGTTTGCATTCTAGTTGTTTGTTAAGTATTAATTTATTTACCAGAGGAGTTTCTCCTATCCATTTAAAAAAACTCATTCATACCAATCAGGGGCGGATCTAGACATATGTCCTACCCGGGGCGATCTTAGGGGGGGCGATTTAGGCCCCACCCCCTTTCTGATTTCCAAGGCTGCCGGCGGCTGCACAGTATGTGCAGGTCCGCTCAGCAGTGACAGTGTGCTGTCTGTCTGCTCTGATTGTGTTTAAAACACAATCAGAGCAGCCGGGTAGCACACTGTCACTGCCGAACGGACCTGCACAGTGTGCAGCTGTCGGCAGCAAGCCCCTGCTAGGGGGGGAGGGGGGGCGATCGCCCCGCCCCTGGATCTGCCACTGATACCAATGAGGTTTCTATACAATTGAAATTCAATTGAAATGAATAGACTATTGAAATGAATGGGAAATGCTCTGTGCTGTTCACCTCTGGATGTATTCTAAAATAAATGCAGTGCATTTCAACTGTGAAAGGTGAACACATATCAAGGCATGCAAACACATAGCATTAATATGTATTTTCACATGCTGTTTGCATTAGTGTTGCATCAAAGCTTGTGGGTAACCGACCTTACTCATTTTTCTACTCCAATGTTAACTATCGCTTAACTTTTTTTTGCTATTACCATATGTAGACCACCTGACAGTTACTAATAAAGATTTAAAGCAGAAATACTATTTATTCTGTTAAATTCTTCCCTAAGCTAGACTGTCATAATCAAACAGATGTGACTTTACCAATTTAGTCTTTATTTGGAACATTATTAAATATTACTATTTTATGGTGCATAATTTGCTAATGATTCAACAATATGTAATAAGAATATCACACGCCAATCACTTGGGGCCTGATTCATTAAGGATCTTAACTTAGGAAACGTCTTATTTCAGTCTCCTGGACAAAACCACGTTACAATGCAAGGGGTGCAAATTAGTATTGTGTTTTGCACATAAGTTAAATACTGACTGTTTTTTCATGTAGCACACAAATATCAAATTTCAGTGTACAAATAAGCTATCAAGTATTTGTGTGCTACATAAAAAAACAGACAGTATTTAACTTATGTGCAAAACAGAATACTAATTTGCACCCCTTGCATTGTAACATGGTTTTGTCCAGGAGACTTAAGTAAGAGGTTTCTTACATTAAGATCCTTAATGAATCAGGCCCTTGGTCTTCATTTATGTTTTCAAAGAAAATGTTATATCTGATGCTGCGGAGCTGGGAGGTTCTAGTTTCATTAACATAAAGGCAGAACTATATTTCTGCAGTTGGTGGTAAATAATTTTAATACATGGTAGTTCTTGCTAGCCGTGAAGTATTGTCAACTTTATTAATCCCAGTGCCAGCTTTTTCTGCTGTCTGCAAAGCACTAAAATCCATTGTTATTGGAGCTAACAAAACATTGAAGAAGTTAGTATTTTCTTGTACGGAACATTCATTTCTCAGGCTGGTAATAATAAAAACATAGTTAGCATTTTTACTGAAAAAGTATCTAGTGTTTGCAAGTTATACCATAAATACAGAAAGATTTATGTCCTATGCCTGTCCGTACCTGCATTATGAATCTTACTATTAGCCTGTAGTGTGATTCTGGAGAATAATATCAAACCCCGGGGTGCTTTGACTTTACAACAAGAAATGGCTTATATTACACTGCAAATACCTGGAATGGTATTTTCTTATACATTTCTAATTCTTTATCCCAGATATTTCTGATGCAGACTGCAAAGCAATTCAAATGAGATTAGATGAAAAAGTTTTTGTATGATGAATGTTTGAATGACTATATGTGAGATCAGAGCTGGATTAAGACTCTGGGGGGCTCGTGGCACTTAAGACAGGGGGCACTTATGATGTAACATGGTTATCATTGTAGACAAATTTTAGACAAATACATAGGCAAATACTGTGTGCACTACTGTTAGGTGCACACAGCACTGCCTTCACGAGTAGTACAGTACTGTCCTTGTAGTCAGACCAAATCCTGACTAAGTGAGACAGTCACCCAAATTAGGGGCTGTCCCACCTGATTCAGGACAGTTGGCAGACTGGAATGTTGGGGGCCCTATTTTGAAAAAAATGGGTACATGAAATTTAGAAAACTCCAACCAGTCCCGGCATTATATCAATAGTACCCACGTTTAATAATTAGGCCTCTCTCCAGCCCCAACATTAAAATAATAATAGTAACCACATTTGATAAATAGATCTTTTTCCCTCCAACCAGCCCTGACATTATCATCACCATTTATTTATATAGCGCCAATGATTCCGCAGCGCTGCACAGAGAACTCACTCACATCAGTCCCTGCCCCATTGGAGCTTACAGTCTAAATTCCCTAATATACACACACAGACACAAACAGACAGAAAGACTAAGGTCAATTTTGATAGCAGCCAATTAACCTACTAGTATGTTTTTGGAGTGTGGGAGGAAACCGGAGCACCCGGAGGAAACCCACGCAAACACGGGGGGAGAACATACAAACTCCGCACAGATAAGGCCATGGTCGGGAATTGAACTCATGACACCAGCGCTGTGAGGCAGAAGGGCTAACCACTACGCCACCGTGCTGCCCACATTAAATTAATAGTATACACATTTAATAAATAAACCTATTTCCCTCCCCCCAAACATCCCCAGCAATAAGTGAATAGCATTTACGCTTAATATAACCATTTGCTACAACCATCCCGGGCATTAAATAATTAATATTCACATTGAATAAATAGCCCTTCTCCCCAAACTCAGCCCCATATTCACATTAATAGCCCCAAACCACCCCAGCATTAAATTAAAGATCCCTTCACCCCATCTTAATTGAATAGTATTAAATTAAATAGTGCACCAATAACTTTAATTGCCCCACCATCACCCCACAAATAAAATAGCACCATTAAATAATTTGCCCCTACCTAAGCTCCACCATTAAGTTAATAGCCTACCCCCCACCCATGTACTATTAAGACAGCCCCCTCCCTTCCCTCATATTACACAATATTTTAAAAACCCCATTCCCTCACACATTATAGCAGCATCCTCTTCTTTCCCTCACACATTATAGCAGCACTCCCCCCTTGGCTGCATACATTATAGCAGCCCTCTTCTTCTCCTTCCCTTCACACATTATAGCAGCCCCCTTATTGTCCTTCACACATTATAGCAGCCCCCCTATTGTCCTTCACACATTATAGCAGCCCCCCTCTTGTCCTTCATACATTATAGCAGCCCCCCTATTGTCCCTCACACATTATAGCAGCCCCAACTTCTCCTTTCCTTCACACATTATAGCAGCACCCCTCTTGTCCTTCACACATTATTGCAGCCCCCCTCTTGTCCTTCACACATTATAGCAGCCCCAACCTCTCCTTTCCTTCACACATTATAGCAGCCCCCTCTCCTGTCCTTCACACATTATAGCAGCCCCCCTCTCCTGTCCTTCACACATTATAGCAGCCCCCCTCTCTTGTCCTTCACACATTATAGCAGGCCCCTTCTCCTGTCCTTCACACATTATAGTAGCCCCACTCTCCTGTCCTTCACACATTATAGTAGCCCCCTTCTCCTGTCCTTCACACATTATAGTAGCCCCACTCTCCTGTCCTTCACACATTATAGTAGCCCCCCTCTCCTGTCCTTCACACATTATAGTAGCCCCCCTCTCCTGTCCTTCACACATTATAGTAGCCCCCCTCTCCTGTCCTTCACACATTATAGCAGCCCCCCTCTCCTGTCCTTCACCCATTATAGCAGCCCCTCTCTCCTGTCCTTCACACATTATAGCAGCCCCTCTCTCCTGTCCTTCACACATTATAGCAGCCCCAACCTCTCCTTTCCTTCACACATTATAGCAGCTCCCCTCTCCTGTCCTTCACACATTATAGCAGCCCCTCTCTCCTGTCCTTCACACATTATAGCAGCCCCAACCTCTCCTTTCCTTCACACATTATAGCAGCTCCCCTCTCCTGTCCTTCACACATTATAGCAGCCCCCCTCTCCTGTCCTTCACACATTATAGCAGTCTCCCTCTTGTCCTACAAATTATGTCCTCCACAGCTTTCCCTCACACTTAACTTGTTACTGCTGCTGCTGTTGGAGACTCCTCTCTCTGCACAAATAGGACGGCACTTGTCATATGGTTCATGTCCCATGAGACCTCTGGCTGTAGAAGCAGCCATACTAGGGGCAGGAGGAAGGGACTGAACAAAGTATCCGTGGCCACATTAAGCATGGTGGCTGGTCCCAGAGAAAGAACCAGCCACCAAGAACTATATTAAACCAAAGTTTGTTTATTTCATTGTGTGTTTGAGAACTTATACTTATATTTTATGAGATACTGCTCCTTCCTTGAACTAGTTTAAAGTGGATGCAAATATTTCTTCCCATGTTTCCAATTTGTTTCATTCTTGTATCTTTTTATATGCCAAATGTATCCATATCCATATGAATGTGTTGTTATGTCTCGCCAACCATATCAACCAGGGTTCAGAGAATATATGCTGAAATTAAGGTACCTGGGGCACTCAGCCACATACAAGAAGTAACAGGCTATTGTCAAGAAGTTACAGTAAGAGATCACAGAAGAACACATTTTATTACAATTTCAAAAAGATAAAAGTAAATGCATAGTTGCCTACTCTCCTGGAATGACTCACAAATTTTTGGGAGTGCTAACAGACTCCCGCGAAAGCAGGCAAACCTCCCGGATCCAGCTATCTCCGTTGGTGAAGTGGGTGGGGGCAGGGCTAAACGCGCCAAGTGGGTCCGCTCCCGGTTGCGAATGTCCAAAATTGGCAACGATTGACAGGGCAGGCCCCAATGGCGCAATTCGCATGGCCACGCCTCATCGACATACCCCCTCCCAGACAGCTTCCTTGAAAAGTCGGCAAGTATGGGTGAATGTAAACTGGAAATGTTGTGGTAAAAATTTGTGTGTGCATACTCTTTAAGGGGTTAATTTATCATTAGAACCCTGATTGTGGAGTCTGATCTGTCTTTCAGCTATGACTGCAACTTAACAAAACAATGTAGCCAAGGCAGTTAAGCATTCTTAGTTATCCTGGAGATACTTGCAGAGAGTGAAAATTATTAAGTTGCTGCTTCTCTAGGCTAGTTTCTTTAGTCGTGTGCATGCTTGATTCATCTCTTCAACATTGCACTTTTAATAATAAATGTAAAGATATTTAAAATACCCAGATATATCTCAGATGGGAGACCAAAGCAAACCTCCTGCTACCTTAATTTATCAATAAACCATCTCAGAGATACTCAAACGCCTTAGTGATACTGGCCAGCCGTAGTAAGAGTTAACTTACCACTTCCCCGATATCTTTATGGATTTTACACAGACGGGGTGCCATTGGGGTTGGGGCCATGAATCACTACAAAGTATGGACCAACACAAAAAATGTGGATGGAGGTTGGGGTGGTTTAAAATGTAAATCCGGGCGTGTGTGTTTTACGAAGGAGAAAGCACCTTCTTCTCTTCAGTCTTCATTGCTCATATAGAATGTCCAAGGTGTATGAGCCAATCAGTTCATCAGAATGGTCACAGAAGCACAGACACTTTTAACGAGATGAGTGTACCAATCCACTCATGTGATTATGTTAGGGACTGCATAAGACAGGGGTAACATAAAATAAAACAATAAACACCCATAAAATGTCATAGTTATTACCGACAATTACTGACTTGCAAGAAAGATATTTTCTCATAAAAAAATAATTTTATTAAGTACTATTCTCAATTTTCTAAACCATGAGGCTCATTTATAGTGCATATGCTGTTACTTTATATGGCGTTACGTACCTACATTTGCTCAAATACACCATTATGGGTGCAAGTAAAGATTTACTGGCTAAGAAGCATTTCTGGGAGGGGGGGGGCAAAAGTTTTGCACCTTTTGATGAGAAAATCTTGGAGGACTGAGGGTATTGCTTGCTAAGTGTGGACTAAATGCATGAATGTTGCCACTCCCCCACCCACATGAAAAATAAAAACAGATTTTATTTGCTGGATGAGAATATTAGTTTGTTTGTTTTTTCAATATTATTTTATTGAAATCTATTTTTACTTGATATGATTATTTAATGAGATAAGGAGGTAGAGATTGTACATTAAGTGGCATTCTCTGGTTTCGGGAGTAAGTCCAGATAGAACATACAATTGGACCTTTGCAAAACTATGTTGTGCCGCAGGGGAAGCAAATTTAAAATGTGCGGACAGATTTAGAGTTGGGGGACCCATCTAGAACCTGATTAAAGGTTCAGACTGCCCTAGGCTATTGCGTTCATAGCAGCCCCTCGCCAGGCTAATACACTGAAGGTAAAAATTTACTTACCACTAATTGAATTAATCTTTACCCCACTTGACTTTTTAAGAGGGTCACTGCAATCTTTGTCAGTCATTTACTTTACATTAAAATCAGAACTGTATAGCAGAACGGAGGCGTGAGCGAGACCTACTGAAGATGAAAAAGTGGAGAGGGAGGGCATGTGTCTATTGCCATCTTATCTCTCCTACCTGCCCAAGGATTTAATCATCTTCAGCCCTTATCTTGGGAACACGTTAAGATTAAAGTCTCACTACATTTTTCTTTCATGTTTTCTTTTTACTTTGGAGAAACCCTATTGTCTTATATTTTAAAATGAAATTCAGTTTATATATCTCCGACACTTTTTTGCATCCCAAAAAATGCTGCTCCCCCCCAAAAGCCTCACATCTTAAGCTGCAGCTTAGTTTGCCTATTGGAGAAACAGACTGTGGGCTCATTCTAGCTTAACTCTAAATAACAGTTTAAAATAAGGGCCCAGTATGTCTTTTCCACATACAAAAACAGGGTGTGTGTGTGTGTGTGTGTGTGTGTGTGTGTGTGTGTGTTAGCGTTGTGTTTTGTTAAATGTGTGCTTGCATGTGTATTTTTTTAATTAGCATGTCAGCATTTTCACTCCACACTTGCGCCCCTAGTAAGTGCATCACTCCGATTCCACATTTATAGAACATATATAGTGATCACGTAAAGTATTAGACATTTTGGCAGTAAATGAAAATCAGTATTGAAACTGAGAAGCTTAAGCGCCTCTGAAGCTGTCTATGCCAGATGAATCATCTCTGCAGTTATTGCTATCATCAATAGGATTTGCAGCTATATATATATATATATATATATATATATATATATATATATATATATATGTATACACATATATATATATATATATATATATACACACATATATATATATATACACACATATATATATATATATATGTACACACACATTATATATATATATATATATATATATATATATATATATATATATATATATAAACTATTGGTAGATTGCATAGGGAACATTTCCAAATCTGAGGTTATCTTTCAACACAAGATGAAGAAATCACTGAAACTGCAGATTGAAGCTCCGGCAAGAACGCTCAGACTGAGACAAAAAGCGACCAAATGGATTTTGTTTTGGGTATTTATCCAACAGCCACAACATTTACAGAAATAATTAGAAAAAACTAATTATCTTATTTAGACAAATCGTAAAACGAAAACTGAACCTCCAAACATTGCTTCTTGCCGAGCTTCTGGTTTGCATAAATTTAGCATTAGAGTTGAATTAAAATCTGCAATTTTAATCCTGCAAGTAAAACATTATGATGCTTATAGAACTACTAATTGGAAAAATGTTTTTTATCTATGGATAAATTTAGCATGTAAAGTAAAGCACATGTACGTGAGGAGTTGAAAAAAGATAGGCTAGGCATACCATGGTTCTTCAAGCTGTATTAAAATGGATATTAACTCATATTACATAACATGCCATGACTAGTGTGTGGTAAAATATCAGGCATGGAACATGGCATGTGTGAGGGCCCAGCGAGGCCTGTCTGCCCTATCCTGCATGGTGCTGACACATGAGCAGCGAACTACATAGACCACAACTAGCTACCTGGATGAAACCACAGTCATCACTGCACAAAGAAGTTGACAGGAGATCAGCAGTGGAAGCCAGTGTAACCGTGTGTCATACAGGCCCAGAGCGCAACCAGGACACGCAAGTTAAATCTGCCATTGCTCAAATGTACAGTGAAGGTAGCAGCCCCACCGCCTAACAGTTACAAGTTCATAAACATGGCAGGATACATTGGCACGTTGTTAGCCTTCAATAGCACCATCCCAAATGTAAAGCGCTAAGGAATTTTATAGCGCTATAGAAAAAAAATGTTGATGATGAACCCTGGTTTGAGACTTCACAGCACATGCGCCGTATATGTACATATGTAGAAGAGGCCACCATTCTGCTCTTCTAAACATGTGTTGGAGTGACGCATGCACAGTGAAGCCCTAAATCCCACTGTATTGTCACGTCCCCCTCACCTCCAGGGTCCATAGTGGCCGCACTGCCTGCAGTGGAGGTAGTTGCTCCACTGCATGTACTATATTCTACAACTAGCTAAAAAATCATTTGCGCTGATGAAGGAGCAGTAAACTTTTAATAGTCGAGTTTGATATGTCAATCTATTTCTAATTTAAGGTCAGCAGTAAGTTTTTCAACAGCAAGTCTTAAGCAGCATGATTTTTTATAAAGCATTTTATTCAGTAGCACTTACATTAATAGACATTACGGGCCTGAGTCATTAAGGAAAGTAAGGCAAAAAAATAAGTAACTATTCTCTGGGACAAACCATGTTACAATGCAAGGGGTGCAAATGAGTACCGGTATATTATTTTGCACACAAGTTAAATACTGGCTATTTTGTCATGTAGCACACAAATACTTAAAAGCTTCACTTTTACACTGAAATTTAAAGTTGATCTAGGACATGCCTTACCCCAACAATAAATCTGTCCACACATTTTAAATTTACCTCCCCCTCCAATGAAACATGGTTTTGCCCAGGTACAAAGTTACTCCGTTTTTATGCTTTGCTCTCCTTAATAACTCAGGCCCTACTTATCCAAAGGGAATCTTGTAATCCTTAAATGAAGTGTGGCACTTTTTCGCTCCATAATTTATGGTTACTACTGTGTTTTATTCATCATCATCATCATTTATTTATATAGCGCCAACATATTCCGTAGCGCTTTACAATTGGGGACAAACATAGTAAACTAATAAACAAACTGGGTAAAACAGGCAAAGAGGTGAGAAGGCCCTGCTCGCAAGCTTACAAAAATGTAATGAGTAACTAGAAAAAGAGGTGCTGCCTTTAGCAACCAATTAAATGTCATAATTTTTCTACCAAAATACATAAAAAGAATATATGCAGATCAACTACAATTTCTGTATAATTATGACTAATGCCATACCCCAAAATTTCCTGATATAGGCAGTAAATCCTGACTCAGGGGGGCTTTCCCTCCATCTCGACTGCTGGGAATGTTGGGAGGAATATTACAGTCACAGCATAGCATCACTGAGCAGGTGCTGCACACATCTGCCACTAGTGCGTGTTGTACTGTATGGAAAGAGGGTTCAGAACAGCCTACCACTTCAAAGGCGTTAGGCATGCTCTCAGAGGCCATGTCCAAGTCCCCTTAGTAAAGTGGTGCTGCCCATTTATGAAGCAAACATGCCCCATAAAAAGGTGGCCACACTCCAGCCCCTATTACAACATTGGAATGTTGTGAGGTATAACTATTGTTCATATATTTTACAGAACTTGTATAGAAAAGAAGAAAATACTTGTAACTATACTTCCCCTTAAAGTGTGGTCTGTACAAAATGGACAGATCAGCTCTTATGTGCTTTGGTGACTAGGTGCATCTTTTTGTCGCTGCACATGACAGCATGACAGTCAGTCCATGAGTCTGCAATTAGCAAATCTGTAAGACAGATAAATTAGCAGAAGAGAGGCAACACAAGAACAGAGAATTATGGACTGCACATTACTTTACAGATATACTAGCAGCAGCTGGAATTTACAGAACAGAAAGAGACAAAGGAAAATAGAGAGCTTTCAGTATTGAGGACTAGATGAGCTGATAAATACTATATTCAACTACTATATTTATAATGGCAAGATAACTATGCTATTCACACTCAGTACATGTAGTTCCAATGTAGAAGCGCATATTACTAAAAATCCACAAATATATCTGTAAACTCTCCTAAAACACAAAATAATTAATGGTATTTAACAGTGCATATAACATTGTAAGCCAGCTAAATGTGAGTCACTGTCTTCTCTAGTACCCTTACTCACTGTTCCAAACAACCGCATAGTTTTTGGTGCTTTGAGTTCAGTTTGTGAACCGTGCGATTTACTGAAGGCTAAACCCCTATCAAAGCGCATCAATCAAACCTGCCAGGTTTAAAACCGCATTCGTGATTTTTAGACCTGGCAGGTAAACAATCAATCTATGCAGCAGTTTGCCAAACCTCATGACAAACCGCTGTATGATTCACATGGGCAAGATGGCTCAAACCACATGCTGTGTGAGCAATATTGCCTGCCAATTACAGTTATGTGGAAAAATAAATAAAGTTAAAAAAACCCTCCCTCATGTAGCACTGATGTCCACAATGGGCCACACATGACTGGGTCCCAGCTGTCACAGAACTACATCTCCCAGCATGCCTGGGGATCAGATCTGACATTCATAGTCACGCATATGTAGGAAGCGACATCAGGACAGTGGAAGAATAGGTGAAGCAAGGGAGAAAGAGACCATTTGGTGAGGAGTGAATGATGCCAGACTCCATACCTGAGAAGGACCATGCTGCCAATGGAAACTGGAGTGAGATAAGTAGCAGACAATTTCTATGTTATATCCTTGAAAGGATTGAGTCTTTTGTTGTTGTTAGTTAGACAGGAAACTGGTGGGGAGACCTGAAGATTTATGTATAATAACCCTTTAGCTGGACTATGCTTTAGTATCAAGGGTGTAGTGTAGGGGGAGATACATAGGAACTTTGGGACTAAGACACTAAAGAGAAAGAGTTATAAACTCATTAAAAGCATATTCATTCCAGTGAAACCTTTACAAGTGTGAGTTGTGACACAAGTAAAAGGAACAGAGAGTTGTGTCATCAGAGTAAAAAAGTGGGAAAGGCACGTTTTACTACATGTGTTTCTGCATCCACATTGGATTGCTCGTATGTGACAGATAAGAAGAGTTGTTCATAGATCTTCAGAAGATATCTATTTTTCAATCAGGAAAAGATAACCAAAACTGCTACTACCAGAAATCCTGTGTGCTTTGTCAAGTGACTCAGAAAGACTGTGCTATTGGTTTGTTCATCCCTATTGTATTTGTGTATGTCAGAACAGGGAACAAGTAGAGAGGATCCACATCTTTGCCACTCTCTGACATCAAAGACGTGAACTTCTGGTTTGCTTTTCCAATTTATATTGTATTATATATGTTATTCTATTTGAAGCAAGGTTGAGTCTGATAATAGTGCATTATCATAAAAAGTGTTTATGGATTTGAGTTTTGTGTATGCTCTCAGCTAACTTGTAGATAAGTGGGTCAGATGTACCTCCTAATTTGATAGAGGATTGAAAATGGGAAATGCACAAATTGTGTTTATGTATTCGTATACATTTTACTGCTATCTTAGGATATTGCTGTGCTCTTTCTTGCCCAATGTAAATATATTTTTTTAAAAACAAAGTGAAAACTTCAGTGGCTCACGCCTCTGCAAATAAACGTGCCAGTGTGGCTTTTAAAAATAGTTTGGTATTTAAAAGTATTGATATTTCTTTTATGTGTCTAAGGTCTTAAGTAGGTGGGCACAGGGTTCCTTAGGCTCCATCTGGTGTTGCAGATTCACTCAACATTACAGAACAAATATACTACTGAATCCTGACTAAGGTGGAGGTAGTGTGCAGAAGATATTAAGGTGACGATTGATATTCAGAAAAAGTAAAGTACACACCTTGCTTCTCAAACACACTCTAGGGAAAAAAATGTTATACTTTGATTTTCACATCCAGCCTATTCAGCATCAGCTCGATTCAATCAGGAGCTATCTCTTATCTGTGATTGGTTGAGCCATGAAAGAGACCACTCCTGCAGTAGATGGGCTCACCACAGATAATGCCTTTAAAAGCACATCATGATGCACGTTTCACCCCTTTTTGATGTGCTGAGCAGGACTTCATACATGTGATTAAATGGAGTCCTGCAAGTGTTGGCAACCACGTCTCTTTCTTACTTCATTTTACATAGAGGCACAGATTGTCATCCAATTATAGGATGAAACTATGACCACTGGAAAAAAGGGACATATAGCCGAGTAGGAGGAAGATAGATAAAGTGAGACATTGAGTAGGACTATGACAACATGGTATAGAAGGGGCCACCGTAATGTCTGACCCACAAACCCCAAGTGGAGAAACAGGAACAAAATCTTCATGTCTGTCTTTCCATAAAGGCAGCCTTTCGCAAAAGTTCTTCGGGACATAGATGTCACCAGATCTTAGAATATAAAGTCCTAGTACTCAACAAGGGTGAGATAAGATGCCAGAAAACAAACAGCTACAAAGAACCAAATAAAAGGCATGTACTTGCAAAGTGGGCAATGTCACAGAAACAACATAACAAACAGAGACAGAATTGTCATAGTCCAAGAGAGCAAAGCAAAGGGAGAATGACAAAGGAAAAATGATCTGTGATCAAAACAAACAATGATAGAATGATCTGGGGGCCCAATAGAACAAAACAATATTTATTAGTGTAATAATCACTGCTGTAAATTCTGGATATGAAATACAAAAGAGATGTTTAAAACTATTATAATTAACATTCATTTACATAGCACCAGCATACCCCGCGGCTCTTTACAGTTAAGACAGGAAGATAACAAGACAAGAGTGAATCAGAAGTAAAATCTACAGTTATCTTGGGCCCAGCAACAATAAGACAGCAAGTTGTGTTCCGCTTTAAAGAGATCACTTCCTGGAGATAGGACAGAAACAAGAAGCAGAAAAAAGACCGAACATGGAATAATACACTGAAGAAACAATACAATAGATTCAAAGAAGTACAGATCCAAATGCATAGATCCTTGGTTTGTGGCCGTGGGGGATGTGATAGAGATGTGTTGTTTAATGTTATTTCTTATCAGGGTTTAGAAACCATATTACCAACTTTCTTGGGAACTCAAACACTGAGTTCTTTAAGTGACTTTTAACTTAGATTTAACACAACAGCATGTCCAGATGTCTCAAATATTCTTATTTTTATTTTAAAAAAAACAGACTATCCATCCATGTGGCATAAAGTGGCATCAGTTCATAAAAGGCTATCCTTGCTTTCTTGTGGGTTATAAAGTCCACTAGTCTCGATAAGCAACACCAGCACTTTAATGAGAAAAAAAAAACAGTGTCAGATTAGGTTTATTCAGGAAACACTAATAAATTTAGTGCCAAAATACTATGATATCAGCAAAATTTGTATATTTTATATAGTGCACACACTTTTTATGTTCTATGTAAATCCCCTAGTAAGTTTAAAACCCAGTCCAAGTCTAAAAAGAACTGAAAACAAGTACAAATTACACATGTCCTTATATGTACAAACAAGTGTATTTGTAAATATGATTGAGGTATTCTCAGGTGTTCTTTTTGAATGCTTCTTGTGTATATATCTAAATACATTTGCATATCAGAGTAGTTACTCTTTGCACCTTGGCATTTTGGATTTTAAATATTCCCGGCACCATTTTTACTGAACTCCTGAATATATCCAATATTCTTGTTGCTTTTTGCGCTGTCTCTCCTTAAACTATTGTTTATTCATGAGAGTTAGAAGCAATTTCTCTTCCCAATCTTTTATAGACACATTTGTGAATTTTAAGTCACAGGTGTTTTTCTGTTCTGTATTTATGCTTTCATGTCTCCAGATGAATTTTACATGATTTTATTTTATGAATTTGATATAGTTTGGTATCTATTATTAATGTTCTGTCAGAAGTTGTGCAGCAATTCATTTTTAAAGCCTGTGCTCTGAAAAAAAAGTTGGATAGCAATAGATTAACACAGAGTACAATCAGTGAAAATTGAACTGCTACACATATAATTTGTTTTTGAAGACTAATCTTGTTAACCTTATTTAAAATATGGTTATACAGTCATTTTATTATACATGGTCAATTAAGTCACTGAAAACATATTAAAAAAAAACAGTGTGCTTCTCTCTGCAAAACTTAATAAGATAATGTATTTATTATTATCTGAAGATCCCAAACACTAAGTTGGAAATAATTGGGGTATTGATCATTTTGGATCCAGTAGTGGTCAGAGGGCCCTAGAACAAAGATTGGATGTGAACTCACGTCTACTTACCACTTGTTTTTGCTGGAAATCTTCATTGCCCATTTCATGCTGCAAAGCAACTCCTTAGATGGAAGGAAACATTGTGACTTTTTATTTGTGTCAGCATGAAAGAGTATGGTTATCTCTGTGCTAGGCTTTGACTACCTGATGCTGCTGGTGTCTTAAGCTCAGTATATGCTTTGCGGGATCTTGGAATGTTAGAGCCCTTTTTGAAAAATAGGTACTATACACCTCATGGATAGCTGAGCAATGAGTGCACATTCTAGGTGTCCCTCTCCCCAAAATTAAATCAATAGCACCAACGCTTAATAATTAGACCTAATTCCACTCAACATTAAAATAACATTTCCATTTAATAAATAGACCAATATATCCCCACCAGTCTAAATAATAAATTAATAGCATTCCCATTTAATAAATAGGCATATTTCAATGAGCCCCAATTTGAATTTATTACCCCCCCCATATTTAATAGAGAATCCACATTGCATTAATAATCTGTACAATATAATAATATCCCTGAACCACACATTACATTAATACCCCCATATAACATTAATACCCCCACAGGTCACCACATAATATTAATACCCACACAAGCCCTCTTTTAATACCTTCATATAAAATTATATCCACCAACCATTCCCTACATAACAAAAATACACCCGCAAAAAATACTCAGCTGCTCACCAGGAGCTATCAGAAGCACTCCTACTCACATCTGAGCCGTCACCCCCTCAACTTTGTACAGAGGATTGTGGCAAATGTCATACCATATTGCATTGATAGCATCTATAATAAATTAATGGCCCCCATCAACCCAATATTATGTTAATATTCCCCGTATTTAAGAGACTCAGTATAAAATGAATTGTCCCAATCGGCAACTACATTACAAGAATACCCACACATTACATTAATATCCCTGCAGCCCCCATATTACATCAACAACCCCCACTAGCCCTGTGTTGTATTACCAGTTTTTGACACTAGGTGGCAATATAGCAAAACAACACTGAGCACTTATGAAAAGGAAGTTAGGTCTTGACAGCTGCTGTATTAAGGAAATCTTTATGCTGGATAAACTGTGTGCTGGATGTTACTGCTGGACTTTTTTTCACTTAATCCACCTGCACTATTCCTTCCACAACATTGATGCATTTTACTGCATGGCTTAGAGTGCTTGAAAACTACTTGCAATTAAAGATACAGACGACTCATAAGTCAGAAAACTTGTTTTACTGATACACAGCCTTGGTACAGAAGGTCAGCCTTTCAATTACACACTTCTGTAAGTGGATAATAGATATGCTACTGCTCTAAGAAGCATTAAAAGACATTTTTGTACCTAAAGTCAATGTTGTAGCTAGACATTATAAATTCTGTCAGCATGGCCAGAAAAGGTTTGTCTATGGTGGCTGTAGTGCAGCTGGAACAGGAGGCTGTGGCCACGATAATGGTCACTGGTAGGCCAGGATCAGGGGTCTGGAGCAGGCAGAGTAGTCAGGAAAACAGGCCAACATATCTAGGTAACAAGCAAAACAGCATATTCCAATGTTCAGTTAGAAGTCAGGACTATTGGCAAACAGGCAAAGTCCAATTCCAGGCAAGGGTCACAACAAGAGGTCAATCAGAAGTCAGGAGACAATGAGCAGGTCAGCAACAACACAGGTAGTGAACGCTATAACCGACAGGGAGGCTTAGCCCTCCATGTCTTAAATACATAGAATGCCCAATCAGAATTGAGGAGGTGCTGGAGATCTAATGAGCCACCTGAGGCTGTAAACACCAAATTACTCTAATCTGCAGCTGCGTCCGGCTGTGTCAAATGCCGGGACGCGGGGCTGTCAGTGATAGCGTCCTGGCCGTTGCCTCGGTGATGGCCGGGACCTGGAAGCTGGAAGTGACGTCCCAGCTGTTGCGATGGTAGTCTCACAACCTACTTACTCCCGTGCTGCTGATTTCCCTGCCTCTGTGTACAGCTGCACTTCCTCTTTTGGGCGGTCACATGATCGTGGCTGGGAGGTGGCATTTACTATCTGCAGACTATATAAAGCTCAACTGGACACTGCAGCCTTGTCAGAGCAACAAGTTACCACTTAGCATCTGCCTCTCCCTGTGTATCCTGTGCTGCATCCTGGTATTTTCCTGTGTATCCTACCCGGCTATCCTTTTTGACTACTCTGCTGCCTGTGAACCTGTGTATCTGACTTGGCTATCCTTATTGACTATGCTGCTGCCTGCTCACCTGTGTATCCGACCCGGCGACTCTCCTGAGTGTGGGGTGTCCTCAGTGTATGCGACCCGGAGTTCCACTGTATACGGCTTGGATTCTTCTGCATGTGCTGTGTTTCTTCAGCTAACAGATCCTGCTCCTCTGTGCCTTGCTACATTACCACTACAGAGTCTATTCTCCTTTATTCTGCCAGACCTCTTACCAAACGTCTGTCAGCTATCACGTCAGTGGGCTAACCTAAGGGCCGCGACCTGCAAACCCCCGGCAGCAAAATCCATCCCGCCTTGCGGCGGTTCTTGGTGGAGACCGGGGGGGTTTGTTAAACTCTACGCCTTAGGAAGGCCAGCGCTAACACTGACTAATAGAAAACTCCTGAGAACCATAACAGGTAGCCGGGACGCAAGCAGGAGAGGAGAGCCACGGATCGCTGTGGCTCGTAACAAACAATATATTGCTATCTTGAGAGAGATGGTGGTCAGAAGTGAATGAAATGATTTGAGACAACTTTGAAGAAAAAACTATTTTGCCCCATATAATAGAGTGGTTGCTGCTAGAACCAGTATTAACACTACAGGAGACTGTTTTTATTGCTATCCAGATTGAATCAGCAATGATGGAGGCAAAAACAATGGGCCAAAGGACTGCATGCAGCATGCAAGCCATACATCCTGTACAGGATTGGGATACACAGAGTACAAGTAGCCCTACCAAAAGTATGTGAAAGGGACTGCACAATGCAGAAAGGAAATTGTGCTATGGATGTGAATCAACACATGCAGATGTTACTGGACATCCTGCTAAAACACTACAGCAAAAACTGCTAAAAGAAAGGATTCTTTGCCAAGAAGTACTCAGTCTAAAGTATATGAAGCTTCTACGCCTGAGGTTACTGTGTAACAAATACATACATTGCTGATAGAATAATGTGCACTGTACAGATTGATACTACATTGAGAGGACAGCCACAGGCTATTGAATTAATGTTAGACACTGGTTCAGCAGTTTCCATTTTACCCGAATCTTTATATTTGAAAAGATTTGCTGACTGAACCAAGACTTTGTTTGGTGAGCTAGTTGAGAAATTTCATTCCTGTATGCGGTTGCTTACAAGCCACAGTGACTTTTCATACACTGCGCACCTGCAGAATTCTACATTGTGCATAGCGGTGCTGTTATCTTAGGCAGAGATTTGTATGCTGCGTTACACATGCAAGTGTTAAATGGGCTTATTACTAAGAACAAGCCATAAAGTTCAACACAGACTACAATTTCAGCTGTTACAAAGGAAAATATCAAAACAGAGGCTAGAATGTGCAAAGGGTTGTGCAAATAGCAAAAATGACAAACTAGTATGACTCCTGTACAACAGAACTGCTGCTCAAAGTGAGAGATGCCATCTTGCAAGAGTTAAAAAGGGGTTTTGTTGATTGTCATTACAATGGAAAAAAAGAGGAATTTGTCTCTCTGGGGACTTAGGAGAGCCTAATAAAATGGTTGCCATTGACAGCCATCAATTTGGAAGAACTGTTTGCTAAACTGAGAGGGACAATATTATTTCTACACTGAATCTGCAGAGTGCGTATCACCAGGTACTACTGCATGAAGTCAACAGGTACCTTAATGAATTTATCACGTACAAAGGACTGATTTGTCACAAATGTGTGCCATGTGGACTCAACATCTAGTTGCTTTCAGCAGATGATGTCTTTCATTCTGGAAGAGTTGTATATAGTGTTATTTGTACAATGTGATTGTTTTTGGAAACACTCCTAAAGTACAGGATGAACTTCTCAAGGCACCATATCAACAGAGCAGGGCTGAAACTGAACTTCCCAAAATGCCACTTCCAACGTAAAGAGATGTAATTTCTCTGACATTTCAAAGACAGGACTGAAACCAAATCCTGAACATGTGGATGTTCTTTCCCAGGACTCTCCTCCTGGTATGCAAAATTTATTCTGAATTACATCAGTATTGGAAAATCTCAGGATGTTACTTTCTAGCACCACAAGTCTGTTCTAGTCAGATAAAGCGCAAGATATATTCAAGGTGGTCAAAAATATGATTACGAGCAACACAGGTAAATAATAATGTAAGCACATTATTTGATTCTGCTTTACCTACAATTGTTATAACAGATGTTGCAGACTATGATCTTGAGGCTGTACACACTGACAACTATGAAAGGACTGTTGCTAATACCCACTGAAAGAAAGTAGTCAACAGTGGAAAAAGAAGCACTGCTTTGTGTGGGCTACTGAAAATGGAGAACTTACCTCTGAGGATGAAATTTCACCTTGCACACAGGTGCAATGACTAGGAAGAGTGGGGATGCACATAGCCAGATGGTCAGCAAGATTATTGTCATTTAGGGCGGCTTAGTGGTTATTCTGCCTCACAGCACTGGAGTCATGAGTTCAATTCCCGACCATGGCCTTATCTGTGTGGAGTTTGTATGTTCTCCCCGTGTTTGAGTGGGTTTCCTCCGGGTGCTTCGGCTTACTCCCACACTAGGTTAATTGGCTGCTATTAAATTGCCCTTAGTCTCTATTGGTCTGTGTGTGTATTTGTGAGTGAGTTCTCTGTACAGCGCTGCGGAATTAGTGGCGCTATATAAATAAATAGATGATGATTTACATATGACATTCAGTACGAACAAGAATCTGAAAATGTTGCAGTGGTCTGATGGTCTCGCCTGCTCTTTCTGACCCCAGACTTGATGACAAAGTGGAAGTGGCTGAGCTTACAACACTTTACCTTCCTGCCATTACAGCAGAGCAATTCAGAGATGCTTGTTTTGTCTGTCCTCTTCAAGCGCAATGATATGAATTCATGACAATGGGATGTCCTCACTCTGCTAAAACCCCGAAAAATGTTGACATGTTAGAGGTACTCACCATCATTCTTGTCCCAGATAGCTGCAGGCACTTGATATAGCTTGCATATGACACACATCAAGGAATAGTGAAAGCAAAGCAACTCCTGTGTGACCTGTGCTGCTGGGCGGGAATAAATGCCCAAGTTGAAGCAACAATCAAGTCCTGTTTTTTCTGCCCAATGCACAACAAGACCACTGTAACACGTACACTGCAGCCTGTACCTTTCCCTAACACTGAATAGGAAAAACTTGCTACTGACATTGTTGGATCATTCGACACTACACCTCTTGATTTCCGGTTTGCTATTGATTACTACAATAAATGGTAAGAGGTTGCATTCACTGCACAAATGACATCTACTTCAGTAATTACGTTCCTCTCCACAGTTTTCAGCAGGGAAGATAACTTGAAGGAGTTAATCTTGGATAATGGATCTCAATTTACTTTGCTGGAATTCCAATCCTTCTAGAGGAAGAAAAATATCACGCATATGAAGTTTTCTGTTTGCTATACTCAGGCTAATGGAGAAAATTGAACATTTCAATAGAAGTCTGAAGTTACAGCTAACTTGGAAGTACAAGCATGGAAAATATTCACTACAAACTTTCTGCAAACATACAGAGCCACTCGCCATGCCCCTGCCCAGAGCTCACCTGCTGAATTACTTCATGGAAGTGTAATGCAAGTTTCATCCCACTTCTCCACAGCAGATAACGCACGTGATCAGAGTAAAACAACATAAATACAAGGTATATACTGACAATTATTGCTGAGAAAAAGATGTGAACTTTGAATGAGGTTCATTTGTCAGTGTGAGAAAACCTGGAATTCTGGCCAAAGGACAATCATTTAAATTACACTGCAGATCATGCGGAAAATGTTGTATGGGTTCAAATCAGACCAGTGCCCTATCTCTGTGGGGTTTGTATGTTTTACTGGTAAGTTAATTGGCTTCTGACAAAATTAACAATGTTAGCCAATGCAGAGGACCTTGCTAATATACTCGGCATCAAAATCTGACATGTCCCCATAAGTCACTTTTGCTGAACCGAAAGTGTGTGTTTTTCTGAGGAGGAGGGGAAAGTGTGTGCATGCCACCATTGGATGTCAGTGGAACAGCAGGCTAATACGTACATTCATCCACTGGTGTGCCGGAAGCGAAGGAGATTGTATGTTTCCCACCCCTGTCACATAACGGGAATGAGAGACAATCACATCCTTCTCCCGCCGAAAGGAAAGTGGGAACAGTGGGTCATGACGCAGCCCAGTGGTGGCTTCAACTATAGCCTGGAGAGCAGGGGAGATGAGTATGTCCCTGACCTTTCAGAGGAAAGGTGTTCAGACACCAGCAATAACAGCTGTGATGCGCTAATGCAGGGCAGTGGAACAAACAGAAGGAACACAGAGACATGTTATATGCACACTTCTTCTCGACTAGATTGAAGCAGTGCTTTGAACACAGAAAGTCAAAAAGATGATGTGGTGCCTTCCAAACACTTTTCCAAAAAAGTGATAACATCGGGGCGTAAAACAAAAAGCAGTAATGCCTAGACTGTGAGAAGCCCCTCTCAAAAATAGTCTGGCATTTCCACCATGTTCACCATAATGAGACTGAAGTAGCCTGGGCCATGAATTCTCCCAAGCACTTGAAAGAAAGGTGTATGCAAATTGCACATCTTTGGAATAGAGGTAATTTTGCAACAATGATATGGTGATAGGGACAGGACGCAGCATTCTGATTCCATACAAACTTTCAGATAAAAAGATGGATGCCGAAAAATTTATGCACTGTGCAATCAGCCAAGGCTTGTTTGCAAGAAATACCTGTGGCAACACATGAAGAGATGTCCTCAGATGAAATTTTGCTTACAGTCAAAATTGATGCCTCATGCAGATGGGGGGACATTGCTTCAACTGGGTTGGGTCAGATGTTGACAAACATCACAAGCTTAGAGAAATGGGCAGGCTACTGTTAAATGCCAGAAGTGCTATCGCTTTGAAGAGGATGGAAGACGACTTTACCATCCCAAAAAAACTTTCTGCATGTAGTTGACGTGGTGAAGCTGGTAGCTGGCTATGATGAGAAGACAGGTACATTTAAGGCACCCTCGCTGGCACTGATGGTTGAGCATGGCTTGCAAAAGATATTGAGCATTGTGGAGTGCTGAGCAATGATGGCGGGCTGCGCTGCTGCGGTTGAAAAATACACGCAACTTCGGGAAGATCTTTGAGGGAAGATGGAACAAATTGATCTCATCAGCTTCCTTGAAATCTCTGTTTGAAAAGATTCACTTGTATCTCAATGAGAAACAGCAAGCATACCAAAGTAATTTATCCACCGAGCCTATGCTTAACAACTGGGCATTGATTGCAAAAATCATCCTGGCACAGGTGAACTTGTTTAATCGAAGAAGGGAAGTGGAAGTTTCCAAGATACTGTTGATTACCTTCTCTTCAAGAGATACTTTGGATCTCCAAGATGTTGCCCTTGCGCTTTCCCAGCTTGAGAAGAAGGTCTGCCGATACTTCACATGGATTGAAATCCGGAGAAAATTAGGGAATAAAGCTCCAATCCTGCCGACACCAGAGATCCAAGCTGTGGAGAAGCATATGATCAACTTTATCTAAACGTGCCGAGTGCCCATAATACATGATATCATGGCTGAACCATGAGAACTGAAAGATTGAAACCGGTTAGCTGTGAAATTCTACATAAAGAACCGTATTACAACTGTAAAGAGATAGAACATTAGTTTCAACAATATGCAGTAGTTGACCATGTATGTAACCTGCATGGCTAGGTGTCTGCGCATGTGGTTGTGTGGATATCCTCAGACAGATGAAATACATGAAATACATTCCCCACCATTTTCAGTCAAACTGAAAATATCAAGTGTTAGCTTTGGTGACAAATAGCTTCTACACATACCCAGGGAATTAGGAAAGGTGTGTCCCATATCTGTCAAGTTCCAAACATAGGTCCTCACAATGTAGGAAACACAAGTATGTGTGGAGGGGGGAGGGTCTGTGTGGTAGAGAATATACCGAATGATTAAATACTCTCTGTAAAGTGCTGTGTAATTGTAGGCACTATATAAATAACAGCTAATGATAACTAAATATATTTAAAGAGTGTTCACTTCCATTCCATTTGCTTAAATATTGATTCAAAATTATACACATAAATTAGGCATGCTCAATAAGCCTATTTCATGTAGATATTAATAATTTAATTTACCTGATTTACAACAAATATAATGGCAAGAAGACATAATCTTAAATTAGTCAACATTTTCTTTCTATGATTAGTTACAGAGAAAAGCATAGTGGCTCAGTGGTTAGCATTGCTACATCAAAGCTCTGAGGCTATGGGTTTGATTTTGACTAAGACACTAATGGTGTCGAGTTGAATGGTCTCCACGTGTTTGTTGGGTTCTCTTGGCTGCTGATAAAAATTACCCTAGTGTGTGTACCAAAGAGAATTTAGGCTGTAAGCTCCAATGGGGCAGGGACTGATGTGTACAGCACTACATAATATGGTGGCACTATAGAAATTATCAATAGTAAAAACAGAATGATTCCTTTGTATAATACCAGCTTAAAACACAGTGATAACTGGTGTTGTAGCCAAGTTGACAAATATAATGGAATTAATTAATCTTATTGGCAAGAATGCCTAAAAGTGGTTTGGTAGAAAGAGGGACCACTGTATATTTTCTTGATTAAATCTCTTATATAGTGCCACTGTTTAATGGCTCTGTGAATGAAATCATCCCATTTGTTAAGTTTGATAGACATTTGCACATTTTAATTTAAGAACCTTTGTGTCTTTTCCTGAAATCACTGGCAGTCTTCTGACCTTTCAATGAGTTGCTTTGGATAGACACATTTTTAAGGTGCAAACTATAGAAGCAATCTGCTAAGAGTAAAGGTGGAACTGTTTTCTTTTATATCAACCATGTCCCAGTAATAGATAAGTAAAGCAGCAGGGTAACTACCTCTCTCCCACTGCCGTGCTTTTGTCTTTGCAGTTGTGAAGAAAATATAAAGTAAGGATATTTTCTTTTATTTATGAGCAAAGCAGATGTTTGGCATATTAGCACAGACATCCTCATGAAACTCTTTAATTAATTAAGCATAGGAATAGAAAGTCAGTTATGGTACTTACAGTATTGGCATACTTTGTAAGGTATATTTTCAAAAGATAGAAAATGAGTATAAAAAATAAAGGTATAAACACATATTACAGAAATAGTGAGACAGCTGGTTGTTTGTACATACAGACTTCAAATTCAATAACCATTCATAGGAAGTGTCCTCTAATGCAAATACACATTTACATTAAAGGTTTTACACATTGATTATTGTAGTGTCATTTGTTTATCTTGCAATTGCCATTAAATAGAATTAGTCTCAGAGAGGTTCTTTGAAGTGATTGGTCAGCTGCATGTACACGAAGGTCACAAAGCCAGATCTAAGGCTGGGTACACACTACAGGTTTTTCAGCCACTAATCGGGCCAAACACCCGACCATGTGGCATGACACATTGGTCGAAAACTACAGCAGTGTGTACCCAAGCCTTACAGCCCGATTCATTAGTGCACGTATCAGATGGTGTTGTGTGGATTGTGCGCTGAATCGCTCTTCGCATGCTCTGAACCAGGAGTTACGTGGGAGAAATAGGGACATATGGGCGTGCAACCAAACAATGTACCAAAAGACCACTTAAGATAGCCTACGTCTTTAGGGGGGAAAAAGGGGCGTGTGATGGGCGGACACCACTATAAAATACTCAAAGTAGGTGTATACGTCCGAGACACACTCTGCCGCACACAGCAATTCACCTAACACCACACGTAACATCTAGTCTAAGTCCAAGCCAATATTGACAGCTCTGTATAAACACAGCTGCCTCTCTTTTCATCTGATGCCACAGCCGGCCATACATCTGCATACACTTCTCTCATTACAAACCATTATAAAAGACTTACTAATGCACATTTACAGTTGTTGGGCGTTTAAAGTGATTGGAGAGTTGTGGACGATTATTTATATATTTATTTTTTAATTTATTTACTTTACCTGCTTTATTTCTCTTGAAGGTATGTTTTTCTCTTTGCTATTTATGTTCCACTTTAACAATGCTTCTCTATTTTAAAATGTTATGTGCCTGTTGAATAGTATTTCACATACTTCATTGCATTAGATTTGCCTGTGTATCTCTTATACGTCTATATTTTAACATATTAACATATAACATATAACACTTCATTTTGAAAACTAATAAGCTCCATTGGATTTCAGTATTATCTCCATGCGGGTGATACAGAAACTTATCTACCCTCTCCTGATGTCTCATCATCTGCATAGTCTCACGTTACTGACTGTCTTTCTGCTATTTCGTCTTCATCTCTCAAACTCAATCTTTCAAAAAACAGAATTAATAATATTTCCACTCACCAACAGAAGCTTCCTGCCTGACAGTTCCGTTGACAAAATGACCATAAATCCCACCCTGCAAGCTCGCTGCCTAGGTGTGACTCACAACTATTCTGTTCCCTACATCAACTCTATATCTAAATCATGTTACATACATCTAAAAAAACATTTGCAGAATAGGTACATATCGTATACAAATCTCTGAAAAAACCTTAATTCATGCACTCATCATCTCCAGCACTGACTATTGCAATTCTCTCCTTACTGGTTTTCCCAAAATCAGGTTTCACCAGGTTAATTAGCAGATGAAAATATAGCTATAACCATTTTATTAATCTATACCAAAAGAAGGAATATGAGACCTGGTGATCTAAGGTAATATTCAGATGCCATATGTTTGTTCTAATGCCTTCATAAGGCCTTTCATTGATAGTATAAAGATGTCTGGAGCTTGGTTCAATGTTATAGAATTAAATCAAATTTATACTCCACAATAATAAAGCCAGCACAAAATCTATATTCAAGCCCATAGGGGACAGAGATCTTATTGTGAGATCCTTGACTCTTCTCGAATAAGTTTTTTTTATTGTAATCACCTCCTCTCCAGTGCCTTTTCATCAGTTGGACCGCCGTGAATTTCAGATTTGACGGAACTTGTTTATGTTTTGTTTTAAAATGGTTCGAGAGGATGTGAATTTCCAGGCTTGTTTTTATGTTCCTTTTATGCTCCAATATGTTAGTTTTCAATTTTCTGCAGGTGTGGGCAATATACTGTAATCTGCATGGACATGTGATTAAGTAGACCACTCCTGTTGAGTCGATCTTTAATAGAGATGGTCACTGACCCCCGTGTTTTGGTTTTGGATTCGGTTTTGGATCTGGATTACCGTTGTGTTTTGGTTATGGTTTTGGTTTTGCAAAACCGCCATTGCGTGTTTTGGTTTTGGTTTGCTATTTTTTGGGAAAATCCATGTTTTTGGGCCTAAATTAACCCAATTTAGTGCTCTAACTGTTTTAGAGACAAGTAATCTAATTGTTGAGGTAATAAATCATCCAAAAAAAACAGATTAATTCTTCGTTGGTAGGCCTTCATTTATTCTACACACAAAACAGATTGTCTTCCTCTCCATCTATGCATATTGGCAATGCAGCCATCGTCTTTGGATGTATATTACACCCTACACTTATAGTTAAATATGTAAAGAAATGGAAAAAGACAGTTTGCTTTCTGTCTCTATAGGCCCCCCTCCACTTTTTTAAAAAAACTAAAAATCCAGCCGTTATAGACTGTACAATATTAATTGACATGGAGAAAGCCAGTTTGGTTTCTGTCTCTCTAGGCCACCCTCCACTTGTATAAAATACCAAAAAATCCAGCCGTTATAGACTGTACAATATTAATTGACATGGAGAAAGCCAGTTTGGTTTCTGTCTCTCTAGGCCCCCCTCCACTTGTATAAAATACTAATAAATTCAGCCGTTATATACTGTACAATATAAATTGAAATGGACAAAGGCAGTTTGGTATCTGTCTGCATCAGATCCTCTCTCCACTAGGAGTAAAATAGAAAACTATTCAGCCGTTATATAATCTAGAATATAAATAGAAATTGAGAAAGGCAATTTGGTATCTGTCTGCATCATAATCATCAACATCATCATTAGCGCCCTCGTCGCCTACACAAATCTCCCCCTCATCCTCTTCTATTTCCAAAGTGGCATCCTCAATTTGTGTATCACCGGCTACACTCGGGCTATTAAGGCACACATCAGCAGAATGCTCACGATTAGACATCCCACTGTTGGATGGACTCTCCACAGGGATTGTTGTCATTTGTGAATCAGAGCAAATATTCTCCTGTAATGCCTCACTGTTATCTTGCAGCTCGGCTTTGACGCGTAACAGTAGTTGTGCACCAATTGTAGGCTGGGTAACTTTTTGGGATCTGCCACTAATAGCCAAAGGTGAAGGCCTCATTCTCTCTTTGCCACTGCGTGTGTAGAATGGCATGCTTGCAATTTTTTTTTTATCGTCACTTAACTTTTGCTCAGTTACACTTCTTTTTCGCTTCAATACAGTAAAAATTTTTTGGGTTTTTGTTTTTTGCACTAATTTGGAAACACTCTGTTGTTTGACATCGCCTTGGCCAGATGACATACTGGGAACACTAACATCAGGACAGGTGACAGAACCTGGTTGCTCATTCAGATCATATGTGGATTGCTTTGAATCCATTCTGAGCGCAAACCACTGGGGAGTGCTAAAAATTATTTGGTAGATACTGCTGACAGATATGACTTTTGACAGCCAGAAATATTAATGCACAATTAGGGAGGACATCCCAAAAGCACTGAGGAGTGCTAAAAATTATTTGGTAGATACTGCTGACAGATATGACTTTTGACAGCCAGAAATATTAATGCACAATTAGGGAGGACACCACAAAAGCACTGAGGAGTGCTAAAAATGATTTGGTAGATACTGCTGACAGATATGACTTTTGACAGCCAGAAATATTTATGCACAATTAGCGCTGGGGAGTGCCAAATATTAAGAAAAAATAATAAACCTCTATCCTCCTCTCTGCACTAGCGATTTTGGTTAGAGCAATTGCAAGAACAATATTGTATTCTCTGTCCCTGCTCTAATTAGCCTATGACTACACCCTGCTCTCTCCCTCTGTCAAATGGCGATGGATTGCTGTGGAGGCGTGTATTTATAAAGTTGAAGTATCGCGAGAACCGAGCCCCGAGATCCGACGACGTCACGATGACGTTCGGCCTCGATTTGGATTCGGAACGGGCGGGAGAGTACCGAGCTGCTCAGCTCGGTACTCGGATACCCAAAGTTCGGGTGGGTTCGGTACTCGGAGAACCGGACCCGCCCATCTCTAATCTTTAACCATATAGGTTTGTTGGGTCATTCTTGATGTGAATTCCCTAATGGGTTTGGTGGTGGTTCCTCGGATGGTTTTACTTGCTGAACAGCCATTACAATAAATGTTCCTTGCGTCATCCAATTTGTTGTCTCGTTCCCATCATATGGTAAGTAGCTGGACATCAACTTCTGTTTCAAGTTTGGGGCCCATCTGAATATCATCTTAGTGTTCTTTGAACTAATTCTTGATAGTGTTGCCGATTCGGAATACTGTGACACAAAGGGGATGCATATTTGAATGTTTGAATTCTCTCCTTTTTTGTCTTTATATTCTAAAAGGTCCTCTCGCTACATTGTCCCCGTTTTTTCTATTGTCTCATTGATGATTTCCTCCTTATATCCTTTTTCCTTGAATCTGGTTCTTTTTTCTCTGTTATTTGAAAGCATACAGACTTAAGCAGTTTCTCCCTAATCTTGTAAATTGTCCCTCCTGGGACCCGATTAAAGTGCTGTTTGTCTGCAGCAGCTTCCTTTCCCTAAAAGAGGTTGTCCACTTTTGAGCGAATGTCCTTAACATATCCTGCCTCTTGAACCCTCGTTATCTGAAGCCTGATTTCTGTATTGCCTTAAGAAGAAGACTTATCATCATCATCACCATTTATTTTTATAGCACCACTAATTACACAGCGCTGTACAGAGAACTCACTCATATCAGTCCCTGCCCCATTGGGGCTTACAGTCTAAATTCCCTAACATGCACACAGACAGACAGACACAGACAGGGAGACAGAGACAGGCAGACTACGGTCAATTTGTTAGTAGCCAATTAACCTACCAGTATGTTTTGGGAGTCCTGTCTATACTTCTTCTATACAGCTCTATTGAAGATGTATGGATAGGTTGTTATACTCTGTCAACTGCAAATTAATTAATCCAAAACACACTCCAGGTCCCAGCTTCATATAATGGGAAGGGACCCACGAGGAGACTACCTTATTTACTATATGGGAGGTTAAATCAAGAGAGTGTTGTCCAAAAGCACCTCCCCAGAAGTTCAATAAAAGGGCAGACAGGGAAACACACAAACAGGAACAGACAGCTTGTAGTTAAACAGGCAAAGTTCAGAATCTCTCAGGCCAAAATGTACAACGTCACAAGCCAGAAGAATAGTTACAGTAAGTGCTAAGCAAAAGCCAAGATAAGGTAAGGATTCTAATACAGTTTTTCTATTTTTGAACAGTCTGTAATATTGTACTTGGCAAAAAGAGTCCAAGGAGTATATTTACTAAACTGCATATTTGAAAAAGTGGAGATGTTGCCTATAGCAACCAATCAGATTCTAGCTATCATTTTGTAGAATGTACTAAATAAATGATAACTACAATCTGATTGGTTGCTATAGGCAACATCTCTACTTTTTCAAATCCGCAGTTTAGTAAATATACCCCCAAGTCTGTAGACAAGCGTTTGTGCCAGGCATACAGCAGTTTTTCAAAGGTATTTTGTGAGCTTTTGATTTTTTCAAGGGTGCAGTGTTTTAGTGTGTCAGTTAAAATTAACCCCTTAACGTAAAAAAAAAACATATTGCAGATTGACATTTTAAACATCATATTGGGAATGAGGGGATCGAGCACTTGTCTGCCGACTGTGGTTGTAAATAAGAGTTGTTGAGTGCAGGGATGGAGCATGAAACTGTTTACTTTGTTTCCTGGATCCACAATCTTTACAAACCGCATTCCAAACTGAATGTATTGTACAGTGTAATAACATTAGAGCACATCCTCATTGAAACAGGAAATCCCATGTGACATCACTAGAGATTTCCTCCAGGTATACAGGACTGAGTTCTTGCTTCAAATAGCTCAATTAGATCCATGATGAAATTGATCTAATAGTAAATGTAGTTATAGTTACTAATAAATTAAGTTTGCATTTGATCTATTAGTAACAAAAATAGGGGCTACTTAGTGGTATAAACATAGTACAAATTCTGAAAACATGTATTTATTTATTTCGCATATTGCCCCTGAATGAAGGCAAACCAGCAGAAAAGTTGTCCACTTAGCTTGATATAACCACTATGGGGCTGATACAGAATGAATATTATGACATCACTCTGCGCATGCCCATAAGTGGGTGCTCGCATATGTGCCATGCAGATTTACTACAATACTTATTACAACCTGTGCCTGGTGGAGAAATATGTTACTGGTGCCAACCTGCACAGATCTTAAGATGTGTATGGCTCAGTATATGGACGTAAATACTCTATTTTTGTGTCTGGCTTTTTTTTTTAGCACAAATTACTCCCATATTGTGGCCAACTCTACATCAGACTCTATGAGTCCTATGTGTACTTGCCAGTCTTGCTCTGATATAACATCTTGTCAACTCTCTGTTTTACCATAAGAATAAACTTACATTATTAAATGTTTAAACCAGGGTTTCCCAAACCCAGTCCTCAGGGCTCCCTAACAGTGCAGGTTTTCCGGATCACATGTGACATAATTAGGACCACCTGTGGATCTGTTACAATGTGTCAGTCAGTAATGAATACACCTGTGCTCCAGCAAGGAGATATGCAAAACCTGCACTGTTAGGGAGCCCTGAGGACTGGGTTTGGGAAACCCTGGTTTAAACTATGCACTGCGCCTTTCCACATTACTCCTCCCTTGCCTTTATTCTCTCATTTATGATAAAGCTTTAATCAAACTAAAACCAATGAAAAATAATTTGCTTGGCTTGATGAGAAATTATACAGTTAATTCCATGGAAACAAGCATATTGGAAAAAACATAAAAAATGGACCTGGACCGAGAGGTGTGAGCCACCATCAGTCTGGAAAGGGTTAAGTAAGTTTAGATCAAGGGAGTTTAGAAAAGGGACAAGGTATTGTTTAAAGTAAGTACAATAATAGGCCTTATTAATATTGTAGCATTACTTTAATTTCACTCACACAAGTAATTCATTTATATAGTTTTAGTTAATTAACTTGATACTTTCAGAATAATGTAACTCCTTATAGTCAGCTCTAGTCATAATGTGTTTCATGACTGATAATACCACCCGGTGTACATATTGTACTTTGTATGAGCTTCTGGAATAAGCTTTAGACAGTGAATACTGCTGTGTAATATGTGAGCGAGTTGCTTATCTGGAAGCCCAGGTTCTGATTCTAAATGAGGAACTGACAGTACTGAGGAACACCAACAACGTGCTGACAGGTCTTATTAAAGCTTTATAACCTGTAGTTCTGCAATGTATCTACAGATTATGCAAGTAAGTAATGGTTGGGACAGTGTAGAAGAAAATGGATATATGCACAGGGACCAACTTTTTTTTGAAGATATATTTTATTTGTTTTTTCAATAACAGTCATGAGGTGTTAGACAAGTGAAGGGGTATTGGGGGTACAGAAGAGAGAAAAAGAGGGGGATACAGTTTCACTTGAGCAAAAAATACATGTGGCTTGAGAAGAGATATCAAGAAAAAACTTTATAGTATACAAATTGATTGTTAGTATGGGTTAAAATAAGGGAGATGGAGAAAATAAGAGGATTGTATTGGGATAGAAGCTGAGGAAGGAGATGGGTTATCATTATAGTGTGTCCCAGACAAGACAAGTACTGGAGAACTGCCAGCTTTGTTAATGAGCGTATCCTTTTCAAGTTAAGGGCTATGGGGCAGAAGACAACTTTTTAAGACGACTGGGGGTTGCTCACGTTACCACCCACCACTATCACCATATGACTATAAAATGTCATGGCAGCACAAATATTCAGGGCTGCCAAGAGGAATTCAGGGCCCGGGTAAAACAAATTCATGGGGCCCCCCGCATAGTCGAGTAAGCCCTAAAAAATTCAGGGATGTGTTCATACATTCAGGGGCGTGGCAATGTGCCGTTGGGGCATGGCTAGCCTAACAGCGGTGCAAAATTTTTGGGGGGTGTGGTCATATATTTGGGGCGTGGCTAGCACATCAAAATCACTAGGTCCTGAATTCACCAGAGCGTCACATATGTCCCAGCACTCCTGACTTTTAGGACATCTACCACCACAGTGTAGTATAGAAAGAATGTAGTGTGTACACAAAGAGTTCAGTCTTGGCCTGCACCTTACATTGGGCACGACACTCACCAAAAATTCCCATTGTCCCTACTAGAATCACAACATTTCACACACTCTGTTGCTCTCTCCTACCTGTTCTTCTCACTTTCACCACATGTGACTGCTGCTTTCTTTAGTTGCGGCTTGTCCGGATCCTGAAATGTTGGAGGACCTATTTGGGAAAAAAATGGCTACATTTAGAAAATTACAGCCAGCCCCGGCGTTAAATCAATAGCACCCACGATTAAACATGATGACGTCACACCCGACGCGATCACGTGAGTATGTTTTGTTGTTTTTTTTAACTACTCTGCCCCCCCACCCGCAAAAAAAAAATAAAGAAAAAATGTAGTTTTAAAAATAAAATAAAAAAATCGTCGGCGCTAGGGCCCGGGCCGGGCCCCCTGACATGCCGGGGCCCGGGTAATTAGTACCCGCTCCCCCCACCTCTCGGCGGCCCTGCCGGCACCCAGAACCGGGTTTCTTCTGCGTAACTGACTCTGCTAGCGTGTCTCGTTGCTGGTGTACCTGGACTGGTCCTCCTGACCTCTTACTATGGATCCGGGTTGCTGTGGATGGATCCCCCATGGCCTATAACACTAAGCAGGGCTGCAGGTAGCAGGCAGGCGATGGTACTGGGAACGCTTGGGTCCAAACCGCAAACACAGCCGGAGAACGGATTAGATTTTAGTGTCTAATCTGTAGATCACAGGAAACAGCAATATTGAAGATGTTTTCAAGCAGGTCTTTGAAGCAGAGTGATGTTTTATTGCTCAAGTGTCCAAACAAGGACAGTCCCACTGATTTAAGGTATCAGTGGTCAGGTCAGATGAAGTCAGAAGAATGATACATTTCAGTGTACAAGTCAGAGCATTTATACCTCTCAGACACATGCTATTTTTAGCATAAGGATATACTCTATTTATACAAACCTAAATTTACATACATTGCAAAGCCACCTGTATTTATACTTAGCTTTAAAATTCTTAAAAACCTTGCTGTGATTTTCTGCACCTTTGAGATGCAGGAAATGTGGCAGCACATTTTAAATTAAACCTTCCTGTCTCCAAGTTAAACCTCACACATCAAAAGATTTAATTAACACATGGCTTTCATCAGACCGTTCGGAATTCATATTCACACAGAACAATAAAAGCGACTCACAACAAGACAGTTTCCCAAGCCACAATACACCAAAGACTTGGTAAACACAGGCTCATTGTGTCAGATATATGCATCAGAAATAGGCATATCCTTTAGCAAGGTTAGACAAGAGACAAATTTCTTCCCTGGTCTCAGAAATACGATTACCTATCCCACAATATAAACAATATCAAAAAATAAGTGCAAATGCAATTACATAAATAAGTGCGCTGCGCTATTCGCTTGAAATAAATTTTTACTAAAAGTTATTTAACAGTGATCCAGTCACAGGTACAAAAATCAGAACCAGGACATTTTTGACGGGTAGGCCTAATAAAAGTTCTGGGCAAAATATTTGAAGAAATTTCAAGATATGCTATGCTAAGTCAGATGGTACATGAAGGACCACTAGTACCAAACTGATCTGATTTGTTTTTATGAGGAGGCAAGTTGCAAACTGGATCTTGTTAGTGCACGGGATGTGGTGCATTTGCAAGTTTTTTCAAAAGCATTTCATACTAATCCACTTAAAAAATGCTATATAAAATGAGGTTACTAAGTGAGGGGGGGGGGGTATGCATAAATAGATAACTGTCTTAGGGATTGAAAGCAGAGAGCTGTTAGAAATTGAACGTATTCTGACTGGGTTACAGTTGTTACTGGGGTTTCATAGGGATCATCAGTATTGGGTCCTGTCCTATTTAATATTTTTATTAGTGACTTGAATATGCTCTATAGAGGGTCCAGCTTTGCATAGGACATTAAATCCTTCTTCAGGCTCCATTTACAAAGTGTGCAACACCAATGAAGAGGGGGGGGGGGGCTCTGACTCCCAAAGCAAATTACAAAACAGTGAAACCAAGGTGTGCTCCTTTAAATTAATGAAATACGTGTACAAGTGAATAAAATCATTTCAGAAAGTACTGCAGAGACAATAAAGAGCAATATGTATGTGAAAACAAAATATATTCAGGCGCTATGAAAATATCAATATATAAATCACTGATTCATTAGAGAGTAAAGCAGAAAAAATTAGTAACTTTGCACCTTGGCAAAACCATGATGCATTAGAGGGGGAGGTAAATTTAAAAATGTGGGGACAGATTTATAGTTGGGGTAAGGCATGTCCTAGATCAACTTTATGTCAGTGTAAAATTAAATCTATCAAGTATTCGTGTCCTACATGAAAAAGCAGGGAGTCTTTTCCTTATTTGCAAACTAATAGACTAATTTGCACCCCTTGAATTGCAACATGGTTTTGCCAAGGTGAAAAGTTACTAATTTTTTTGATTTACTTTCTTTAATGAATCAGGCCCTATGTGTCAGAATATACATAAGTAGGAGATCGATAAATGTAAGGTTATGCAGTAACAGATAATAATAATAACATATTTTTATTATTAATAATTATTATTATTCACACATTATGAGAAATGATTAGGAACACTAGAATACAGTAAGATGAATTGCATCATTCTGTGTCAGGCAGCTCTGTGAAGACCAATAATATCATAGCATAGCTGAGCATGATGCAATCATCATTTTCCCATTGTATGGATCACACTCCAAATATAGAACATAAGAGAAGTTGAAAGGTTCCAGAGGTGGGCAACCTTAGTTAAGGAAATTAAGATGTTACATTATGAAAAAAAACATTAGGCAAGTTGGCCTTTAGTATATGCAAGATCAGCACAAAAATGTTACGAAACGTGGAAAATCGTCTCATCTTCTCACGTCCCGACTGCCATGACGACAGCCGAGACGTCACTCCCAGGTTCCGGGTCCTGGCCAGCGCCATGGCAACGACAGGACGCTCTGCTTGACAGCGCCGCACTCTGGCATTAGACACAGCCGGGCGCATGCGCACACTTAAATTTCTTATTCAAAAATACCATGGACCTGATTACCACCCCCTCTGCCTCTCTATTTCTGATTGGGCGCTCTAGGTATTTAAAGCAGGGAGGGCTTAGCCTGCCGGTTATAGCGTTTACTGCCTGTGTGTTGCTGACCTGCTTTATCTTCTGACATTCCTGTTTGATTTTCTGTTGTGACCTTGCCTGATTGCCTGTTGCCCTGACCTTTTGCCTGGATATTGGATTTCCATTCTTTGCTTGTGACCTTTACCTTCGCCTGAATTTTGGACCTGCTTGTTTGCTGCCAGCACTGATCTCCGTCCTGTACCCTGACCCTTCTACTAGCTACGGACCAACGACCCAGGCCTGGCCTCGCCCTCCAGTCACCCTACCGTGTACCGTGGTTATCCTGATAAGCCTCTACTACCATAGAGATAAGTCCTGGGGGCATCCGAGTACCGGCGAATGAATAAAGTTCTATGGGAACAGTGGCTGCTTTAGGAGACAACCTCTACTAGTCCAGTTCTAAAGGCTTTACAATAGCTGCGATCCTAACATTATAAGCGGTTAAAAAAAAACTTTGGAAGAACTGGCTTGATGGACGAGAGTGGGACTAATCCTACTCCAGCACAGGTGTTGGCTGGTCAAATCCAGACTGTGTCCCAGATGGTCCAGAGATTGTCACTTCATTTATCTGCGCAAGAGAAAGCCTCGGGAACTTCACAGGCTTCCAGGGCATCGGTGGTTGAGCCCAAGCTAAATTTGCCAGATTGTTTTTAAAAGGATAGAACCTTGTTCCGCAATTTCAAGAAGATTTGCAAACTATATTTTTGCTTGTAGTCACATTCCTTCGGTTCTGAGCAACAGAGAGTGGGAATAATAATTTCACTCCTTCAAGAAGACTCTCAAATCTGGGCTTTGGCTTGCCTTCTGAAAGCCAAACCTTACAGTCGGAGAATGCATTTTTTTAATGCATTAGGCCTCTTGTATGATGACCCTGATCGTGTCGCTTCTGTTGAGTCTCAACTGAGATCCTTGAAGCAAGGCCGGCGCTCCGCCAAAGAATACTCAGCCGAGTTCCGGCAGTGGTCCACTGATAGCGAGTGGAATGACCCAGCATTACGTAGTCAGTTCTGCCTAGGCTTGTCCGATCAAATTAAGGACACTCTGGTTCAATATCCTTCACCCACTTCCCTGAAAGGACTTATGCAATTGGTTTTTAAAATTGATAGATGTATTAAGGAGAGGAGAGCTGAGAAGGAGAAGGAAGCCCCTTCATCCGATGTGCCTCTTTTCTCACCTTATCCTACAATGTAATCTACGGAGCCTATGCAGCTAGGGGTTCATGATCTCCCTCCGGAGGAGAGAGCAAGGAGACGTAACTTGGGCCTTTGTTTATATTGTAGCAACAAAGGCCACCTTCTCTGCTCCTGTCCTAACAAGCTGGGAAAAGGGCAGACCTAAAGGACAAAGAAGATCATATCTTCCAAAAAATGCTCTTTTGGATCCAGCTTCAATTTCCTTGGGTGCACACTATCTCCATCTCTGCCTTTTTAGACAGTGGTGCTGCTGGGATCTTTTTGGACATCAAATTTGCCAGCTCTGTGGGAATTACTCCCATTAAGATTGATCCTGTCATTACTGTATGCGGGCTTGCTGGTAGTCAATTACCTGGTGGCAAAATTTGCTCTCAAGCGCCTCCTTTGCAACTCGCTGTGAGGGCCCTGCATTCTGAGTATTTGTCTTTCTACCTAATCAAGTGTCCTTCAATCCTGGTTCACCCTTGGCTCCAACTTCATAATCCAATCATTACTTGGAGCAAAGGAGAGATTACTCAGTGGGCTTCTGCTTCTTCATCATCCTGTTTGTATCTGCCCGTTCAGTTGATCCAACCTCTGCCAAGCCAGTTACCTCTGCCATATCATGACTTTCAGGATGTTTTTTCCAAAAAAGCTGCTGATATGTTGCCTTCTCATTGCGACTATGATTGTACCATAGATTTAGTCCCTGGCTCCAAACTACCCAAGGGAAGTTTGTACTTGCTCTCTATACCTGAAACCCAAGCCATGGAAGATTATGTAAAAGAGAATCTCCAGAAGGGTTTTATCAGACCCTCTAAGTTCCCTCTAGGAGCCAGATTCGTCTTTGTCTCCAAGAAAGCTGGAACATTATGGCCCTGCATAGACTTTTGCGGCTTATTTACTAAAATTGACCTACAAGGGGCATATAACCTTGTACGCATCCAAAAAAGAATGGAAGCACGTCTTTAACACCCATTATGAGTATTTAGCAATATCTATGTAATTGTCAGACGCCGTCCCCGCTGATTCCCTGTCAGACGGGGAACGGACGTCTGACTTCTCTGTCGGCTGCCGCGGGACTCACTTCCGGGTACTCGGACGCATGCGCCCTGTCCTCAGTCCCTGCTAGGCAACAGGACGCCACTTCTCCTTCCTGTGACGCCTCCTCCTCTCCGCCAATCACTGCAGTCAGCCCTCTATTTAAACCTGTCTCTGGCGCCATTAGGGTGCCAGAGTAACAGGTTCACCACCAGTGTTCCTGGCTTCCACACTCCCTTGTTTTCCCTGAGTATCCTGCTTCCTGTTTACTGTTGTGACCCGGCTTGGCGACCATCCTCTTTCTCTGTGTGACCTATTCTGTACCGTGATTTCAGCTTGGCGACTACTCTTCTGGATTTCCCTTTTGTACCTGATATACCTGATTACTGTGACCCGGAACCGTCTGACCTCTCTACGGTACACTGGTAACTGGCTAATAGGACCGAGACCTGCGTGCTCTCTGCTGCGAAGTCCAAACCTCCTTGCGGGGGTCCCTGGTGAACACCAGGGGCACGTTAGACTCCGCGCCTGTTTGACCAGTTGCGCTAATACCGGTTAGTGTCAATTTATCTTCAGCCTTCATAGGCCTACAGCGTGACAGTAATGCTGCCACGATTTTTCAGGACCTTATTAATGATGTCCTCATCAATTTCTGGGTCATTTTGTTGTGGTATACCTGGATGATATCCTGATTTATTCCCAGTCCCTTGAGCAGCAGCATCTCCATGTCAAGCAAGTTCTCTTAAAACTCATAGAACACCAACTTTTCGCTAAGATGGAAAAATGTGAATTTGAAGTCCCAAAGGTCTCATTTCTCAGATATGTGATTTCCTCCTCTGGGTTCTCCATGGAGCCTAGTAAGGTTCAAGCAATATTCAATTAGGTGTAGCCAACCAATCTTAAGGCCATACAAAGATTCCTGGGCTATCCAAATTATTATCAGAGATTTATTCATAACCTCTTAGACTTGGTAGCGCCATTAACCGCCTTAACCCACAAGGGAGCAGATACCATTAATCGGACTTCTGATGCAATCAACTCCTTCGAGATTCTGAAAGCTGCCTTCATTACTGCTGCTATCCGGAGACACCCTAATCCAGATCTACCCTTTGTGATGGAGGTAGATGCTTTCGATGTAGGGGCAGAGCCATATTGTCTCAGAAAGACCCTCATGATCATAAACTGCATCCATGTGCCTATTTTTCGCGGAAATTCTCTTCTGCCAAGGCTAACTATGACGTGGGCAACCTTGAACTCTTAGCCATAAAATGGGCATTTGAAGAATGGAGACACTGGCTAGAAGGGGCAGTGCACATTGCTTCTGTCATTAGAGATCATAAGAATTTGTTGTTCATTGAGTCTGCTAAATGCCTGAATTCCAGACAGGCTCGTTGGTCTTTTACTCGCTTCAGGTTTGTAATTTCCTATAGACCGGGTTCTAAAAACGTTAAGACTGATGCGCTTTCCCGGGTTTCGTCTCCTGTCATTCCCCACCACCAGAACCGCTTCCCATCATTCCTCCTACTTCTTTTCATGCCAGATTAACCCAAAACCTTGGGGAAAATCTTCAATGTTTTCAAAAACTGGCACCTCCAGAGACCCCTAAAGATCGATTATTCGTGCCAATCCATACCAGGAAAGTAGTTTTTGTCTGAAGCCCATGAAAGTAAATCTGCTGGACATCCAGGAATTTTCTAAACTATTGAAATTCTTTCTCATACTGTCTCGTGGCCTTCCTTGTCCTCTGATCTCAAAGATTTTGTTCTCTCCTGTGAAGGTTGTGCCAGAAATAAAAGTTTCAGAAGTTTGTCTGCAGGTGAACTTATGCCTCTGCCTAGGCCCACTAAACCTTAGTCACATCTCTCGATGGACTTTATTGTAGACTTACCTTGGTTGTCTGGACATACCACCAACTGGGCGGTGGTGGATATGTTCAGCAAAATGACACATTTTGTTCCCTTGGCTAAACTGCCCAACGCTCAAACCTTGGCTCTATTATTTGTCCGGCATATCTTTCGCCTCCATTGTTTACAACTGTGGCTTGCAATTTGTTGTCGCCCAATTTTGGAGATCTTTCTGTACTCTCCTTGGCATCATCGGCAGCTTAACTTCTGCATACCATCTGCAGTCAAGTGGGTAGACAAAGAGAGTCAACCAATCCTTGAAACAATTTCTTCGGTTATACATCTCCAATTTTTCTGACAATTGGACTTCTTTGCTCCCTTGGGCCGAATTTGCTTATAATAATTCTTGCCATTCCTCCAACTCCATGTCTCCATTCTTTTGTAATTATGGCTTCCACCCCAGGGTTAACTCTCTATCTTCCATTTCTTCTTTTGTCCTTTCTGGTATATGCCCTACGGCCTCCCACCTTAGAACAATTTGGCAAAAGGTCCACTCCGCATTGCTCCAGGACTCCTTTTGGTCCAAATTCATTTCGGACCATCATCACAAGAATTTCTTTCTCAAAGTGGGGGCCAAGGTTCAGCAGACCCTTTCGTATTATCAAAAAGGTCAATCCTGTTGCTTTCAGGCTGAAACTTCATCCGTCCTTGAAAATTCCAAACACTTTCCATTCTTCACTATTGAAACCTGTTTTTTTCTTCCAGCAAGTTCAAGCCTCATGGACAATGAAGACCACGGCCAGTCAATGTGGATGGATGTCACAAACTTATTGTGGAAAAGATCCTTGACTCCAAGAAAGAACAAAGACAAATCCATTTTTAATTACATTGGAAAGGCTACGGCCTGGAGGAACTATCTTGGGTGCCACAGAGACGCCTCCACTTCTTCAGAAAGGTTCCTGAGAAGCCTGGCTGTCGGGATTTCTTAACCCCTCCTCAAGGGAGGGGGGGTATTGTTACAAGCCGCGTCAACCACGGCTCGTCTCCTCTTCTTGCGTCCCGACTGCCATGGTGACAATTGGGACATCACTTCCACTTTTTGGACCCCGGCCATCACCATGGCAATGGTGGCACGCTTTGCCTGAAAGCACCGCACTCTGGCATTAGGCACAGCCGGGCGTGTGCGCACACTTATATTTCTTAATTAAAAATACCATGGGACCGATTGCCACCCCCTGTGCCTCTCCATTTTTGATTGGGCGTTCTAGGTATTTAAGGCAGTAAGGGCTTAGCCTCCCTGCCGGTTATTGCATTCACTGCCTGTGTTACCTGCTTTGTCTTCTGACATTCCTGTTTGATTTTCTGTTGTGACCTTGCCTTAACTGTAGGACCTTGCCTGATTGCCTGTTGCCCTGACCTTTTGCCTGGATATTGAATTTCCCTTCTCTGCTTGTGACCTTGACCTTCGCTTGAATTTTGGACCTGCCAGCCATGACCTCCGCCCTATACCCTGACCCTTCTATTCAGGGTTCAGGGGCAGACTGGGCCGGGGGGGCAGGGGGGCCTAACAGATTTTTAGACCCCCCCCCACCCCCCACGATGCGGCCGCTTCACCAAATGAAGCGGCCGCATCGCGTGTCATGTGATGCGGCCACCTGTGCACCCCCCGTGCTGAAATCTGCCAGCCCACGCCTGCTTCTATTAAGTCCCGGGGGCATCTGAGTACCGGGGAATAAATATGGTAAAGGTGGCTGCTATAGGTGAAGACCTCTACTAGTGCGGCTCTATAGGCTTATCAATAGCTGTGTTCCTAACAAAAGATCTGAACAATTAGCTTTTCATACCCATTACTGTGCAAGTGACCCAGTGACATCCCCTGCGTCTGGAAGGAAGATGGTTTTTCCATTTGCATAGAAAAAGGTTTTTCACTGAAACAGTGATGGACAATTCCTAAACTGGATTCAAAAGGGGAATTAAATGCCGGTTTTACCAGAAACTGTGGGCCTGATTCATTAAGGAATGTATATATCTATATGTGCCGTATTTTGCATTAAATTTCACTGCCCATGCTCAGAAATGTAATATATGCCAGTGAACGCAAGTGTGCATGCACGTAGTCAATGGACACTGAGGGTGTGCCAAGCTCGAGCGCATACACATTTGTCTGATTCAAGCTTTGGGCATCTCTAAGGTATGTGATTTTTCAGTTGTATCACTTGCACTAGCTACCGGTCAGGTGTAAGTGTCAAGTGATAGCGATGATGAATGTGCATGCATACTAGAACATGTATTTGCAATCAAAAACAACTATTTATTTTATGTACAGTAGACATTAATAACATTCTGATAAATGTATTTCATGGGGAAAAAAATGGAAAAAAAAACCTTTTTTTAAACAAAAATGTTTTTCATTAATAGCTATAATATTAACAGGTAACACTAAGTGAATAGTGTCGTATATGCAGAGCGTACCTAGACCCATATTCAACAAGAGACAGTTCATCAGATTTGCTTGTGGTTGAATATGAACGTGCGTATATCCGAATTGAGTGCCTTTTTAAAAAAATGTATAATAAGTTCTTCTTGTGTGCCTTAATGAATCAGGCCCTGTGTTTCTAGCTATAGTTATTAGATTGCATTATTGGTGTGGTGTATCCAGAACTCATTCTGATTTCCAGTTATGGGGTTAGAAAATAATTTTATTTTTCTCACCATGAGAACAAATTGTCAGCTGCCTCCCAAGGGATTTGCACAACACTAAATATGTTGCATGCTTGGATATTTTGCAGTTAGTCAGGATCTTATTTAATAACAGGGTGCAATGTACGTAATTGTGTTGTAACTTATAGCAAGCAATCTGATTATAGCTGTCATAATACAAGTACAAGTTAGAAAATGAAAGCTAATATATGATTGAACGTTTTGCGTTACATTGCATTTGTTCACTTGACACTTTTTATTAAATAAGTTCCAATGTGTTGGCTGGTGAAATGAAATTGAACTAAAAAAACAAATATTAAACATAATTCAACCCATTTTAAGAAAACAAAACACTGCTTGCATATAGAGCCACTAGAGAACATGAAACACATGATGTGTGTATGATGTGTAACAGCAGAATGAACTACATAATCACTTACACTGTGCACCCGTTCCAATATTAACTTATCTATCACTGAGATACAGACCCTGCCTAAATAGAACTTGATAACTGAGAAACTCGTTAAGTAGCATATTAACTCATGTCAAAGCTTGGGACTTAATTCACAAAAGCAGGGAAAGTGAAGCAATTAACTTTATGGTGGAATCTGTTCAAAATAGGAAATCAAAGAAATAAGATTTCCATGGCAACAATGTGATTCTTGGGTGTTTTCATCTAAATGATGCTTTGTGTTGTAGAATGGGAAGGATCAGGCTTCATAGCAATCTGTCTCTTGCATGCTGTTACCATTGAGCATATAAAGCTCTATGCCATCAACCTGCTGTTGTTATAATTTGGGACTGTATAGGAATGCAGTTTTATCGACCTCATTACAGTAACATTCCGGATGTATGTATAAAGCTAGTAGACAATAAGGACATATGAAGCTGAATTATTGAAGCCATCATCCTTATTTCAATTACCAAAAATCAAGGTAAAGAAAAAAGTAGTATTCAGCAGTTTCTGTAAACATTTTTTTCCAAGAGAGGCAGATATTATACAGTGAGGAGGATAGCATCTATTTGTAGCTTCTTGGGTTCATTACATTTGAAATAAAAGATGCCAATATGTTGGTAACTGAGTGGCTAATGTTTGATGGAAAACGTTTTTTTTTTATTACATGTGGCTTACAATTAGCTAGCCCTGTCCTGTAATAGTGTCATAGCTATTCTGGACTTATTGGCTTCATGCCCTGGAAGCAGAGGCTGGCTGGCAAATTTTAGCCCAGGGGAAAGAGACTTTGATCAGCATCCTATTAGGAACATTTTTAAAAGAAGAAAATGCAGGTAGCCCTGTGACCCAAACCAATACAGTCCACTATGGAACCGTACAAGCGGGCAGATGCACCCCTGACCCCCAGCCCTTGCCTGGCCCTGGAAGAGAACAGTGTTGTTCTGGGAAGGAAAGGGATAAAAAATGGAATCTGGAAATCCCTGGGTAGACAGCAGTTTAAAGGTCATGCATAGTCAATAGTAGATTTCCCTGTTATTTTATCACTCCCATGGATTTAAATATGGTGTAAACTTTAGACACTGTTGAAAGTGGAACTAAACTAAAAAGTGAGAATGTTAATAATCATAAGTTACCTGAATCATTTTGCTTTTGGCAGATGTTAATGCTGGCCTGTGGAGAATTATATATCTTTAGTTTAAGCACTTCATAACAGGCGATAGTTTGCAATTAAACACAATGGGCCTGAATCATTAAGGCACATATCTGCCTGTTTTGAGCATATCCTCTGTAAAATTCTTCTGCTCATTCACAGAACCAGCTGATTTTTTTGTTAAAAAAAAAAGGCTTCCCACAGCCTACATTTTAGGGGAGTGATCATGATGGGGAATGGGCGGATTAATGTAGGTATTGTACAGTAAGGGTTCAGTGCAGGTATTGTCCAAGTAAGCTTCCTGCACGGATTTCAGCTGTATCTGCGGCACCAGCAAATGGTCTAGTCTAAGTGCTGACGTCAGGTCCAGTTGCATTAGTCTCTTGACCCGGCGTCTCAATACAGTTTGAAAAAAAATAATTGCATTTTTAAAAAAGCGTTGTGTCCCCCCTCCTAATCATATTAAGCATTGTGCTACCAGCCTAGTGCTGGTAGTCACAAAATCAGGTGAAAAAAGCTTGGGTCCTCCCGATTTTACAATGACCAGTACTAGGCAAGCCAGCCGAGGCTGGTGGCACTGTAGCTGGGGAACCCGTAGAGTGGGGTCAACCTGTTATAATAACAAACCAGCCTCAGGCTGTTCAGTTGGGGTCCACAAAAAAAATGTGGGGCCCTGAAAAAGGATTTCTATGATGATTATGGGGTTTTAATCTCCTTAATAATCTGGCAAATGTATGGATGACCATTTAATACCGTAATATAGGACTATTACCGTCAATCCACTACTCGGAAAGGTAATTTTGATTTAACCTAAGAAATATCATTCTTATTTTCCCTTAAATTCACAGGACCAATATTCATATAATAGCTTATGCTCATATCTTCAAGAAAAACTATGCACAAAATAGTTTCATTTAAAACGTGTTGTATTATTAACATTCTTATGTAAAACTTATGTATATATTATAAAACAGTAAACAGTGTAACAATATTTTACACAAAGTATAGATCTTGGTGCCATATATTACATTTATTTCCTGTTATATAAATATACAAGTCATTGTGTGTGTGTTTTGACTACCTATTGTCTAAAGGTGTGTAAGTGTGTGTGTGTGTGTGTGTGTGTGTGTGTATGGGGAGGGAGACCTGTGTGGTGGATGGGGAGAGAACACACAGGCAAAACTCCATACTTCTCACATATATAATATTACCATTTATTCTCCTATTATTTAATTTCACTTATCTCAGTCAAAGTCCAACAGCCATTATTCACTATCCACATTCCCTTCACATGAGCGTTTCTAGATGGCAGCCATTTTATAAGCATGCCAGATACTAAATCCATTTTCACTATTGTCTGAACTCAGCATGCTCTAAAACCCATGGTATTTATCCTTGCTGCACTATTAAGTACATCAACATTTTCAGCAATAAACCACATTATTTCAGAGATTCAGAGTTACAAACTAGCCTTTAAACCAGCAGAATAACAAAGCGTTATATTAAACAATCTGACCACTTCCTGAACAATCCAATTACTTGCTATGCATCTATTCCACAGCAACATAGCAGACTTTCCAATACCATCTACATTGTTTATTCACTTTCCCATAAAATACTTTACCAACACCACCATTCTATCGAAAAAACAAACTATGCACAACCATTTCCATACATTTACACTAAACTGCATAAAACAAACTATTTGTATACACTTCTATTACACAACATTTACAATTTCCATTAGACTTCCAAGAATAACCTTTGCCAAAACCACAAATGCTTCCATGTGAACCAACAATCCATCCTAAATATAACAGGAACTCCAGGAATTCTATATGTCAGCCATCTTAAGCACATGTGCTTTTAATGGCATAATTTACTACCAATAGACTTAACTCTCATAGCACCAGGGCCCAGTTCGTATTAGACTACATAATCACATACAAATCAGACTAACAGCATACCATTACCTATGCATATCTACACAGCATTGCAACACTATTACAAGGCATGCATTTATGTAACAATATCCATACCAAACCAAAGTCTTCACTTTTAAAACCAACACAAACTCCAAATAACTCTTGCACTATACTCAGACACTTACATTTACTATCTGTATACAAACTTCCATATAACCAATGACAAATGATCATTCAGTCTCATATACTCTACCACATATACGTCCAGATTCGACCACCTTCCATTCAAACACACATTTCAAACTATATATTTCCAGATTCACTCACCTTTCATTCCTTCCATTCAAAAACGTAATTATGTCTGTGTAGGCCATCAAGCGTTTTACTTCCCTACACATCCTAGCTGGACGTGCAAGGAATCCAATCTTGTAAGCTTTTAATCCAATAGGCTTGTGTTCATAATAAAGCCCAAAACATTCCAGGTCCTGTAGCTGTCCGAAAAAAATGCATCCAAGGTCCTGTAATAAATAACAGACCCAAAAAATATTCCCCAGGTTGAAGGCAAAAAATCTTCTTTTCTTGATGCTTGCCTAAACCTAAATAATCCTGAGGAACTGGCTTGGCAGAAAATAAACCATTAAGACAACGCAAACTTTGTTTCTCTATGGAGGAACAACAGCGCAGTATAATATAATAAAGATGCAAGGTCTGTTTATAACATAGGGGTTTTCTCACAAACAAAGGACACTGAGTGCTATCATCATTGGTTATTTATATAGCGCCCTAATTTTGCAGCACTGCATAGAGAACTCATTCACATTAGTCCCTGACCCATTGGGGCTTACAGTCTAAATTCATTAACATGCACACACACAGGCAGAGACTGACTAGGGTCAATTTGATAGCAGCCAATTAACATACTAAAAACATACTATGTTTTTGGAGTGTGGGAGGAAACCCGGAGCACCCGGGGGAAACCCACGCAAACAGTGGGAGAACATACAAATTTCTCACAGATAAGGCCATGGTCGGGAATCAAACTCATGACTCCAGTGAACCATCTTGCCTCAGGATGAGACCCAGACCATAGCCTTTTCAAGTGCCGATTACTGTTTAATTTTGTTTAATTTTCCATAATACTAGTTGTAATATTTGATGCATCATTTTTTATTACTATTTCAAAGATTTTTACTTTTTTTGATGCTTCTAATCTTTGTTTTGTTTTCATTCCTATTTGTTTTTGTGTTGTCCTGTCTGTTTGCAGGTATTGTTTGTTCTTCGTTTCAAATTCAATAAAGAAATATTATATAAAAATACAAACAATTAATTCTTAAGCCTTATTAGATCTAGGTATATACCACAAATTTAAACTTATAAATTTGTTTAAATTCCATAAATTTTGTTGGCCATAATTTTCTGCTGGAGGTTATATTCACAGCCCTGTAACTATCTGAAGAAAAATTTGTACCACTCAAAAGATGAAATAATTGTTACATTTAGTGTCTAAAAACTGTTGAGTAGCCCAACCTTGTGTAAATCTCTGAACTGGTTGTTGGACAAGGCTTTGTTAATGTTGTGACTTAAGTACTGACTTTATTTGTTTGCTGTACTTTATTGGGGGTTCTGCATTATTCTTACTGTAAAAGAACTCGTAATTTGCCTTAATTCTGCTCCTGGATATGCTCGTTACATCACCATACTTTTACACTTTCCTTTTTATGACACGCATACGTCAGTCCTTTAAACCTAATTTACTGTATTGCGCAGATTTATATTATTATTATTAGTTTATTATTAATTTTTCCTGTATGAAGACATTATAAATTCACAACGTAGATATATATGTATGAAATAGAATCTTTACTTGTACAATAATGTAATAATATTTTTTAATAGCATTTTCTTACACCAGGTACATATAATAGATGACAATCTATGTGTAGCTACCACTACATATACTGTAGTACTCACAATAAATCTTGCTAGTACAACTTCGCTGCCTGCTAAGATTTCTCAGTCACTACTTACTTCTCATATGCTCCCCAATTCCGTTGCCTGAGCGTTACCCTTGACTCCTCCCTCTCCCAACTTGCACCCCTCAGGTCTATACTTAATGTTGCTGCGAGATTCTTCTTCCTCTCCCGCCGCTCCTCTCTGCCTTGCCCTACAGTGACTTCCTTTCCACTACAGAATCTTATTCAAACTCCTCACCCTTACCTACAAGGCCCTCTCCCACTCCACTGCCCCTTACACCTTCAACCTCCTCTCTACTCACACACCATCCTATTTCCTGAGATCGGCCAATGAGCGTCGCCTCTCCTCCCCTCCACTCTGATCACCTCATCCCACTCCAGAGTCCAAGATTTCTCTGGGGCTGCTCGCTCCACTGGAATGACCTCCCATGCGCCATCCGACTGTCCCCTAATTTGTGCACCTTTAAAGGACACTTAAAACTCACTTCTTCCTCAAAGCCTACCAGCCATCCACCTAACCTGCTATCCATGCCTGATTTCCTCACCCCTCTTTCCCAGCCCACCTCTCTCTTCTCTTGCGATTGATCCCCTCTGTCACCCCATTGTGCCTCCTGTCTGTTTGCCCTTCCATTAGGATGTAAGCTCTCTCCATCAGGGCCCTCGTTCCTCCTGTCTCTGTACCTATTCTTCTGCTCCATCTTCAATGTATAAGATATAATTGGTGCTTTGAAGTTCTGGCATTTTTTGTTTATTTTTCTGTATGTTTCTACCCTGTATGGTCCACTGTGTGTATTTTGTACGGCGCTGCAGAAAGCTTGTGGTGCCCTATAAACAAAGATTAATAATAATAATACTACTTAAAATGGCTGACCTCATACCATGCTTTGTTACAAGCACATGTTAGCATCCATTTTCCAAAGAATGTAATCTTTATAGTTACAGGCCCAGTTCTTAACTTATTAGACTACACAACCAGTATTAGCAATATTCTTTTATATCTCCAGTAATACAATATACCATAATTGCAAGTCCACCACAAATATTTCTTTCCTTTAGCAATCATTATACATTGTCCACTAATTTTCTTTTGGTCTCACAGGGGGAGGGGATGTCTAGAAATATCCCAGTAACATTCACTGCAATTTCAATACAGATTATGTGCAACCAAAGACATCTTTTTCTAGCCATCTGTATCTTTGTGCTTACTTCCAAACAATATCACTTAACTTATGTCCATACAAGTGTCTTTTCTATCTTATCATACATCTGTTTAACTAGCAGCCATTTCACAAGCTATATTATACAGTGTTACACAATGCCGACTGTATCTTTAACTAGCAGCCACTAACAAGCTATATTATAGTCACAGTCAAATACAATGCAACTATATTTCCCAAGTAAGAATTTCAAAAAACTTAATCTAACTTATCTTATTTAACATATATCTTCAGAAATAACAATATCTGTTACTATTCAATCACTTGCAAACTAAAAAAGCTATACCACATGGCCACATCAGCCATTTTTAACAAATAACTTTTTGCAGTCTTCTTACAACACAGATACCCCCCCCCATAACATTTTTACTAACTTCCGTCTAATATCACTGATTCAATGTATTTACAATATCACAACCACAAAAATCTCTATAAACCAAAGAATATAATTGCAAACATCACATTATTACTGACCAAATGTGATCTCTCCAAGATACCAGCCTTCCATGCTGTCCCAATGTAGTTCCTATCATTTATATCTTTACCATTAAAACATTGACAATAAATACAGAACATATTAGTCATATTTAAGTTTATTTTCTCATGTTCAAAATGTTACCAGAGCCCCATGAAAGGGGCCCATATGCATTACGCTTTTCCTGCATCCAAATGGGGAGAACAAGCTCCTGGATGTGTTGGAGTGTAGTCCTTTCTCAAAAACAGCCCATTGGTCTCAGAGAGCTGATTACAAAACATCTTTGGGAGGGGCTGATGTACCTGATTGGAAGCCATTTGATTTGAATGTAAATGTATTTTGCCTTTCAGCTCTCTTTAGACAAATGTCTGTATCTTACTATATAAAGGGGAAGGGGAACTAACTGTATTATCAATGGCTATTAAGGAAAATGTAATCTTTGAATTTGGCAAAATACGTCACAGTTGAATTAAATAGAAAGATGTTGGCGGCGAAAGCAAATTGCAAGTCAGCTAACAACTAATAGCAAAACCAAACAGTGCTATGGCCATAGGCACTAACCACTGTTCCCAGGGCATAGTCCTTTGCGATTGGCCGATGCTAATTCTGGCATCATAGTGACAACTCTCCTTCTGGGCTCACAATGATGTGCCCATATAAAGTAGATCATGGGGTTCCCCATACAATGGGACCAAGAGCCAGGGTGCTTTGAAGGGGGTAGTGTCATGTGGCCAGTCAGCGATAGAACTGTGTGAATTAGTCGCTGACTGCAAATGTTTTCCTGCCAACTGTGCCTCCTCTGGTATTGGGACAAAAGCATATGGTTAATATGTCTCACACAAATGCAGGGAAGGAGGGAGGGGATTTGTGCAGTAAAAGAGACCCAGCAACCACTGGGGGATGAATATATGGGGGCCAGCTAAGGCCCCTCCCTTGTGTCTCCTATTGGCTGGACAATGTCAGCAGACTCAACCACTAATAGGTAAGTAAATGTCTCATGCACAACCATATGCATTTACATGCCTCTGGCTTATGGCCACACTTGTCATAATCAAACATTCTTTTTAGAATCTGTCATTAAGAAACTTAGAGATTTTCAAAAAGGCTTCACCATCTTAGAGGTGATTTAAATTGTGCTTTCATTCTCAAATAATCAACATTCAAACGAGAGTCTCTATTAGAGACAGTTATGGCAGAATTGTTGCTTGGAAAGAATTATCTTTCAGTTTATAAATTAGGAATAATGGTTTCTGCCCCCTGAAAAGGCAAAGTTGACTTTACAAGCCATCGCCGCTCTAAATTTTCCCTGCAAAGTCGCTGATTTCCGTTGACTTACAGAAATCAGATCTTTATACATTCATCCCTTAGAGTGTTGTGAAAGTGAGTTGGAGACAATTTAACATTAATTTGGGTAGGTGTATTGTGGTGTGAAGGGAGAGATGTGGATGAATGTGGATGGGTTAACTATTGGGAGAGATGGAGGAAATATTTGATCCAAGTGGTGCAGTGAAATGGAGGAGATGGAGGCTGCAGTAGTGGAATATGACACAAGGTCCGCGGCACTGACCATTGGGGTCAGTAGGTCCTGCAGCTAAACAGACATAGCAACAGCAATCACAGTTAATCTTAGTGTGTCCAGCAGCTGAACAGAGACAGCAACATCAATAACAGTTGAGCTCAGTGGGTCCAGCAGTGGTTTAGTATATCCTTGAAACAACCTTAGATCTGGTGTGATGACACTCATCAGGTGTTCTGTGTTATTTACCATCGGTTTCCACAAATTGTAGATGCTTTATATTTGTGAGAATAAGGTTATGTGGGAGAAAGGGCATAGAGCTGAGCTAATGCACATGCTCTTAATGCACTGAAATGGAGAAAGCAGTATCCAGAAAAAAAAGAATGTAACACACACACAGGCAGGTACAAATATGATCACAAAAGGTGTGGACACACAGATTGGAAAGGGTTTTATTTTCACATGTTTTTATGTTTTGCACTTGCATTGAGAAGTAAAATGCAATGGGTGGGAAACCAGCCTTAAGTAGAAGAATTCAGGACTTCCCACCATGTTTATATTCCTGTAAACCAACTACCCTGCAAAAGTATGTATTTTGTGCTAAAGTGGCGCATAATATATCTGATCGTGTACCAAAATGTGGTGGTATTTACAGTTGAGCGTATCTTAGGGTTGTGGCACCCTGCTCTTGGAGAGGTGTGTCAGGGGTCATTTTCTGAGCTGATAATAATTGCTGCATCTTTACAATGTAAGAACATATACCTAAGAGTACAAGTTGGCCGTATCTTAAGATATTTGTAACTCAATTTACACATGTACAGCCAAAATTGTATGGGTGTATTTTTATGTGTAAGTTTGGGCCGCAAAAATGCATTCAACTATAAATAAGGCCTTGCTGTTAGTGAATAACCATTAATATATTGTGCTAAACTAGATAACACATTTAAATGTTTTAAGTTTGGGGATATCATAGGTTGGGAAATTTTACCTAAATAGTTGTGAATGTTTTCAGAACTAACAGATGAACAGAGATAAGTATGCTTTGTATTGTCTCAGTTTAAATCTGTTACAGCTCACTGGTTAGACAGTGATGTTTGCAATTGTATAAGTATATCAAATTGCGCTATAACATAAAAATGAGGTTTATCATGTTAGCAAAATATATTAAATTCCATATATATCTATCACACGTAACCATGGTTCACTCGCAAAGTCTATAATTTCAAATATCTTGCCATGAAGTATAGTTCACTCATATTTTGGTGATTGACTTGCGGGACCGAGGATGGGGGTTTCCGGGCTCTGTCGCTCGGGGGCATAGTCTCATCTGACTGCTATGTGCAAACAGTGCTTAGACGCTAGAAAGTCTTTCTTATAATCCTGGTGCTGGCATCATCATTGATGCTGGGTGCCCCTCAGACATAACAACATTTTTTTATTTTTTTACAAAGTCTCGTCAAAGATTTTGGGACACAGGTGATGTAACCTGGTGGTGCAGGGCATACGAGGTTCTCCTGGTCAAAGTAGTTCCGCAGTTACTCACAGTTCAGCCTCTCCCTACTGCCTTCCTGCAGTTCTGAGTTTATAACAATAATATACCCAAGAGGTGCAGTGCATTTAGGAAATGTTACATGACATTATGATGCTTTGGACATTTCCTAAATGCGGGACATTATAACATCTAACACAGTTTATAAGCATTTGATTTCTTCTATCTGATTTTGGAATAAGGCTTTGTGGCATATTGAGAAATCCGAGATGTCAGCAACTAAACTACTGTGATTTTTTTTATTGAGCAAAAAGCTTAATACTGAATCAGAACCTCTTGCAGGACCTTTCCAAGTGATATAAAATCGAGTAGATAATATCTTATATTGGTTAGAACAATGGATATAGCCTATCATTGTCTTCTGTTGTTTTGTTAACAAACCAATATTTTTCACATAAGGTTAAAGTGATAATTTCCATATGGTGGTTGCATGAAATCAGAATATCTAACTTTTTTTCATTTCTGCAGTAAGTGCTATTAGGATGTATGCCAGAATGAATTTATTTTAAAATTGTTGTGTATATGTATTTCATTTTATATGTTATATAGTTTGTGTTTGATATAAAAAATAATAATAATTTGGTTGCTTTTAAAGAAATATATATTGTATATTTGACTATATCCGAACAAGCATTATTTGAGCGCCTCTTACATAACAGTTGCTTTTTTTGGTGATCCTTTAGCCTGAGATGAAGGCTAGAAGCCAGACAAACCCTTTAATTCCCCTGCATCTACCCGGGTTGGATGATCTGGTAATTGAACCCAGGTCTTTTGAAGGGTTATTTCCGGGTCCGACCCAGGTAGGTGCCAGTCTGAATGGTGAGACCTGGGTTTTTCAACTCAGGTCTCCCTGAAAACTATTGAAAGGTATAAAAAATCAACATCACAAGAGGAGCCAATCAAAGATCCTGTCACGAACCAGCCTGTCCCAGATACAGCAATCTGAATAGCTGGCCTTGACTGGCATCACCTTAGTCACTTCACAATGAATATACCTTTTCTGCTACCAGGAAGGATTTACTATGGTGTCCTTACATTCACCAAAAACACTTATTAATGTTTCACACTTAAATTACATACACATGTAATATGAGCCTCTCTGAGCTTCGTAAGTTCACAAAGAATCATGGAAAATACACTAGATTAAATTCATTTAATCTGAAAAATGTTTCCAAGGCTTAGTTACAAAAAGTTAATAAGACACAATAAGTTGCACAAATAAGTTTCAGAACATAAAATAGAAAATAAAGACCAGAGTCACTACTTACTAGTTAAGACTTGGCATGTACGAGGGAGCACAGTTGAGAAATATGGGACATTTCAGTGTTGATAAAAACCCTCATGAAAATGCACCCTGTAATGTCTAAAGCAGAAGATTTTAAACCCTTCTTACAGGCTCTTCACCCCACCTTGAGAATTACATTTTCAATTAAGTCAGATTGATTCCCAAAATGACACCAAGCTTTCCGGAGTGAGTTATGGATGTCCTGAGCTCTGGAATGTTCACTGGGCCTGAGTTCTCAACTCTGCTTGTTCTGTTTGGCTGGTCAGGCCCACATCCTCTGGATACAAAAAACTCCTCAGAGATGCTTATCTATCCCTGGATTTTGCCAATTTCAAAAGATTATTGACACTTGCATAGGTTCAGACTCATGTCATTTAGCAAAGCACACGTTGAGATTACATTACAAGGTTACATACAATATACAATGTCATACTTGAATATTAAGGGAAAATAATAATAGTACATAATCGTCACAGCTCCTCCGCCACAGTTCCAGGGAGACCCAGGCTCAGTGTGAACACGGTCGACCCGGGAATTTACCAGGGTGGGAGGCTCTGTCGCCCAGCAATATCCCAGGTTCATATACCAGGATATTGCCGGGTTGAACGAAGTATAATTGGTACTAGATGTTTTTTTGCAAACCACTTCACCCGAAGGTACCTCAATTTCTACATACTGGTGCTCTCTCAAGGCTATTCTGAGAGTAATTGCTATGCAGACATGGGCTAGAATTAAAAAGCAAATGTCCAATGGCAAAATTATCTAGAGACTAAACTTGCTTTATAAGACCAAAATAAATAGCACCTTATTAAGGAATAATATTAAGCAGGAACTCAGGGCCACAATGGAGCAACTACAAATTTTATGAATGAATCAAATACGGTCAGCAAATTTTCTCCATCTTCAGAAATTCTATGCCTTAGCTAGTGGTTTGGAAACTCTATGGGACAACAAGCAAGAAATAGAATTAGGAGCATGACTATAAAAAAAAAGAAAAAAGAGGGAACTAAAAATCTCCAATCTTTTAGATATAACATATATATATATATATATATATTTTGCATCATCCTATCCCAACTGGGCAGCACGGTGGCTTAGTGGTTAGTACTTCTGCCTCACAACACTGGGGGTCATGAGTTTGTATGTTCTCCCGATGTTTGCGTGGGTTTAATCTGGGCACTCCAGATTCTTTCCACACTCTAAAAACATACTGGTATGTTAATTGGCTGCTATCAAATTGACCCTAGTCTGTGTGTGTATGTTAGGGAATTTAGACTGTGAGATACATTGGGGCAGGGACTGATGTGAGTTCTCTCTACAGCGCTGCAGAATTAGTGGCACTATATATATATGATGTTGATGAACATGTATAATTTGAAAGATGCTCCCCATACCTTCCAGCCTACAGGGATATCCTGTTACACCATTCCCACAGGGCTGACCCACTGGTGTTACTTTCTCTAAACACAAAGAAAGTCTTTGATAAACTACATTGGAGATACATGGAATATACAGTAGCCCGATATGGCTTTGAAGGTCAATCCCTACACTCTATTCTCACACTATACACAGCCAGAGTTTTTATTAATGGTTTTTGTCCTTCAGTTTCAAGATAACTAATGGGACCCGCCAGGGATGTCTTCTGTCATCCCCAAGTTTTAGTTATCTTGGAATAATCTGTACCGACGTTATTTGCACTAAAATGCATGGCATAGATAATATACTAGTATTTGTAAACAGCCCAAAAACCTTTTTGACTGCTTTGCAGTCTATTAGGAGGAGTATGGGAAGGCCTCTCTTTATCTACTTAGTACTAATAAAGCAGAAGCTATCCACATATTACCAACAGGAACTTTAATATAACAAGGAACAAGTACAAATGTATGTGACAATCTGAAGCACTGAGTTACCTGGGAATACAAATTACAGTGGATGCAGGGAATGTAGTAGACTGCAACTATTGTGCTTTTGCAATTCACCAAGATATGTGTTAGCTATGTATTAGGTTTACATCTGCTGTGCATTATGCTTCTTACTCAGACCTCCCATGCAGTTCAGGTGTGTCTCCCTCTGAGTGCTGCACTTTATAAGCTCTCACCTGTCCTGCACTCATTACCATTAGCATTGCTTCTGAGACTCTGCATTATATTCAAGCGATACATTACAGACTGTGTGAATCTGCACTAGCATTGCCTCAGATACTCTGTATTATATTCATGCGATGCATTACAGACTGTGCGAATCTGCAATAGCATTGCCTCAGAGACTATGTATTATATGCCTACATTTCCTCAGAGACTGCACCAGTATTACCTCAGAGACTGTTATATTCATGTATTGTCTTTTGACTGTGAATATTTCCTGCATTACCTCAGAGCCTGCATAATAACCTGTATACTTCTTGATTACTGCCAAATCTTGAGCTCTGTCCATCATTCTATGCCATGCGCTATTTATAATGGAACATCACCTGGTATTTCCTGTGATTTCCTAACACTATGTGGTCTAATGGATGGGCTGCATTGCAGCAATTAACATTTTGTTATTACTAAAGATTTTCAATCTGTTTAGAATAATACAATGCAACCTCCCTCCCAAATATTTCTTAAAACTGTTCTCCATGGTGGCAGCTTTAGGCTGAAAAATCAGGAGTTCCTCACTTATTTGGGAGTGGAAATGTTAAGGAGAACTAACCCTCCCTAACTTAGAAAAATATAAATTAGTATGCAGATCAGGTAAAGTATGGGTTTATTCCTACTAAGCAAAAGGTTGACCTAGAAAAATTCTTCAGTCCAGCATTTCCTCTATTTGAATTCCTGTGCATTCCCAAAGAGCTCATACCAACCAATTTAGCTACACCACCTGCTATTGTGGCCACTTTGCAAGCATTGAACAAGGTTGCTACATTTCCAGAAGAGATGTCATTACCATCTGTCCAACATGGGGATAACCAACTTGACCCGTAATCTGATCTTAACTAACTGGCATAGCAAGGGTATCATACTTTATTTGAATACCCAAACTTGCTTTCCTTTTCATTGATTTCAAGTATTTAGATTTCAGATCCCAGGCCAGGATTTCTATAAACAACAAGTCAGGCATTGGTTGCAGAAGTTCTCCATCACCAAAATGCTTGGCTAAGCACATATCAAAGAACTATGAGGGAGGAATATTTTTGGTATAAATAACTAATATCTTCTAAAACATCCCATGAATACAATTCACAATTGCAGGGGAGTCTGGCCTTAACCTGGTATTCTCACAAGAGGATTGTAAGTGAACTAAAAAGTATAAAGTTTTCCTAGCGAACAAAAATAAAAGATATCTATTTTCTTACAACATGGGAAAATATCTGCTATATTAAGGACAGACATTTTTTACATTGAAATACTTTTTATAGAATATGGTGTAAATCTGTATAATTGTTCTACCAAAGATAATTTAAAGAACATTTTCAGATTCCTTCAATTGTATTGGATACCATCCCAGACACTACCATTCTGGTCTCAAAAAGCAAAAAGAAGCAATATCATGCAAGAATTGCATACGAAAAAAAAAGAAGAAAAAAAAGAAGAAAAGACGATAACTTTTTATCAGATTTTTTGTTCTTGTTGTTTATATAACAATATATTTTACTTTCATGTAAAAATAGAATTATTGGTGTATAGGCTTCAAGTTTGACCTTTACCTTTGCAAATATTGGAAATGTAATTGCTATTATTGTTTTCAAGTATATGTTTGTCTTGTCTGAGCTCAACAAGTGAAGCTCAAAGCATGTCTGTTTTGTCTACTGTCAATTAAACTAATAACTACTGAACTAACCTGTGGATATAGAGGATCCTGTGCAGACCACAACAGATCACCAAAGGCTATAAAGCTTTTAAAGCTGTGTTGCTTAATGATCTTGTCTCTAGAAGTATTGTCTTGATTGCAGACAAAACTTGCAATGCGCTCTGGGGAAGACTGCAGTAAATGTGGCAGCGAATATTAAATGTATGAGGTTACTGTGTCCACATTCTCTTTTGGTATTTGAGTTTGTTTTGTGACATTATCAGCTTTAGCTTTCTGAAAGATTGTCATCAGTGCCAAAACGTGTCAGTGGAAATTTATTATTTATTATCTTATATTTATATAGCGCCACCATATTACTCATCGCTGTACAGATAACACAAACTAGGGTCCAATTTAGATAGCGGTCAGTTAACCTGTTATTATGTTCTTGGACTGTGGGAGGAAACCAGAGCATGTGGTGGAAACCCACGCAAACATGTGAAGAACATACAAACTCCACACAGCTAAGGCCCTAGTTGTAATCAACCTCATGGCCCTCACACTAACCACCTAATGACTGCAGTGTTTTCTTCTCTTTATAACCAGACTAATTGTTATGTTTTGGAGATGTGTTGGTCTCACTGGTAGTCATTTTTTTAATCTATCCAACCACGTTATTTATTTTTTCTAGACTTATAGGACCTCCATTTTGTAGCATATTGGAATTATATTATACAAAAATATTTGTATTTTTCATGCTTTAAATAGGAAAAATGGTAAAAAAAAATCTCCTTTATATTATTTCCAAAATTACTTTTAGGTAATTAGTATTAGTGCAACACAAGAAATGTACGCCAATATTTTACCAGCTAGTTATTCCAGGAATTGGGATACCAAATATGTGTAAGTGCAGGGGCTGGCTGGGGTGGTGGCAGCTGCCCCGTGGGCCGATCTCACAGTGCGCTACCTCGGGCTGGGTCATTGGGCTACCTGAATATGTTTTCCTTTAAAATGCTCCTAATAGGCTACCGTAATAGTGATCTAATGCTAGCTGACAAGCTGCCACCAGACCAAATGAAATAGGTCCTCAGCCCAGCTCTGGAAAGGGAGGCTGTCATTGTTAGAACATGCTGACAGACCACCATAATGAGAGGAAGTGTATCCAGGTGTCCTGTCAGAGGACAGATGTTTCTATCCGGATGGAAGCGGCTTTACAACACTAGCAATAAAATCTGTAAATGTGTTTTAACAAGTCTCTACTGCACAGATCTTTCCTTGTGGTACAGTCCTTTCCAATCAGCGATCCTGAGGCAACAGAACTGTATTTTTGACATGCCTGCAGTGCTTGAAGCCTCTTCGTTTAGAGGTGCAGCAGCCATCTATTCAAAGACACCTAAATAGAGACCAGTGCTTAAATGACTGCACCTGGAGTAATTAAAAGCCTTCTAGTTAAATAAACCTGTCTAGCAGACTAACAATTCTTTGCTTGTTTAAAAAAAACTGCTTATGCGCTTCTCTATTTTCCATCACTGCTGAAAGGAATAGAAAAGTAGACAGTGATTGGCTTGCAATTCCTGGTTAATGTGAATGATCTGTGCAGTTTGGTGGACTGAAAACATATGCTTAAGGGCATGTACACTCAATGCTACTTAAAGCATAGACAAAACCTTGTACTTTGTCCTTGCTTTTAACTATCAAAGATTTTTGATCCATCTTTGCAGCTATGTAGTCACTGAGTTCAAGCTTATTTTTTAAGAGGTTTAGGGTGTCTTTGCGGTCTTAGATGAATGAGGGATGAAATGCTTAATTACTAGCTTAACTTAGTGGTTTGTACCAGACCACAATGTATGCTTATTTATAAAACTAAACAAAGGAATGCCAGGAAGGACTGTAAATTGTATTTTGCTTATATGCATGAATAGTTGTCCTTGAATATGTATGAAGATGTATAGAATTAGTTGAAATATAGAGGAGCTTTTCACTAACACCGTAAAAACAAGGACAACTGCAAACAGTGATAGCTTTTTAATAGACACACTGGGCCTGATGCTGGGCGCATATGCGTAAGAAAAAACCCAAAAACATGTAACAATAGTGTATTTACGTGTACATACCTCAGGATACATCCAGCTCTTCACCAGTAGCGTATGCGCCAGCTTTATATCAGGTGTACATCAGCATTGAATGATGAAGCTGCTGCAGAGTGAGGCTAAGAATTAACATTAAAATCACAATTGCTGGCAACAAAACGCTTTAAGCAGAAGAAAGATGAGAGCAAACTAGGTCATAACCACAGGAAACATTGTTTTTTTATTTTGGTTAGCATTTGTTTTGATAGTGAAAAGCACATGGGCTAATAGGTTTGATTTAAATAAAAACACCTCTGCAGTACAGCAATTACAATCTTCCTTCTCGTATACAAATGCAAAAATTTCATGTGAATCTGCAATCATCCAATCAGAAGTGGCTCTGGCAACAGTCATCATTGTGCGTTTGCACCAGCCAACATGCACCAGCAATTGAATTGTCTACCGATAGGCGTATACCTCAAACACAATTATGCACATAAGCCTGTACTACCCCCATTCTATCTCACCAGTTTTAAGGAAGTGTAAGTGTCCAATGCGACCAAATACAGACGTTTGCAGTGGTTGAAGTGAAAATTTAGAAATGGAGGTATTAAAATGTAATGCGAATGGAAATGAATGGAATGCGATAGTTTTACAAGGAAGGCAGTGGGAGAATATATACACCCCCATTTCAACCACAGGACGTTTGTGTACATCCTCTTATGGACATGTGCAATACAAATTTACGGATTTTACATGTCACACTTACGCCCAACTCAGCATGAGCCCCATTGTTATGAATTGATGAGAAGTAGATGGAAAGTTTGAATTTGAAATATTACAAATATTCTACAATGCTAAAACTAAATTAACTTTATATTCTTAAAAGAGATAGCTGCAGAAATTGTAGAAAAATCAGAAATAATGTTAATGTTCAATGGGGCATACTGAGGTTGTGAAAGCATGTCTACTTGGTCCTCTGTTAGCAAAGAGCAGTGTAGCCTTATCCCCATGCTAGCTGTTAGGAGCCGCGGCGGCCGCGAGCACAGCTGCGACTCACTTCCAGCTCCCTCTGGCGTCCCGGCCGTCTCCATGACGACCGGGACGTCACTTCCGCTATTCGGCCGACCGTTGCCATGACAAAAGCCGAACGCCGAAACTAATTGCCATCACGCCCCAGCAATATGAAACAGCCGGGTGCACGCATCAGAGCCCTCTGACCTATCAGTAGCCTGGGGATTAACTAGTGGCTACCTGGGGGTGCTTTCTAGGGCATGCCTTGATTGGTAGATACCTGTACTTAAAACAGGGAGGGCTTAGCCTCCCTGCCGGTTATAGCGTCCTGTTTCCAGTACTGCTGCCTGCTTCTGAGCTATTGTTTGGTGTTGAACCTTTGGATTGATTACCTGTGTATGACCTATTGCCTGTCCCCAGATTCTGAACAGTTGTCTGTGACCCTGACCCTGCTGGTACCTGACATCTCCTCCGGTGCTCTGTCCAGTCTGCAGATCGCTGGCTTGCCTCTGTTCCGTGTGTTACCTCCTGTACTTGTGCGCAGCCGTGTGAGTATAAACTTATACTACTCTGAGTTTAAGACCTGGGGGCATCTGAGTACCTGTGAGCATAACCAGCCTCTACGGGAAAGGCGTCTGCTAAAGGTGAAGACCTCTTCTACCAGTTCTATGAATTTATGCCGCACTGGTTGTCGTAGCCAGCAGATGATTCTTTACACTCAGAAGCCTTGTACTAAATGGTGCAGTGGAAGGGACTAGCCTTTGCTACAAACAAAATAATCTAAATTGTTCAATTTAAATACAGAATCACAATTATACAATATTAAAAGGATATTTCTGAGCTAGTGTTAAACCATATCACCAACAGCAATGTGGAATTTAGTGTGTAAGGTCACTCATTCACCGATGTGAATGAGTTCTCTGTACAGGGCTGCGGAATCAGTGGCGCTATATAAATAAATGGTGATGATGATGAAGGTCATGGCAATGATTTGTACAGATAAAATCCTATTCAACTAAGATCCAATATGTAATATAACATGCATCATAATATATAATTGTAAAGAAAATAGCATATCTGTAGAATACCATGTCATAGATTCATTGTGAATACCATATTAAATGGATATAAAATGTTTCATTATTAATCTACACACAAATACATTCAGTGGCCACTTTATAAGGTACACCTGCTCATTAATTCAAATATCTAATCAGCCAATCATGTGGCAACAACTCGATGCATAAAAGCATGCAAACATGGTCAAGAGGTAGAGTTGTCGTTCAGACCAAACAACAGAATGGGGAAGAAAGGTTTGAATATTTTAGAAACTAATTTCCTGAGATTTTCACGCACAACAGTCTCTGTTTATAGATGATTGTGAGCAAAACAAAAAAACATCCAGGGAGTGGCTGTTTTGTGGGGTGAAAACACCTTGTTAATGTGAGGGGTCAGAGGAGAATGGCCAGACAGGTTCAAACTGACAGGAAGGCCACAGTAAATTCAAATAGCCATGTGTTACAACAATGGTATGCTGAAGAGCATCACTGAATGCAGTGCAGAACCTTGAAGTGGATGAGCTACAGCAGCAGAAGACCACACCAGGTTCCATTACTGTCAGCTAAGAACAGGAAACTAAAGCTACAGTGGGCACAGGCTCATCAAAACTGGACAGATGAAGATTGAAAAAAACAAAAACATTGCCTGGTGTGACTAATCTCAATTTCTGCTGCAACATGCATATATTAGGGTCAGAATTGGGGTAAACAACATGAATCCATGGATCCTTCCTGCTGTGTCAACGGTACAGGCTGGTGGTTGAGTAATAGTGTGGGAAATGGTTTCTTGGCTCAGATTAGGCCCCTTAATACCAACTGAGCATTGTTGAAATGCCACAGCCTACCTGAGAATTGTTGCTGACCATGTCCATTCCTTTATGGTCCAGTTTACCCATCCTATAATGGCTACATTCAGCAGTATAATGTGCCATTTCACAAAGCACACGTTATCTCAATCTCAAGTTTCACAAATATGACAATGAGTTCAGTGTACTAGAATGGCCTCTACAATCGATAGATTCGATAGATTTCAATCCAGTAGGGCACCATTGGGATGTGGTGGAACTGGAGATTTTCCAGCATGAATGTGCAGCCTGCCACGAAGCATTCAGGCTGTTCTGGATGCATTTTCCTACTGTCTTCAATGTAAAACTATCAAACTCTAGCCACTTACATATTCCATTCCACTACTTCTAAAATTTCCACTTCAACCACTATATATACATACACACACACATGCACACAATGGTCGAGGTGGAAATTTTGAAGTGGAGGCTTGGTAAGTGTTATTAAAAAGCCAGGGGCCAAGTAGCCCCCAGATCTTGGGGATTTTGATAGCACCTCCTTGATAATAAGCGCTTCTACATCCTCGACCTCATCTCTACCTAAGCTACTCCCACCAATCTCATGCCTCTGCCCCCATGCCAGAGTATCCTTGTCTCCACCTCAATCTATCATGGCTGCTGGTGACATTATCCACAACTCCTGGTTCTGTTCTACACTATAACCTCCACTCCCCCCACCCCCACTACTAAGCAACCCATTCTTCCAACCCCTCCAATCTCATCCCTGCTCTCTCCCACCTCCCTTTCTCATGCATTTTGCAACAATAGATCCTACTTCACACCCCCTCCTCTAACCTGCCCTTAACCCATGACCTTCACCCAAACTCACCTCTTATTTTAAGGTCCCTCTGTCCTTTGATGATTAATCATTTCATTACAACATGGTTTACCATACTACCCCTTATCAGGCCTACTCTTTTCCCTTACCAAGGTACCTCCATCACTGTACAACATACTGGTACCAACCTCCCTCCCTATTCCCATTCCTTCCCCTTATCAATCCCCTCGCTCAAAACTCAGCACACCCTTGTGAAACAGCAACCCCTTCAACCTCAAACATCTCTCATATCCCCCCCCCTCCTCTCCTGCGTTCTCTGGAATGCCAGATCAGTCTGTAATAAACTGGCCACCATCAATGAACGAAACATCTCAAACTCCATGCTATCACCGAAACTTGGCTATTCTCAAACACCACCACCTCTCCTGCTGCTCTCTCATTTGGAGGCCTTTCCTTCTCCCATACCTGGGGTCCAGCGAGGTGGTGGTGTAGGTTTCCCACTAGCCCCATGATGCACTTTACAGGAAACTGTGGCTGAATCCTCCCTCTCTCCTTTGAAGTTCACTCCATCCACATTGGCAGCCTATCACAGGTCAGGTCTCCCAATTCCTTCAAAAATTCTCTGCTTAGCTGCTATGTTTCTTCTGGTCTTGTTCCACCTCTGTGGGTCTGCCTTCAACAACCCCCTTCCCTACCTCTAACCCCACCTCATGTAACCTTGGCATTCTATTCTGATCCATAATTCCAAAACAAAAATGTTTGCGCATTACTGAGCACCTCTGAAATAAATCACACTCCCATGCCAACAAATTTATTCTCAGTTCTGCACTCTCTTTCTAAACAGTCCACCTTCAAAATCTCTAATTTCCTCCCAATCCTCCAACCAGTCACCTTTTCACCGCCTTCACATCTCCCCTCACTTTGCCACCCACTTTACCTCCAAAATAGAGTCATTTCACTGTGACCTCTTCTCCTTTCAGACTCCTCTCCACACTCTCACCCCTTCCTCTACCTTTAGCCTAACCACCTTGTCCTTTCCCGTCTCTGTGGATAAAGTCAGTGTCCTCCTTTTCCCCCTCCACCTGTCCTCTATACCTGCTCACCTGTTGCCTGCTCCCACATTAGCCACCTCTTTAACCTATCCCTCTCCTCTGGTACCTGTCTCTTCTCATTAAAGCGCCAATACCCGGACCCCACACCTGTATTACATTATCCAGGCGTGGGGTCCGGGTATTGCCACTTTAAAGCCAGCATTTTCAGTCAGTCCATAGTAATAGACGTCATTTCATAGTGTAGGTGTTTAGTTCATTCGGATTCCACACTGGACGGCGATTTCAAAGTCCGGAAAAACTGCAGGTCTCACATCTGGTAAGTAGTCATTTCAGTACTGTAGGAATTAGAGCCATCGTGATTCCCCTGTCGTTTAAAACGTTGTCGGGGTTCACAGTGATGTTTTAACGTACCCCAACCGCTGCATTGGGGGCAAATTTGTTTGTGACCAAGTGGTGTGTTAGACTGAGCAGAGCCATACCATTGTATACCATTGATGTATCCATGTATTTGATGGGACTGGCTGTATAACACATTTTATAAAGGTTTGGGTAATGTCGTAAAAATCACGGACATTAGCGTTGGTTAGTCCTGAATTAGGACAATGTAAGTCCCCGTAAGTATGAGAATCTTGTATCTACCTGTATTAAACAATGGTTCACACTAGAACACTAATGTTTAATTATCAAAATATGTTACAATTTGTAACTAAGAACTCACAGGCCACCATGTTTTGATATATGTTATATGTGACATATGAAGGTATATATTCTCAGATACTCTAGAAAAATCACACTGTTTAGAACCCGTTACAAGGCCACCTATTGGAAATCCTTTTATATAAAATAAATGTGCAGTATCAAGTTGCTTTCTATGGAAAATCTTTATACACTGAGATGTTTTGCCTTCAATGCATTTCATCATGTGGGCAGGATTTGTTTCTTGAGTACAAGAAAAACATGCAAAAAGTTCTATTACCTTACAGGGCACGCTCCTTATAATGTGTAAACACCAAATGTCCTTTAAACTCAATCTAGGACATGATCCTAACCAAACAGTGTCTAGGCACCACTGAAAATTTTAAAAAAGCACAAATAAAAATCCGTAACATGAAAAAAAACACATTTTATTGCACTTAAGTTATAAGAAAATAAAATTTCTAAGTGAATCAAACCATAGACACAATCCCTTTAAACATTGTTTTCCTCCATCACATCAGGTTGTTACATAACTGTAAAATGAACAAAATGAAATCTGATTGTTTTAAAACCAGACTATAAATAATAAAACAAAAATATAGGATGAGGAGGAAAAATAAAAAAAAGTAAGTCTAAGAAAAAAAAAAAAAAGAAAAAAAAAAAAAAAAAGAATCCAAAAGATCGCATAGGATACAGTGTTAAACCACTTTTCACAGTTCAGCTTGAGTTGTGACTCTTGGAAAATGAGGCAAATTATTTGACAATTGTATGGTTTTGTTTATTTGCACGTGAAGCTTGCACCGCAAAAAAAATAAAAACAACCTCTTTTGCATTCTGCTTCATTTGTCAATTTGCCCCTTTTAACTGTAACAGTTGTTTTCCACCCAAATACTGTCATTTATTGAGCCTGACCAGTAACTTTACTTTCATTTTTTTTTTTTTTTTTTAAACATTTTTGTCAGTTGTGTTATGCAAATTCATTACATTCACCACAGCCTCACAACAAAAAGAAAGTTCCCAACAGAACAGGCTATGACAGCTTTGTTCTATGGAATGTGTTTACATTTTGCTCAAAAACAAGAAAATAAGCTTTGCACACTCTCAAATCTTATTTAATTTTTTTTCTTTGCAAGCAAACTTCACTCTTAACGTCTGAAACTGTCCCACTTACGGCCTCTTAGAGGCACAGTGGATTCAAATTTCAGTGGCAAAAAGTATTTTTCTGTATCCAAACTAGAAGAAATTTGGAATTCAGTCTGGGACTAAAACGTCACAGCAGTAAAATAATAATAAAAAAAAAAATTTGCTTTTTTTTTTTCTCTCCTTTCATTTAGCAGCATAAATATGTTTGGCCACTGGCAATACAGTACAGCTGTGGGACAACAATCCCAATTATAAAGACCTACTGCTAGCACCAGCATCAAGATTTATATCCATCTGAGAACGTAAAGACAAGCTTGCCACCCCAGAGCAACATATGCAATGAAAAGTGTAGATGGAAGCAACAGTAAATAGAGAAACAGAGACTAATACTGTGATTGATTGACATTGGCAATAGTCAGCAAAAAAATAAAATGATAAAACTGTACAAAAAACAATTCACAGTTAATTTTTTAGCATTTTCAAAACCAGAAAATGACTTTGTTGCAACTGCTCTCTTTTAAAGTCAACCAGCAATTTATGAAGTTTTTATCAGGGTCTAGCTTTGAGGACAGTCCACCAAATCTCATGAAGAATCCTGGTACTGTCCAGTGACAAATTGGAGACATTTAGAAATAATTGCACCTGGTTTTTTTTTTTTTTTGTTTGTTTTTTTTTTGAGAGTCCTTTTTTTTTTTTGCAAAAGAAAAAGGTAGCACACGTCAAAACGGGAAGTCCTTTTGTGACAAGATGTCTTCTCATTCACCATATGTAGGTCTATGCATTATGTTGCCCCAAGCTTAGATCCTGTTTCACCGAGGCCAATGGATATTTTTGGATGGAACGACTGGGTAAGAAGGAGGCAGATAAAGGGGGAGTTAGTCAGTCTAGAAATTTGGACAAATTAATTTCCCCAGCCTTCACTTCATGTCCACATCAAAGTCCAGCACCAGCAGCTTTGTCTCCTCAGTCCCATTTCTGCTACCAACGGCACACACAAGCTTTGTGTTGGAAGCTCGAATTCGCCACACCACACCTCCACTTCCACCACTTTCCAATGTGACCAGGTTTCTAATAAATTCACCCGTTTTCAAGTCCCACAGTTTTACAGTCCCATCATCTGAGCTGGTAATTACAAAATTCTTGTTGAACTGTAAACAAGTCACAGCACTTTGATGTTTGTTGGGACCTAAGGAGAAAACATGAGAATAAGTGTTACTTTTCATGAAACCTAAAATAAGTTAACACATCTACATCTGAATAACATTTGTAGTCTATCTCAGGTACTTAGAAATGTTCATAGGTCTGGGCAGGGAAATAGCAAAAATGTAGATAATTATCATAATTATAATCCTGAGTCATCACTGCATATAATTTATACAGATAAGGTTCTATTAAATATGTAAGCAACAGGTTTTACATTCCACAATTGAACGGCTATAAATGTTTGATGAATCTCATGCATCTTCCCCTGCCATAAAATTATTTTAAAGATAAATGTGAATAGCAGACCACAAAAAAATGCATTCAGGAACCTGAATATCAGCAGTTAATCCCTGTATTTATCCAGGGGTTCTTTGCACCTTAGCAGTCCGACTGACTTAATTGGACTGGGAGGCAGCATAAGCTGTCTAGTCAAATAAATCAAGTAAGCGGAATGGTGAGTACTTCCTTTACTAAGAATAGACTCTGAAAGGAAAAAAGACAATGGTGGCTTTTATTTTCCAGCAAACATTTTGCATTCTAACTGAAATGAACTATTTTTACAGTACTTTCAATGATTTTATTCAAGGCATCTGGTATATAAATCTAAATTTGAAACATTGAAAACACTAGTTTCATAGCAGAGACTTATCACTGCGTTTTCTAGAGCATGAACAGATTTGACATCTTCAAAAAAAAATTGCTATTTCATAAATTTAATATATTAACCTTTATTGCATTGTGCTCTTTAGATACAAGAGAAGTGCCACTTAATATGCGTTTTTACTGATATATATAAAATGCTGCATTGTGATCTGTATAAGTTTTGTAGAAAATGAAATATAGCTGCCGATTAACCTACGCGAATTAAGATTATAGATAATGTCATGTCTAGCCAGGATTATTGAATGAATATAGTTTAAATATTAATAAAGACTGAACCTACCTTGCAATGTTTGTAAACACTGTCCTGTCTTTATGTCCCATATTTTAACAGTAGAATCTGCATTTCCAGATACCAGAATGTTGTCCTTTAGTTCCATCCCACTGGTTAACGACTGGTGCCCAGTAAGAGTGTGAATACAATTCCCAGTCTCCACATCCCAGACTCTGATTGAGGTATCCAAAGATCCACTGACAACATGGATGCCATCAAACTGCCATGAAAAAAAGTCATCTGTTTAAGTTACTAATTCTTAACGAAGAATTCAATGAGGCAGATTCATGTCCGGCTACGCACCTTGCCAGCTATTATAATATGGAAATTTCCGCTCATTCTCCCTCGCGTCTCTTTGGGACGCGAGAGAAAATAAGCGGAAATTTCTGTAGACATATTGCATCCCTTCACACCAAACTGAATCTGTCCCTATGAAGCGACAAGCCAGTTAAACAACATCCAATAACAAAAGTGTGAAACCTTGGTTACTCAGACACCGCAATCATAACAGCTTAAGGAAATATATTGAAATATGTTCATAGGGAGCTAATTGGGGACAATCAATCTCCTGGTTGTCTCTAGAAACAATCAGTGAGCTGATGGGAGACTTGTGGAATGACGTGCAGTACACTTCCAGCTATACACTGGAGTATGGATTTAAGCAGGTAATGCTTTAGTACACTATAGTGGCTACACAAAGAACATATTTCAAGCTAAGCTTTTCTTCAAATTGTAAAATGCCTTTTCCTATGAGGGAAACCATCAATATTTTAGAGAGAAATACAATGACATACTGCAAATTTGATATGACAGAGACATCCTTTCATTCTGCTGGAGCCGTACCATGTGATAATAAACTCCCATTAAAGGCATGCAGGCTCCTCTCTATCCAACCCACATAACCAGCTTGTAATCATGAGCGTGCTGTGTGCAGCCCACACCTAGACATTGTATCTTCTACACACACACTTGTTCTTTTAACTTAACAGGACATGTTTATTCACCCAGCATATCAGAGGGATGCCTGGGCTGGCGTCCTTGATGTAATCTTACCAAATAGGGTGGCGTCATACAGATGATCTGAACGCTTGCACTCTCCGGGATTAGAAACTGACCAATTTGTTGTAATGACATACGAAAAGTGTAGCGCTTTTAATTCTCACAGTCTATGCTGAGCACTTAAAAAGATCTTTACGGCAGGGTCTGCTCAAATATAATGTTTTTCAATTGGTGAACACCAATTATATTATGCACGTTGGACACCTGTCCCAAACTGTGCTGCCAGTGTTTCAAAAACCGTTTGTGTGACAACCTCTCCATAGTCATAGCAATGAAGGATTTAGTTTGGGGCGAGAATACTCTGCTCTGTAAATGTGGAGTGAAAAGCGTCTGAAGACACCACCCCTCGCATCCTTGTTTACAAACCCATAATTCAAAATTACATGAACTGTGACGGAGAAGGTTGATGCTGACCTGGTTTTTTTTGCAGAACACAATGTTAATTAGGTTAGAAGCACCCATTTTACAGTAATGAAATATGCAGATAATTAGTGACCTACAAAGGCACAGCCAATCAGGCCATGAACACAGACGTTCCTTATAACCAGAGGGCATGTCTGCAGACAGGATGGAGAGCAAGGAACCAGACAGTAAATGCACATAGTAATGAGCTATGAACAAAGTAAATACAAATAATGGCATTTTATCTTCAAACATTTATAGTTAAAAAGAGATATCTTCCCCAAACAAGTTTTCACCGAAACTATGATTTGTAGGACTAGAAGACAGATAATTTAGATCGGCTGTGTCTTCTTATTTTTATGAAATTGAGAGCAAGGAAAGAAAAAGATTTTACATAGGGCTGATCTTACCTGTAAGGAATAGACTCTGTTTGTGTGGCCTTGCAGTGTGTGTAAACAGGTTTCAGTCTCTGGGTTCCAGACTTTCACCATGAAATCGTATGCCCCGCTAACCACTCTCCGTCCATCGTACTGAACACAGCGGACAGCCGCTACGTGTCCCATAAGAACGTGTAAGCACTGGCCTGTTTCAATGTCCCAAACTCGAAGGGTAGCATCTCGAGATCCGCTAACCACCCTATAGAAGAGGATCAAGAAAATTTAATATAAAGAAATGAAATGTAAAAGAAATATCAGCAACATAGAATCATGTCTTACTGCTAACATATGCATTCTATATTAACAAAATTGATCAGGATAATAAAAACAGGTAGCAATATGTGGAAAAGAATGGGGAAAATGTTGATGTTACACGGATTAAATCAGAATATATATAGCTACAAAGGTAATTTGTACCCTGAGCCAGCAGTATACAGAGACCCAGTGGCGGATCCCGGGGGGTGGGAGGGGGGCGATCACCCCCCCTAGCAGGGGCTTGCTGCCGACAGCTGCACACTGTGCAGGTCCGTTCAGCAGTGACAGTGTGCTGCCCGGCTGCTCTGATTGTGTTTTAAACACAATCAGAGCAGCGGGGCAGCACACTGTCACTGCCGAGCAGACCTGCATATAGTGTGCAGCCGCCGGCAGCCTTAGAAATCAGAAAGGGGCGGGGCCTAAATCGCCTCCCTCCCCCCTAAAATCGCCCCGGGTAAAGCAGTTGTCTAGATCCGCCCCTGTAGAGACCATATGTCACTCTGCCCCCTGCATGAGAACTGATTTCATCAAAGCAAACTAAATTTAACTTGATTAAGAAAGTATAAAACTGTTAATTCAAAAGTAAACAATTTCCTCCAAAATTGTAAATATTAGACTTAAACAAGTGCTTAAATCTATTGCACACAGAACACTAGTTCAGACTTCTGTATATATAGCATGACTACACCACAAAAGTAAGTAAGGGTCAACAGGGACTAGATTTGGCCAGAAAATAAAACAGAAGTATTTATTGATTTTATTTTTTTTTATTATTATTATACATTTCTCCAAAAGACTGACCTTTTTTCATGTAGATGCATGCAGCGCACTGTGGAGGTATGTCCATAAAGAGTGTGTATGCATTCCCCAGTCTCTGCATTCCATACTTTTAATGTCCTATCCGTAGAACCACTGATAATGATGTTATCTCTCATCTGAGATGACCAGACTCCACCCGTATGTCCAACCAGCGTTCGCAGACACTGCAAAGACAACACAGTTTAGTTTCTTGAAAGTTAAACTGAAGACAAGAAGCAGAACATATAAGGCCACTGTTAATCTTAAAATAAATTGGTAAAATGTAAAAAAAAAAATCAATCACAAATGACAGGAAAAAAAAAAATCTGAATAATGGCAAGTAGCTAAAACCTGGACACAAGTTGTAACCATACAGCATAAACATAACCATTTTTGCTAAAGCAATACAATAGGACTACAAAAGTTTGAGTTATAACTTACACAAACTAGGTAAAAATGACTGACAGACTATTGACCACCAACAAAACATGTTTTAAAGGCATCTAAACAGATTGCAATCCTGCCTCTGGGGCTGAATGTTACAAACAAATCTTAACACTGTGATACTACACTAATGTAAATAAATTCTTTATTTTTAGGGTTATTTTGTTTTAAATAGTTTATATTCATAAATAATTCCACACTAGAATGCCATAGTTATATAGAGCACTTTGGTACTAGGAAATACTGTACTGGCTTTGATATTTGTATACACTTGATTCAGAGGCTATAGAGTGCGACATTTAAAAGTTGACATACTCTTTACTGAAAATCTGCTAAAGAGCACACAATACACCACCTGAGGGTAAAACGAGGGTGGTGATATTGAGACCAAAGGTGTAATTGGTGGAGCACTAGACTTTAGTTCGTCCAGAATAAAAGGTAACATGAAAAAAGAGGAATGTGACTATCTCCATATGCTACATGAACTACAGAAACTGCAGAGTAACAAAAACAGCTGCATGGAAAAACCACAGCAAATCTATTTTAAAAAAACAAACAAACAAAAAAAAACAAACAACACCCTACAACACCAAGTCTGCGTATTTTACACCACTTGAATAAAAAAGGGCTTTCAAATGTTTATTTTGGTATTCAAATTGAGAGGGCTGGCTTATCATGTCAAAGTATTGCTTGCATGTTATTATTAAAAGCATTCTGTATTAAATACCAACTCGGCGCATGAGTGGGCACTGATCTCCAGTCAAACCTGCCCACTCACACATTACAGCTGTGTCTTCCAACCTGTTGCCCACCAACATACTATAAAACAGACTTATTTATAACTGAAGGTATAATGGATGGCTGACAAAGATATATTGTGCTATGAGAATCAGTGCAGTTTAATTACTTCACAGTGATCTAGAGCATCAATAGATATATCTGACTGGGTGTGGACAGATATTTGTAGAATGATTCATAGTTCTATTATGGTCATGTAATTCATAGCTAAGTGCGTTCCACAAGGCATGCATTTTTATTCCTTAGATATTTATTTTTCAGACTGAACCATACAGAGATTCCACATTGAAATGACTTAAACTGTGGCAACCCCGTTCCTGGATATCTATATTTACTCAGTAAAGTAAAGGCTTAATTATAATAGTGACTGATATATTTGTTGTAGGGTCCCCCGTAAAGGACCACAAAATCTGGGTAACAGAGATAGTGTCAGAAACTGAACAGTATCAGACATGTGATCCATGCAGGGAAAGCAGTTTTCATGTGCATAACAGACTTTGCAGGGAATCGCACTAAGCATAACATATTTGATAAGATGGACAAAATATTGACCCAACACTAATGAACCAGAAAAAGCACAGAAATGATGTAAACAGAACATATCAGTGTGTTCAACAGATAGGAGATGCAGTATAACCCACACAAACTCTAAGCTAGTACCAATGGTAAAAAAGCCATTGGGGCCAGTTCATGCTACAATGTATAGGTGTATAAATAGCCTATTAGTTTAGGAGGTGCCAGTTTTGCATCTATGGGTGACGATGGACGCACGTGTTCCCTGGCTCCTGAATTCTGCATTATCCACCTCGATTTATCATTTACTGTGTGGTACAGTCATTCAATTTATACTGGCTTAACACATCTTCTATACAAGCACATAAAGCACTGGAACTGCATTCAGTATTCTTTATTAATAGTTATATTGTATTGAACATGGCTCTATAGTCTTATAGTTTGCAGATGAAGTGAATACAGTTGTTTATTCTATTCAACTGAGCTTTATGCCAGCTGGACCAACTTCTGGCCTCCTCTCATCTTTGATAATTACCTCTCACTGCTGCACACCTGATAACCACAGGCCACAACGTCCCCATGGAATCCCCATTCCCTACCATGCCTGACCAGCCTTCAAATCCTAAAACACTCTTGGGTTTACCTTAAATTGTATCTATTAAATGTGGCACTTGCCAAAGGGAAGGTCAGTTTACTTAGATTAAAGACTCAGGGTGTTATTAACACACACAAGTATTGTTTAATTCGATTTAAGAAATTAAGCTTTTTTTATATTGTCTTTAGAGGATCAATAATGACTCCAATCTCAAATAGCATGAACAGCTTGAACTTTCCTCCAATGAAAACATTCACAATATGTGTTCTCTCTTATGGGAAAAGTCTGTGCTGAAGAATGTGGACAGGCAGGGAGTGGCCGCGCAGATTTATCTCCTCAAGGCACTTACTACAGGCCACCCAAACCTCTTCACTATGCTTTCAGAGCTTCAGGCTTTCAAAAGTTAGAAGAGAAGCTTTCTGGAGCATGCTTTTCTAGCAGCGTATTCGGTTATTTGTAAAGTAAAAAACAAATAAAGTACACAATCTGCATATAATATTAAATTAGAACACAGAACAATGCCCTTATCCACATAAAGGGCTGGCAATTATTACCTTTTTGCAAGAGATTCTAATTACATCCTTTAATGATACATAGTACGTTTAAAACTGCCCACTCATATTCTACTTAGTGCCCCAAGTTACCATATTATACACACAATTTATTGGAGTACTGCCTGGAAATGTCTAGAATTCCAAATCGCTAAGTGCCCCCCTCCAATATTCAAACACACTCAATAACCAAATCCTTCACAGTGTTCAGGCATAAACCCTGTTTAAGAGCATACAAGTTAAAAGCAAAATAGACCTGTTACCCCTGTCAGCCACAACTACAACACTAATGGGCGCAAATGGCAGACGATTTCCTCCCCCAATAAACCAGAAGGGTCGTCTTAGCTACGGCTTCAAAACAGTAGGAAAATTATATGGAATACAGTTTGATTGCTGGAGGCTCTTAATATTGGATGTCAGGTTTGAGGCATCACATGACAAGACTTAATTAAGCTAGGGCATCTAGTGAAATCAATTTTGCATCACTGCTTTCAAGAAGGCCATAAACACACATCATTAAAAGACGGATTTCCAAATCAGTCATAAACATAGAAAGGCCTATATGTCAGTGCATTACACATAACAAGTTCCCCCACTTCACCCACAATTTTTTTTCTGAACCTATAAAACATATCAGCGAGTTAACAAAAACACAGCAGCAGTTTAGTATAAAGACAGTATAATAAAGATGAAGAAACGTACCTTGCCAGTAACTGCTGACCATACTTTTAAAGTGTTGTCATCAGAACCACTAACTATTCGGTTACCACAAAACTGGAGGCATGTTATCACATGATCATCGTGACCTTTTAGCACCTATTTTAAGAAAATAAAGCTATTTAAGAATGTGGTTGTTGTAGGAGTCTTTCAACAATTCTTTCTAAAATAGGGACTGAAAAACAAACGCTACTTTAGTATCTAAATTCAACATTAACTACCAGAACATACACTTATTATCCACATATTAATATTTTCATTGCACATGGTGTTGCCCTTAATTTCTATAGAGCACCCAAGTTGTCGCCGTCTTTCCACTGTCCTGCCACTGACATGTTGCAAAATTTATTTATTTTTTATAACAATCAGGACCAAAATAAAGGATGTATAGAAGATTTGAGATTGGATTTTTATAATTGTTTAAGATTCTTTAAAAAGGACACTGGAAAAATCGAGGGATACTTGATATCGGAGAACTGAGCCATGTATCTCTAATGTACAATAAAAGGCACAGGACTCCAAAGAGAGCTGTGGGAGATGTTTTATCGGACTAGCAAGACTGCTGCAGATGGTGCCATACAATGAGCACCAAACTGCTTATACTGTAGACCAGCAGCTATAAAGCCTAAGGTATGGGATAACGTACAGTTTGTTTAATTCTATCACATCCTATAGACTTGCTCAGGTTCACCTTAATTCTACCAATTTGCTTGTGAGGCAGTTTTGGCCTAGAATTAGACAGTGACTGTAGCCATTTGTTAGCTTGTATATTTATAGTCACTCTACGGTGGCCACAAGTGTTCTATATATCAGCTATGTCTGAAACGTAATACATGCCAGCACAACACTGGGACAATGAACAATGGCCAGATGCCTGGCCAACCATTCCTTCAACTAATTACCTTCTCCATACCTGCTGTCTCTGTATATATATTATAATATAATATGTAATAGAGAGAAGTATGGGTTGTATTAGAAGAAGCTTATGTGTACATATACTACTGATTGGAAGTTTTTAAAACGTGAATAAAATAGGAGTGAAAAACTAAAACACAAGCAGAGGTCTAAAAAAATGAAATAGCGATGTTGTATTACATCCTAGTATTCATACCTTACTATCTGAGCACCATATTTAATTTTAAGAAAAACACAGAAAACAACGGGTCACATTACCTTTGGGGATTTTAGTTCACCTCGTCGCCAGTTTGTATCAATTCTGTGCTGTCTAATATATGCACTTTTCCATGGACTGTGCATGAAGCCTGGTTTTAACACTTTCCTTCTCTTTATATGCAAAGGTTCATCAATACCTAAATGCAGATACATAGGAACATTCCATAAAGAAGCCAGAATTATGATTCACAAATCAAGAAATTGTTTGAAAATCCAATTATAAAAGACAATTATCGGACAGGAATAACATTCTCACCATCTTCTTTGCATTTTTCTCGCCACAAAAGGTTGTCTTCAGCCAGGATGCGCCAGTACCGACAAGTCTGTGCTGCTTGGAGGAGGTCCTTGGGTTCAAGAAACGAGAGAACGTACAACGCCAACTGGAAAACAGATGAGGATATTTTGGTAATTGCATTAAAATCAAAACAACTGAAGAGACATCTAAGAAAACAACTTAATGCAGTTCACCAGTTTGGTTACCCAAGTTTTGATAACATGCTTATTTTGTTCCTTAACTCCACGGCAAGGGTCTTCCATTTACTACAAAGAAAAAATGAGCAAATACAAAACTAACCATATAAATCTCAAATGGTGAAGTTTGCAGAATCTAGTAGCATCTGCACTTCATAAACCTATTTTTACAGCAGTCCAGTCCTATGGATGACCTTTATAAATCTGTTTGAATAGCAGAGAGAAGGAACCGGTGGCGAATTGCTAAAGCTGCTGAAGGTGACATGACGAGAGGTAAACAATAACTAGGAGGAATAGGTTACCCCAGTGGATTACAAACTTTTTCAGTTCAAGGCACCCTTAGGGTCTCCAAAATTATTTCAAGGCACCCCTAAGCCAAAATTACCTAGTAGTCCCCCGCCTTGCTTACCACTGGCCCTGGCACCCCTGTGAGATCTCCAAGGCACCCCAGGGAGCCTAGGCACACAGTTTGGGAACCACTGGGTTACCCCCTTAAACTAATCTATGTAATTTGAATACACTAAACAATAATGAGTTGCCTGCCCTTTAGGCAGCCTCAATCTTTTTTGGTGTACAGCCCTACAAGTATGGAATACTATTGTGTGAGATGGTGACAATTCTATCGGGAGATATCATTTTGGAATGTTTTTAATTTGTTCAGCAGATGCAGTTTTGATGACCGTTTAAATAATGTTGTGGTTTCTGTGACTGATGCACCTGCAATTCAGGCGCTCAGTGTTCATCCTCTTTCATCATCTATTCACTCATTTATGTTGCTTTATAATCTCACATTAAAATGAAGTCTCATTAATAGGAGAAACATACTTTGAAATTAATCTGAAATACACTTCTAGAATCCTTCTACATTGCAGATTTACTTGAAATAGATGTCCACATATATTAAAATCATCCATCATTCCCCATCCCACCTATATCTGATAAAAGCCTGCACAAATCAAAAGCCAAATGTGATCTTGCCCATTACAGGTCTGTCCTTCGCATTGTTCCTCTCTGTTTTTGACTTGATTGTTTAAACATCTCCAAGTTGTACACACACCACTATCTATATTGCTGTATGGTGCGGTGCCAGATTGGGAACAACAGCTGGCTCTGGTAAATGAGACACATCAAATCAGGGAGGAAATGACTTATTTTAAGTGTATTTCTCTAAAGACAAGATCTTCCAAAGGATTAAATTAAACCTCCCCTCTCATTACTATGTTCACAGTGAGCGCACACATGGAAAAGAACCATGATTTTGCCATGAATCGTGGTTCTATCTGAAGGTTTTAGTATTTATGTAGGAAACCGGTAATGTGTAGCAGCTACTGAAATATTTTAAGTACTTGGAGAAGAATATATATATATATATATATATATATATATATATATATATATATATATATATATATATATATATATATATATATAGTTAGGCAAATGATCCTGTGAACCAGTAAGTGTACATGTCATGCAGGTGCAGTTCTATGTAGCTAAAGTTACAAAAGAGGAGTTCAAAGATGTATTAGTCATCACTATACAAAGTAGTTATATATACATGATAAGAAATCAGATGGTGTGCAGCATCCCTGCCTCATATATCCAATGTCATGAAGGGAAGGAATAGGTCACATGTGTTCCTGGGGTGCAGAAGTATATTTGGTATAGTGAAACAAAATTGGGATATGATGTTTTGCAAACTGAGAATGCAACTCTGGCTCATTTGCTTTCACATTGGGCAGTCACTTGCTGAGCATTGCAATCCTGTTGCTCAGAGCAGGCAAAAAGGCAACATGGAGATCATTTTCTTCTTTGTTGTTTAGATGATCATATCTTAAAAAATATTTACATAGTTGTAAAGAGTGTAAAATGACCTAAAAAGTCACTTAAAAGGGAAGGGAAAAGTATATATGAATGCATGTGTATTACTGAGCTGAGCAATATACATGAAATATCTGGGGGGGTATTCAATTGTTGACGTTAACGCGCTAAAAAAAAACAAAAAAACGAGCGCTCTAAAAATATTAGCGTTAATACGGTAATTACTCGCTAAATTTCATCTCGCAGCATGAAATTCAGTAAACTACCGTATTAACGGTATTTACGCGCATATTACCGTATTAACGCTAATATTTTTAGAGCGCTCGTTTTTTTTGTTTTAGCGCGTTAAAAGCAACAACTGAATACCCCCCCTGGAGTTGTGTCCACGATTCTTTCAGCAAGTTGCCATGTTAGACGGGAAGTGCTTCTCCAAACAAACAAGCAAAAAGTGACTGACAATGTGTATTGTTGGATCAGACACAGGGACAGGGCCTGTGAAATCAGTCTCAGCTTTTTGACCTATAATATGCCACCAGGACACTGTCCTAACCACGAGTGAAGGAGCTGCAGCGGTCTGGAAGGTAATGCTGCAGTGGCATGACAGGCTAACATGCCAATTTTGAGGTTCAGTGTTCCTGCATGGCTTCTAATAGGATTTCAGTATCAGCCTTATAACACAATAACAAGGGATAATATGACTGTCATCTGGGTGCTAACTGTACTTTAATCATGACTACTTCCGTAAACAGCACAGCATTAGGAAGCAAGATCAAAAACCTGCTCAGTCCATTAATAATTCTCTTTGAGGATATGTAATGCTTAAAAAAAAATTAAAAAAAATAGAAGAGTGCTGGCTTTTATATTTTATGTTATCCATCATCATACTAAGATGTGGGATGAAATGAAGAAAAGATATTTTAATACAACTGTAGTGTCCTGCAAACTCTAATGAATACAATATTGGGAGACTAATATGCCTTGTGCGAAAAGAAGTCCATAAGTCTGCTGCTGCTGTATAAGAAGCCTGCAATGCAGTGTGGATCAATGTGCTGTGTGTGGGGAGAGGCTGTAGAATGAATCACAGCTCCACATTGCAGCAATGCTGGATAATATGCAGCTGAATATCTAGTAAACAAAACACAGAAGCCTAAACAACAGTAACATTAATTGCATCAATGGACATGCACACTCAACTACACATGTACCAAAAAGGTCACTCAGGACATGCCGCAATTGTGAAATCACTGTCGCCTATAAGGGAATATTAATTTATTAATAACAGTACAAAGTCATGAAAAAGGTTTGGCTCCCATCGCTCTTGAACGGCTAAACAACAGCACAAGTGACTTTGTCAATCGTCACAACTAGTGTATTGAAAGTAATAGGTGGAAGATAAGGGGGTTTAAACATGCAGCGATGCCCTCTAACGGATGAGAAATCTCACCTCTTTAGGCAGTAATGAAATAAAGTCACGTTGAAACTGGGGCTCAATAACTTGCATCATATGCTTTACTTGAGTGGGCTCACAACTGTCAATAAGTTCATCTAGAGCCAGCAGCTTTTCTGGTCCACTCCAGCTCTGTGAAGGGAAAAAAGGAATACATTAGAACAGGAATACACTGTCATCTCCAATCATTGTACAGCTATACTGCCAACATACATGGTGCTCAAAAGTTACATAAAAGCTCATAGGCTCCAGACTGTCCAGGATTAAGGTTAATAAAACATATTGATATAATAAAACAAGAAAATAAATGTTGTGTGACCTTGAAGAGATACAGATATGTTTATACAAAGATACCATGTGCTCATTTCCGGGTACTACGGTACATGAACACGACTAATTTTCCTGCTCACATTCATGGGGTGGAGGGGGGTGAGGAAATCAGTCAAAGTACATGCCACGGAGTGGTATCACAGCCGTTCCAGAGGCACTAAGCGGCATATCACCAGGAATGGAATTACTCCTTAATGCTGATTTCCTTTTGGTTTTACTTTGATTATCAGGCATTGTTAGTACTGAAAAAAATACAAAACAAACCTAAAAAAGGGAAAACCAATCTCCAGCTAAAACTAGGTAAACTGACTGGTCAAACATTGCTGATCCATAAATGCCAGTATTCACAGTCAGCTTAGCCTATACTGCCTATCCTTATTTCAGCCAACTATATGATACTTCTAATCAATGTAAATCCTACAACAAGGCTTCTAATAATTTGCTTCGTTATAAGAGTCATGACTATACAATATAACTATCAGGAAGAGGTTTTTGTTTTTCAAATATTGGGGTTTTTAAATATTGGATCCCTATCTGATGAAGAAATGGTTTGGAAACTATGTGGTAATAAATAGTGTCTGCAGTGTGATGGAACATAACCTGTTGATTTATACACTTTATCTCTGATCAAACTTTAGTCACCCTCATGGATAGCATAGAATTACCATTATAAAAAAAACAAATTACCTTGTAGATTCATGGTAATTTGGTCATTGATCAAAGTAATGTGATTTATTTTTAAAGAAGAGCAGTAGGTTAATACCATTTGAAAATACCAAGGACCTCCCAACACAGTAAAAGTAATTTGTCACTTCAGAAAAAGTAACATTTTGTGCACCATACAAATTGATTTAAATTTAAAGATCCTGAAGTGTATTACGGTTTAATTACAAATTCCTTATGAAATCACACTTCAGCTACTGAGTAATAGTAAAAAGACTTTACATTAAAAGAAGATTTTGTATGATGGCTGGTGCAAAGTATAGGAGTAAACAAACCACTGAAAAATACTACTGACATCATGCACCAAAGCCACACTATTATATAGTCATACTATACAAGGCACAAGTAAAACACAAACCCTTGCTATACACAACAGATTACATCCAATAGTTTGTGGAGTAAATGTACAGTACGCTTTTATCCTTAATGTGGGCTTGATTTGTATGATGGGATGAGGGTGGGGAAGAAATTACACTTTACGTCCAATATTCAATATGATGTATAGTAATAGTATAGCTCTCAGAAATCAAATAGGACTAGTGTCCTTGTTACAATCAGAAATTGCAAAAGACAAACCAAACTATTTTTATCCAAGCAGAATTAAGCGTGCAAATTATAGCTTAATATTTTCTGCCTTTTTTATTAGTCAAACTGTGGCATTTAGAAATACACCTACTAATAAACATTGGAAGATGACAGATTGTCCCAGAGGCCATTTTATTGTCACGGGGTCCCAGAAGCATTTCTTCATAGAGCAAAAACAATAAAGAGAAAGATAAACAGGAGCTTCTTGGAAGCCTTTTATTGGTTTTATAAGAAGATCAGCTTATGTAATGAAAACCATTTGAAGCTTTATTATGAAAGAACTAAGAGGCTGGTGCACAATCAACAGGATGTATAAAATGCCTCCTCCTGCCAGAGAAGTCACTCAAAAATAACAACTGTCTACCTGACCTGCACATTTCACCCTTTCCATTGGAACACCAGGGGCTATGGATTAACACAATCAACCTCATGCATTCTATAGGCTAAACCAGTGTTGGTTAACCTGTGACACTCCAGATGTTGTGAAACTACAAGTCCCAGCATGCTTTGCCAATATATAGCAGGTTGTTGCTGGAAAGGTATGCTGGGACTTGTAGTTTCAACCACACCTGGAGTGTCACAGGTTAGCCAACACTGGGCTAAACCATAAACAGTAACACATTGAGCAAAATAAATGGAATGATTAGGAGCGTAATGTAATACATCACTACCCATCCATTAGTAAGATAAATATAGAAACAGAGCAGTAATACAGCATAAACATGGGAGTATAACACACCTCTGGGCAAGACTACAATGTATCATCCATTTAGAGGGCTAAGTCACATTATAACAAACTTCTGAATACAAACCATAAACACAATATACAAGCTGCCTGGTGTAAAGGGATAAAGTCTGCACCCAGTTGTAACATCTAAAACAACTGTCTGTATATGACACAAACAGTAAACCCCGAATGAGCAGGTCTCATGAACATTATAGTCATTTGTATGAAATTCATTAATAAAATGTCACATATGGGATCTGTAACCACTAAATATCATAAATAGGACAAAGAAATGAAACCACCACATGATACCTCCCAGACATATTGCCACTGTAAATCACATCTATATAGAAGACCATATCACACTGGATAAGCATAAAAGTACACTCACTTTGGAAGTAGTAATACAAACACAAATAGTAAATACACAATAGGGAAAAAAATACTAGAGTAATAAGTAAAAACACAACACTCCCACAGAAAAGGGCGGCAAGTATAATACTATAACCACAATATAAACACTTGCCTGGCCACCATACAGATTCAATAAAAACTCAAAATAATGCAAGTTCATTGTGTTTAAATTCCTTCATCTTTCCTACAGTTTTCTGTCTTGGGGGACTAGTATGTCATGAATTGAATATAGGCTAGGAAAAAAAGTATGCAAATTTACAAACGCAGTCAAGACAGCCAACGTGTTCAAAGGGCTTTTTTTTTTTTTTTAAAGTAGTTATTGCTAAAACAGCCAACATGGAGCAACCCCAGTAACATAGGAAGAGTCCAACATACATAAAAATTTTAGTTTTTACATGCAAAAGGTTTTCTATTTCCATTGCTTTACTATCCTCTCTCCTTTCAAAGATGACCACCAACCCTACAGGATAGTAGAAGCCCATGAATTTCTAATATTGATGAAAATATATGGAAGAGTAGTGACAGTTGAACAAAAATAGAAATAAATAGGCAATCTTTTTGCCCGGTATCAGAAGGAACAAACTTGTTTAAAGAGCACAACATTAGGTAAATGAACAGACTTCCCTGCACAGAAAGATTAATAACAGAGAATGTTCCACGTCTGCTGCATATGAGCTCTGAAGTGGTTTAATATGTTATGCAAACACAGATACAAAGGGAAGGGAACATAAACACTAATAAAGGGTGAGCTGGTCTAGGTGCAGCTTTGTGGCTTGTGAAATATAAAGGTAGGAGATGAAAACTAAACACTACTGACAGATGGGAAAACCACTGGAATAAGATCTCTGAGCAGACAGGTTCTTTTAGAGCTTATCCAGATTTGAACAGGTACAGAACTTCAAAAATATAGATGGTGTTTAATGTGTAGAGCGTTATTTAGGAGAGCCTGTGGTTTGCGGTGCTAGGCATGTTACCAACAGAAAATAAAAATTCAATATCAACAGGTTTTCAGCAACCACTAGCAATTACAATGTATCATTATTTAATAAAGAGGTTATTACTCAATATGGTTCTGAACAGGGAACTGTAACAAAGAAAATATGCACACAAAAAAAATTAAACTTAATTCTATGCCTGTACTCCTGGAAAGTTTTGCTAAATTTCCAATACCCAAACACTCTGAAGACTTAGCCACTACACTCAACACATTTTACATGGTTTTTCAACACAGCAAAGAATGTTCTGTACCCTATTAACATCAATTTAGAGGATTTGCCTTGTCAGAAGATGTTAAACTGCTAAGTTGTAGTTAGGCTGTAACAGCATGGGGGATATGTTGTGCTCAATAATAACTTGAATAGACTTTTTTTTGGTTACTGTATATTCCCTGGGAACAGTGTCCCTATTTGGAACATGAATGCCCTTTAATTCCCAAACGCAGTGGCTGATTATCTGCTGTAATGTAAATTTGCATACCAGAGATTCACCAAATGACCTAAATGAATGGGAACTAGCAATTACAGCTAGAGGGTAAAGGAGTGGAAGAGAAAGATAAGCAATAGCTTTTTATGCAGAGTAACTGTTACGGGCAAATCGCGCAAATAAAACCAGTAGTGTTTGGTAAAGGGTGGTAGGCAATACAGACTAGAATAGAACAGAGGAACACCTGGCACGTAGCCCAGATCCTCTGGATAATTACCTGAACACCCCTCCTTTCAAATAACATGTTGGGGCTTGATAAACTACTAAACCATTCATCTCCATCATAGCATTCCCATTTGCTTTTCCAGTCCTGAAAGCTTCTCATTTTCCCTGGAGGGAAACAATTATCATAGATAAAAGAATACATCCTTGATGCTAACATGACTGGAAAACACCCGCTTGACGTGGATCACCGAGTTATCTCTGTTTTTGCCTTGAAGCTGTAGATGTTCAGTACGGATGTCCTAGAACACTACAACTCGCCATTGATGATTCTGCAATAGAAAAGTTTAATCATCCCTGCACCCAGATTACCATTTCTCTTCTTAGAGGAGAAAATGCCATTTGCTATTTCTTATCAACAAGAAATCCCACTGGTGTGGCCTATTGATCAACTGCATTGATGGTCCTAGATGTGATTTTTAATGGAAGCACCCTTTGTTTCCCTACCCTACAGAGATTTTATACCGAGCACACAGCACAGGTAACACAACTGTGTGTGATTTTGGCACAGGACTATTGTAGCTGTCTGAGCTGAAAAGCTTCTCTGCCATGATAAACGGTATCCCTGTAGTTAGCAATTGTATTGTGACCTTCAGTATGTACACTCAGTCAAAAGTACAGAAATGTTTGCTTTCATTCAGTTTACAAAAGGAGTACTGCTTTGCTGGCTGAAATACTGGACATGGAAACTAGTGAGGCAGGAACTCAGGGAACCTGCAACAAGGACAATGCGTCTATTTTAACCCCTCCATGAAGAGCTACTAATGCATATTCTGAGAGCAACTTAACAGCCCTAAAGATTATGCTTAGTACACTGCTTAATAGTGTCAAACTGTAACACATTTAATCTTTCCTTCAGACTCTCTGAAACAATAAAAAATTAATTCAGGGAGCATTTGAACTCACTCCCTAGGGACAAATATGCAAATAAACCACTACATTTATGGAGCACAGATGTCTGAATAATACAATATACACACCAGCGTTTAACGCTTTAAGACAAAGAATGTCATTTAGATTGGATTTCCAGAAGCCTGTGCTTCAAAAACATAACATTTGAATTTTTCCTTTGCAGAGACACAATAGTTCATACAAGTACCTCCTGCTTTTCAATAAAATATAAAACATACAATTGGGCATTTATATTAAAGAGAAATAGACATTTCGTGAATATTGAAATACTGTCTACTAATTTATTTTTTTTTTTAAATTAAATAAACTAGTTTCAATGTCATTCTTCCACATAAAGGCTTCACTTGTGTGAGTCAATGATCCCAGGGGAACTTGCATATGTTTCATCATAGGGGAAGGCGATAAGATAACTTCCTCCTTTCCTTATCTGTACCTCTAACAAATGCAGGAACTTTTTTAGTCTGCATAACAAATGGCACACATAGAGCAACAGGATTGGTTACAAAGCAATATAATTTTATTTTCTTTTACACTGGATATATTCTTGTTATAGTATTATAATGTTATACAAGACCTCAAAATAAATAAAAGCTTGGGTTTGGAAGGAGGGTGATAAGAGTAAAATGCAAAGTGTGCAGTAAAGCAGTGTGGTATATATTCGTAACTAGAAATGGTTACAAAGCAGTTGCCACACACGTCAACATCTAGAAACGGTGCTAAAATGTACCTTTAATTCCTGTATGAGCAGGTAATCAATGGATTCTATAGATCACAGAAACCGTAATACTAGGTTTAAGCATTTTCTAACATGAAAAAAGTTAAATAAAGCACAGCTCAACTAGAGCCAAATTAGACACAAAACTATTAATTTCTGGTTACTACTTGCATAATAACCAATTAATGTTGGCTACAATAATTGGGAAAACATGGAAATACATAGGCATTGGAAAGCCAGAGTGACAAATTACTACTGTGGGGACAGTGACAGAATACTGCAGTATAAGTTGTGCATGTGAAATGAGAAGGGGCATTCATACAACATTTCCCAGTTTGGTTCTTGTCGGTCATGTGACAAAATCCCAGCTGCAAATGTCAAGGCATAAACAGAGATTAACAACATCGGTCCAGATTAAGCATCAATAGGCTCAGTCAGAATGAAAAAAAAAATGGGTCTCTGCAGACCCTTAAATACCATCCAAACACATCACTCTTCACATGACTTAGGTTTGGGGTTTCCAGCTGTTGCAAATATTACTTTCCAGTATCTGAACAATATATTCTATAAAGGTATCCATATTAGAATCAGTGTAGCAGATCAAAGACAGGCTCTTACGTACACGGTCTACTTACAGAGGCCATTTCACACAAGCTATTGAACATATTGTATATGCTGATAAAGCATCTATGCTGATTTATCATCTCCATCTTGTTAGGACATGCAGATGCTAATATAGGTACAACAAAGCTCTGATTTGTATATATTGATTCAGTAATCAATATGGATCCATTGTTCTTTATACTATAACGTAATATTTCAAGACTCTGTTGCACCATGCATAAAAGTCAGCCTAATGATCAGCGGATCTGAATTTGCTCAAAAAATAAAAGGAAACATCAGGACATTTCAAGCAGTTATAATATTCTCACTGCATGATTCATGAAACATAAAGGTACCTGGAACATTTTCAGCCAATCTTGAAGGCCTGTGGGAGGTTGTACTGATGTAATTCGACGTCTTTGCTGACCTTGCCCATTTGCTGCCCTTAGGTCCCCAAATGTTGTAGGCGTTGCTGAACATGGCACAAGACCTGTAGTACTATAAATAACAGAAAAATTGAGATGCATGTTAAAACCTGAAAGCCTTATTTATTATTATTAATAATTAGAAACAGACATCTTATGCCTGCATATCTCCCAACTGTCCTGCTTTAGGTGGGGCAGTCCCAATTTCAGAGATCAGTTCCCATCCACGGACACTTTTGTCCCACGGATGAATGGGACATGCTGGGAGGTATGTCCCATTCATTGAACAGAGTCATCCCGCCACTAGCGGATGTATCAATGAATGAATGTTTTGTGGTGGTCATAAACCGTAGTGAGGTGACCACATCCACATTGTGACAGTGCCACATCCACTTTCACCATATCTCCCAATTTGAAGAGATCCAAAGTTGGGTGATATGGTTTATGCCTTCACCAAAACCAGAAACCAAATATTTCAAATCAACAAAAACTATGTGGCGATAAACTAACAGAGGTCAATGAGATTATTAGAAGAATACAAACATGCACTGTTGGTATATACTGCTGTGCTGCACTTTTACATCAGGTGTAATGATATTACACAGGTAAAATACACAGCAGACAGTATAAGAGCAGTATGCTCCTGGTCTTTGGTGTTAAAAATAGTAACAGATTCCTAGCAATGTTCCAAGTTTGCGTGCCTATTGGTTTATTAGTTATATTGTTGACAATATTTGTGCCTTTCTACCCCCCACCCTCCCTTCCCTTCTCTTTCCCCCACCGATATAAAACTCAGAGGAAACACTTTGATTATTAAGATTTTTCTTGTCCAAAATGTTATCTGTACTGTTCCTGTTGTTTTCTCTTCAAATAAAGAGTTTAAAAAAAAAAAAAATAGTAACAGATTTTTATTAGTAAGATGATATAACACGACATTCTCCGCTCTCTGAACCTTCAGGCATATATTTAAGGTATAATATTCCCCTTCAATTCTAACAGAACTTATTTTGAATGTGTGCACTTAAATGTGTTTAGTCTGTACACATACTACTGTATATTTACTGGCCAAACTGTGGCAAGCTGACTTGATAGAGGCCATTCAGATTGTCACTCAAACTCAGGGCGCTGGACGAGGATGTCACGCTTCTTGAGCGTGTAATCAATTTCTCAGGCATGTACATTTATAGCGAACATTCCCAGTGGGCATGTACTCTACCCCTCACTAATTTAGCGCTCTGCCCTTCAGTGTCGCATTGTCCTGCCTAATCTGCTACAGAACCTAAAAGGGTTAATGGTAAAGCTAATTTAATTGATGACCCCTGATTTGTTGGGTTCTTACGTTTATTTTTGCAATCTATTTGGTCACTGATTTCACATAATGAGAATGTGTGACATTACATTTAGATGTGCGCAAACATCAATGTGTTTTTATATCTCAGTTCAAGGGCGGAGGAGACGGTGGCTTGGCTGATTGCATCACACTGTTTCATCATGAATCTCCTCACAGATCTTACAGCAATGTCAGCCCCTGGTGGCCTTTTAATTTCCCAGTGATTACCACTCCTGGAAGTACTTAAGAACAGGGAATCCATTCTAACAAATTTATTTGCAAAGGTTTCATTTAAATGATAGCTTAGTGTTTCACCACCTTTCAGAACAGAAGAATACTCTTGGGCCTGCTAAGATTCATATACCAGGCTTCAATCTCAGTGTGAAAGCTTTAATGAAGTATGTTAAACTGATTGCTCATCTAGGTTTATCAGCTGGTCACATTTTTATAAGCCTATAAATAAGGCTACATAGAGAAAATAACGTAACATTTTATTTGGACAACAAACAATAAAATATGCTGCGCAAACAGGGAATTTGGTTTTTAAGAAAATAAATCAAGTTATCTGAAGAATTGCACAGCAAGGTTGTTAATGAAGTAATTAGTGTGACTGCTGACCATGTACAAGGGGGCACTTGCATAGTTCACACACAGATTTGTGCTGGCTAAGTGCACTATCTGTGTTAGCACTTACCACAGCAGGGAACTGTGGGGTCATACAGATTTCAGAGAGAAGTGATTAAGTGTGACTGTAGAGGACAACTTTGTGCAGCGACACTAGGAAGCAGGCCACGCATCAAAGAGCAGCTCACAGCCTCCTTTATAGTGCTAGGTACAGCTTTGGGCTGTGAAAGAGAAAGCACCTTCAATCGGGGAGTCCTCATCGGGATCAGGAGGTTTATTGCTAAAGGCATCATAAACAACTTGGCTTACAAATCTTTATTACAGGCGCCATATAGGAGCTGCCACATGTGAAGAGCTTCTAAAATTAAGAAATCTGCAGGGCTATATCTTCACAAGCCTTTGCCATCTACAACTGAACTGACTTGAATGCTACAAGTCACATCTCTGCAAGGAACATGGTGTTCTGAAAGAAATGCACCCATTACAGGCAATTCCTAATTAATGTAATCATTTGTTAACTGCCGGTGAAGGGCTAAGTTAAGTAAAAATGTTTACTAGCAGACACATTAACTGCACTGTTTGGACTCTTCCTGTGATGTTCCATTATATCTGCACCACTTGCTCCAATGCAGAACTGAGGCACCCTGTGTAATAAAAGAGTAGGTGCATCCCATTAAATGAAACAATGAACACATTTGGCTACAGGCTACACTGTGTGTGTGTGTGGGGGGGGGGGGGTGTGAATCACCTTTTCCTGCTGCTTGAAATTTTCAAACAAAGTGCAACTGAACACAGACCACGATAATTATATAAGAGAAAATTGTGGGCTGTGCTTTTTTTTCCACTCCACGGCAACAGCTTTGCTTAAATCTTACAAAGTTGGATTTTCAACAGAGCCACCAATTAATCTGCTGTTATTCACGACTAAAAACTACCCTCTGGAATAGTAATGAAAGCAAAGCTGTGTTCAAATTAGAGAAGAAGCTCAGCAGCTGGTGAGACAGGATGTACACTCCAGTCATGACCAAAGCAGCTATTATTGAAAGTAATTACCTTGTGTACTCGGAGCCTTTGCAGGGTTTCTTTCCCAAAGAGAAAGAGCGGACCTCGGATCCATGGTCCAACTTTCTCTTCATCTGAAAATAAAAGGAAAAATAACATTTCATAAAACTGCTTTTAAAAAGGGAAAAAAAAACCACTATGAAAAGCTTGTAAAAAAAAAAAAAAAAAAAGTAGTATGAAAGACACTACAAAATAAATCACATTAATTCACAACACTGTGACAGGTGGATGGTTTACAAGTCACCACAGCAGATTGCTCCATTTCACAATACAAAGAACCATTTAACACACAGTAACAGGAGAAACTTAGACTTCACCTAATGACAAGAGAAATTAATTTGGGGTGGGGTGGTGAGGATATCCTCCCAAATAGTTTAGTAACAAACATGTTAATCCATGTTTTTATTTTAAGAGAAAATTAAAAAACACAAAACAAAAAAGAACAACCCACAGAATGCTATAGATGCAAAATATATTAATCTTTACTGAAAGCATAACATTTTTCTCCCAGAAGCAGACTGTGGTCTTATTTTATTGGAAGCAGTAAGACAGTCCCCTCTACTGTACTATTGTTGTAACAACTACAGTGTACCTGTTGCTTTTTAATTTTGGCAATTCATATTAACTTATTTAATTCTAGAAACATACATAAAGATTCAGCCATGTGTAAAGGCAACAGGTTTACAAATGCTAGTATGAAATATTTTAAAGACATTTGAAATTTGCATATCAAACGACTTTAGAAGTAAAAATATGGCATGCCCTCCTTTTATATCAAAGCTGCCACAGTGAGGACTCATGTATAACCATGCATTTCCAACATATGGGACTTCTTCCAAAAAAACAGTCTTTTACAACCAGGTAGCCACATCATTCATTTTAGCATGAAATAATAACTCACAAATAAGCTAGTTATTTCTTGCACATGTAACACATTAGGATATATCTTGCTCCTGACAGGAGGGTCTCCAAAGTCATTAATGTTGCAAGTCATTAAAACATAGATTTGTTCTGAACAACTACAGAGACTCATACAATATAAATTGCTTTATGTGTAGCAAATCGTTCACAATGATGTGGGGAGATGTAATTGCAAATACATGTTTTATGTTGAGTACTTTATGGAATCAGAGGTGCTTTTAGAATTAAAGAACAATTGTGTCTACTGAGCTATACAAACACTAGAAGTCAAGAGCCAACGTTCTCTGAATCAAAATTTCGACCAGACTGGTCAGAAATATTGACAGCCAAACTTGTATTCTAGCTCAACAATTGCATTGTACGGGTAATGCAGACACATAATTTATAAAAGTAAATATAAAATGTACAATGTATTTGGTTTTGGATATTTTCATTTATTTTATTAAAATGGAATGGTCCTGTAAAAGTTACTACATAGGTATCATTCCACTGGCAGACACTGGAAAACTGTGCAAGATTAACATTCAACACCATGCTCTCCTGCCGGTTAACCTCCTGCGAGGGCTACAAAACCTGTAGAATGAAACTTCTCAAAAAAACACATTTCAATGATCCAATAGCCACATCATATGTGAGACTGGTGCCAAGGAGAGGCACTGCCCATGCAGAGAAAGGCAGACCCCTCCAGTAACCCAGGAGGGGTCAATACACATACAAGTTATCACCCTTTTCTACAATCACGGGGATAACATAAACTGAACATTCACTCTAGTCCAATCTTGAAATTCCTCACAACACAACATATGAGGCTATTCTCTACAATAAAGAGTTGCTAGCATGGGTGGCTTCAATAGCAGATTCATAAATGCAGACAATGCGTTAGTTTAACCTTGCCAGAAATCTTACCAGACTTGTGGGCAAATAGCTCGCGAAACGCTCCCATCCTGGAAGTCTACAATACTGCAAAGCCGCAGATGGCATTTTTAATAAGACGCAGTTTCCAAAATTCTGCTCATCTATTCAGATCTTGACTAATGTGAAGAGTCCTTGATACGGAGAAGTAGGATACTTCCACACCACGGTGAAAAATTTGATAAGTGGGATGCAGATGAAGGTGACCAGACGATAGAACAGAAGAGGAAAGCCAGCTCGAGCGGTCTAGGAATCTCATGCCAATATATGTGTGCTGATCTGCACTGGGAATGCCATCTGCAGATCCAGGAGGGGAGGATGCTGGGTCTGTCTAATCAAACACCATCTCATCACCTTATTCTGCATCCCCATTACCTCTCCCCTTCATCAGCTCCAATGCAGACTTTTCCCTTACTAATCGTTTGCAAAACCAAAAAAAACAAGGGGTGTCTGCAGCCATCAGCGAAGCAGCCAGCATGTGTTTCACATCCACAGAGGACGCAACAAATCAGTACTTACTTTGTAAAATATCATTTTTAAAGTGCCGTAGAACCCCATGTTTCCCGGTGCCTGTGTATCAGTATCTCTTTGATCAGTGGATGCTGGATGCCTAGACACTGCGTATGTTGCTTTGTGAAGAAAAGATCCCCTTTCCAGGTAGGTATGTCACAGAGTCTGATGTGGACATGCTCGGACACGTCAAGAGAGGAAGAGAGCAGGCGGCTCACAGCTCAAACTCCAGACAGCAGCGCAGAGCTTCCCAACACACAGCCAGGAGCCCCCACTGAGAGCAACTCCAGGGACTGAGCACGGGGAGGGGATACCAGCTGGGAACCAGAGGGGGGGCAGCACGGAGCAGACCCTGTCAAACACGCCGCTGCACTGATTTCTTCAAGCACCACACATCAGGGATCGGATTACATCTCCCCCTCCTGTAAGGAGCAGCAATGGTGCAGTCTGGGCTCAAGCTGTAGCTACACAGCCCACACATCAATTATATGGAGATTCAGGGAGCCTGTTAGCACAGAGCAGAGGGAGGGACAGGGGAGGGCTGAGCGCCGCAGAGATACCTCCATCTGCCTGGGGCAATTCCACTTTACCCTCCCCGGTATCAACAACGTGTACACTGTTCCTAACGCAGCTTTTCACAGAGATTAATAGCCGACGCGTCCCTCTGCTTGCAGCACTCAGTGCGCGACTCCCTCGGGGTATGTATCCCCAGCACTGCTTACTAGTAATGTATGGCGTAATACAGATAGTTACACACAGCGCCTGAGAGTAACACAGATAGTTACACACAGCGCCTGAGAGTAACACAGATGGTGCACACAGCGCCTGAGAGCAACACAGATGGTGCACACAGCGCCTGAGAGCAACACAGATGGTGCACACAGCGCCTCAGAGTAACACAGATGGTGCACACAGCGCCTCAGAGTAACACAGATGGTGCACACTACACACAACGCCTGGGCGTAATACAGATAGTGACACACAGCATCTGAGAGTAACACAGATGGTGCACACAGCGCCTGAGAGTAACACAGATGGTGCACACAGCGCCTGAGAGTAACACAGATGGTGCACACAGCGCCTGAGAGTAACACAGATGGTGCACACAGCGCCTGAGAGCAACACAGATGGTGCGCACAGCGCCTGAGAGCAACACAGATGGTGCACACAGCGCCTGAGAGCAACACAGATGGTGCACACAGCGCCTGAGAGCAACACAGATGGTGCACACTACACACAACGCCTGGGCGTAATACAGATAGTGACACACAGCATCTGAGAGTAACACAGATGGTGCACACAGCACCTGAGAGTAACACAGATGGTGCACACAGCACCAGGGCGTAATAAAGAGGGTGCACTGAAGGGCCTGGGAGTAACAAAGATGGTGCACTGAAGGGTCTGGGAGTAACAAAGATGGTGCACACAGCACCTGGGAGTAACAAAGATGGTGCACACAGCACCTGGGAGTAACAAAGATGGTGCACACAGCACCTGGGAGTAACAAAGATGGTGCACACAGCACCTGGGAGTAACAAAGATGGTGCACACAGCACCTGGGCGTAATAAAGAGGGTGCACTGAAGGGCCTGGGAGTAACAAAGATGGTGCACTGAAGGGTCTGGGCGTAATACAGATAGTGCACACAGCACTTGAGAGTTGTGTGTTTGATTGTGGTCAGCAGGGGCTACTGCTCTTTCAATCACTAGTCCAGCATCCCTTTAGTCACTGTTCACATGTGCTTTCACTTACTGTGTCAATGACATACATGTGAGTTAGTGGTATATGTAAGCAGAACACGCATCTAAAAAGAGCCAAAGTATCTGTGTCCCATTTCTCTGGAACACCAGTGTCAACATAGCATTGTGCTGGGACCCCAAAGGAGGCAGTCCACAATAGGATGCAGTACATATCTAGCATCCAGGGGCTAGGGGGCATCTACTACTCTGGGACTGTTCCATAGAGGGCTAGGTCACTGGGCTACCTACATTTTCTTTCCTTTTCCTTTAAAATGTTCCTAATAGGCTGCTCAACTGAGCTTCACAATCAGGGATAAAATTTGGCAGCCAGCCCCTGCAGTGATCCCCAAAACAGTCTGTGGGTCCCCACCATTGGGTTATGTAACTAATAAATATCTTCATATGCCAAACTTGGAAAATGAGATTGTCAAAACATTATCTGTCCCTCAGGTGATGTATTTTACTTCACGTTTATAAATAGAACTGAGAAATGATGGGCATGGTATAATAGGTTCCCTTTGGTGTTAATGAATATGATCTTGCTTATGGAGAATGAGGCTAAAGACTCATTAAGCAAAATAATTACATTTACTAACTAATTACTTCATCAATAAATCACTGTGACTCTCATGGTAGCTGACATCTGCCTCTGAGAAGTCCAAAGTTTATAAAGCAGCAGCAGAATTAAAGAAAAAAAAAAAAAGAAGCTAAATATTTCTAACACTAATCAAATTAAAAGCCATTAAAGACATAGCATAATAGTGTGGTAACAAGTACTAATAATTAATAATATCAAGCATATCCCTTATGAAACTTTTCACATATAGATGACTGGTGTAATCTCACCTAACTTTATTAAGCAGGTACATCTGTAAGCAGTAGTTCATAGGAAAGAGCCAATTGTTAGCATCAAAGAATTGGAGATGGATGATTTGATATTGTGGTTTTACAATTCATTTATCTTAAGAAAAACATACCTAATTTCTACCATAAAAAAGTAAGAGCTTTGTGTTCTGCAAAACACATAAGCAGCATTGTGAATGGATATTTATAATTTATTACTATAAAACATTACTAAACAATATCCCCTTGTGCTGGTTTAGTTGGCGATGAGCAGACTGGAGAGCTGGGTTAGGTATCGGCAAATTTGAAAGGAAACACGTGGGACCAGTACTATATGTTTTTAAGGTTGGAGATATACGCAAAATAAAAGAGTGTGAAATTTTACATGAATGCAAGCATATAATAAAATAGCTTTGAAAGTTGTAAAATTCTGACTTAATGACCACAGCTTTAAACACACAAAAAAAACTACACAGCCTTCTCTTAAAGTGTAGATATAGCAAAACTCTCCCTTCATTCACAAAAATAAATGGGTATTTTCCAGTGACGTTATATCACTCTTACAGCAGCATCCACTAATCAACTTCTGAATGAATTTATGAGTAAAAGTAATTCTGACAATCATGTAAAGGTTTCACAGTACAGTTCATATATATCTCAAATATTTTAGGAGGTTTGGTTCCATTTAAAAGATCAAGGATGGAGACTACACGCTGTGCAGCTTGTTTAGAATTTACCCAGCTATAGTGGTAATTTTTACCACATGTCGCTGGAGGCTGATAACCGAGACGTGATATATTTAAGCAAGCATCTTATCTTATAGACCACATTTACCACAAACAAAATATGCATTTAAATTGTTGTGAAAGAGGCAAATGCAGAGTGAAAAAGAAAAATTTGCAGCTCCGTCAAGTTGTCATGATCATGAAATAAATGGGCTTTAACTAGAAGGGTGGGGTAATATCAGTGCCAGACAGGATCCTAACACAGCAGGTAGTTTGACATCAGAGAAGTTGATGTAATAAACATCAACTGAATACAATTATGGAGTTAGTTATATTATTAGCATAACAGTTTCTTAAACCATTGTATTACATCTGTGTGTGCCCTGGTAAAGGTGATATTGGGCAATTTAAGTTTTCTAATGTAACCAAACTTTCATTATTTCTATATAAACATGTCCACACATATATAATATCACAATTCAATAGAGATAACATATCATACACTTGTAATGACACAGAATGTAAAGTGGCAGATCACCACATGATATGGACTCTATAGATTTATCCGTGTGGAATTTCTTGTTCTGCTTATGTTTGCGCGAGGTTCCTCTCTGTGCTCCAGTTTTGTCCCACAGTCCCAAAAAAACATACTGGTAGGGTAATTGGATCTGGCAAATGGACGTATGTGTGTGGGGCAGGGGGGGAGTTGGCGGTGAGGGGAATTTAGATTGTAAGCTCCAACGGGGTAGACACTGGTGTGAGTGATTCAATATTTTGTGTACAGCAACTGTGTAATATGACTGGCGCTATATAAACTGTAAGAAATAAAATAAATCTAGAAGGCACGGTAATAGTGGACTGTTCCATCCTGGTATTCAAGTACTTAATCCACAAGTGTTAGCAAAATTAAATACTCAATATCTCAAGTTATATTGCTTTTCATTATTCAAGCAAATGGCACTAGAAGAGACTGATTATTGGGGAAATGCCAAATTCATCTTAGTGTTTGTAAAGTGCCTTTCTCTATTTCCTATACACTAAACTATTGCATCTTAGTATAGATGAAAATGTTCTATTTGTTTTCCTCTGGCAAGCTTATTCTAGCACCTTTAACAGTTTCTGGTGGTATACTATAATTAAGATAGTCTATTACCACCAAATGAAACACTGTATCAAATTACACACACAATCAACAGAAATGATTCTCCATTGAGGCATAAAGATTTCATAAAATAATGTGGAAAAATCATGAGTGAAAAAAACCTTAGCACTTCAATACGCAGAAAAAAAACAAAAAAGGTTTTAAATCACAAATATAGCGTTTGTACAAAAGATAAATACAGTGTCTGCTGGTGAAACGTGAGGTAGCAATTGCTTTAGGCTAGTAAACACAGCTTATTTGTATCATGTATCTACCATCTAATCAAGCCATTGAAAAAAAATGACATTGTGAATGCGGACAAAAGGATTAGGATACAAATACACAATTTACTGCTGTGCTCTCCTGAACCTTTATACACTGTACTAGACATCTGAGGGATGTTACATTTTTCACAATATCATCTCTCTCCTACTGCAATGATCCTCTGCCCATTCTCTCTACTAGCAAGAATAGGCCACCTAGCACGTAGTGCTCATTCTTGCCCTAAGGATGCTCTCTAGCTCAAGGGAGAGGTCCCACTCACACAGCTGAAAGGAATGTCAAGCATGCAGAGGTCACATCATGCTCTTTGAAGCCTATGTAACCTATCATCATTATTATCATTAACTTGGTAATGTACAGTTTCCCAGCAGTGAATTTCTCCTTCAACTGTAACAAAATAAACCGGAACAGGTGGTATTAGGCCATCAATCAAGTGGCAAGTATATATACACACACACACATATATATATATATATATATATATATATATATATATATATATATATATATATATATATATATATATATATATATATATATATATATAGCCTTGGATGTGTCGTACTAGTTAAATGACCAATTTTGTAGTTTCAACTACCTATTTTGGTAACTACTTTCACCAGTATGCCACCCTCACGTGAGTTAGTAAAGCACAAAGCCCTCCATTTACATGAGCATAATTTTGCTCACTTTCCAATCATTTGTGCTGGATCGCGTTGTGCATAGATGCTAGTAACTCACTTACCATCCTTTGTAACTCAGTCAGCTAACTTGACTAGTAACCATCACCCAACATTAGTAATTCACTTAACAGCCCCTGTACCTCTCAGGCACCTTACTTCACCAATAACAATAAATCAACTCTGCCTACTAGTAACTCGCCATCTCTTAAAAATGTCAGTCAGCTAACTTTCTTAGTCATCATCACTCAATTGTACTTACTATCCCTTGTAACGGTCAGTTAACTAACTCTTCTAGTAATCATCACCCAATTGCATCCATCAGCAACGTACCATCCCTTGAGTCTGTCAGGAAGCCAACTTCACTAGTACCCATCAACCAACTGTATTCCACTATTCTCAGTGCCAATAATCATTATTGTGCTACCCTATGGAATGGGGTCTAAAACCATACCAAGGCAAGTGTATACTTGTTGATAATGCCGGATATTGATTACTTCTCTTGGTTGCAAATTCTTGTTAAATAGATAAATGTTTTGTATAGAAGAATACACTAACTATCAAGTGCACTATCAAGTGTAACATTTTTGAATGGAAATGCCTTCATTTCTTTATTGCATTACTGCCCCATATACAATGACATAGGACAACACTGGTGACAGTACAAGAGTGTCCAAACAAAAAAAATAAAAAAATAGCAAACATTAAAATATATTTCCTTTAGTATCTGCATTCTACACTGGAAAACTTGTACCATCTTATTTAGCAAAATAAAGGCGTTTGGAGTATGTATTAAAAAATAATAAGTCTTTATTTATATTGATAGATCATACAAGTAATATTTAAAAAAAAGGGGTTAATGGTCCCTCTGGATCCAACCCACAACATGACCTAAATCAGAATATATCGTCTCTCTTCCTGTCAACAGCGCTGTCTAAAGCTGGGTACACGCTACAGGATTTTCGTCCAATAATCGGCTCAATCAGCCAACATACGACCGCTCGTTCAAAAGTCGGGTCAGTGTGTGCAGTGACACGATGGATGGTTGAAAGTCTGCCCAAATGGACGATTGTCGCCTCATGTGGTTGGTCGTACCGTTTAATATTTTCGTTCCAATTTAGTTTCCGCTGTGTAGTGTGTATAAACTTCCGACCGATCCACAACAGTGAGTATGAAATCATTGTTCACGACAACATGGCTGTAAAAAGTCGCTAAAGGGACGTCCGCTCTTCCCTTTATCATCCTAAACAAGGCTAGTGTGTATGCAGTCCATGGACCGAGCGACCGGATGTAAAATTGATCAGCATAAAAAGTTGGTGGAAATTTCTGTAGTGTGTACCCAGCTTTAGTTGGATGCTGCATAATGCTCCACTCTGTCCTCTGGCTGCCGAGAGTCCTGGGTTCAATCTCAAACAACCACCTTTTTTTCCCCCTTTTTCCTCTTTCCCCTCTTACCTTTCTTTCTCACTACCATATACAATGTCACACACTTTCACATCTGTTTAAGCTATTTCACTGGCACACTGTTCCGTAATCCTTCTACCTATTTATACTGTATGAATTCCCCACCTGGATTGGTCTTTTATTCTTCGGTTTATAATTTATGCTGTAACTTATCTATGCCCTCTTGGGACAATGTCAGATATCTGTTTATTATGTGACAAAAAAAACTACAAATAGAAGTTAAATAAAAATGGAGTTAGTGTGCTTTTACTGATTCAAGGGGAAGATATTTCACATGGCAAAATCTTGCCATGGCATCCAGAAGAAGCATTAAACATTTATTTTAGACTTTCCCTTAAGTAGCGAACAATGTTATTTTAAAGATTATATATTCATGGAGATGTGTGACATGAATCTTTACCTAGATGTATAATCAGACAGCTCTCCACTCTCCCAATATGAGTCATTACTTCTTAACATGAAAAAAAACAAATCACAATTCCCATATGGGCAGCATGTTTAAGCTTCTTCACAACAATCTCTAGAACATAATGGCAGTTCCTATATTCAAATCTAATATTCTGATTAACATCTCCTTGAAACATAATCTATTGAAATGTTACAGTTGTTACAGCCTCTAATACTCAATAATCACTAATAAATAGAAGAAGCCACAGTGAACTGCAGTACCGGAAGGAAACTATACTGAAACGTAAGGATGCCATAAAGATAGAAACTGCTTATATGGTACAAGCTGGAAATTGCATGGAGATCATTTTAAAAGAAAGAGAAAAATGTCCTTGAGCCGATGAGGCCTAATTAGCTATTGCAACATTTGAAGCAGTCCAAGCAACCTATAACTTTTAGTAAACTAGTAAGTGAAAACCAATGAAATTAATTGTGAACCATTTTAGAGAAGAACTGCAAGCTAAATTGACATCAGTGCTGGATAATTGTATAATTTTGGTGCAGCATATACATTATAAATAAATGATCAGTTTAAAACCTATTCAAATCAGTGTGGAGCAACAAGCGGCCCTAAAGTTGCATGTGGCCCTCTGAGCCTTCACCTGTGGCCCCCAGCTCAATCATGCTTTATGATCCAACAGTCCTTTTTTTTGCGTTGTGCCCTGTCAGCCAGCTCTTCAGTGCTTTATACCTCACCGAGCTTCACCCACGGCCCCACTCTTATTAAATAACATTATTGAATAACAACATTTAAATAAGAGCAGAGATGTGGCCGAAGCTTTGAGGGGCACACAGCATATATTAAGAATAGCCTGATTTCATTCTTTGCCGTGAGTAGCCGAATTTGTCTGTACAATGTAGGGCGGTCATACACCATCACATCTAAGTTGAGAGGATGAGGGAGGGGATTTGTGATATACCTCCGCGGGAAAGAGCTGCATGATTCCTGCTCACTTCATTAACGTAAGGCAAGACATTTTTCGGCAGGGTGCTATTATTCATTAGATTAATAGCAGGTGGTCACTGGTACACTCTGGGACAGGTGAGTGGGGGGGGGGTTGAGGAGCATTTTGGGTAAATGGGCCATGAAGGTCTTTTGTGAGGGTGTGAGGGGTGTTTTAGTGTTAGTGGGGGTTTACGTAGCATACAGGAAAATCTGAACAGTGTTTGGGAGTGCTAAAGGGGTCAATTCTAAGGGATGTGGTGTCTGTCTTTGATTAAAGGTTTTATTTTAACTTATTATCAAGTTGAGTTATAAGGTGCAGCACTTTGAAGTGTGTCAGAGTGCCCATCACTGCACTAAAGCAAAGGTATGAAACCTGTGGATCTTCAGTCATAGAGCTGAACTTTTAGTTCCAGTGGCAGGTTGCCCAAGTCTCAACTAACGGCTATGGAAATTTTCAGGGAAAACAGTGGTCCTGGACTAAATAGTAAAAGAAAAGGCTTGTAGAAAACCCTATAAAAATGTGATTTAAATAAAAATGTATAGAGGCTTCACATCCCTTTTTTTCTGCTAAATATAGATCAAATCTGATTTTATTAATACAAAACCCGTACACTATTTAAACAGTTTAATTTGAGCTAAGGGGTTAGGTTACTTAATAAAAAGGACTGAGGTACATTACTTATAGGAAAACTCTCAAGTCTAGTTTTTTTCCTTTAAGTTGTACTGAAATAAAGAGCAACTAACACATGCAGGTTGAAAGCACATTTAATGCTTTGGGAAGAAGCAGAAAGTTACTTGGAGGACATTTCTCAGACACACACACGTCTTCTCATGTACAAGGTCAGCAATATGAAAATGGGGGAGACTTCCTGTGAGAGTTCGTTCAAATATACTGAAAGTACAGAGCGAAAGGAAAAAAGCAGGTTGCTCATTCTTTTAATCTAGTTCAGATGCAGATTGCAGCAGCAGATAATTAGACCACTCTACAGCATTGTGGTACCTTGAGGGGAGTTGAAGGATGCATTTCATGATTTGTCAAAATACTGTTTCTTTTACTATTCCAGAAACAAGAATAATGCTAGTCACAGATACTGCAATATTAGAGCCAATATCAGTAAATTATCCCCATATTGCAATGTGACACATTCACAAAACAACCATGATCAAAATCAACCCTTTCATTGTAGGCTTGTTGGCAAATGTGGCAGGAAGATAACATTTATAGGCGTGTGTGTCATCTTCTCACAGCACGATCAGGTGGCAGGGGTGCCGGAAGAGAACCAGCTGCTTGTTCTGTATGCCATTCTGCGTATAATTCTACCATTGATCAAACCACTCAGGCGAAGTTAAACGATTAGCCCGGGGGGCTGACATAACACAACCTGTTTGAGAGTTTCCGCTTTAATAACAAGGCCAAGTAGCCAAATAGCCAATTTATGTTAACAAAGATCATCAAAAGGGAGAGATTAACAAATGGTGACTGGCTACAGACTCAAGTTAGCAAATGGACAAACTCATCTGGGCAGCACAGTGGCTAAGTGGTTAGCACATCTGCCTTACAGCATTGGAGTCATGAGTTCAATTCGTGGGTTTCCTCCGGGTGCTCCGGTTTCCTCCCACACTCCCAAAAAAATTCTAGTAGTTTAATTGGCTGCTAGCAAAATTGACCCTAGTCTCTCTTTGTCTATATTAGGAAATTTAGACTGTAAGCTCCAATGGGGCAGGGACTGATGTGAATGAGTTCTCTGTACAGCGCTGCGGAATCAGTGGTGCAATATAAATAAATGATGATGATGATCTGTGGCACTTTGGTCAAACATATCAACCCCCAAATTCCACAGCTCAAAGATAGGATCTGGTCTTTTGCCTATGATTTTCAGGCCTACAAAATGACTGGGTAAATCAAACCATTATGGACTTACAGAATACAAAATGATTACAATGGTCAATGACGGTGCCATGTATGTGGCGAGCTTAAAGTTCAGGAGAAAGAGATTACCTTGAAAACACTGCACTTGGGTAACAAGGACACTACGCTGTATAACTACCTTAGTAGTAGATATGGAAAATGGGAACCTAAAAATGTAATGAATCACCACTTCTTGCCTTGAACAACAAACTTTGCAAATATAAACAAAAAACCATTCTTCTTTGCACCTATGTTCAACTTCTAAATCAGCATCACTAATAAATGAAACCTAGCAACAGGAGTAGGGCAATATGCTCAGAAAACATACATATGGAATCAGGGCCGGATTAACCCGAGGTCTAACTGGGCTATAGCCCAGGGGCCTCGGGCATCCAGGGGGCCCTTCAAACTCCTCAGCAGCATTATTGATCGGTCGGGGGCGCCCCCATCGATGCTGCTGAGTACTGTCAGTGCAGTCCTCCGTCCCGGCGCGCTGTAGTCTGCTTACTGAGGATATCTCGCGAGAGTTCATGAACTCTCGCGAGATCTCCTCAGTAAGGAGCTTACAGCGCGCCGGGACGGAGGACTGCACTGACAGGTAAGTGCTTGGGGGGGTCCTCGCGGGGGGTGGGGGGCGGCGGACGGCTCACATTGGGGGCCTCGCGGGGAATGGAGGGCCCCTTAGCCCAGGGGCCTCCATTCCCTTAATCCGGCCCTGTATGGAATACTGTGGAACAGAGATGTGTTTAATATTCCCCATGCACTGTAAGAAGCACAGCGAAGAGTTTGTTCTACATAATGGACTTATGTCCAAACGGTTGCTGGGTAAGTTTATGTAGTTGCCTGTCATGTAATCTAGGAGCCTACCTAGCATTTTAACGAGTCAATGAATGCGCCTGCTGAGATCCCCAGGAAAAATGCCAAAAGCTATAAATGTCTGGATCCTGGGATCCAGGATCTGTTGGTTTCTAACAAGAACAGATTTATAAATGTTTATTTCACTTAGACTGCAAAATAAAAGCATTCAATTCATGTTTACAATTTGTGTCTTCTGTGCATTATGTATTCATACTTGGAAAAGATAACATGATCCAGATTTGCTTTCTATAGGCACTAAAAGTGTCACCTACATGTCTCTCAGTGACATTGTTCCTGCAATGTACTATGTTAGTTATATTTTTGTGTCCTGAAAACAAAAGTGTAAAATAATTAGATCAATAAATTCAAGTTCTAATACAAATACTGTCACTCTGATTTGGAGTTGTAGTCAGACAAACATTGCATTGGCAAGTAATTATCACATGTACTTTAACCCCCAGGTCTTTATCTATATACTTAAAAATCCATGAAAGGCCACATACACAAATGTTGAAAAACAACACTAATTAAAACTTTAAACAAAACATTGCACCTTGTTCTCACTTGTGACAAAGCCTTAGAAGCATGTTCTCGAAGGCTCCTTGCAGCATAATGTACTATGTACTTAATGTGCATTCCTACTGCATGTACTAAGGGTTAATGTTCCTGAATTCTGCAGGAAATGTCAAAAAATGAGTTGAAGCAAACACAGAAAGTGCATGTGTGTGTACAGGTCCATTCACCTACACTAAATGGTGGACTATAAACATCAGAGAGTGTTTAATTGTTTTTAAATACTTCAAGTTAACACCCTCATTTACTGCCCTTAATTACACTGTAAAAGAAATCAGAGAAATAGTTTTATTTTCAGAAGGGGAACAAAAGTAGCCATAGTCAGGCATATACGATGATGGTCTAGATAGCATATCTATTAAGTGTGAACTCTCAAGGGTACAGATGGTTTTCAAATATGTAGACCCTCCCTTCATGTAACTAGAATAATGTGCGTCTTCAGGTTAACTGCTGTCACAGCAGATGGTACTGGGGCACAGAGTTAAGTGCAGGAATCCCCCTCTGCCCCGTCATGTAGTAATGTGCATCCCAGCTGGAGCAGAGGATGCCATTACACTCTGTACGTGATGAGGAAGAGAAGTGCGCTGTGTTAGACACTTATTGTGCTAATCAATAAGACAGCTTTTTACTATTCTCCTAAACTGGGCCGTCTTTTACAACTAAACTGTTAAAGCTGTACATTGGGATAGCTGGAAAAATAGCATAGGAAATTGAAGACATTCATCTTTAAAGCATCCAGAAAAAGTTGGGATGTATTTAAATGGATATTGAAATCTTTCTAGGAATTAAACACCAGAGTTGTTCTTACCATTTTCTAAACATATTAAGAGGTTTAGCCTGACCTACTACTTTTCTTGAAACAAAAATACATTAAAAACAAACAATACAACGCTTGTTTTATGACCAAAATATGTAGCACTTTGTATGTAAATCTATTCAAAGGAAACCTGTGAGCAAAGTCATTACCTCATCTATTTTATGTAGACTAGCAAACTCCCTGCTACTCATAACACAATGACAAAGGATATTTAGTCTTCCTTCAGGAAACTCTTCTGGAAGATATTCCAGTCATTCTGCATTGTTATACATAGCTCATATGATATTAATAACCCACTGTATTGTAATGCTCAATACTACTGCCACAGAGTGTGTTTAAGAATTAATCAAAATATATACACTTGTTAAATTATATTTGTTTTTCTGCAGCCCTGGTTTCCTGAAAACATACTTTTAATGTATGAAGTTTTCCCAGCTAGCAGTCAATGAGGCATCCCAACTCAGTACTGATCTAAAACAAGGGCAGAATCATGCACACTAAGACCTGCTAAATCTTATCTGTTGCCACTTTGTTTTTACTATAACTTATCATTGACAACTGTCAGTGATAGTCCCATCCTTCACACAGAGGTCTATGAAGACCGTTTCACTTTTTATTATTAAGAGCTATTTGCTTTTAGCCTGGCTTCTCTGCAGATATTTAAACATATATACCAATATACTCTTCACATACAAAAATGGTAATTAATGTTTCACACTTAATTGGCTATTTATTTAAAAATCAGTGTTGTTTATGAATATACTACAGAAACTACAACACTATTTAGAAAAAAAACACTCATTCAACAAGATTACAGCACCATTTCCAAAATCCCATAGAAGCCTTCCTCAATTTGAGCTTAAACACACATAGTTAATAAATTCAATAAAATAAATGTAGCATGAAATAAATAAAACGGTCTTAGAAGCAAAGCAGACAATTCATTTCCAGAAATACAGCAAACATTTTCAGATGTTTGTGCTTCCCTAGAGCACTGGCCGTTTTGAATTCATGTTAACAATAAACTATATATGAGAATAATGCAATTAATATAAGCAATGTTTTTGTTGCATTTCTCTCCAGGTGGCATCCATTGTACATCAAAAGATTTTGACATAAAAGGAGATCTGTGCGTATACACAGGCTGGAAAAACCTGACGTGTTTGTTCAATGACCTAATCAAAGTTTGGCACGAGTCACTGTCTTCTTCTGGCAACATGGGAGTTTAGGGCAGAAAACACAGAAGACTCCTTTTAAGCAGTCTAAGAGATGTTAAACTCAATTAACTCATCACAACATTTAGTCAACTTTCAAACAGGGCAGACAGGAGCTAGTCCAACAGGCTTCTGCAGACTCTGATGACGGTTTGACAGTACACAGAAAGTACGTGTGTGGTTAAGAAGGCATACCAAACTCTAATCTACAGTGCTGTCAACATCATTTACAAACATGATCGCTATGGAAATGTCAGCAAGCAAAAGAGCTTTTCACTGGAGTATTCTGCATACTATTTCTGCTGCGCCATAAAACATCAATGAACCAGGAATCTTCAAAGAGAGGAAATGCCTCAATATTTTATGAGAACACTATATGGGGAAGCCAGCCAAATTCAAAGTTTGTGAATGGAGTTTTCCCCCCCTTAAATAAAATGATAGAACTTTATGCAAAGCTTGTAAATATTAGTACTAAGCAGCTTGTGTTGTTTTATCCTGTCCTGCTGCAGCCTATAAAGTACTACAAATGCCTCCCCATAGAGTTACTACACTAATACAACAAGTTCCTAAAAATAGGTTGTTTCATAGATATTTTGACAACACTACTGTCCAACACAAATATGCAACAGTATTATTCAGTTCAGGTGAAACCGCAAAATGTAGCAGTGCTAATGGAGCCAGGATGTCAACACAGTTAGAAACAGGCTCTCACGTATGGCAAAATATAAAACCTAGCAAAGAAAATAATTAAATAAATTAAATAATAATAGAAATTTCACTACAACTCCCCAAATCCTCTGCCAGATGAAAGATCATAGTGTGCAGCGGTATTAAGTGGCTATCCTTTATTTGAATTTGGTATGTTACATTATACAACATACACTGCATACACAATGGGCACAGGTGTAACACTCCAGCAGCAGGGAAGGTTGGTATATTTTAGCCATTAATGGACCGCTGCCCCCCATCCCAGCCAGCAGAATGTGGAAATAAGAGGAAACCATTTCTGAGAGTATCCCAACACAAGTAATCATTTGAAGAAAGTTATATTAAATGCTATCTATATTTCTCAGCCACCACATGAAACTAGTAACAGAATATTTCACATATGTGCTTTGTGATTCTCTTGGCCAAATGTTCTTGTCCTCAATTATTCTTATATAAATTATGTTTAATTAAAATATATACGTATATTCAGTGCTGCCCATGCGAAAAGATGGCAGGAAAACACAACGTAGTGCTGAGTACGATGAACCCTTCAGAGGGCAACACAGATTTTTTTCTTCTCTTACTGGGTTAATTAATATTCTGTCAAGGGTTTCAATAAGCTGAAAACCTTTTCAGCTCTGGGTTTGGCCAACGACTTTTTCAGAATGATTTTTAATGCAGTCTTATTAGGAAAGAGGGCAAAAGCAGCTTCAGGACATGCCCCATCTGCCAGCGTCCCATTTGCAAGACAGTGCAGCTCTTGCCTGCTTCGTCTCTCTATTCTGTGGGCAGCTGTATGGTAATGAGCACAAGCAGCTGAATATAGTGCACAGTAAGAAAGCCGGGGTGAAATGGACATGTCGCCTTTAATCAAAGTAGCACAAACTTTCCAGATCAGCTACTGAACAGAAGGGTTTCAGAACTCCATGAATAGACAATGGTAAAAAGTTAGACCGTGAACTTTATATGCAGCTCAAAGTTTATCCATACACAAAGAACAATTTAATTCAATCTATGCCTATCAGCTCACCACCTAACTCCTTTGATTCGGCTTTCACCTCCGCTCCCCCACTCGGTGGTTCCCTATTTGTGTCCCAAGTTATGTGTGGGAAATCTGTTAATTAGTCTGATCTTTGTATAATTTTTATTTTTTTTATGTATTAAGAAATGTATTATGGATTGTTGCTTTGGGAACTACTGTAAATTTTATGTCCAGCGCTGAGGACCTTTTGTGGCAGCTTATAAATAAAATAATAATAATAATGCAGTAGGATACAGTGATTCTAAGCTACTTTAAACTGCATCAAATCTTTTGTGGTACAGAACCATACAGAATATCAAATATCCAACTAGGCCAAAACAAGCTATTGAAAGGCTTACTTGTATACAAGTGGTCAAAGTGGAAATATAGACGTGGCTGTATGGAAAATGTGAATGGAATTTGATAGTTTTACAATTAAAGCAGTAGGAGCAGTGGCGGTATGGCATGCCACCATATACCAGCCCACTTTGACTCTTCGAAACCGTATACTATATACAAAATATGGCAATTGTGCATGAGTCAAAAGGCTTTGCAAGATCCGTGTGCAATGTATGTATGTATGTATGTATGTATGTATGTATGTGACTCTAGATACTGTACAAGCACAGTTTCTTAAGGCCTGCTCATATGGGTGTGTTACATAGTGTGACATGGCAAACACACTGTTTACTGAACACAAAGTATTACAAAGGTGGGGAACGTATCATTATTGTGTTGGTCTTAGAATTACAGTAATCTATGCAGCGCTTTCAAATCATTTTATTCAAATCAAAAACATCACAACTGCTCAAAAGTACTGAAACCACTTGGCAACTAGAAATTATTGATAGATTGCAGTCATGTCAATTATACCCACAAAATATCAGCCATCATGTTAAAACCCATATGCAAATACAGGACAGGCACAATACTGTACACCTCCTACAGAACCGCAAGTCACTGAGACACTGCAAGCAAATCATGTAACACTCCTGCCTTCACCTTCACACAGTTTATGCCCTTCCCAGTCGTCATTAGAGACCTGCCAAGCATATCTTTAAGACAATTTCTTCCTCAAGAAGATCTTAGAATTTGTATGACTGCATTTTATTATTATTCATGAATATTAATAAAGTGTCAGACATTTACCATAGCACTATACAAGTTAGGAAAATGACATAAGCTAGTGCAAAAGGCCTTGGCGGATGAAAACACTGAAATGAAGTGAGAATATTAAATACAAATGTACAAATATTATGTCTGAGAAACAGTCTTGGGAATAATGGCTCATTTCAGTTCTGAATAATGAAGTTAATGACTTCACTGCTGAATAAAAGTGAAACAAATTATTTTTTATTTAATTATAACTGCAAAGATACTGGATACTTAAACATAATATTAAGAAAATTTCATAATAATGTTGTTTAGAAAATGGGGATCAGCAGAAATCAAATGGGGACCCACAGGTTAAAAAAACATTGTCAAGATATCTAAAGATATCAAAATATCAATCTGTGGAAATGTAAACATATGAAATGGGTTAACAATAAACAACTTGTTACCTTTATAGTAAAAATGGAGCATTATTATGTTCTCCATGTTGCACACAACATGTGCCCAAAATATAGGGATAATCAGCTTACACCAGAGAATTCAGATACACTGGAATGTGTTGGAAGAGCTTGTGATTGGTAAACAACAGCTCCACCTGAGACTGAAGCCAGTAGAAGGGCCCCTGTTTTGTTACAGCTGGTAGTGTGATGTTAGGTAAAAGTAAGTTCTATGCGAGCATAGCATTGCTCCTACACTCTACATTACAAAAGCAGAATCTCAAACACAAATACAGTACACGTACCCTAGTGAAGCACATCTCAGGGAAAGTATTCCTTCTCTGTTCTATGTAACACAGGACTGTAAACATGCATAAAGCTAAACAGATTCAAAATAAAACAAGGATAGCTTTTTTCAAATATTTAATTTATGCTTGTGAGCCTGTTTTATATCTGCTCAGCAAAAGGATTGTATGAAGGACACCTGTAGCAGTGAAGGTAGACACTAGGAATGAGCGTCATGCTGTGCCTCAGTAATGTCACTAGTTCCCTGTGAACTGACACTCAACTTCTGAGTACTCCACTTCTTGAGTTCAGTCCACAAAATGGCTGCCTCCGCTGTGTATACAGTACACTTCAGATAACAGAGGTGCACTAAAACCATGTCATTGTTTTCTAATCATCATTTTATAAAAGTCAAATACCACACTTGTTTCTTCACACCAACAATCCATGGATTAGTATGAAACGTGTTTTCTTTTTTTTTTTAAATCAATGTCATGCCCAGCTGCAGCCATTTTAAACCATTTAGGTCCTTTTATTTACAGCTAAAGAAAAAAAATATTTAATGTCACAAATGGAAAACATATGCATCAACTTCTGCAATAATCTCACAGTATATCTGGATTTAGAATGCCAACTAGGCAGTTGCTGGTAGGAGATATTTTAAAGCCAGAAATGCTGTATGTTTAGGAGTTCATCACAAAATCATACTTATATGTTTTCACATTTGTGATATGAAATAATGACCATATTAAAAGAGGTTTCTGCTGTAAGAAATCTATATATATTTTGTTTAAATTTGGTTAGTCTTTCACCCTTGACTCAATATGACTTTTAAATGACACACCTGCCATGGTGTCACCCCACCTACCAACCACTGCTGGTTAAGACAGCTGGCAGGTAAAAAAAACACATAACATTTCTTTTGTATATTAACAAATGAAAAAGTAACTCCCAGCGAAACCAATGGCCACAGAAGTGTGAGCTACCTGTGGTCTTGAAGAGTTTAGACAAACCAGAAATCTCCATCACAACAAGGACACAAAATTGAACTATCCAACCTACCAAATGCCTCTTGCTCCCATTACTTACAAACCTCGCAGATACACACTTTTCATACAAAGCAGTGTATGTGTTATGTACACAGGTGGCTGTCCACAACAGTATACACTAGACCAATAAAAACTATGCATGAATAAATTCTGACACGCTAACTACTTTATTTATTTTTTACGCAGTATTCAACATTGTGTTTACACTTGAAAGACTGTTTGCTCGGGGGTGAGCCCTTAATAAGGTGCGCTCCTAACAAGCTATGTTAACCCCCAGGGTTGACTTGCATGATACTTCACAGCAGACGAGCTGTGGAGTAAAGAGAACCTGCGAGAGAGCATGGTGTATACTGCATGGCAGCCAAATCAAACTGAGCAGAGAGTACAATATTGTGTGCATTCTCCCAGGCAAGAACCTTTTTTTTTTTTTATCTTTTTTTTAAAGAATTGATTTTGCTACATACCACATACACAATGTGCTTTGTAATATAAAAAGTGTCAGTGTATGTTTTCCTTTAATCCAAGGGTCTGTAGCTTTAAACTTTTGGTCTCATACACACTGCATTAATGTAATGCTTTTGCTAGTAGACACTAGTACAACACATGTAAACGGGTCTGACAATAGAACCCACTGTTTCTAACGTCACCCATTCCTAGATTTACTAGTATTCTGAATATTGTACTTTCCAAATTAATCTCACCTTATTGGGGAAGACTACAGTGACCTCCAATGGCCTCAAAACATTGGTAAAAATGCTGACCACATAAAATACATACATTTTCACTTGCTTTTTTCTGTGGAAATAAAACAGTAAAATAAAAAATGCAAAAGAAATGCCAAATGGGTACCATTTCCAAACGCATCAAGATTGCTGAGTGCCCTGAGAAGATGAATTTGCCAGGCTATTTGCTGCAATTCAAGGACTCTCTAATGATGCATGGCCACAGCACCCAGCACTCTATGGTGCTTGTCTTTGTAATGTTCAGAGGGATTTAAATATACCTTGAGAAGTTTCCAAGAAATGTTTACTTGCAAAACTAGAGCTATAAGCAGTAGAGGAGGATTTACGTGGGTGAAAGATTTAACATTGCTTCCAATACACTGTGCTTTGCAGAAAGTGGTGTAGTAAGTGCTTTTTTGTCAAACCACAATAATTGCTTGTCCTTGTACCAGATTAGAGAAATGAAGCAGAGAGTCAACATCAGTTGCATCAATTATTGTTTCTTTTAGCTCTCCTCCTCCTTGAAATGCTCCCCATTTAATGTGGCACATACACCAGATGTTACGGAGGTCAACACAGTGACACTACTACCATATGTGGTGTTAAGTGGGTGTGCATATATTAACTAGAGCATCTGCAGCCTTCTGTGGAAATAAAAAAAAACAAAAAAACTATTGTATTCTATTTGCATCCCAGAGAAAAAACAGACTGAGCACTAAATCTCACAGATCAAGATCTTTTTAATATTTACTAACATATTACTCAGGACTTTACAGTCTACATTCACTAGCATGCACACAAACAACAGTAACCTACCAGTAGGATTTGGTTCTGGACTACCGGAAAACCGGAGAAAACCAAAACCCCACAGAGACACTGTTCTGGTCATAATGGGATCTTTGAGGCAACAATGGTAAGTATTGTGCCAGTTATAAAACGGAACATTTTTGGTTGGATATCTACAAACCAATAAATAAAGGTTTGGCTTTCTAGGTATACAAGCATTTTTAGTGAAGGAACAGAAGGTGCCTCTAGAAATCCCTAGACCCTCGGACTGAAAGCATACATACATATTTGGAATCTCTATACAAAATGGAAGACCGCTTGTTGGATTCTGCACAGTGATGCAGCAGTATCAGAAGCAGCCAACAACAGCAACAAGTTGCAGAAAAGTCTATTTTAAGTGACCAATGTCAATAAACAAATCTGTCCTCACAACAGTAATTCTAGCCGAGCAGGATGAAGAAGTAACACAACAGGTATAAAGTGACAGGAAAATGGATGCCTCGACAACGTTACAGTGTAATTATTTTTGGGACTAAGCACTTATGACAGAAAAACCAAGGAGTGCAAAACAATGCTTTCATCCAGTCTTTTGACAAGACAAAAAAAAAAGTATCAAAATAAAGATTTTGTTTTTTTTTGCTTTTTTGTTTTCATTTATCATTTATGTTCTTTTAAAAAAGTATGTAAATCATAACACAGATGTTATAGAATGGCTACAATAACAGCTGTTATCATTCTTAACTAATATAACATTTACAATTGTATTAAGATTAGTGCTTATATACAGACATGTATTTATACTGAAACTGTATTGAATATGAATTCTATGTCATAGCTGCATGGGTAGGGCCAAAGAGAATTTAAAAAGTAAATATCTTAAGACAAAATCCTACTAGATCGAATCCAATATACATAGCTGTATTTTAAATGGCATCTGACAAAATTAACCCCAGCACGGTGGCCTAGTGGTTAGCACTTCTGCCTCACAGCTCCCAAAGGGGCAGGGACTGATGTGAGTGAGTTCTCTGTACAGCGCTGCGGAATCAGTGACGCTATATAAATAAATGGTGGTGATAATCTTTAAAATCTTTTTGGAAATCAGATTAGGAAAAAAAGAACATTGATCTACAAATGAAGCACTGGGCAACACAGTAACTTGAGCTATCATTGTGAGAATACAGCTATTTAAAATACATGATTGACTGATTAATTAATTGTGTTACGAAACAGAAGGCTGCCACAAAATAGGGAGCTGCACATGAAAGTGTTCAACGCATTCAAAATCTTAAGCATTGCAAAAATCAAAATGAACAAGTTCATTTTTTTTTATTTTGTTTTGCATAAGATGGCCTCTTTAACCTAATTTTTATGTCCAGATGCATAAAAGAGCTGATACATATTGCAGGAAGTGCGAACACCATTTTTCTTTTCCATACACTCCATAATTGGCATTTTAGGAATCAGTCTCGACAGCAAAGGATGGTTTTCCACAACGTGGTATCCGGAACAGTGGAAGTTGTACCGATATTATCAGGCACGTTTCATCCTTTCAACTTGGAGCCAGCGGGTCGTGAACTGCTTAACTTCCTTTTCTTAAAAGGAAACCTATTATTAGCAGAGCCATGACAGCCCTCAAAGTGTCAACCCTCTGGACTTGCTTTATGTTACTCTTATACATCCTATACCCTCATGATTTGACGTTAAGGATTTAAAACAAAAGCACTGGCCCTGCCACAACAAGCCCTCTTACTAAGCACTGATTGACACAGCCTAAAACAAACATTATACTGTGCAAAACAATAAACTCTAGAATTACATTTTTTATTGCTGTTGTAAACCTTGCTAGATCAAAATATTTTTATATAAGCTTCTTGTATATAGCGGTTTTGGGATTGAAGGAAAAACAAATGCATTGTCTGAATCCTGTATTCCTTAAAATGCATACAAAGGAAAATAAACATGTTGTATTGTACAGTAAGGTATACCCATTAAAATGGCTTTTCCTTTATTTGAAAGCATCAATTCTCCAATAAATTACTACCTATTCTTTACAACTGATATTATCAGGAAGAGGAAGATAATTTATGCCTCAAACCAGACCTCAATGACCAAACCTATGCGGTCACGGTGACTTACGCTTCTGACAATTACTTGTTCCACTGTTACAAAGCTTGTCTCAATTCCTTAACGTCTCTCAATATAAAACTGTGGGAAGATATGGGGGCTGAATGTAATGTGTGAGTCATAGTGACTAGCACTTTATACTAGCATCTTAAAAGGCCACTAGCAAATGTCAATTCCATAACGTAAGATAAGCTAGATATAGAACCATTCTGCTCATTAGTGTGCATGTAAATTAGCCGTTCGAGGAGGGAAGAAAGTTTCACTTTTTAAATAACCTTTCTGCCCAGTGAAGAAATAGATGCCCACACATGAATTCACCAGTTATGTTTCCATCAAGTTTAATAACTGATTGTTTACCATGCTGAAACCTTGTACACAAGAAATACAATGTTTTTCCTCTATGCTGCAGTACACGTTAAGATGTGTAGACAACACATGGAAAACTCAAAGCAAAGTGAAGCTGACCAGCTACCAGATCATATAGGTGCAGAAGCAAGAAATCATATATGCAGAAATAAGACCATATCTGAGGCATGTTTCCTTGCAGTGCTAGGGAATGTGTTAATGCTTACAACTGGTAGAAACAGCAATACATACAGTCAATGTTCTGAGGTTCACCATTTGCTTAGCTAGTTGAACCTGTGCAAGTCATATTAAAAAATATCATGAATTTATTTTACTAACCTGCATGCTATTCCACAACTATGAAGCAATATAAAAATGATGTTCGTTTATTTTACTATTAAAAATTAATATATACATTGTGCTTTTTTATATCCAGTGGGCTGCATCAAATCAGTCCAAGAACAATACCTGTTAACAAATGAATCTTCCTCAACAGCTAATTGTTTGAACTAATTTTCTGACCAAGTTTGTCATAGATGAACAGAAATAGGAGTACTACCCAACTGCAAGAGCTCTCAGTACATATTAGTCTATAACGAATAACAGTCAATCAGCTAAACAGATACACAGTAATGTATACACACTAAGAGATAAACTGAAGCATAGTATTTTGTATCTGACATTTCAACAGTAGATGTTCCCTTTCAATGTAAATATCTAAATGTCCTGTATCGCTTGTTTCTGACACATAGCAAATAGAAAGATGGTTCCTTTTGCTTTTATTCCTTCAGTTGCTATGACTATCCGAAGTATCAGAAGGAAGTAGAAGAGTGGGAGTTATCTATTTTCATAAATACACATTTCAGTATATGTACTTTTCTAGATGACAATGGGTAGATGAGTGTAAATGTAACGTACACCTGGCCGTGAACACATAAGAGTTCTAGTCCTTTCAACAGCACCGGGCTAAGAGAAACATTGCTCCTAAATTTGGAAAAGCATAATGTCCCATAGCTATGAAGTGACATGCTGCACCCACTCATCTAAGCTTTGTAGATATTCCTTCATGTCTGCTGTATCAGCTAAACAATCATTTTCCTTTCCTGTGTCCTTTAAATAATGCAAAATATACCTGAATCAGTTAAAATACATGTTTTTACACGTGTGAAGGCAAAACAAACTGCATTGTACTATACATTAGGGAACGATTAGTGTGTATAGAATACAGGATTGAGGATGGATTTTTCATCTATTATATATATTATCTATCTTATATCAGAGCCAGCATTCACACCTTGGGTTAGAGGTGTACTGTGAACATTAAACTAAATACACCTAGTCATAAACATGTTCGTAATATTTGCTATTGGTCATTACCACAGAATTCTATGGCCAAGGTAATGAGAGCCAAACTATAACAGCAGCAAGAAGCACACAGCAAATAAACTAATTAAAACAAGATAAATGCTTTTGCCAATGTTTTTGTGTTCTTATATCATGCCGTGGTTAAATGAATGGTTAAACTCAGCATTTGTGTGCAATCAGCCTAAGGATGGAATCCACCCTATGACAATTTTGTGCTTGTTACTACATTGCATATGATAAATCCTGAGCTCCTTCATGGGTGATAAAAAGACACATGAGCTTTTAGGTAGGACAAATCTACATGATAATGTTTAACTATTGCCTGCTAATATTGAACTATTTGTGCACTATACCAAGCAATTCTCACTCAGACAGAGAAGCTTGTTCTACACAGTCCACTATATGCAACCAAACTCATCACCTGCAAACTTTTTTATGGTTGTATGAAATGCATGGTGGCTTAGTGTTGAGCACTTCTGCCCCACAGCACTGGGGACAGGAGTTAAATTCCCAACAATGGTCTTATATGTGTGGAGTTTCTATATTCTCCCTGTGTATGGCGTGGGTTTCCTCAATACGGGCATAACATGGTCTGCTGAGATGTAAAAATTGTGCCAGGAGTATTCTTTTCTAACGTGATCTGACTCGCATGTAACAAAAGAATACATTACAACACTAGTACTGTGTATTACAGGTGGTATGTGCAGATCTATGTGAAGGCTTCCACAAGAGAGGTAAGTTAACAATACAATTCAAACTTTTAGAAATCTCAAAGCATTTAGTAGCAGACCCTAAAAGAAAAGGCTAATTTATTGAAGTAGTAAGTAGGAATTATAATTTAGCATCCAGTATGGCAATGAACCATATAACCCTGTGCACAGAATGCAGAATTATAAATAGAAATGAGAAACCTAGGAGTTTTGCCAGATTTAATAGTTACTTTGGCAACAGTGACTATTCTGCATCATAAAACAAAATGCCTTCTAGTAAAGAATTAGAGGCCTTGATTGTTTGTTTTGTGTCTTGCCTGTCTGAAGGCTACCTTGCAAGCTGCAGTTTTGCACATGTGAAGACCGTATAAGAAATTCAGTGCTGGGCACCAAGCGGTGCGTGTAACAAGATTGAGCTTGGGAAAGCACGAGAGCAGCCCATATTTTAAAGTAAGAGTACTATTGTAGGAGCCAATGCATGGGAAGTGAGTACAGCTGTGAGGTCTGTTTCACCAATGATAAAAACGAGCCCTCAGTGGGTACAAAAGGGAGAAGACTGCCAACGTTTCACTGCAGTCGCCAAACTCTTGCAGGCAGCCCATACGTTATTGAATTGTTCATCCTGTTTTTATTGTAGTGTGAAGCTAACCAATACTTTGTTTTCTAGATCATCAATGATTTATTTTAATAGTCTTCAAAAGGTGAACTCCCTTCAACTACAAAATACTTGAGTTAAAATTAAACTGGTTTATGCACAACCTCACTGTCCAGGATCAGTTGCTGTTTTGGACCTATCAGCTGACTCCACTATTAAAGAGGGCACTTTACAGTTAACAAAAACAATCCACAAAACAAACAAACAAAAAAAAAAGCAGTATTGTCCTATGGCCCATTTAATGGGAAAGAGCATGAATCCTATAGTGAGTTCCGTGGTCTCTCCTAGACTAGTTTCCTGCAGACTGCAGCACAGGATAGCTGTGAGATATAGAGGAAAGCACCCAGTAGTGACTGTGTAGATGGTTTCACTCCCATACCCGACTTCTCTACACTCACAGCTGTACTCCTGTGTGGAGTAATATCCTCTAACTACAGACAATCATACAAATAAAATGATTGCAGTTAGAGCATAAAGTGTATAAAGCAAAGCTGCAAATATTTTAAAACAGTATCCTGGGGCACTTTGCTGCAGAGCTATCGCATCACAGGACATTACGCTCAGTAGTGTCCAGATGGATCTTGGTTCACTCACTACAATCCCCATTTCACAATTTATTAAACTCTTTAACCCAATTTGTGCGGATGTTTACAGATTCAAGGGGTACAGAACTAAAAATAAAAGGGGAACAATAAAAGGGGCAATGGTCAGGGGAGGGGGGAGGCATCATCATATTGGTAACAGATGCTTCAATCAATTAGCAATATAAAAACACAAGTGTGATCACACAGTGCCTGGTGGTACAGCAATGGGCAGAATCAGTTTGTGCAGTACGATAAACATACCATTTATGACATTAGATGCTGCTGAGGTGTATTTAAGACAATGTTCCCATCTTGCAGATATTTGTGTGATTTTGGCAACTATATTCATAGGTGAAGGACTAGAGTGTTTCCAATGCTGTGCTAGAGCCGCCCTAGTGACTATGTGGATGTGGCCTGTAACATATATGCTGCGCTCCTGCCGCCCTAGTGGCTATGAGGATGTGGCCTGTAACATATATGCTGCGCTCCTGCCGCCCTAGTGGCTATGTGGATGTGGCCTGTAACATATATGCTGCGCTCCTGCCGCCCTAGTGGCTATGTGGATGTGGCCTGTAACATCTATGCTGCGCTCCTGCTGCCCTAGTGGCTATGAGGATGTGGCCTGTAACATATATGATGTGCTCCTGCTGCCCTAGTGGCTATGAGGATGTGGCCTGTAACATATATGATGTGCTCCTGCCGCCCTAGTGGCTATGTGGATGTGGCCTGTACCATATATGTTGTGCTCCTGCCGCCCTAGTGGCTATTAAGATGTGGCCTGTAACATCTATGCTGCGCTCCTGCTGCCCTAGTGGCTATGAGGATGTGGCTTGTAACATATATGCTGCACTCCTGCCGCCCTAGTGGCTATGTGGATGTGGCCTGTAACATATATGCTGCGCTCCTGCCGCCCTAGTGGCTATGTGGATGTGGCCTGTAACATATATGCTGCGCTCCTGCCGCCCTAGTGGCTATGAGGATGTGGCCTGTAACATATGCTGCGCTCCTGCTGCCCTAGTGGCTATGAGGATGTGGCCTGTAACATATATGCTGCGCTCCTGCCGCCCTAGTGGCTATGTGGATGTGGCCTGTAACATATATGCTGCGCTCCTGCCGCCCTAGTGGCTATGAGGATGTGGCCTGTAACATATATGCTGCGCTCCTGCCGCCCTAGTGGCTATGAGGATGTGGCCTGTACCATATATGTTGTGCTCCTGCCGCCCTAGTGGCTATGAAGATGTGGCCTGTAACATCTATGCTGCGCTCCTGTTGCCCTAGTGGCTATGAGGATGTGGCCTGTAACATATATGATGTGCTCCTGCTGCCCTAGTGGCTATGAGGATGTGGCCTGTAACATATATGATGTGCTCCTGCCGCCCTAGTGGCTATGTGGATGTGGCCTGTACCATATATGTTGTGCTCCTGCCGCCCTAGTGGCTATGAAGATGTGGCCTGTACCATATATGCTGCGCTCCTGCCGCCCTAGTGGCTATGTGGATGTGGCCTGTAACATCTATGCTGCGCTCCTGCCGCCCTAGTGGCTATGTGGATGTGGCCTGTAACATATATGCTGCGCTCCTGCCGCCCTAGTGGCTATGAGGATGTGGCCTGTAACATATATGCTGCGCTCCTGCCGCCCTAGTGGCTATGTGGCCTGTAACATATATGCTGTGCTCCTGTCGCCCTAGTGGCTCTGAGGATGTGGCCTGTAAAATATATGCTGCGCTCCTGCCGCCCTAGTGGCTATGTGGATGTGGCCTGTAACATATATGATGTGCTCCTGCTGCCCTAGTGGCTATGTGGATGTGGCCTGTACCATATATGTTGTGCTCCTGCCGCCCTAGTGGCTATGAAGATGTGTCCTGTAACATCTATGCTGCGCTCCTGCTGCCCTAGTGGCTATGAAGATGTGGCCTGTAACATCTATGCTGCGCTCCTGTCGCCCTAGTGGCTATGTGGATGTGGCCTGTAACGTATAGAATGCGCTCCTGTCGCCCTAGTGGCTATGAGGATATGACCTAAAACGCATAGACTGCGCTTCTGCCGCCCTAGTGGCTATGAGTATGTGGCCTGTAACATATATGTTGTAGGATGAAAATGATGAAGCCGTGCAGGAGGTATGGTGGCATACCAATAGAATGCTAAGTTTAGAACAATATTCCGCATTACTGAATTTCTTAGCATTTGAAATAATGTCCATCAACAAATATTAACTTGTAAATAAAAAGAATGTATAGTGAATGTTTAATGTAAAAAAAAAAAAAATTAACTGTGCTGTACAATTTGTAAATTGTACAAATTAAAAACAAGGACAACCTCTGGAAAATAGGGCCAGATGGCAACTATGGTAGACGCAGCAAATAAGAAAAAAATATTTCAATCCCACTGTTGGTCTGTCATAACATTTTACTTCAAATAAATAGAAAATAACTAAACATCAAATCATATAATGACATTCTGCAGGAAAACCATCTGATGTAACTGTATCCATGTACAAACCTCTGCACTGGTAAGCCAATACATAGCCCATGGGCAGTTTCGGTCTAGAGCAGAAAATATCTAATGACTGACCCTGTGGCTGAAAAAGGATCATCAGCCTTCCTGACTAATTATACATACCTGGGACTCGCCTAAGATGCAAGGTCAGACACTGCAATCACAAAACTTCTCACAATGGACATTTTAAATGAAGGACGCTTAGTCATGTCAGTTAATGCATGCAATAATAAAAAGAAAACATTTCAGACACCCTCTCCCTTTAATGACTGTATAATTGTAGGTAATTAAATCAGTCAGCCAGCATGGACCTCATATTAAAGAGGACCTGTCTAGTTTTCCTCTATACTAATATTCCAAACACTCTAGAATGGGCTTTGGTGGTCTCTGCATGGACTGTACAGGTTACAAACCTGGTGCCAGGTTTTCTTTAAACCAAGGAAATCCAAGCAACTACACAAGTAGTTAGGGGATCTAACACATAAAGATCATGTCCTAAGGGGAATACTGAAACGCATTGCAGAAAAAATGCCAAATTCTCTCTGCGATTATGGACTCTGATATCCTAGATGCTTGTATAAGAAATGACCAAGAGAGCTTATTATGATTTTATTAGTACTCCACTGCAACGTAACTGAAATACAGTATCAGATAAGTGAATGCTGCAAAAACCGGCTGCCCCAGAATTAGGTTTGTGTACAGTTTACATATCAAACTATGCACGTCTGGATTTGTACCTGATCACTGAATAACTGGATCTGAGTCCTATATGTGACCACATGAGACAAAGCCAGACTACACAGGTTATTTAGCAATTATGCTAAAATACTTGGGGACCATGCAGTACAGTCAGACAATATCTGCAGAATGACTCGGACAATTATTAAGACTTTAGTGGTCGCTCTGGCATAAATTAAGATTCGCTGAGCATGTTGCAGCAGAAACATAAGTTGTTCTGGAAGTTGTTCCTGCTGTATGAGCTAGTTTATTAAAGTTTAAATGATGCTTCATAGCAATTGTGTTTGTTACTATAAAATCAAAGTTGTTTATATATGTATGCATGTCTGATGGGTGTGTGTGATACATCTGCTACTCATTCAGACCTGACTGCACATTAAACTCTGAACACGGCGTACATACACATACATGTAACTTTTTCAATCGGAAGTTACGCAGTGATGCATGAATTACTAAAGCAGTGGTCGAGGTGGTGGTATGGGAAATGTAAATGAAATCAGTAGCAGCCGTGGAATGGCATACCACTGTATACCAGCCCACTTTGACCACTGATTACATGGTTAAATATATACACACAATCTCTGCAGCATTGTGGGCCGATAGCAATGTATATTAAAAAAAAACAAAACAAAAACAAAAATTATTTTACTATTCATAATCACGTCTGAGCAGATGAGATATTTGGAGAACTCTTGCAGTAATCTGATATTACAGCAGTCCCACAGTAGTCAAGAAAATGGTCACAAAGTATCTGGCAAAACATACAGAGGAAAATGATCAGAAAAAATGTTCAAGATGTAACAGGTATTTTCCTTCTATTAGACTTAAAACCATATCTCACAAGCTGATTTACAGACAACTAATTTTGTTGTCAGCATATCTGCAGCACTAAGGTTATCAGTGTTCCAAAATGTAGTAACGTTTCAACAAAGTAAACATGTTTAAAAAAAGAAACAAACAAATAAAAACTTCACCCTCATCGCTGCCAGTAATTGTTTTGTAGCGTATGAAGAATCAGCTTTCATTTTAGTCCTGAGTGACGCATATCTCCTCCCCATCAGCTTTGCTACAAAGTTACATCTGGTCCCCAGCAGAGGGCGCAGAGAACAAAACAGTGGTGGCACCAGGGGAGGGGTCTGGAGTAAGGATGAGTTATACAAACCTGAAGATGAGGATGTGATGGTTCTATGTTTAAAAAAAAAAAAAGAAAGAAAAAGTCAATCTAGAAATGTATAACATATGCTAGGATGTGAAATATTTATAGTTGAAAGAATCAACGTGAAACAGATCAAGAGAACAAACTAAGTAATCTGAAGTAATGCGATGTTGAAAACAGTGTTTGTATGGGATGTCCATTCTATCCTTTCAATGCCACTTTTCTATTCAGCACATACTAGACTTTATAGCTAAATGATATCCTGCTATTACCTATGATTTTACACCAGCAGAATGACCTATCAAATGTTCTTGTTTCTATTCTCAAATACGGCACAGGAAGCATAATGAGCAGCATTACCCTGAGTGCTTCAGACGCTGTTTAGTTACAGATCAGAGCTCAGAGGAATTAAGAACAAAAGAAACCCAAAGGAAAAATGAAATGACATTACAACGAATGAGGACATTCAACAACTAACACTGGGATTTCTGAGAATATAAACCTGCCACAGCATATAAAAGTCTTAAAACACATTTAAACATTGCAGCAACTTCATACAGTAAATTAAAAACATTTACGTTGCACACAAAAAAGCTAACAAAATAATTTCTCCACGGCAAACCAGATAGCAATAATGAAAATGTTGTACTTCACATTCATACAGTACCATTACAGCATTAGATAAAATCCACTTTATTCACCATTAGTCTAAGGATCTGAGAAGCAACAACATGAGGATTTTATTCTAATAATCTGATCTCCTAATAGTTCTTTAGGACTCAGTTCGAGAACAAGTTTAATAATAATGTACTTGTGTCTTAAAAACTGTATTAAACACCATATGTAATGGTATTAAATAAAGGGCCATTAGCAGATCAAACACTGTCATTTTTATGTGCAGGAGCATCAACATAACACTATGGGAGCAGATGGTCACAGTTTCCACGCTTCTGGCATGTAGTCGTAAAGTCATTCTGGTTAGATTACTTCACTTCTCAGATGTAGGAAGACAGGCTACTGTATAGAACAAGGAATCCATGACACATGGTCAGCTGATCTTACACCACACTTAGAATGGATAGCAGCAGTCAGTGCACATACAATAACCGTTCTAATGTCCTTCAGGTGTCAAAGACTGTTGAATGGTCCACACACAATTCTATCTAAAATGGATCATCACCAAGACACCTTCTAAGGCAGTGATGGGCAAACTTTTTCAGGAGCGGGCCAAATAAAAAAGAAAAACTTTAGGCGGGCCAATATAATTAAAAAACTCAAATATCTAAATATATAATACAAATCTTTTGAATGGGACGGGAGGGTGTTATATATCAGCGTTACCTCTATAAGTGCAGCGATCGTACAGACACAGCATATATTTCAGCAGGTTGTTGCAGATCAGTCTGTCTGGTGAGCCACTAACTGACAACACAGCAGCCAATCGAAATCCGCCTTAGTATATGGCCCAGCCCATCTCTTCTCACATGACTTTCAGCCATTAGGGGGCGGGCAGTTGTTTGAGTGATTGACATACGAAGTGTCCTTTTAGGAAGGAGGATGAAGTGTAATGGAGGAAATAGCTTGGAAGGCATAAAAATGAAGGTTCTGACACACAGGGTCGGCCCTAATAATTTTATGCATTATTTCATGAAATTTTTTTAAATATTGGCGGGCCGGAAAGAACCTCTAAGTGGGCCGGATCTGGCCCGCGGGCCATAGTTTGCCCATCACTGCTCTAAGGCAATGTTTCCCAAACCCAGTGGTCATGGACTCCTAACTTTGCATGTTTTCCATTTCTCCTTGCTGGAGCACAGGTGTATTCATTACTGGCTGACACATCTTACCAGGTCCACAGGTGGTATAATTATTTCACTTGTGACCTGGAAAACCTGCCCTGTTAGGGGTCCTAAACACTGGGTGTGGGAAACACTGCTCTAAGGGGGGTATTCAATTGTTAGTTAACAGAAAAAAATGAGTGCTCAAAAAATCTTAGCGTTAATACGGTAATTACTCGCGGAATTTCAGCTCGCTGCTCCCTGAGCGGCGAGCTGAAATTCCGTAAGTAAACTACCGTATTAACGCTTTTCTCGCGCAATATTACCGTATAAACGGTAATATTTTTTGAGCGCTCGTTTTTTTCCGTTAACGCTAACAATTGAATACCCCCCTAAGGATTGCAATGGAGAAAGAAAAGCGGTAAAAAAATTTTACTTTTTAGGAGGGGGGAAATCCATTGTGCAGGGCTGCACTGAACAGCTGATTCTCAATGCAGCCGATCACGGTAGAGTTAATACTACATTATTCATGTGAACAATTTAGAGGGCACTCCGGTTACAACCACCATTCTGCTAAATTTTTCACCTATAAATTGTGATGTTTTTGCTGTAGTATACACACACAAGGACTATAAACAAGGGAAGAACTGACAAATCATCTTATGTGGGAGTTTCTGTAAAATGAAGATATCACATTGTTCCAGATAAAAATGTCTTCACTTAAATTCATGATTTCCTTGTTGCAGTTTCTTGGTATTGGTCATCTTAGAGTTTGCTTTTGTATATTAGTTTATAAGATTCACACAGTGTCAAAATTTAGCCCAATAGAACAAAATTTCATTCAAAGTCAGTGTAAATCCCACTGTGTGTATTTTAATCGGATTATTAAGTTATGTTCATATGTGAAAATAAATCTATTTTTAATTGACATTTTAGGAAACAATCCCATTAAAAAAATGTGTTTTAAATATAAATCACTGTGGCAGGCTATAAGAAGAAGCTTGGTAGTTACCATGTTCTTAGTTTCTGCAGGCTGCTATAAATGAAGTATAATTTGTACAGTTTAAACACCATGACAACCACAGTCGCATGGTACATGATGTAGTGAGCAGAGGGGCTTTCAACACCCCGTTGAGCTTTATCTGCCCTATAAAATCCTTCTGCTCTACCTTCACACGACATGCTGAGACTGTGTGAGAGACTGTCAGGCATAGGCGACTTTCCAACGACAAATTACTAATTGTCTGGAGGTCAGACAAGAAAAATCGAATGCTTGTTTAAAATGTACTTAACTTGCATATTTAAAGAAAACAAAAACCTATGTGGGGTTGCGGCTTTATAGTGAATATAAACATGTTACAGAGTAGGATGAATCATCCCATCTTCATTCTCTTGAATGTCAGAAGTTTTCTTTACTCAAAAAACTACACAGATGTTTCACAGTGCATGTTGCTGTATTTTGTTTACAGCCTATCCTTCATTGATCTTTCAATATAGGAATAAAAGTCAATCAATACAAATTATACTAAAAATCATAGGATTCCCAACTGCTTATGCCCTAATGATATACAGCATAATACGAGTTATTTTAAGTAAGATAAACAAGCTTTGTGCTTCCATGGTTAAGTTTTTGTATTATGCTGGCGTAGCACTTGCCCATGTACGTGTGTACATGTCAGCATTCTTTTACTTCCACTCAAATCTAAGTATTTGTAAAGAATTTATAGCAAAATGATGCAAACAAGCCACCAGTGTACTAGTTAAGTTTAAGTAAAGTGTTTTCTGACTACTAGTCATAATAACTATCCTCTCACTGATGGCAGAAGTGGCAGCCTGTATCTTGAAGCAACATACGCCCTCCTTCCATTGTGATGCAAAGTCTCCTACACTAAAAACTAATCTTAAATGAAAAGTATTTCTCCTTCCACACTAAAGGCCAGGACCTTACTTCCAATCATTATATCAACATAAATGAGATGTGCAGAGTCCTTTTTTCCCCCCCAACATATGTTTCAGAATTAAGAATACCAGTATTTGCTTCAATCAAGTTGCCTGTAAACGCTAATTTTTATATGACGGAATAATATGCTCCAACCCTACATTACATAAAGAATAGCTTAGACAAGAAACATGTTAATGTCACCAGGACAAATTAATATTCAAACAGGTTGCAATCATCCAGAAAAACAGCCTTAAGTGCTGGGAAACGCTAGAAGCTGTGCTAGCAATGCCAGACAAACAGACCTGACCACAAGTATGAACATTCTGTGCACATCTCCTGCGTGGGCACAGCGTCTCAGCACTTGGTAAACACTCGAGAGGAGGTGCCATTCCTGACAATGTCCTTATGATGTAGATGTATTACCAGAGAGAGCAGAGCTCATTCAACTCTCAGTGGTAAGAAATCACAGCTTTCACACTGTAATTATTTTGACTTTTACAGATGAAGAAAATGACACTTAAAAAGAGCATGGATCACAGCACCAATCTAAAGAGAATTTGTGTAAGCTCAATAGTTTATGGTGAAAAGAGGGAATTGGGAGTTTGCTATTTCAACAATAAAACTGCTCTGTCTTTGCCATGTAGGCAAGATAAAAGTATAGGATAACAGTACAGTATGGAATTCTAGAATGTTTGAAGATAATCATACATATATCATATCACTAAATATCGCTAGCCGGTCCTTTTGTGGAGATGCAGTAAAGGAACGCTTTATAACTATACTGGTGACCTCTGGTGGTCATATTGTGAAAAGCAAGTCTGTGCAAGAAAATGTGCTTACTAGCTGTTGCATTGGAAGCAGAAAGAAATGAACCAAATGACTTTCAGTAGCTGATGTCATACAGACTGCACAAAGAAATACCCTGTGCTGGACATGCATTGCGATCACTGGGATCTCTCTTACAGATGTACTTAAAATTAGTCACTACTAAGCCAAAATGCAAACGTGTCTGATCTGTATTTGTTATGTATTTTTACTAGCATTTTAGTTTTAAGTTCCAAAACAATTTGAAAAGAGGCATGGAAAATGGAACAAGTAGCATTCTGAAAAAGCAATGCAACGCAAGCAAAAACGCAAATGGGTATGGTGACAATAGAAAGAATGATTTTAGTGTTACAAGCATTGAAAAACACATATAAAATGCATAGTCGACATGCCAGTAGTTATGTATCCGTGGGATTCACACCCTATGAACAGAGCACAGATGGAAGTTAGAAAAACATAAAAATAAGCACAATTAAATATACACACGGCACTCTTACCGAGCACTGGTGGTAGTTTATTGCAGTCAGTTTGAACGTCATAGTAGTGCCATGTACAATCAATGATCCCTGATGCTAGTGACAATAATTCTCAAGCTCAGATGGATGGAAGTATACTGCTTGTTTGTACCTTGTCTAAGAAATTCTTACCTGCACTAGAAAAGGGGGGTTAAACCTATTAACTTTTATTAATGCTTTCCTCTTCAATTATCACAAGGAACTACCAAATCTGAAACAACTAGCAGCCACAATACTAGCTTTTTGTATGCTTTTTACCCTCAATACCTGGCACATGAAAAGGAATCCACTTACTGTGCTGTATACAGAATCAACATACTAGCATTAAAGATTGTCAAACGCAGCACCTGATGAGAGCCAATAATGGCTTTGTAGCTCTCATGCAGACAGGCTGTCTGAGTATCAGATGCCGTTCCAATCCTTGGGACAAATCTTATGGACAACGGCCAGCTGCTAATTTGCACCCACCTATTCACCTTCGCAGGCCTGGCCCACTGACATTCACTGCCATTGAGGCAACGTTCTAAGCACATGGACTTCAAGAGCAGGCAACGGCTGTTTACATCTTGTAACATGTACAGCGCCATCGAGTATTCATTCTATCTGAAGCATCTGCCAGAACAGCAGGAAATGCCATCTCCTCCCAGTAATCTTTGTACAGCACCTAGTCACTGCCAAAAGACCACACAGGGGATGGATTAGGTTATACTTGCACATTACACGAAACACTTGTTACATTATATTCTCCTGAAGATTTGATGCTGAATTTTAGACATTGTTTCTCTTCTCATGACAAAAATAACTGTCTTTAGCAAGCATTAAAAAAAATGTTTATTTGATAGAAGCAACATTAAAGACGACAAAGATACCCCATTACTACACTATTCCCTACAAATAATGGTCCATGGTATTTTTGGTGCAAATGGGCCAATTCTGTACGTCTGCTCATGTGAATGGCGACGTGCTTCAGGCACATTAAGCTGTGTCATTCAGCTTGCAGTAATAGGGATCTGTGCCAATTCCCATGCACCTATATATAAATGCATCGATGAACAAGCCATAATGTGAGAGTGAAATGTTCAGGGTCATGACAGAAGTTATAACTGGATGGCTGCAAGAAATGAAACAGAGATCCAATACCCAAGTTACCTCTAAAAATGCAGAATGTCTGCTTGGCATTACCAACCGTAGACAATCACAGACAATGTATACCTAGAAAAAAAAATATTTATACATATATATATATATATATATATATATATATATATATATATATATATATATATATATATATATATATATATATATATATATATATATATATATATAAAAAACACTGCTTAAAAAAATAAAGTAAAAAATCAGCTAGGTGTTAGTTACAGGATACATATAGTAAACTTACTGTAAATTAAGTAAGCTGAACATAAGAACTTTGTTTCATATACAGCTGTGTGTTGACAAGACTTCTCTGAACTGTTGGATCCAGTTCCTTCCACTATGTCTCACAATTTGACCTCCCACATGCCTCTACCATTACATCACTGCCCCTTGCAGATTTGCTCTCACTATCATAATTATACCAGTGGGCTGCCTCCCACAAGATCACACTGACCTCACAAAATGTTCTATATTGTTGTGACCTGATTGTCTACAAATTGTATTATCTCCCACCTCAAAATGGAGAACATCACAGATAAGCAGGGGATTGACTTTGAATACAAGAACTCAGATCTAAATAACTAAATTCCATACTTGCCATCTTTAAAACCCAGAGGGTAGGTCAATTGGCACCTACAGGGAGGGCAGGGGACCACAAATAGCACTAATTTCAAGTATGTTTGTTCCTAGTGATCTGATCATCTCAGTTATAGGATTGGCTACAGAAACGACAGCTTCCACTGAGCTTTTACTGTGGAAAGTACCAAACAAAAATAAACAACTTTTGCAACACAGCAAAAAGGTTTGAGACCATTCCACATAAAGAAAGATTTACTTTGTAAAAAAAACAAAAACATTTGGTGTTCCAATTAAAATAGGCCATGTTGTAGGTATCATGAGCAGCTTCATTAATGGCACATTTTAGGAGTATGAAAACTAAATGCAACTTTGGAAGCCTGGCTGAGTCAGGGCATTTACACTTAATTGAATCGACCAAGCTGTTGATTGCTCAAGTAGTGGTGCAATAATCCAGAGATATCCAATTCAAGGAGATTTATGGACATCAACCTTATTTTGTCTGCAGGGAAAATTTGTAAATGCTGCTGTAGCATAATTGCAGATTTTAAAGTAAAATGATAGCTTTGATAGACCTTTATCCTCTATGGATTCTGTTACATTCACAAATATGCTGGATTATTAGAAGTAACTCCAGATGTAAATTACAGTGTCGCAAGATGAGCCCATGGAACTAAACAAAACAAATCTTACAAATATAAGTATAAGATGTGCCATGTACAGCAGATTATATTACTACCAAGATACTTCAGTCTAAAAATTAATGGCCTCACTCCAAGTGCCCTTATACAAGTTCAGAGAATTCTGAGGTTTCCCCAAATATTCCTATAATCTCACTCAACTGTACATTATTATCCTTATAATAATAAAACATTGTGTTTACAATACTTGAAATAAGACATGAAGTATACTGGATACAGTTTTGTACAAGTTTTTTAAATGAAATGGGACTGGGAAGTAGGACGTTTAAGGAAGATGAAATTATATAGGATATCCAATTCATGTATTAATTCTTAAGTGTGATTTACCAAACGGCAACAAATCCCAGAAGTGCTCATCCGATACAGTCTGTCTGTAGTTCAGAAAAGGCCTTGATGTTACAACGCAACAATTATGAAGTTATGCACAAAGTATATTACAGCACAATATGTATTTTATAAACAAAAATGACAAATATACCTTAAAGTTGCTTCTTTAATGAAGATCAGTCACAAATATTTTTATTGATTTACATAAGAGTGATAATTGACAAACCTTTATTTAAAAAAATATCCCCTACACCCCAACTCTGACAAACTCCAAGAAGAAAAGCCCCAAATGAGTGCACCCAGAGCATACCTAGGAAAGAAGGATAAATGATCAATCCCCCCACCCCCCCAAGAAAAAAATATTTTCCAACCACAAAGCTTCTCCCGCAAATAATCACTACCAGTAATACCATGTACAAAACTCAGTCGAGCTCTCTCTCTCCAGTCCCTGGTAACATGCCATAACCATGACAAAAGCATTGTTTTTTCCTATCCAGCATTCAACTCTACAAACCTTTAGAGACTATATCAAACCTGCAACATCCAAGTAGAATACACAAAAAGCAGGCAAATATTTAAGGGCAGTTTGTAAAATGTACAAATATATCTAATCATTGACAGAGCTAAACACATTACATTTTACACATTCCACAAGACAGAAATGGAAGAAAAGGGTGCTGCTGCTATGCCTTATTGCATTTCATGGAGAACGTGGAAAATACAAAAATTGAGGTCAATTTAACTGCAACAGCGCCATCTTGTGTTTGCCTGGAAATTGAGAAGTCGCATGGTGTAAGAAGGGCAACATTCAATTATACAAATCTTATATTTAGGGAAAAAATATAAAAAAGCCAATAAACATTAAATGATAGTATATTATAGCTGCAATATTTTTAGTATCATCAGTTCATGAATCCCATGTTTCCTGCAATCTATACTAGAGGGCCCGGCTATTGTAATAAAAGAAAAAGTACAAATGATATAAGGCATGGTGATTAATAATTTTAGTCCATGCACCAGGACCCATACATGTGTGGCACTGGACTACATGGTGGCCAGAAGTGACATATATGTGGCTAACTTGGACACAACTGATCTATGTGTATAGTAGTACTATTTCTGTTTGCTTTCCCCAAAATATTTTCATGATGTTATCTGATCAGGAAACGGTCTATGTACAATTCTGCACGCACACCCTTATTTTTAGACATTATGTCTGCATTAATATATATTTATACAAGGGTTATAGAAGCATGTGATGTGACTGCAAACGTTACTCTCTGTACAATACAGTAAAAAGAACACCTGACAGGAGGTCAGAACAGCTGTCTGCTAGTTGGCGTTCGCTCACAGATCAGGAGTTTCATATTATTTCACCAGAAACAAACAAAGGTTGCTTTAAACAACCCTTTTCTGGGGTCTCTGGCTGGACATAAGTGGACAAACAATACATTTGTGAATACCCAAGTAGACTGCACACTATGGCGTAATGTCCTATATCACTGGACTGCTTCTGCACGCAACTATTCCATTAAGTGAAAGCTCTATTAAAGATACCAATGCTAAAACAGCGCACTGACTGTAAACCATTTTCTGGGTGCAAGACAAGAGGTAAGTCAAGCAGCAACTATTGAGACTCAACAGGCTAGGCTGCTCCAAATACTAAGCATGCACAGAAAGTTCCTGAAATGTACCACCTAATTCACTTCAGCTTCATACTGACAATGTAACCCTTCCCCCAAAATAAATCATTAAAATATTTATTGCAATAATTCTGACTAGTTCTTTTATGTTCCATATGTAGTGCCGTGTGTGTGTGTGTGTGTGTGTGTGTGTGTGTGTGTGTGTGTGTGTGTGTGTGTGTAGGGGGGGGTCTACTCAATGAGACAGTAGATTGAAAAGCAATCGCACTGAGCGAGGGTATTGTAAATAGCATCTGATTTATACAGTACGTAAGCTGCACAACCATTTATAGGCTTCATTTGCTTAAGAAAAGGTCATGTTGATAATGAAAAACATCCAAGAGGCTAAAGGGCTAATGTGAATTATGGGAATAATTACGACACTGTCTTAAAGTCAAGAGAAAGTGATTATACATTTCTGGTAACAGCATCGTCACTATGCCAAGTAGTTAACATTGGCAACTGATAAAGCAGGCCTGAGGTGGGTATTTAACTTTGTGGTTCCGTAATGAACCAAACGTTGAGAATGCCTGGTCATCAATCTGCAACTAGTCAGCCTACACAAGTAATGCAGACATTCAATGGGAGTACAGGCATTAAAGCTGACCCACCAGCACACACATTTAGGGTAGAGGCACAAAGGCACTCTTCACTGTAACTCTTTCAGAGTTGCAAAGCACTTGTGTAATTTTCCGAGCAGTTTTTCATGTAAAGGTTAAAGCACAGCGCTATTACAACTTACAACTTTTAACAAGATATTAAAAATGCCTTATGTGACGGGGTCTGCTGAAATAATGTAATCACATGGATATCTGACCAACACATTGTAAACATTTTGAAAAAAACACTTGCATAATTAAAGCACTCTTGTGACATATAATGTAAATTAGTGATTTCAATTTAAAGCTATTGCATCATGCATACTGTGCTTTAAATGTGGAGAGTAAAGTCATCATGTGACAACACCCCTATAAGAATTCAATATTAGTCAGTAAACTTTATAATATTTACAAGAAATACATTTCAGTATATTACAAACACATCTTAGTGGCAATATCTTGTATTTATTCAGATAGCTGATGGATGAGCAATAATTCATTAAGAATTGCAGTGTTGGACATTCTTCCATGCTGTATTTTCCATATCGATGGAAATATTTACATATGCTTATTTACATAAAGATGACTAACAAAATAGATACTTTTAAAAAAATTTCAAGATTGTGGGTATTCACTCAGTTCTGAAAGGTCTAACTACAAAGATAATTCATAATTTCTTCACATAGTCGATACTAGATACAAAATATCCTCATTAAATCCTTTGACATGGAATAGAACCAGCAGTACAGATGGAAGGATGGAGGCAATGACAGCTACAATACCTAAAGCTTACTGTACAGCATAATATTCTGATCTCACATGGCTTTGTGTGGTTGCTGTTAAACATTGATATGATTAGGCATCACAAACTTGCAGTTCTATGCAAATGATCATTTATAGGCGCTGCTGGTCGCCATGGTTTGGGATTTGCCTCCAGGTACATGAAAGATTTCAGGTTACTTAGTTCAAATGACTTCTTGATCCTAGAGTTGCTCTAGTCAAGCTTGGCTTATTCCAGTAATCCATCAGTGAACGGAGAGAAATATAAAATGCTGACTTGAGATGAAGACTAACTAGCAGTTAGACCAGTGGATCCCAAACTTTCTCAGTTCGAGGCACCTCTAGGGTCTCAATAATTTTTTCAAGGCACCCCTAAACCAAAATAATTACAAAGTAGTCCCCCGCCTTGCGTACTACCAGACCTGGCCGCGGCACCCCTGTGAGATCGCCGTGGCACTCCAGGGAGCCGTGGCACACAGTTTGGGAACCACTGAGTTAGACAATTTAACTTGTTATTGGGTTTTTGTAAGGGAAGTCCTGTATTTATCCTAAGTTTTTTTAAATTCACATTGTAGCTTTATTTTCATCTACATTTGTTGGAGCTTCGCTCCAGGTTTCTAAGGAAAGATGGTAAAACAGAGTACATAGTCTAAAACAGCAACATACTGTACAAGGTAGACAAAGTACATGCAGATCTGAAGACAGCGTAGGCCCTGCTCATCAGAGAGCTTACAACGTAGTTTGATAAAGGGCAGAGCTGAGATAAGAGGGAGTGTGGCTCAGAGTGGATATTTGGAGAGCAGTAAGGGTATAGCAGCGTGAGCAGCTGGGTGAGAGTCTCAGAGGCCGACTAGAGAAAGTCATAGGTGGGTAGCGGCACGGGGAAACGTCCTGTATATGGGAAACAAATGTAAGGATTGTGAGACTGCTGTATTGGAAGTAAGGCCACAGGAAAGGAAATAGTCTTGCTGCAGGATTTAGGCTGGATAGACGCAGGGCCATACCAGACAGAAGGATATTGCTGCATTCAAAACAGAACAGAAACTGCATAAGAGTTTTGGTTGCATCTTGGATAAGAAAAGGGTGTATTCTAGCAATTGTGAGGGTACGGTTCTACAAAGTACATAAATGCTAGATCTCCTCATTATTTATTTATATAGCGCCAGCAAATTCCGGAGCGCTTTACATTTGGGAACAAACACAGTAATGCAATAATACAGACAGAGAGGTAAGAAGGCCCTGCTCCCAAGCTTACAAACTACTCTCAACATTTCATCATTTCTAGCCCACATTCACAACTATAAGGTCTCTAAGAGCTATCAGGTGGAAACAACAGATCTTTATATTAAGGATATTTACAAACTTGCAAACTTCAGTTCTAATATCAGTCACATTTTTTGCTTTGACTACACTTAAAGGGATGTATATTGCTTTATAAATGCCTATATCATGCCAGCATAGCAGGGAATCTATTCCTAAGGTATTGTTTGTACATAGAAACAAGAAGTCATTAAACTGCCATCTGTACAGTATTCCATAAATAGACAAAAGTCAGGCTGACAGCTCAAATACTAGATAAATGCAAATCAGCCACAGTATGTCAATAAGCCATCAACACTACATATATTGCAATTCTTCCAGCCATGAACAAGACTTGTCTAATCACAACGCTAATGTATGAATACAGGCAAAATAGGCAGCACTAATTGATGACTGGATCAAATTTTAGGTGCCTCCTTTAAAATATGAATTAAATATGGATTAATACACTGCAAAATAGGAGACAGAAGAGTTAAGGTTGTAAAAGGATCCTGTAAAGAAAATCCTAGTGCACTATATATTTTATAAGTATACATCTATAGCTTTCAGCTGTTTCAGATTACTACTGTTATTATTTGCCACGATTGGTTTTGCCATTTATGGTTATTTATACAGCACCAATCATGTCATGCAGTGCTGTACAGACAATATGTAATCATTCACATCAGTCCCCACCACACTGGAGCTTACAGTCTAAATTCCTTACCCCTCACATACACACACACGGGGTCCATATTTGTCAGAAGCTCAATCTCATTTATACTTAAAGCCAGACATATCCATACCTTGCTCTAGCACCTAAAATACTTCCATTAATGTGCTGCATAATCTTTAGGCAGCTTATTTATATATAAAGAAACAGATAGCGTATAATGATATAATTATATATGTATCATTACAAAGCATGTTGATACATGCCAAATGACTGGATCTGGTCTAATTTGGCAACCATTGGAGGTGGAAAAATTAATCAGTTACTCAATCCCGCATCCATAACATCCCAAAGTTTGTGCCAGCTTGTGGAGACATGTCTGACATCACAACTTGAATATTTCCCCTGCTTTAGCTGAATATATATACAGAGATCTTTCTTTACTAATAGGAATTTAAAGACAGAACTGCAATTGTGCAGTTCTACAAGTGGTGTAAGCTTGAGTTAAGTCACCACTATTGCTTAGATCAATCACTCACTAAGGGCAAGGTGAGCGTTATAGCACGGCAGTAAAAGTTTTGTTGGGACCTTATTAGTATTATCATTATTATTATTAAAAAATTAAAGCTGCTTAAAACGACACAGGGGTTGCCCACTACCGTATCGGGCCCTGATCCCGACAGCTATATCTACTACCACCTTAAGGAAGTCAGAGAGAAAATATGTATTACATACATACATAATCTATCAAGCATTGATCAGCAGATGCACACAAACACACAGCTCTATAGCACGTCGCTGATGATACAGTAAATAAGAATTAGACAAAATGAGAAACACCAACTTAGAGAAAAAAATCCATTAGTAATGGGGCAGATAAAACAAGCTCAGAGATCAAAGATGTTATAACTTCACTATTCACAGATAAATCCAAAAATAGAACCCTTGAGTTACATTCAATGATTATACAGATCAACTACGCTGCCAGCTCAATCTATTTCATAATTTATATGCGTTTTCATTACAACGGTTTACAGATAGGGAAGTTTTTAATTAATGTTTGAGCTGTAACAATCTAAAAGATGCCTAAAACTTTTTTTTAATGTACTATGTTCTTGTCCTTGCTTCAAACATTAAAATAAATCATTTATAGAGAGAAATGAAGACAAACTAGCAGTTAACTCATTTAACTTGTTATTGGATTATTGTAAGGGAGGCTCTGCATTCACCCCAAGTACGTTTAAATTAATGGATATTGTAGTTTTATTTTCATCAACATTTGCTGGAATTTTGCTCCAGGCTTCTAAGGGATGGACAGTGGGGGAAACATAGCCGATATAAACTAGTGGCATACAAGGTAGGAACAATAAATACAGATTACAATACAGTCCTTGCAAATATTACAATTTGTCGCTCAGCTTTCAAATCTTTAAAACTACTCAAACCCTGAGGTGTAGTAGGGAAATTTATAGGTGGGTAGATGAGTGCGAGAAATTTGAATTGGACTCTGGGAAATATACCAAACAGATGTAGAAACTCCATTTATTTTTGCAATAAAATTTTGCAGTATATGCAGGCCTGGAAACAAGCCCAAGTACAGAATTTTCCATTTCGGACTATTCCACTCAAATATTTAATTTATGCTCTGAGCAAACTATCCTGATCCCCCCCCCATATGGAACAATCCAGCCTTTGTTCCTGGCCTCTCCCATAAATCTTTTAAATCATGGACAATAATTAACATTTTTAAGTGATATCGCCCCACTAAATAATTTCTGTTTTTCCCTCACTAAAATAGAAACTTAACTTGATAAATAAGATTTGTTTTCAATATTTACAAATAAGATTTTTTTTTTATAATGTATCATCATCCACATTTATTTATATATCACCACTAATTCTGCAGCGCTGTAGAGACAATATTTGTTTTTCACATCAGTGCCTGCCCCACGCAAACACGGGGAGCACATACAAACTCCACACAGACAAGGCCTTGTTCGGGAATCTCATGACCCCAGCGCTGTGAGGCAGAAGTGCTAACCACTTAGCCCCTGTGCTGCCCCCCATAAATATCTCAAAGTAATAGTCCCCTCTTGAATCATATTGTCATGATAATATCTCTGATCGAGGACTAATTTCCTCATTATATAATATTTTTATTAATTATATACACCCTGAGAAAGAGATCCATGGAATTAGATGGGAGAGGTACTTAATTTAGCAGATTGGTTCATAATTCCACTCTTAGCAAGTCTCATCTCTTATGCTCACAACAAACACACTAAGTAGACACTGACCAGCTCATGGGGTAATCTTACATTTTCACACGGTGCAACCATGACATGAAAAAATAGTGACTAAATATATCATTACGATGGACACTGTTCTGGTACTCACAGTACTTCCTCCAAATACTGGACGCACCAAGAACATCTTGATGGATTGTTGATCCAAATAGCGCTAGCAGGAACTCTAGCTACTTACAGCAGCATGAGTGGATGTTAAAAACACCTGTTAGTATGAGCCTCTATGGACAAAAATAAAACAATAATTCAAACAAACGTACAAGGTGAGAACATCTATTTACAAAAAACAATCCCATAAATAAGAGCTACTACTTGATCACATAAGAAACCAATAAATCTGTACCAATAGAATATGTACAATACGTACCCAGCCATCAAGTGGCATTAAACCAAGGTAACACTGAAAAGTAAGATCTCTTCTGCTCTCATGCTAAGGATATCTGGACAAACACACCTCAGCTAATGTACTGTCCAGCTTCAGAATGTGTGACATCATAATGCAAGTCTTAGCTAAATAACAACAGCCGCTGCCGACAGCATGGAATTCTGGGAGGGCTGGAACTGTAAAATACACCCATCCTACCTATTCATCTTTTGACATGAGCATGTCTGAACAGTTTACTTCCCTAGTAGTAATGGGCTAATCCTGACTTTCAATTGACAAAATCAATTTATCCTGATTTACTTAGTTAACGGTTTCTTGTGTGTCTTACCCAGTTCCTCACATCACACATCCGCAATGTAGCAACATCTCTCTCCCTTTACCCTACATGGCGGTGGTTCTCTTCTCCACTTCACTCTTTCAGTTTGCCGTCACAGCATATTAGTTTTAACTTGATTAATTTCTAGTTCAGTACTCAAGATCCTGTAGCAATGCAGGGAAGCACTGAGATACAAATGCTACAGACACACTTATCACAAGGAATAACCTTGAAATCCCGATTCCAATACGATTAGTGTTTTATTACACAGTAACGTATATTCAACTTTGTCAGTGGCCATTTCCAACTTCCCATCATCATCTCCTATCTCATCTGCTCCATTTTACTTTTCTTAAATCATTGTTATGTCATTGTTCTCTTCACTGGATAGACTTGTAGGTATCCATGATACATGCAGGTCTGCAATCTCTCTGACTTCATACACAGTTGGTTATCATATAGGTTCAAATGACGACAACTATTTCAGCATATCAATAACTTTCTCAACAATTATTTCTTGACTGACTTTTCCAAACCACCCAACATAAAAATCCCAAACACCTACAGAAGGGCTTGAGACCAATCCATAGCACATTCACATTAATGCAACTGTTCCCATGCCTATCCCTCCATTCTATAACACCCCACTGACTTAGATCCAAGTCTAACATCTCATATAGCCTACTCCAGCTTCAACTGATCCGAATCCACTGAACCCTCTTTTCCTTGAGTCAAGCACCTTGCAGTCTATCTTTCATTCCCTATTACAATGCCTTACCCTTTATTTGAATCTAATTCCTTTCTTTGATCTGAGCACCTGACTGGCCTATCATACACTGTCAGCACTGCTTCATAGTTCTTATTCAATCTAGCTACTATATTCCACAGTCCCAAAATGAAAGTAATTCATTTAAGGTCATTCATTATCAGTCATCTTTTTACTTCTTCCATTTTTTTAGTTCATAATTGTTTCAACCATACCACTTCCTAATCTTACACTGGATCATCCAAATTCCCCAAGACATCCTTCTCAACTCTCCAATAAACTGCATTCCTTGTTCTCATTCTGTCATTTACAAATGCTACATCACTTACTGTCCACCCTTTTTTGTATTACAGGTTCACGTTTATGTACAGTCCACATTCTGGAAGCTGGGCACCATAGATTCAATTCAAGCTGATCAGCCTTAGTTTCAATTTGCCATAACATTCCGTTACCTTCCACTTTAGATTACAGTTTAAACTTTATGCACATCTTCTTCTAGCTTTCCAAGTCTCTATTTGTCACTATATATTTTTCCCATTAGATTAATTTTCTCATTTCTCCTACCCTTATAACCACAGTACCTGTTTACATTTCCCTGTTCTTCTGACCTTAGCTAGTTGTACGTCTTCTGAAACTACCTCATCTAGTCTCATTTCCGCATTTCTATTTTTTGTTCATTACTACTAAATATTTAATTCTCTAGTTTTTAATATTAAGATCCATCATTACAAAATACTTTTACACCATCTAATACTCAGTTACTTCCTGTATACCGGCTGCTCCAACATGGCTTTGCAGGTGCGACCACAGTAGGGTCCTTCTAAAGCTTGAAGCCAGATGACCTGCTAGTTTTCGCTCTCCCTTACAGAGATTTCATGCTTTATTATATATTGCTATGATTGTTTGCATCCATTATACCATACTTGGTATCATATGATGTCTGTAAAATATCAGCATAATTTTATATTCACTCAAATAACAGGTCCAGATGATTGGACTGGAAACTCTAATGATGCTTACATTCACAAACCTCCCATTCTATACTAAAGATAGCAGGAGAGACCATTGATGTCAGCAATGCTGGCCCTGCTGCTGAGAATCACACTCATAGATCCATCTGCTGGTCAATGCCTTGTCTAATTGCCTGGATATTGTTAGTGTGTTAGCAACAAAACATCAATAACAATGTAACATGATCTACATGAAATTGCTCATACACCCTTCCAGATTTCTATCACTTGTAATCGCTAAAAAGGGTTGACCGATGTGCATAGTTAAAATCGTTAATTGTAGAAAAAACTGCTACTATTATACATGCTTGGAATAAACATAGGGAAAAAATTGATCCAGGCTCCCGTAAAGAAATTGTGCCAAATTCTGCTATTGCGCAAGTCCATTTTGCTGTCCGATGTCACAGAAAATCAGTTGTTTTTGACAGAAGCAAATGATCAGATCAATATACCTGTGGCTAACTTAAGGGACAGCAGCTAGCTGCTGCTTGCACCTAACTCAGGAAAAAGTCAGTCTCCGTAGGACTGTGACATCTGCGATTCCTCATTTGCTGACCTCAAGTGACCCCTAAATGGCTGTACAGATCTGTAGGAGCACTGGCTTCTATAGGGAGAACACATTTGCTGGTATAATGTGGGGGCAATTGTCTTGCATAGCTGGAATGTGAGGCGCATTGGTGCCAACAGTGAGGATACTGGCTGATAAATAGGGCACACAATACTAGTGTTACACAACTTAGGGTCACAGTTTGGTATGTAGTAGACACTGGTGAGAGTCACAATGTGAATGATGCTGGAATAATAGGGGCGGTTTGTAGGAAGGGGAAGCCAATAGCTATAGGAGCTGGTTTAATATCAGTGCAACAGAAAATATTGTAACAAAAATTAAAATGTTTCAGTCCTCTGCCTTCAAAACATTTCCCTCCCTCCCTCATTAATACAAGTCAAAAGGTAATTGTTTACTTTATGCACAACAAAGAAAAGTTCATCTGCAAGCAACCCCCCATAAAACTACTAAGGAATGCACACAGCACATATCATTGCAAAGTTCAAAATCTTAAAATTAATTAAGTCCAGTTTATACAGCATAATAATGTATAAAGAACTAAGAATGGTAGATCTCACGCATATATATCTATACACAATAGCAAATGGCTGCAGATCCTATTATAACGGAGTCGTTTTCATACTGCCTTGTTGCTCCACTATAATGACCTAGAAAATTCAGATTGCAGGCCTGGTGCCCTATGCCCATGTATAGTCATCAGCTTGATGGACGCTCAATATAACTAATACACAAGATGAACAAGAGCTGAACAGACAGATACCATAACTGAAGTATTTTTACTTCTGATGATCACACTCCAGACATTTTCTAAATGTTTACTGCAACCTCTAATTTATGTCTCCAATTGTAAATTTTGAAAAGTTATGAAGTGTAATTTGTGCAAGGCATTGTATTTAATGCAGCATTTTTATACCAGTCATAAAGCCAGGCGGGGGAAAAAGTAAGAAAAAAAAAGAAGAAAAAAACAAAACTGTTCAACAGAACGCCCAAGTCATTTTGTAATTGAATTCAAACACTGTAAAAACAGAACAGAATGTACTTTAAAATATAAATTTAAATGATAGGCATAGAAAACTGTTCAAGTAAAGAAAATATTAAGGAATATGATTGCTATGTTATACAATCAACATAAAAGAAATAAAAATGCAATGATAAACACCAAAGCCAAACAAAAGAGTCATTGGTGTCTATATACCAACACAAGACTTTTAAAAATATTCTATAAAACTTGGAATTTTCATACTGGTATACCAACCAGAGTAAAGAAAATCTTACTTAAATGTGACAAAAAAAAGTACCCTTCATCTGTGCCTCAAAGGTGCCAAATTATTATTCAAAAAGCACTTTTAGGTAATCAGTATGGCATGACTACAAACCACAAAATCCTACGAACATAAAATAGTCAGCTAGTGGTCCTCCAAATGTAAGCATACAAAACATTTCCTTCTACAGACTTAATTCTGACTGGAATTTGCTTTATTTTATTTAAAATATATACTAAATAAATATTTCATATCCATTGTATATCTTCAAGTTTAAAGCAATTGAACCAGTATATAGTATATTAGATCTTGATAGTGATTACAAATTATTTACAGCAAATGACAAAGAAAAAACAATATTTTTACGTCATACACACAGGTAAAGTAAAGATAATTTACTTGACCCAGATGGAAAGATTTCTAATTTAAGTTATAATGGCTGCTCGGGCCGTTTATACCACGTGGCAGAGGGCTTGCTGAATGTTAGCTGAACAGTAATAACTAAACCTGTGCCAGTGCAGAAACTAGAAGCACTCCATTATCAGAAGGACCAGAAAGACTATATTTCTTCCCCAGAGATCACAACACTGGAGATAAAATTAAATATTAAAAGCAGAGGGTACATGAGGTCATCCTACATTGCTGCTAGCCCATTTCAGATATGGAGGTCCTTATACACAGGTATTAAGAGCCCAAAGTGAATGTAGTACAGAGAATGTCAACTTTAGGAACGCAAATCGAGTCAATATAACACAAAAGTTGGAAACCCCCCCCCCCCCAAAACTTGTTTTAGCTGTGTAATAAAGAGGTGTAATGGTGGTGTGTTCTCAGCCTGCCATAAAGACTTTTCTTCAAAATTTACGCTGACCTTCAAAGTGAAAGTGCCCTATTAATCTCTGGGCAGAACATACTAGTTACAACAGGGCTTGACAAACATCTACTTTACTAGCAATGTGTACCAGTGCAGTCTAATGAAGAGTGATATATAGATTATATATATATATATATATATATATATATATATATATATATATATATATATATATATATATATAATTTGTTTAAGCCATTTCTCCCTGAAACATCTTCCAAGTGAATACTCTGTATTGAGCCCAGATATGGACAGAACTTTAGTGATATCATTTACACCAAAGGAAATGTATTCTATTTGTTGAAACCAGATACTGGAGAGAATATGCCCTTGTTGTTGCTGGCATTATAATCAGGAAAGTTTAATCATAAAACACCACATATCCAGCATGTATATCAAACAACGTGAGAAATACAAGAAAGGCAGACACAAAACATTGTTCACACTTAGAAATCTTACTGGATAGTGCTTCAACATTAGAGCAAGTGGCACCCTTTTAGAATATTAGAAATGGCAGTACAAAGTCACAGATGAAGTGCTCAGGATTATCTATATTTAAACTATATCGCAAGCGTTGCATAGCGACTTGCTATTTTTATTTACAGACGCTGTAAAGAGGTTAACTAGAGTGCTCGTCCAGCCTGTGGAAGATTTACATTTTATGCACAAAGTAGTATTGGGAAACAAATCGAACAAAAAAAACTGCTTACAATCTACTAAACCATTTCAAAACACTTTCACCAGCTGGACACATTAAGAGCAGTATTTTTGTCTAAATACACCAATTATTAAATGGTTACAAGACATAACAGCTTGTTCAGCGTCCGACACACATGAAAAGACCCGTGCGGGCGACACTGAAACAATCCTAAGTACTTAACCTCAAACTTACAACTTTGTGATGAAGCATTTTGCCAACTCAAGCTGGTACTTACACGTCTACGGCAAAAAGGCAAGCCATGGGCGATGATGCTAATGCAGAAGGTCTTCATCACAGTTTGGGGTGGCAATCTTTCTTTAACACTTGTAAGATCGATGGGGACCAAATCATAGTTTAGGGAAGCTTTTTCAGACTTGGACATCCTTGTCTCACAATGATTTTCTGATGCTAACATGCAGAACTGTTCATATTCATCATCTGATGGCTTCCTGTTCAGAAGAGCCCGGAGAGGGTCTCTAAATCCCAAGGCCTTCTCTCAAGTTGTCACTGTGAAGTACTGACCTATGTGAGGCTTGCTGAAGTGCATGCTATCCTAGTATAGCAAGGAATTATAAACGCCAAATGAGGAGCAGACTGCTCCTGTCACTCAAACAGCTGTTAGTACCTCCCATGCCAGGAGAAGAGCAATTACTGTACCATATAATACTGTCTGCACCTTCCCCATTCATACCGTAATGTTTGCTTTCTACAGGATCTCTTATGTACATAGGTAAACACACAGTAAAATAATAAATAGGGTGGAAATATCACAAATGCACAACTTGCAAATATGCCAACATTTATGCAAGAACATAGTAGGGCGTTTTTTTTAATTAATATTTTTAATTAAGAACTTTAGCACTAAAATGGAATGTAACTGTGGAAGCAAAAAACAATGTAGATTTACCACTAAAAGTAGGAACGTAGATGAACTTTCAGAAGATATAGGGGGTTGTAATGGATATTAGCAAAGATGCAAACCATCCAAAACTGACATGTAAAGAAAAATGGTTGTTTAGCTGTTTTTGTTTTATTGATTTCCTTACTTAAAAAACATCTAAAATGCAATACAACAGTTTTAAACTTTTCCACTTAAAACAGGAACCTTGCCACATGAATAGGTCTATTTGCTTAGTGAATTGATTTCATGGCCTTCTTTCATAATTGAAAAGGTAGAAGAAATTAGTTGAAATCATCCAAATGCAGCCTTGATTAAATATAGAAAAATGTATACAGCTACATTACCTCAGCATCTGCTGCCCTCCAGTGGCTGAATTCAGAAAACACAGTTTCTTTAAAATATTGTATTTGCTAAAATTGATTTATAGTACATCACGATGGTGATGACACAGTAAAAAATAAAAACATTTTGTTAGTGCTTACGCTTAAAGTTTGAGACATACAAGATAAATGGGATACATTTTCAGAATAGTTATCGTGACGGTATAATATAAATATGTACAGTATCATCATCATCATTTATATAGCGCCACTAATTCTGCAGCGCTGTACAGAGAACTCATTCACATCAGTCCCTGCCCCATGGGAGCTTACAGTCTAAATTTCCTAATATAGACTCACACACACACAGAGAGAGAGACTAGGGTCAATTTTGTTAGCAGCCAATTAGCCTACCAGTATGTTTTTGGAGTGTGGGAGGAAACCGGAGCACCCGGAGGAAACCCACGCAAACACAGGGAGAACATACAAACTCCACACAGATAAGGCCTTGACCGGGAATCGAACTCATGACCCCAGTGCTGTGAGGCAGAAGTGCTAACCACTAGGCCACTGTGCTGCCCACAGTAGTACAGGTTACAACATTATCCTGTATACTAAGAAAAGCCCAGTTTTTTTCCAGTGCCATAATTATTACACAACTAGCAGGGTCACCGGGGGTTGCGTGGGTCTGATTTGTAATGTGTAGCAGTTTTTATATATTAGCAAATGATTTGGTAAATAGACCAAAAATGCTAATTAGAAAATAAGATTTGCTGCTCTGCCATGTTGTCATTATGTCGGGTTGTCGTGAGGTTTCCTTCCAGCAATCAAACAACTGTTTACAACCCAAAAACGATGTTTTCAAGCTTTGGCGCTCTGTCGTTATGTGGTCTAATAGTTATTTAGTATCGTTGTATTTAGTAAAGTTACCTATGTAAGATCTTTACCTTGAGAGCTGTAGAAGATATTCATATATACACACACACACACATATTATATATATATATATATATATATATATATGAACATTGATAACTAAGTGTTTGCTGCTGGTAATGTCTCAATTGTTTTTGTTTTTTTAATGCCATGTGGTTAAATAAAGAGCTGACAAAGTGCGATGTGCTTCCATGCCTTTTATAGTATGTTATTTATTAGATGAGCTATATTTACATGCTGCTTCTCTGCGTTTTCACACAGCATCCGTTCATGTATAGATAGATATAGTGTAAAATACCTCAGATGTTATACCTATCTCTGCGCCGCTGAATAAAGAGGCCTGGAATTATTTCAGCTATGCCGTTTCTGGTTAGACTTTGGCATTTTGGGACATTTCTGAGATGCTCACCCAGTCTGTATTGAGCGCCTGTCCCATGGATCAGTTTGGTGGCTGTGCAGAGCGGAGCAGCTGTTGAAGACACAAGGGGAAAGACAGAAACAGGACAGTTGTCCCCTGAAGAATGTAGCTGCTCATTAGCCGTTTGTGCTGTGGCAGCACCTTTCTGCACAACTATGTAAAGAATGACATAGCACAACAGGTAGGTTAGTCATTCCACACATTTCCATCTCTGTGGTTTACAAACAAGTGTTCCTTGAGAAAGCAATTATTGTCTAGTGAAAGTCTCCATATTCAGTTTCCATTAAATTAGGGCCAGTTGGAGAGTCAACCATGCAGAACATGTTCTCTTATAATAAAATAAACTTATAGGGATCAGCTATAAGCAGCAATTCCAAAAAATGAGGGTATGTAGTCACCAGCAACTGCTGAAACAAGAGGGGTGTAGCAATGTTCTGACTGGGATTCATTAAACACATTAACCTAGAATACAGGATTCTATATGACACATTTGGAGCCGAGAACCAGATGAGGGGCATGCCACCTACTAGTGCTATGAAACTGCAAAGCCAAACAACCATCAAAGTGACACTTCCCTACCTCCCTGAATGGACCACAGTACTTTCCAGTATAATTTTATGTGATCATGTGACTCACTAGTGCTGAGAGCAATAAGTCACCTCAGCACCACCAACTGATTTGCTGAACAACATCTTTATGATAATGGATTTGGTATGAAACTGTAAATGACATGGTCACACTGAGCCCCATGGACATCAGATTCCTCCAGAAATAAATGTAAGTGTGTGTAATTGTGTACACATTCAATTCCAGTAAGATAAACTGGTAGACAATTAACGAAGCTGGTACAAAATTTTTCCTTATAGCAACTAATCAGAGGTTTGCTTTATTTTCTAAACTCCACTCCACTAAAAATGGCAATCTGATTCATTACTATAGACAGCACCACATTTATCTTTCGCATCAGTATTCATAAAGGTCACTGAAAGGGTCATAATGTGTTTCCTGGAATCTGTCTTGTACACAGATTTCTCCCCTGCAGAGGTGAAGTTAAAGTCAGAACATTATACAGTATTAGGATGAATATGTAGAAGTATGAAAGCCTTTCTATATAGCAGCCACACAGTGATGTGTGACAGAACATTATACAGTATTAGGATGAATATGTAGAAGTATGAAAGCCTTTCTATATAGCAGCCACACAGTGGTGAGTGTGAAAGAACACTATACAGTATTAGGATGAATATGTAGAAGTATGAAAGCCTTTCTATATAGCAGCCACACAGAGGTGAGTGTGAAAGAACACTATACAGTATTAGGATGAATATGTAGAAGTATGAAAGCCTTTCTATATAGCAGCCACACAGTGGTGAGCGTGACAGAACATTATACACTATTAGGATGAATATGTAGAAGTATGAAAGCCTTTCTATATAGCAGCCACACAGTGATGTGTGACAGAACACTATACACTATTAGGATGAATATGTAGAAGTATGAAAGCTTTTCTATAGAGCAGCCACACAGAGGTGAGTGTGACAGAACACTATACAGTATTAGGATGAATATGTAGAAGTATGAAAGCCTTTCTATAGAGCAGCCACACAGAGGTGAGTGTGACAGAACACTATACAGTATTAGGATGAATATGTAGAAGTATGAAAGCCTTTCTATATAGCAGCCACACAGTGGTGAGCGTGACAGAACACTATACACTATTAGGATGAATATGTAGAAGTATGAAAGCCTTTCTATATAGCAGCCACACAGAGGTGAGTGTGACAGAACACTCTACACTATTAGGATGAATATGTAGAAGTATGAAAGCCTTTCTATATAGCAGCCACACAGTGGTGAGTGTGACAGAACACTCTACACTATTAGGATGAATATGTAGAAGTATGAAAGCCTTTCTATATAGCAGCCACACAGTGGTGAGTGTGACAGAACACTATACAGTATTAGGATGAATATGTAGAAGTATGAAAGCCTTTCTATATAGCAGCCACACAGTGATGTGTGACAGAACACTATACAGTATTAGGATGAATATGTAGAAGTATGAAAGCCTTTCTATATAGCAGCCACACAGAGGTGAGTGTGACAGAACACTATACAGTATTAGGATGAATATGCAGAAGTATGAAAGCCTTTCTATATAGCAGCCACACAGTGATGTGTGACAGAACACTATACAGTATTAGGATGAATATGTAGAAGTATGAAAGCCTTTCTATATAGCAGCCACACAGAGGTGAGTGAGTGATTGAGTACTTGGGTAGTGAAAGGGTTTAAGCTTCTAGAGCGAACAGTGCATGTGGGAGATAGCTGTGCACATCTTTCACATATCTATACAAATCATCAAGGCTTCTGCATGCAGTGTGTTACATGCTTCACATGGGAGGTGGGTAATATGCGAGATGGACAATTGTGGCATGTGCTTCACAGAGTACTGTGCAGCTGCTGAAGGAGGACATCAGAGAATGTACACTGGGTGGGGGGGAGGGCTCTATGAAATGTCTTCAAACACTTCTAAAGCACCAGATAAAACATGGCAAACTGAAAACTGCAACTATGCAAATGCCTGAGATAAAAACAAGTATTTAACCCTCAATATGATTTCACATACACAAAATAGCACACACACATAAAGGCAATCTATCTGCTTGCATAATAAGCCAATATAGCTATCCTAACACTGACAGCAGACCAGGGCCGGATTAACCCTAGGGCTAACTGGGCTACAGCCCAGGGGCCTCAGGCATCCAGGGGGCCCTTGAAAGTGCTCAGCAGCATTATTGATCGGGAGGGGGCGCCCCCGGCTTGATCAATGCTGCTGAGCACTTTCACTGCGGTCCTTCCCTGACGGGCTGTATTCTCCTTACTGAGGAGATCTCATGAATCTCAGTCTCACGAGATCTCATCAGTAAAGAGCGTACAGCACGCTGGGGAAGGAGATATGTCTCTTGGGGGCGGCTCTGATCACCGCGGGAGCGGCTTGGATCACGGGGGGGGGGCCTCACGGTGGAATGGAGGCCCCCTTAGCCCAGGGGCCTCCATCCCCTTAATCCGGCTCTGCAGCAGACACACTGTAAACCACAGTTCTCCAGAAGTGTGGTGCGGACGCAGAATACCCAGGAAATGTGGGAGTGTAAATTTTACTCTATTGTGACAAATAAAGGAGCAGAAAAGAAATAATTATTAGTGCTGCCCATGTGTCAGCAGATCTGTAAGGTTATCACAAAGGTATGAAACGAATACTTTGCACTTATTATATTTACTGTGGTCACCTCTTCATAGATAACAAAAGCAACAGTGACATCTGCCAAACCAAAATACTAGAAGGCACATGAAAAGAAATTCAATAAAAGCTGTATTTTTAACTCTGATAAACATCCCAAACTTTAATCACATTGATATCTACCAAAATATTAAAAACATTTATAGTTTGAACATATATTTCAAACTTACATGTAAATGACAAAAAAATAAATATAAAACAATTATTTGCAGATTACATGGTAAATTATAAGTATAAGGATTTGTCCAATTTAGACAATCCCTCCTACTTAAATAACTGCCTCCTTCTCTATGAGCGCTCACCTGTACCTAGCAGCCCATCCATTTGGCACAATAAAGAACACAGACCTGTCAGGATGTCTGAGTGGGTCATCTAAGTTCCCAGTACCATAGGCATGTGACATATGCAGAACATGATTGAGCAGAAGCCACAGCTAATTCAGATGTCAAACACACTGTACACAATAAGAGTAATATATCACATAGGAGGCATCGTATCCACAGCATTACAATAAGAGTAAAGTATCACTACCTCACAGAGGAGGCATCATATCAGATAACTAGAGTTCACATAAGTTTTGGGAATTTAAATAAGTTTTGCCATTTCCCTTCAAACATTTCAAGAGCATTAAGATGAACAGGTCAAGAGCACAGTTTACAATACTGGACAAATTAGACAGATGACACAGCAATAAATACCCAGGCTTTATAAAAACAAGGTTAGATCCCTGTCAGAGAGGGTAAAACATGGACATTTCTAAGTACAGAGAAAAGGAACTCCCTCTGATTGCCAGTACAAATAGAGCCTGCCATGCCAGGCATGACGTGTAACATTTGGATTGATTTGTACTTGAAATGGTTTAATGCTTAGCCAAGAAATGTTACTGCTGGCATGTTATGAAAGCTCTGAGTTACTCATTCAGACCTTTGAAATGGTCCCATACAGCACTGAAGGCTCCTTAGTTTAGAAAAGTACGATTACATAGAGCAGTCACTGTAGTTACCTGAAAAGACAGAGCTCCACCAAACACAGATCTATTACAGCAAAAAGAGTTGAGGAGCAATATTTTTTTTATCTGTCTGTCAATCAAGAAGGCAAGAATCAACGTTGGAATGACTAACTTATAATATTCATTGGATAAAATAATTTTTTGTTTGGCGTGTATAATAGTAACACATACAGGGAGACAATGGTTAATGCCTATTGATGTGGTGAGAGTAAAACAAAGCTGTTAGACGACATGGGTACGATCTGACTGGTTGCTAAGTGACTGATCACACCATTGTCTATGCAGGTTTCACCCCCAGAGACCTGCACACATTATGAAAGTTAAGGCTGGGATAGAAGAGGACATGAAGAAAGAAACAAAACCACCTTTACTAGAATAAATCATTATGAGCAGATAGAGAAAGAAAAAAAGAAAAATGACAGGCTTGTGAATGCAATAACAAATCCTAATAGCGACACATTAAGCATCAATACAGTCACATTCTAACGCTACCAGTAACAAACACAATTGTCAATAAGGTCCTTTTATATATTCCAGGGAAAAAAAAGTCTCTGCAATAGATATATTTAGGAAAGTAAACAAAAAAAAAATCATCATAAAATACACAGCATTCCTGGAGTGAGTTAGATGATGTCATTTGTTCTATTTGACAAAAAAGCAGAGTGACCTAGAAAGACAAGAAAAAGCCCCCACATAAAACACACAAGGATAAAACACAGTTCCTAGTAAAAAGATGGAAATACATGCCCTCTTGTGGCTGAAACAAGGATTACACTGCATGTTCTGGGTGACAACTAGAGATGGTCACTGACCCCCGTGTTTTGGTTTTGGATTCGGTTTTGGATCTGGATTACCGTCGTGTTTTGGTTTTGGTTTTGGTTTTGCAAAACCGCCATTGCGTGTTTTGGTTTTGGTTTTGGTTTTGTTTGGTTTTGTTTTGCTATTTTTTGGGAAAATCCATGTTTTTGGGCCTAAATTAACCCAATTTAGTGCTCCAACTGTTTTAGAGACAAGTAATCTAATTGTTGAGGTAATAAATCATCCAAAAAAACAGTTTAATTCTTCGTTGGTAGGCCTATTCTACACACAAAACAGATTGTCTTCCTCTCCATCTATGCATATTGGCAATGCAGCCATCGTCTTTGAATGTATATTACACCCTACACTTATAGTTAAATATGTAAAGAAATGGAAAAAGCCAGTTTGGTTTCTGTCTCTCAAGGCCCCCCTCCACTTGTATAAAATACCAAAATATTCAGCCATTATAGACTGTACAATATTAATTGACATGGAGAAAGCCAGTTTGGTTTCTGTCTCTCTAGGCCCCCCTCCACTTGTATAAAATACTAAAAAATTCAGCCATTATAGACTGTACAATATTAATTGACATGGAGAAAGACAGTTTGGGGTCACTCTGTCTCTCTAGGCCCCCCTCCACTTGTATAAAATACCAAAAAATTCAGCCATTATAGACTGTACAATATTAATTGACATGGAGAAAGCCAGTTTGGTTTCTGTCTCTCTAGGCCCCCCTCCACTTGTATAAAATACTAAAAAATTCAGCCATTATAGACTGTACAATATTAATTGACATGGAGAAAGACAGTTTGGGGTCACTCTGTCTCTCTAGGCCCCCCTCCACTTGTATAAAATACCAAAAAATTCAGCCATTATAGACTGTACAATATTAATTGACATGGAGAAAGCCAGTTTGGTTTCTGTCTCTCTAGGCCCCCCTCCACTTGTATAAAATACTAAAAAATTCAGCCATTATAGACTGTACAATATTATGAAAAATGGACAAAGCCAGTTTAGGGTCACTCTGTCTATGACACCCTACCCTTAAGGATAAATTGCCCTAACAGCAGCCTTTCAAGATGGTATGTGATATGGAAATGCCACAAGTCCCTTTCCTCTTTGGGGGTAGATTGCACCCTACACTTACATAGAAAGTTTTAAAAAGATGTTATCGGCATCATCTTCAGCTTCATCCTCACCCTCATCAGTGTGTACGTCATCATCACAGACTATCAATTCATCGCCGCTTGAATCCGCCATTAGAGAACAGTCAGTGCTTGGATGTCTTGGATGGTGAAGGCCTTCCTCGTGGAAGATGTAGTTCATTTTTATAAACATCATTTTCTCCACATTTTTGGGAAGTAACCTTCTACGGCGATCACTGACTAAGTTCCCTGCTGTGCTGAACACTCGTTCAGAGTACACACTGGAGGGTGGGCAGCTTAGGTATTGCAAAGCAAGTTTGTACATGGGTTTCCAAATGGCCTGCTTTTCTTCCCAGTAAGGAAAGGGACTGTCTGACATTTCCATATCAACTACCTCTTGAAAGTAATCCTCCACCATCCTTTGCATGTTTATACTCATATTGGATGGAGATATGGGCAAAGTGACACATTTTTTTGAAAAATCCTTCAAACCAGCCCAGATGTTAAATTGTTCTCGTCTGCCCCCTGTGTCTTCCCTGCTTCTTTTTTGGAAATTTAATTTTTTACGAGCAACAGCTTGAGAAAGTGAAGGAGGACACGTCGTCAAGCCGAGGCCCAGTTCAGCGGCCAACTTGCTGAGCAATAGCTCCTTGCAAAAGTTCACATCTCGCTCATTTACAAGTAAAGACTCAATGTAGGTTTTAAACCTTGGATCAAGCACAGTGGCCAAAACGTACTGATCCGAGTTCAAGATCTTAATAACTCGAGGATCATTGTGAAGCGAATTAAGTACTTGATCGACAAGGCCAACATACTTTGCTGAATTGCTTGCTTTCAGCTCCTCCTTCATTTTCTCAAGCTGCTTTTCCAATAGTCTAATTAAAGGAATGACTTGGCTCAAACTAGCAGAGTCTGCACTGACCTCACATGTCACAACTTCAAATGGTTTCAGCACCTTGCACAGCACTGAAAGGATTCCCCACTGTGCAAGAGTGAAATACATCCCCCCTCCTTTCCCAATGTCATGACTTGTGCAATATGCTTGGATGGCTTTGCGCTGTTCCTCCATCCTCTGAAGCATGTACAGGGTGGAATTCCACCGAGTTACCACCTCTTGCTTAAGTTGGTGGCAGGGCAAGTTAAACTGCTCTTGGAGCTGCTGTAATCTCCTACATGCTGTGGCTGAATGCCTGAAATGGCCTGAAATTTTACGGGCCACCGAAAGCATCTCCTGCACCTCACGGTTATTTCGTAGGAAGCTCTGCACCACCAAGTTGATGGTGTGAGCAAAACAGGGAATATGTTGGAAATCACCCAGCTGTAATGCTCGCACTATATTGTTGGCGTTATCTGAAATGACATACCCTGGGGAGAGTCCGAGTGGTATAAGCCATGCATCAATCACATCTCTCAGTTTGCGTAACAAATTGTCAGCCGTATGCCTGTTAGTGAAGCCGGTGATACAAAGAGTGGCCTGCCTGTGACAAATGTTACGTAGTGGTGTACATGCTGCTGCTGTTCCTGCTGGTGAAGGTGAATGACCAACCCAGTGGGCTGTCACAGTCATATAGTCTTTGGTTTGGCCACTTCCACTTGTCCACATATCTGTGGTTAAGTGAACAGTGGGCAGAATGGCATTTTTCAGCGCAATCTCTACATTTTTACACACTTTTTGGTATAGTTGTGGAATAGCTTTACGGGAGAAATGGTGTCGCGATGGAATTCTGTAACGCGGACACAAAACCTCAATTAACTGTGAAAAACCAGCTGCGTTTATTGTGGAGATTGGACGCAGATCTAACACTAACATTGCAGCCATGGCGTCTGTGATTCGCTTGGCGACTGGGTGACTGCTGTCATATTTGCTTCCCCTCGCAAATGATTGTTTCACAGTTAATTGCTGAAATGTAGGACTGCTCATTTTATTCACCTGCCTCTGGGATGACGATTCACCCCCAGCAGCAGCAACAGCAGCAGCAGGACTAACGCTTTCTTCAGAGGAATCAATAATAGTGCCGGAGTCATCCAGCCTTAAGTGGGATGCCGGGCTAACTCCGAGCGCTACTGAGGATATTGATGAGGATGGTGTGGTGGGTGTATTTTGTAGCCGTCGGTATGTCGGTGAGCGGAGGGTCTTAGCTGATGAGGGAGTGCTTGTATTCTTTTGGGAAGAACTTTCAGCTTTTCCCAACACTTTGCCATGAACTCTCGTTAAATGGCGTAACATAGACGAGGTTCCAAGATGGTTAAGGTCCCTCCCTCGACTGACTGTGGCTTCACATACACTACAAATGGCTATACAATTGTTGTCTGGATTTGGGTAGAAATAATTCCACACATAAGAAGTGGATTTTTTTGTTTTATGCCCAGGCATGACAATGGCCTTTTTCTTGTCACGTGCCAGAACTGCTGCCACTGGTGCAGGACTTACACAAACAACCTCATCCTCATCAACATCCTCATTAGCGCCCTCGTCGCCTACACAAATCTCCCCCTCATCCTCTTCTAATTCCAAAGTGGCATCCTCAATTTGGGTATCACCGGCTACACTCGGGCTATTAAGGCACACATCAGCAGAATGCTCACGATTAGACATCCCACTGTTGGATGGACTCTCCACAGGGATTGTTGTCATTTGTGAATCAGAGCAAATATTCTCCTGTAATGCCTCACTGGTATCTTGCAGCTCAGCTTTGACGCGTAACAGTAGTTGTGCACCAATTGTAGCCTGGGTAACTTTTTGGGATCTGCCACTAATAGCCAAAGGTGAAGGCCTCATTCTCTCTTTGCCACTGCGTGTGTAGAATGGCATGCTTGCAATTTTTTTTTTATCGTCACTTAACTTTTGCTCAGTTACACTTCTTTTTCGCTTCAATACAGTAAATTTTTTTTTGGTTTTTGTTTTTTGCACTAATTTGAAAACACTCTGTTGTTTGACATCGCCTTGGCCAGATGACGTACTGGGAACACTAACATCAGGACTGGTGACAGAACCTGGTTGCTCATTTAGATCATATGTGGACTGCTTTGAATCCATTCTGAGCGCAAACCACTGGGGAGTGCTAAAAATTATTGAGTAGATACTGCTGACAGATATGACTTTTGACAGCCAGAAATATTAATGCACAATTAGGGAGGACACCCCAAAAACACTGAGGAGTGCTAAAAATTATTGAGTAGATACTGCTGACAGATATGACTTTTGACAGCCAGAAATATTAATGCACAATTAGGGAGGACACCCCAAAAACACTGAGGAGTGCTAAAAATTATTGAGTAGATACTGCTGACAGATATGACTTTTGACAGCCAGAAATATTAATGCACAATTAGGGAGGACACCCCAAAAACACTGAGGAGTGCTAAAAATTATTGAGTAGATACTGCTGACAGATATGACTTTTGACAGCCAGAAATATTAATGCACAATTAGGGAGGACACCCCAAAAACACTGAGGAGTGCTAAAAATTATTGAGTAGATACTGCTGACAGATATGACTTTTGACAGCCAGAAATATTAATGCACAATTAGGGAGGACACCCCAAAAACACTGAGGAGTGCTAAAAATTATTGAGTAGATACTGCTGACAGATATGACTTTTGACAGCCAGAAATATTAATGCACAATTAGGGAGGACACCCCAAAAACACTGAGGAGTGCTAAAAATTATTGAGTAGATACTGCTGACAGATATGACTTTTGACAGCCAGAAATATTAATGCACAATTAGGGAGGACACCCCAAAAACACTGAGGAGTGCTAAAAATTATTGAGTAGATACTGCTGACAGATATGACTTTTGACAGCCAGAAATATTAATGCACAATTAGGGAGGACACCCCAAAAACACTGAGGAGTGCTAAAAATTATTGAGTAGATACTGCTGACAGATATGACTTTTGACAGCCAGAAATATTAATGCACAATTAGGGAGGACACCCCAAAAACACTGAGGAGTGCTAAAAATTATTGAGTAGATACTGCTGACAGATATGACTTTTGACAGCCAGAAATATTAATGCACAATTAGGGAGGACACCCCAAAAACACTGAGGTGTGCTACAAATTATTTAGTAGATACTGCTGACAGATATGACTTTTGACAGCCAGAAATATTAATGCACAATTATGGGGGACACCCCAAAAGCGCTGGGGAGTGCCAAATATGAAGAAAAAATAATAAACCTCTATCCTCCTCTCTGCACTAGCGATTTTGGTTAGAGCAATTGCAAGAACAATATGGTATTCTCTGTCCCTGCTCTAATTAGCCTATGACTACACCCTGCTCTCTCCCTCTGTCAAATGGCGATGGATTGCTGTGGAGGCGTGTATTTATAAAGTTGAAGTATCGCGAGAACCGAGTCCCGAGATCCGACGACGTCACAATGACGTTCGGCCTCGATTTGGATTCGGAATGGGCGGGAGAGTACCGAGCTGCTCAGCTCGGTACTCGGATACCCAAAGTTCGGGTGGGTTCGGTTCTCGGAGAACCGGACCCGCCCATCTCTAGTGACAACACACAATTTAAATGGTGTTCTGTATACATTTCATGGCATGTTCTAAGTACCCAAAATACTGTTTGTGTTTGCATTTTTGTTTTTAAAGTAGATAGTTTCAAACATTATACTGAAATATTATATTTACAAGAACTGTTTTGTAGTTTGTCCAGCTCATAAAACTATGGCCTAACACATTTTGTTCACAAGCTATTGCTTTAGAAATCACTGGTGGCACATTTACACTGCAGTATATGGATATTTCATTTCACTATGGTAGAGCAGGCAATGCAAGTTTGCCATCAAACCTACTGACAGTAATAAATCAAGTTTGTCGGTCAGAAAAAAAAAATGGTCCTAATACAATACAATAATACACTTAGGGGCAGATGTAATCAGCCACGAGGTGCCGCAATACACCACTTCTATGTCTGGCTGTGCACATTGATGACTAATATGGTACAGAAATTTCCGCTCATTTTCCCTTGAATGTCTATGAGAAGCGAGGAAAAATTAGTGTAATTGACACATTTGAGCATATTCAATTAAGATTTGCGGGCACACAGGTCCCGGTACCGCAATATGGCAGATTTCTGTGTGTCTCCCTATGAGATGCGCACAGAAGTCCATGATATTGCAGTACCGGAACCTGTGCGCCTGCGAATCGTAATTGAATATGCCCCAATGTGTCTTTGCGTACTGATCATGTCCCCTCATGCCAAACTGAATTTGCCACCATGCCACCATTTTTACATGGTGTATGGCTGTAAACAGTTTACTTACAAACAACTTTTTGTAATAAATGAAGCTTTTACTGTTCTCTACAACACTATTTCATAGTGTTATAAGAAGTTGAGTTGCCCATATCAACCAATCAGGTTATGGTTATCCATTATACTATTGTAGCAAACAAAAATAAAGCAAACAACTTATAACAGCACTGTATTTATAATAAATGACCCCTGTTGTGTCCCTGAATATAGAGCAGCTCACAAAACTCTTGCCAGCATTGTGGGTAGTCAGGTGCACTCTAAAATGAAGAACTTAAAATTCATTGCAAGTTCTGCTGGATATAATATAAAGGCAGAGAGATATATAGTGATAAACAAATGCATCAACTAAGCCCTACTCATAAATATTTTCCTTTTTTTAAAAAGCAAACAAACACTGTCTACAAATAAATCATTTTAACCTTACTTTTACTTTAGGTTTCATCACATAAAATATATTAAGAATCACTTTAATCTCAGATTTACAGTCACTAGTAAGACGTGCCTGATCAGTTGTCAGGTTATCTATGCATCATATACATGGCATGGTTTTATTCATAGTGATTATGTCTATGATAAAGCCCAATATGGTATAACTGTTCCTAGGACCTGGAGCTTCCTCTGAATAGTAATGAAGATCACTATATGTAGGACAAAATATTTCTGTCGCATCAAAAGTTTTGAAATGATTCCAAAGTAAACAGAGTGATATTTTAGATGTGACCTTATGGGAAAAGATCTCCTCTTGTCATAAGTTTCCAAAAGTAAAAACACTGAACAAGAGCATGTGGACAACAACAACAAAAAAAAAAACGGAACTTGACCTTCTGCTCTGAAATGTTTCCATAACTTGCTTTCTCTGGGATATACATCCAGCAGAGAAGACAGACGATTAGAAAAAGTGGAGGGCACAAATGTACACGGAACATTTATCTCTGTCCTCACTGTCCTCACAGTCTCAGCAGAATGCCACATACCAAAAGCATTAATGAAATAGCTAAAAAAAAAAACGTTACTGCATACATATTCATGTTTGTTCTGTTCAAAAATAACCATATGTAGAAGAGTACAATAAGCTGTTGGCTTTTATATTCTTCTGGGTTCTATTAACAGACCTAAACAGTGATTTTTCTAAACAGAACACCCAGTCTAGCTTGCCTGTTACACTAAAAGTGTATCCAACGCCACTTGCAGATGGAAGTCGCAGCCTTCCTGGGACCAGCCGCTATGCACTCTGCACACATGGCATCATCTGCCTGACTACAGCAGGCTCGAAATTTACACCTTTAACACACGTCTCCTATGTATGTCAGGAGCTGGGAATAACTAAACTAACCCTTGATATGTCATCCCTATGGGGGGGAGAATTCAACTGGCCGCGTTACTGTAAAATGTAATGCGGCGTGTGCTCTATTACCATTATTACGGTAATAGTGCGCTGAAATACTGTTATTACGGCAGATTCAATGCCGGCTTTTTGCTCGCAGCTCCCTAAGCCGGGTAAAATTTACCGTAATAACGGTAATAGGTTTAACGATGCGCTCGTTAATAGGGCATTAACGATTATACGGTCAGGGTTTTTGTGAATACTGCCAGGACAGTAACGTATGGACATTGTCCTGTAGGGGATTATAGGACCACTGTATAATTAAAGCACGACAGTGTGTCTGAGCAGGAATATTAAATAAGTTGTGTGCATGAGGCGATATTCAAATCTATAAATATTACTGTCTTCTACAGTTATTTACAGAATGAGCCCTATGATACACAAGAGAGATGTGCAGCTTTTGTCAAACTGTTCAGACAAGGACAAAAGAAAGCTCTTGCCTTTGACAAAGCACACAAAAGAATAGGTGTTATATCACTAGTGCTGCTGGACGCTTTATAAGCAGCATGAGCCCTGACACTGCAGGATAGAACTGGGATAGGCACTTCCAAGGTTATGGCACATTTTAACTGGGAAGGGAATACAACAATTTGTCTGAAATAAAGAAATACACTGTATTCTATGTGAGACACATACATTAAAAAAATAAAAATATGTAGCTCAAGTTCAGAATCAGAGCAAATAGTACTTAGCAAAGCAGCTCTAGGAGTTCAGCAATAACCCCTAACCCCCCCTCACGACCCTGGTGTCTGAAGGACTCTAACCCAAACACATTTAGCTGTGCTCAAAGCAGGTTTTATTGAAAACCGTTCAGCAAGTCACAGACATCAGTTACACTGCGCTAGAAACAGACCGGGGGTAATGTACACCAACCAGATGACTGGAGAGCAGAGTTGCCATTGACAGTATAGTTGACAGCCTGCTGGGCTCCACTGATATCGTTAGGAATAGAAAAATATGTGCATGTAACAGCCAGGAAGCAGATAGAGAAGCATTATTACAAGCATCCATATACAGAACACACGCGTGCCCATACAGCGGATTTATGGGCTTTACAATAGCAGCTTTAAAAACACATGTATGAATGTGAAACATCTAGCCTGCCATGACCTTCCCATACTCTGACGACAGCTTGTTCATGCTTTCTCATCCTGATGAATGGGACAATTTCATTTAAGCTCTGTGAGATTTAATAGTTTTAACAGTGTTTATTTAGGTTACAAACAATAAGTACAGAGACATATTATTGTAAGTCTGAACTCATGTACTAAACTTAAGAGAACTGGTATTGTGTGTGTGCATACATTCTTCTGCCTGCTGGTTGTAGTATAAAACATAGAGAGCTCCACATATACAATCATCCTGTTTTTCAGTGATTACATTATTAGTCCATTTAACATGTAACCCATCCTGACTATAGGAATATTGGGGCAACCCCACCTGCTCTGCCTGTGGGTTGGCAGCAAAGCCATTTATGATATTTACACTAAGGGTCACTATCAGGGGGTACAGCAGTATGAGACCTCACCAGCCCTGGTCCCAAACTGATTTATTAGGGATGAGGGTCATTTCTAGGCAGCAGCTCCTGAGATGTGAGGAGTGGGAAGAGGTCACCGCTCTGAATTAAGGGATGAGGCCACCTGACACCCCCCCCCCCCATGGAGGTAGCACACTCGCCTCCACTCCAAAGATGTTGAGGCCACACACCTGCCACCATTTGTTCAAGTCCCAACCCCCCAAGGTACAGATCTTCCAAAAAGAGATGTGCTTAGCTGCCGGACACAGAGCTGCAAAAAGGTAGAAAGGTTCCCTGCAGCACAGCTAACGTCATTTAACTAATAGAATCACAACGCTGTCAATGGAGAACAGCCAAACAGAGATAGCAAGCTGAAGCAGAGAGGTAAGTAAACTGGATAGTATTGGGGAGGAGGGGGGGTTAAAAAGGAAAATGTTGGGTAGAGGATCATTTTAAAAATGTAGGTGTGGTTAGAGAAGGAAGGAGGGGAGCCATGTCTGTTACATTTGAACTGGGCCCACAATTTCTGGTGGCAGCCCTGGGTACACTTATATGCTAGTCAAGTACAACACAGTTACAGACATAGGCAGCAGAAAGAGTAACTATTGCTCCATCTGAACGGGTACACTGAATAGATGACAGTCAGACAGGACAATTTGGCACAGACATAGCTGAAATATTCTCACCTGCCCAGTTGTGGGGTTGTTTAGAGGGTCAACTAAAAGTAGGCATCAAAAATTCAATTATTTTATTACCAAGATGTGTAAATTGCTAGGGGAATGGTAAATAGAAGATTTTCAAGCTTGTAATATTAAACAGGATGTGCAAAAACACAAGGAATTGTAGACTCTATATAAGAATGCAGCCAAGATCACTGCAGTGTTAGAGCAAGAAGACAAAACTAGACAGGAAAGTCAGATTAGTATTTAAGGTTAAGATGTCATTAATCTAGAGTTTATTGTTACTTTCAAATCTTACCATTAAAAAAAACAGAGAATCAGCCTTGTGCCGCATGTTCTTATTATTGTATCATTACTCTAATTGTAACTTTTACATGCACCCGTTGAAAGTAAAAAGTTTTTAAAAAACAAACAAACAAGAAAACACCAACATAGAAAACAGAAACAATGCACTCTAACCTCAAACATTTAATTTGCCTAAGTGTGCTTAGTACAGGGAAATGCATATGCCTTTGTAGGGCTGAACACAATTATGGAGCAGGCAAACAATGACACACCCAATGACACTGGTAGGCCATGTCCCAGCCGCAATCAGTTGTATGATCATATATGACAAAGAACGGCAGTAAGGTTGTGTAGTAAATATTGGGATTCATAGGAGACACACAAATAATATCAATTTAGTAAATTAAAGTTTCTGTTATGGAAACTAGGAAACTCCCTAGGACTAACAATTAAAAAAAAATTCATCTTAATGAAAATATAAAGTAAAGAATGGTGTGGCTTTAAGTTATCCTGACATTTCCAAACTTGAATTTTGCTCTATCACCATGTATTAAAGTGATGTATTAATTACTATTAACCTCACAGTAACATCAAATATCAACAGTTTACTGCAAATAAAAAATATATGCATTCCTACCTTTGTCAATGACAAGCTATAGGAAAACCACATTAGTTAAGAAAATTGAAAATGTGAGTGCACAAAAAAACTATACTGTAGGTGCGGTTAGTAGTCATATTGATACTGGAACATTGAAGACACTCACCTTTGTTTTTGTGTGGAAAGGAGAGGGCTTATGGTGTAGGGATACGTCCATTATACTATTGGAATTAGGAATATCACTGCCATTTCTATGTTCACCCTCTCTACTGCTGTCATCAGACTGATCAAAGTTATCACTATCCTGGTCCATCTCCTCTTCATCTTCATCATCACAACCATGCTCCTCGTCCTCCTCATCTTCTTGCTGCTCATTGTCCTCAGGTTGGTCCTCAGACTCCTGATCTGCTACAACACAGCTGTTATTGTTCTCTTCCAACAGCTCCGGCTGGGGGTCACTCCGCTCCACGCTTCCAGGGCCATCCACCTCGCCATTCACCACTATGTGCTCTTCCTCTTCTTGCTGTCTCGAATGCTGCTGTTCCTCCTCCTCCTCAACTCTGTTCATTTGCTCCTCATCTGCTTGACTGGAGGAAGCATTACCTCGCACAGAACCACCAGTACGTCGCCTCTTGCTGCCCCCAGACAGCAGTTCCTGATTCATTTCCAAAAGCCAGCTTGCTACTTCATGGACGTTCGCTAGACTGTGTGGAGAGGCAAATGTTCTCACATTCTGCACAAAAAGAAAAAAGGAATTACTGTACATTCCCCCGTATTTGATACATCAATCAGCAATTCATTAAAAACTCACAATTTAATGCAAGGCAGTTGGTTTTTCTTTTTTTTTTTTAAATTGTGTTAATCAATTTCATTTATGGGCGCATGATGGTCAATACAACATGAAAAACACACATACCTGCCTCAAAAAATCAACTCTAAAACATATAAGCATGCAATAAATGTGATAAAAGGATACAAACACATTTTACTACTTATACTGACTAAGCTGGTGATCACAGATCTTTCTCATGCCCCCAAGTTCCAGGAAGATAACTGTATAAAACACATTTTTAATTCATAGATGTAAATGATCACATTCAGCATGCGTTTCCAGCCCTACGAACTACAAAGAAACAACTCCAAAGAGAAAGTGGTTTATTTGTCCACCTAGCCCTTTACAAAACTTAAAATAACCGATTGATTTATGGTATAAACTGTGGGATGTTGACAAGTACAACTTAAAGAACACAATTAGGAGCAATTAGCTTGGCACAGATGGGATACACAGGTTAGAGTGCCTAACTGACTAGTACTGCTTCTGTAACCCCGCACACAGACTATTCCAGCTGACACACAAGGCAATGCTTGCTGAAGAAATGGCTGTCAGGATGCGACACTGACATCCAGAAACTCCACCCAAATTCAGCAAAAAAAAAAAGACTCCTATATTGCTAATGCAGAAAATATATTGCACTAGATAATGCAGACATATTGGCTAATGCATGTGATGGATCGGGTTTGCAGTTTAAGGGCTCTGTCCTCATCTAACAACATTACTGCTGCACAAGTAACTTGGCTGCCTTCATACCTACAATTATGCAAATCGACAGTACACTTTAAAGAGGCCACATATGGCACTGCTTAACTGAATATTTTTTATGGAGATCACTACATCCTGCCAGAGGTTCAGTTAAGTAAAATATCTGAATCGGCTTACTACCTAAAATAGTAACGTCTCTGACTCCCTTAGTTGTGCTAGTTGAAAAATCTGGGAAAACGCAGCAAAGCTGAACACATTCCTGGAATTCTATGCTACACATTAAGGACAAGTACACTGAGGAGCAGCTCATAACCTGAAAGACTACACAGACTGCACCATTGCATACACTCATCTTATAAAAAGAGGAACAACTTACTGCAGCTATTATGCTAAAGCTTCTGATAAAGAAAACAATGCCATGCCAAACCTGCTATGGCAGTGGGAGGACCATATCCTTGCATGAATAAGACGCAAAACAAAACATTATACGTAAATTGAGGAAATCTATAAGTGCCCTAATAAGTCTCAATCTTTGTGAACAGAGTATAAAAAATGGATATATAGGACTGATAAGCCTGTGATGGCAAGATACAGGCAGCATTACACTGGAAAAGCCCATATCTAGTGTGGTAAGTACACAGTGCACATCTCACACATCCCCTGAAACCAACAGACCATAACAGAACATTGCTACCTAGTGGTCAAAACTATGGAAAAACACATTTTTCTTGCCAATAACCTTTTTTAGTAATGGGAATAATCTTCTCTTAATTGGCAACAAGAAAGGAAATGATTTACATCATACAGTAGGCTTCAAACACCAGAGCTCTGTGCAATAGAGAGCATTCATACATATTTCAATGTTAATATCAACAATATCAACAGTGTATAGTATACAATAAGCAGCACAGTATACATATATCTCAACTTGTAAAAGTGAGCTTAAACGCAAAAACTAACAATTTCACATATGAAACATTAACTTGAGGCTGCGTACACAGGCACTGATAAACCATACCTGATTAAAGCATAGGCACAACCTTTTACGTTGTCGTTGCTTTTAACAGAGTGAATGTACCTAAAGAACACTTCCATAGAACTCCATTATATTTTATGGAGCGCTAGCATTAGGAAATGGTATAGGCAATGTAAGAAGGTAAGAATGTGTTTGTATTAAGGGCCAATTGTTTAAATTATTTTTGGACTATCATTAAAGCATGTTTAACAGAGTATAAGAAAGTGCATTAAACGCACGAAGGTAACACCAGTCTGTACAAAGTCTACAACACCTGGTACAGTCCACTGCAGATCTGTTAAATACTGTAACAGTGTTGCCTAGCCACTCATTAACACACAGCTATGTTGTAGAATGCAATACAGAGCAAAAAGCTGAAATTTCAGTCTTGGATACTAGCCTTGCCCTGGGGTAAGGATATATCAAACTGCCCCAATATGTCTGCAGAGCTTGCCCATCACTCCCATTGTACTAACTCAGCTAAAGACAGACATCCCTCCTTCTACACCTGGGGGAACAGAACATGATAAACACAGATACAATATGAACTCAAGCTGTCATGTATATAATTCAGCTCAGAAACATACAGCCTTTGATATAAAGTAATAGTAAATAGTAGCTTTACTTGCCATTTAATAATAAAAAAGTTCTAGTAACATAAGCAACAAACAAATCAGTCCTGACCACTATTTCTCCATGCAGTTGTCAAGATATGAGAAGACGTTAGATTGTTTGCCATCTGAACTGAAAAGCTAAAACAAGCAAAAACTATAAACAAGCCTGAGGCGGTCAGCCTGTAAACGTGTGGTTATGCAGGGCCTTTTGGGAACATGGGAGAAGTAACTCTTCTGCTGAATTAAGTCTGTAAGAGATCTTATTTAAACAGTCTAGTAAGCACCTGGGATTGTATTATTGCATTTTACTGTAAAAGCTAAAGAGTAAACTGAAGAAATAAATGTTAATGACTACACAAAAAGGCAGTTCGTGGTCACTTCTGACAGCTTGACAGTGATCCAATCAATTTCTATTAAAAAAAATAAATATCAGATATTGTGCTAATTTCGGAATCACCAACAGCGATATCAGGCCAATTGTTGTGCATGTGGTTAACCTTACAAAGCATGAGCGCTAGAAAGGAAAAGGAAAAGAAAAAAAAAAAAAAACAGGAAACACTGCTAGAAACCTCAACTTGTTAACAAGTTACATAAAAGCATTTAAATTAAATCAAGCGCGGGAAAAAAAAAAAAAGTCAACAGCTACCATACACAGATCACAGCAAATGACCGGCTAACTCTCATTGTAATATTTGTCCTCGAGCTCACAGAGCTCGTCCACACCAATAGAATACCAAACAGAATGCAAAGTAGGTATATCTATGGGTAAATACAGCATATAAGAGATTGCCATCTGCACCATTTTCTTACATCAGCATATGCAGAAGGCCACACAACCTACAAACAGGTCCTCGTCTTGAGCAATTTAGATATATACACATTGTGCTACATAGGAATGCTGCACAAGTATTCTGCTCATGAGGAAAAGTCCATAGAGTTGCTTATACTACTATTATCTACAGTTTTTGGTGTGTCTTTTGAGGGACCTTATAAAAAAAATAAGCATTGTCTAAATTAAATACTTTATAAACCTAAAACATTGCAGGGGAATAAATAGTACTTTGGACTAACGAAAACATCTTATTTTTTATTAATGAGGGTGGTGGATTTATTATGGTTTGTGGTTATGACCGTATTATTCTGTGGGTGGAAGTAGAAAACTGATTCAACTCAATACAGAAAAACTGATCTTTGGACAGGTTGGCTATTTCAGCAATGGAATGGACTTTGCAGTCCCCAAGGCCAAAATATTATTCAAATCTACAGCACATGCAAGAAGGCCCAATAATATTTTCAAGGAAGAATCATCTAAGGAATAGTGGGAAAAAATCCTAAAAGACAAAAATATACATTCTTCGCTAGAAACATGAAATGTTTAGACATTTATGTTTGCAAGTACTGGATATAACGGTACACAAACCTTAGCATATGCCATATTCAATGTGGTTATGTGGTTTAAATGTGTTAATAGCTACAAATAAAAATAAGCCAAAAGTACAATTTAAGTTTAAAAGAGTAGAGTTATTCATACATAAAAAATGATAAATTATTAATATATAAGGACTTAAACCAGATCTACTGTCATGATGTTGTCTTTTACAATGGGCAGTACAGTGTTTTTACTAAAACGGAAATCATTTTTTCCCACCAGATGAAATACTGATAAAAGTGAATGACTACTGCTATAGGAATGACTTTCACAAAAAAAAAGATAATTTAAGTTTGCACTCTGTAGAGAACTTCTTAATGTGGGCTGAGAAAGATGCCTGTGTTTATAATGTTTTATAATCACAAAAAGTAAGAAATATAACATGCAGTGTGCAGCAACCCATTGTGTGCCGAGAGCTATCCACAATTAACAGGCTGCTTTCCCAGTACATACGTGTGTGGCTAAATCAAATATTTAGGCCAAATATGCATATACAACAGGGGATCATTAGATGGCTTGGACCGGATGATGACCGCATGCACTGAAAGATGCAGGAACTGTCCAAACACAGTTATCATTTGTCCATTTGCCCCTAATGACACCTCATAATACACTATCACAGTAAGCAGGATCTGCCCATACACAATGAAAATTACTGTCAATTAGGGATAACACAGGCTAAAAGCCTGAAAAGTAAAATATAATAATAATAATAATAAAAAAAAGAGCACGTAAGTCTGAAGTACTTGACTAATAGGACTCAATGTACCCCTCCCCCCATGTCTTTCCTTCCCTTTTTACTATGTGTGACTGTATAACTTAATAACTTATGGTATAAACGTATTAAAAGAAAATAGCGCAGGGCGCTTATGTATATAATTGCCAATGCACTTATTATTGATATAGTGTATATTTAGATATAGGAAACCGTTATTTCTGAGACCAGGGTAGAAAATTAGATTTTTCTGTTTTAACCTTTCTAGAGGAAAGGTCTTATTTCTGATGTATATGTCTGATACAATAAGCCTTTGTTTTGAAAGCCTTTTGTATATCTTGGTGTAAGGAAATGTCTTGTTTTGGGGTTTACAGCTTTTCCTGGGGAATTATTTTATTTGGAGGAAATGTGTATTCTGCAACTGTTGGAAGAAGGACTCATGCTAATATCGTGCTAATTAGACCTTTTGATGTGTGAGGGTCATAGGAAGATGTAATTAGACTTGCTGTCCACTGTAAGCTGCAGGATATCACAGCAAGGTTTTAAGATAGCACAGATAAGCGTAAGTATTGCTAGCTTTGCAATGCATGTAAATCCACGTTTGTGTAAAAACATTGCATCCTGATTCTAAAAATAGCCCTTGTCCAAATCAGTATAAAAAGCACTATCTTTTACACTGAAATGTATCATTCTGATGTTCCATCTGACCCGATCACTTGGGACCTTCAACCAGTGTGAGAGCAAATAAATATCACTCTGCTTCAAGACCCTGCTTGACATGTTCTTCAATATTGCTGTAATCCTGTGACCTGCAGATTAGACCCTAAATCTAATCCGTTCTCTGGCTATTACTGAGGTTTGGACCCAAGCTGGAATAACCAAAGGGGATGGTAGCAAAGCAAGCCCATCTGGTTCCCAGCAACAACAGACAGGGTGGCATAGACTGTCTATCCTGTCACACCATGTATGTTGCTTTCATACCTAAAATTTTAATAAAAATGTAATTTGTTTAAAAAAAAAAAAGGAGCACATAAAAAAAGGGACGTTAAAAGGGAGCGTGAACTAGAAAACAAAAAACTAAAAAGAAACCTTTACATAGCTAAACACAAGTATTCTGAGCTTATTGAATGCTAAAGGTGACAGGACCTACTTATAGACTAGAGCATTTATGAAAAGCGAATGCTGGAAAAAAAATCTCCTTGTGATGTTAACCATGAGTGAGATTTGGTTAATGGTGGTAAGGAGTTTATGAGGCATTTGTGTTCTGAAAACTACAACTTCTTCGGAATTAGTTACACATTAAGCTGTTGCTATTTGCTGTGATATTGGGCAACTGGCCCAATATTGCAGCGTTTTGCCATCAAGTTTGCCTAATGAAAATAATCTGATTGAAATCTATGGCTAATCTAAATGCGATCCGGGATGTTGGTTAATGCAGTTGAGAGATTACCATCTATTTATCGGCTTGTGTGAGCAGTCATCTTCTGACAAATAAAAAGGCCCCAGAGAAACTGCAAGAAATCGGTCTGCTCGGGCCAAGCACCAAAAAGCCTAATAGTGTCCAGTTTTTCCATTTATATCCCCATTCTGCCCAAAATCCTTGGTTAGACACAGGATAATGAACACTGTTTCAACCCTTTATACCGCACTTTGGTCCCAGGTATATCCCTGGTCACCACTTTTCACACAGGATCCGTGTCTGCCTGACATTATCCAGAGGAGTCATTAAAAGGGGACAGCAGAGGCTCATATAAAGGACGTAGAAGAGGCCAATGAGCTGCTTTTAACAGAACCCGGCTAGAATTACCCGAGTCATACTGTGGCATATCCGGCTACAACGTGGGAACCACCCTGGTCGCGGACCCGGGTTGATCCATTCTCATTGACACACTACCTGGGTTATTTCAGAGTCCATACCTGAAGTGTGTGAAAGCGGTATTGTTTATGTGGCAAAATTGAACACTGAAGCTGTCAGTTAAGGCATAGCCGGTTTCAAGCATTTAAAATAAAGTCATGTATACACAACTTTCAATTCTTTCAGGAAGTATACTGCTGCCATAAAGGCCAGCCAGAGTGTCTTCTGTATTGTGACTGAAATGTAATGTAGCAAAAGAATAGCTTCACCTCACTTTAGAAGACAGTTACACATTGGTAATGCTGGATCTGTTAACTAGGTAAGAATTGCATTTTACACATTTTTTTTGTAAACAACTTATCAAAAGTGACGTTTTCTGAAATATGATATGAGCTGTGTGTGTAGATAGCGGATCAAAGTGTGCCGGTATATGGTGGCATGTCATATGGTCACTTCTCCTGCTTTGATTGTAAATCACATTTCATTCACTTACATTTTCCATACTGCCACTTTTAAATTTCCACTTCAGCCACTGGGTGTAGATGTCCTTTAAGCAAAAAAATAAAAATATCTGTAGGTAACCTGGAGACTGACTGCTATTAAAACTCACACATACCAGATTACATTATTTATGAAGGCAGACAGTCTGCAACACCAACCGGTAATACCTCATCAGTTCACGGATTCACATGCTGAAATGCACCATCAGCTGCATAATGAAGATTAATAACATAATTATTTTCCATAATGCATGTTCAAGAGGACATCTACTCCTACAGTTCTGTATTAGGAGCTATATAAAGCTGAACGAACCAATGCGACTCAGATGGGGAAGCAGTACGGGGCTGTGTTCTCACTTCATTTGGGTGAGAACAGAACTGAGCAAACTTCTTGTTTCATAACAGCAAATATGGCAATCCTGGCCAATTTCATGTCCTCAGTTTCCCAGACATGTATTCATTTGTATCACTGGTTACCAGTAAAGTGGATGACCTCTAAATATATGGAGGGGAGCGGGAAAGAAGCATTTTAAAAATTTGATCTATGCTTTGTTTTTTGGTTATAGTCTAATCTGTTAACATTAGAGAGATATTTGCACAACATTAAACACCAATATTTGAACTGTTCGTTCTCTTGAGTACAGCAATATTAATGTTGTCATATTGTAATTATTGACATTGATTTGTAAGGCACCACAGTGCTCCTCAATGCTGGACAGCAGGGAAAACAGAGGATACAAAATACAGGGACACAAAAGGTAGACAAGCTAAATGCTGATGTGACAACAAATGACTGAGAGGACTATCCCCATGAGTTAAAATTGGGACAGTTGTGAGGGTGTACCAGTGTGAGTAGTGTAGGCTCTAATAAGGAGGTGTGTTTTCAGAGAGTGGCTCAAAATGTGAAGGCTGTAGAAGAGTCTGATCAGCATGGTAGGGAATTCTATAGGTTTGTAGGGGAATATGAAAGGGCAAGTGTGAATGTAGGAAGTGCACCAGAAAATAACTGGGTCATGCAGGCCAATGGAATGAAGGGTGTATAGGAGAAGAAGGTGATCAACAGCGGGGTCATTCCACATCAAATCAACACAATTTTAGAAAAAAATTGAACCTTACATTCTCTAATTTCAGTTTAATTTGGGATAATAAATGCTGCCACAGGCTGTTTTGTAAACTGGTTTTGGAGTTATATACCACTAAAGCTGCATTATATACACATACATATATGTACGAACACACACACAATTATTTTTCAATAAAAATGTAACATTTTCAAAATCAAAATGTTCTCCAAAAGCCATATTTTAATTTTTATTTAAAAAAAAATAAAAAAAAAAATCTCAAAAATTGTTCACACTGTTGTTAATAAATCCACAAAGTTTTATTTTGGGATCATCTGCTACAAGAGATTTTAGTTTTGAGTGAAAATGTGTATGAAACGTGAACATGTTATTGAGGCACTACTCATCTGAGAAAAGCAACAAAACAATAGTTTTCCGTTCACTTCATTAGAGGAATGCCCGTTCCTATTCAGGTGTGTTTGGGGACAAGATTTTACAGACAACGCCTGCTCCCACTTCTGCGCAGGGGTGTAAACTTACGTGGAAAGATACTCTATGTAGAAAGTAACTTTAATTGTGTGTAATAGGCCCGCCTTTTACAGGAACAGGTTAGGCTTAGCCGGGCTTTAATTGGTGAAGTAAGCCCTTTAGTCACTCATTTAAGCCCACCCAAACTTTACCTGACCCTGGACCATTTGTGTCACATTTGAAAAAGCGGAGTGTTTAATTACATTGGAGTATCAGACTGGGAGAAAGTGTACTGGGAGCAGGGAGGAACAGCAGCTTGGAGAAGGGGTGCCGGGAGGGAGAGACTCAGATGACTTGGAGCAGCACTGTACTCACAAGAAGAAGCCTCAGTCACCCAGCCATGCAGAAAAGAGAAGGCACAGCCCATGAGGCTGCTGCTGATTTCCACGGGTCAGAGGATCATGTGATGGAAAGTCCATATATAGAGGTTTAAAATGAGGCCTTGCCCAACTTTCAATCAGGTGAGCTACAAATGCAATTTAAAAAACGTTAAAAGCTAATTTTCTGGGGGTAAAGGCACAATAGAATCGAGAGATTAAGTGGAGCAAAAGCAAAATAAACATACAGCAGTCACTCAACTAGTTTGGAGGCAAACGGAATGGTGAGATGAGCATTTGTTTAAAGAAGGATGGAAATGTTTCAGTACAAAGAGGTAGGTGGAAGAGGTGAGACAGACGCAGGTATACAGTGGTGGTGAAGAAATAGAGAAGGGGTGGAACAGCGTCGATCGAGCAGGTTGTATGGCAAAACTATGAGATGAGTGCAGAGAATTTGTCCTAGTTTATAGGGAGGAGGCATGAACTAAGTGTAGAATGGGGAGTATAGGAGAAGGTGGTTGGTGTGTGCGGGGTCTGGTATAAGGAAATGTCTTGTTAAATTGTGTTAATTTTGTTCTTGAGGGGAGATGCAAGATAAAAGAGGCAGAGGATACAAGACTGCATGATTATTAAAGAAGTGGACTAAATTTTTTAGACAAGTAAAACGGCAGTGCTGTAAGATACAAGGATAAATGTGTACTTTACACAGGGTATGCAAGTTTTTATTTTATCATGTTTATTTATTGGGGGTGGAATACAGTAAGGGGGAAAATCAGAGCTCAACACTCTCTGCAACCCCAACCTAAACCTGATAGTTTCTGTAACATACGAGTCACGGCACTCTTACTGAGATCATTCCTCGTATCATTATCATATCATTACAGGGGTTCTCTTTATACCCCTGACTACGCATTGATTTGCCATGCAGCCAAAGTGTCAAGAATTTGTTTCACACAAAGTATTTTTTTTTTACCTCATTGTACATTTTAATGTATACTCTGCAATGAAATAAATGAACATATTGCTTTATGGACCCCACTATCCTGCATGTACTGCTGTAAACTCTTTCTGTAAATAGTCTGCACACCTTCCCTAGCCTCTTAGACACAATTCTCGCACCACACACAGGTTAAACTTATTTTACACTGTAGTACTATTTTCGGACTGTAATTTAAGGGAGGACCTCATAGCTGCAATCCTGTAAGGCACACTTTAAATAAAGGAATTGCGACAACATAGAATTCAGTTAGCCAAATCTCAGCACAAGCAGTGACTTTTTAAGGAGCCAGGAAACCTGTGCATCAACCGACACTGATAGTAATGGATCCCAAAAATTAGACACGAGGAGTCCTTATTTTTGGTGTGCTGGCTATCTGGTTCATGGAATATCTAGCCCTATAATATCCTGGTATTAAAGAACAAGGTATGGCTACTATAGGAATTCTGGACTAAATTCTTTCACAACAACACAAAAAAAAAAACTACTGTTCATGTGATGGTTACTATACTAGTTAATTATTTTAATAACTCTATAAACACACATAGTTAACATGGCTTTATGAGCTACAGATGTAAAACTTTGAGATAAACATAAAAAAGCAGGAAAGGAAACAAAGCATACATGACTAATATACCATTTGCCGTAAGCAAGAGCCATCTAATTAACAGCAGTTGTTAGTTCTGTTTGTAATAAACAAAACACATCCACTTTTTATCATCCAATTACTTCTTTGTGTGATGTCATCCGTATTGAATTAAAAGGCATGAATTCTTTTGTGCAGGAAACAGTAAAGATTATAACAACATCTAGATCTCTTTAAAAAAAAAATATATATATATCATTTCAGAGTAGGAAATCCTACACTTGGCAGCTTGAGGCAATATAAAAATGTCTTTATTGCATAGTGGCAACTCAGCTCAATCAAAAGACGAACTTCTGTGGCTTGGACATCTCAAGCTTCACAATTTTTATGCAATATTACAAGTATATGAAAAGGTTATAAACATCTGAATATTACCGACTTCCATAAATAAGGGATACATTTCTTCTGCCCTGAGACAATTAGCACATAATTAAAAGTGTCTATTTGTGTTGCCTTTGAAACGGGCCTCTGTTCTGTGCACTGGATACAACACTAACCACAGAGCATACTTCTGTCATATTCAAGGACAATAAAAATGAACTCTCTGCCTTGATGACACTAAAGCTGGGTACACACTACAGAAATTTCGACCAACTTTTTATGCAGAGTGATTTTACATACGATCAATGATCTGATCGCTCGGTCCATGGACTGCATACACACTAGCCTTGTTTAGTACGATAAGGGGAAGAGTGACGTCCCTTTAGCGACTTTTTACAGCCATGTTGTCGTGAGCAATGACTGTAATTTCGTACTCACTGTTGTGGATCGGTCAGAAGTTTATACACACTACACAGCGGAAACGAGATTGGACCGAAAATATTAAACGGTACGACCAACCAAATGAGGCGATAATCGTCCATTTGGGCAGACTTTCGACCATCGTGTCACTGCACACACTGACCCGACTTTTGAACGAGCAGTCGTATGTCGGCTGTTTGAGACGATTATTGGATGAAAACAGTTTAGTGTGTACCCAGCTTAAGCATTAATTAAAATAAGACAACAGACAGACACACAAAACTAAAACAAATGGAAGTTAAAAAGAAATAGCATAAGTTAGTAAACAATCCAGCAGGACATGTAAGAAATAAAAAAAGAAAATGAAAAATCAGCTTAGTGCACTTTACATTATATCAGTGGATCCCAAACTTTTTCAGTTCAAGGCACCCTTAGGGTCACCATAATTTTTTTGAAGGCACCCCTAAGCCAAAATAATTACCAATTAGTCCCCCGCCATGCTTACCACTGGCCCTGGCCGAGGCACCCCTGTGAGATCGCGAGGCACCCCCGGGAGCCTAGGTACACAGTTTGGGACCACTGCATTATATATTGCAAAATCAAGGCTCTATTCAAACCCAAATGCAATCTAAAATTATTTATACCATTTACTCCTAAACCTTAAATACAAGCTGGTTTAGACAAAATTGTTCAAAATGTAGAAGCTAGCCACAAAAGTCAAGCAATGTGACTTAAATCTATCATTATCAGCTATTTATATAGCACTACTAATACATACTAAATACATATGGATTTAAACTCTTCATAACATACCAAAGAGCTGTAACTGTTTTCCAGAATACAAACTCAAGGCATTTTTGGTACCAAGTTTATAAAGAAGCAGCATATTTGGTGCAAAGTATATAACGTCAAGACATTTCTGTAGCCAAGTATAACATACCAAGCCATACCTAGTGCAAACTATACAAAGTTAAGTCATACTAGGTGCAAACAGTTGAGTCATTCTATATGCCTAGCATGTGTTTCTAAGTTAGGCATATACTCAACTTTCTGGCACAGTTCAGAAAAACGCTATCAACAAGTAAGAATAGACAGATAGTTGTTCAGCGTCCTAGGCAACAGTAGGCATTTTTTGGTCACAAATGAGACAGGATTTGTCGATAGTCAGAATAAATGAACATCTTTTGCAATGATACTACTGAACATCTAACGCACATGCTAGATAAATAATGCCATCCCTACTTACATGTATTTATGAATACACAGTGTGTATACGTTAATTCCTAATAGTGCAATTCAAATGTAGATTTCTTTGCTAGAATTGAACCTCAAGCTAACCAAAATGTTTTGTACTCTTTTCCTGGCAGATTTAAGATCAAGTCCTGCCACTGGGATAAGATCCTGTTCATGTTATGAAACAAAATTATTAACTTACATGAATAACAAAGGTATAAGAAAAATAACACTAAGGCTTAAACACAGACCTTTTACAGGTGCAAAATAATCTCAGCTTTTTCGTTAAACACTAGACAAAATAAAAGGAAAAAAAAAAATAGTGTTGCTGTGACTTTAAGAGCCACTGCTTTCCATTACATATGTAGAAATGGAAATATGTAGGGAAGTTATATTCCTAATTATTCCCATATGTTCTACTGCTAGTGAACATAACAATACTTATAAATAAGCCATATTTCTCTCTCCACAAAAAAAACATGAGCTAAGCTATTAATCAAACAGGCTAAGTCAAGCTTCTTCTAAACTTTACAAGGAAATTTAAAAGCAATTGCTACATATTTAAAAAATCTATAATCCATCTATTACTTCCCATTTTGTTCCCAGTTGATAGGGATGATATAAATGGTTTACATTATATGTCTTCCTTGTTGCTAGACTGAAAGTTTTAATAAATTAAAGTTGACAAAAAACTTTTTGAAGACATCCATTATTTCTAACTTGCTCCCCAGAAACAAACCTAAGTTATTAAAACTTGAAGACCTCATGCAAGAGCAATACTAAACTGCATTTGGTGGTTATTTTTCATTATCCAGTTTTCAGAAGAAATTAATGGACTAGTCAAATAGCACCTATTAAACGTTATACAGTAGCCACATTTCTACTCCTATCTGTCCAGGATTCCAATGAAATGCATCAAAACAACAGGTACAGGGCAGCACTATATACTTCTGCAAGCAACGATATTACCATTTTGTTGATACACTGCCAGGTGTTTTTTCTATTCACTTATTAAATCATTTACTCATGATCCATGTAGATTTACACAGCAACACACTGTATGTTACATTTTCATTAAAACAGACTAATTATAACTGAATATGAATACTACATTGAGGAAGCAATGATAAATATTGTCTAAACTGCAGGAGGGCCTTGGGATTGCCATATGGTAAAGACTTCATGGTTATTTCAGGAGTTGTGGGCAAATACAAAGCAAAAATCAATGCTGTCAGAGGGTCTTGAAAACAGAAGCAGACTAGGGGAGTATATTTACTAAACTGCTGGTTTAAGAAAGTGGAGATGTTGCCTATAGCAACTAATCATATTCTAGCTGTCATTTTATAGAATGTACTAAATAAATGATAGATAGAATCTGATTGGTTGCTATAGGCAACATCTCCACTTTTTCAAACCCACAGTTTAGTAAATCTAGCTCTAGGTGCAGTTTCATCTGCTATTCATAGGGATGTAGCTGGGCATCAGAGAAAGCAGGGAGGTGATATCGAATCATCACGGGGAGGTTCTGGGAGGTGTAGAGGTAATGCTTGGAGGCACATAGTTGGCCTTTGGGAGGTGGGAATAGGAGTACTCTCACATACATTTTCCCCAGTCACTAATAGGCTATAATGATGATAATAATGATAATTGAAGTTGGCACTTCAAGTTCCCTATGCTGAAATTTGTACTTAAGAGTGAAAAATCTGATGCAAACATAACAGTGTCCTCTATTAAGATAATGGGCCTACGCTACTCCACCAGATGGCATCATTCTGGATAAGTTACTAGAAGATGCATAATTGCCTGCTCTCTCTGATTCTCAGAGAAACTGCTTGGATGTGGATATAAGTCCACAAAAAGTATCTGCAGTGATATCAAATCTCATACTCCATAAAACGCCAGGCCCAGATGGGTTCTCTGGGGAGTATTATAAATTATTGAAAGTAGATGCCAGACCCATATTTTGCTGGACCTATACCGCACTACTCACCGATCACATCCTCTATATCCTACTTTTAAATCAGACATACCACCCTCATCCCGAACCCGCTGGCCGATCCAATTTTATTGTCATCATATCGTTCTATTATTTTGTTGAATCTAGATTTCAAGATATTATCAAAGATAATGGCGAACAGACTTCAAGGTATTTTACCTTCTTTATTAACGGAAGGCTACGGTAGACACTCAGTCAAAGGCATACGTTCAGTGATCGCAGATGCGGCATGCTAATTAGATCTTTTGATGTGTGAAGGTCCAACATTGAAGGCAGGAACTTTTAATTAAGACTGGCTCCTAGATTGTCTGCATCTGAAAACCAGATGCAGGACATCACAGCATCTCTAGAATTTCATAGATGTGTAAATATTGTTGACTTGACAATGCATGTAAATCCAAGTTTGTGTGAACACATTGCATCCCGATTCTAAAAATAGCCTGTGTCCAAATCAGTATAAAAAGCACTGTCTTGTACACTGAAATGTATCATTCTGATGTTCCATCTGACCTGATCACCTGGTACCTTCAACCAGTGTGAGAGCAAATAAACATCACTCGGCTTCAAGACCCTGCTTGACAACTTCTTCAATATTGCTGTAATCCAGTGACCTGCAGATTAGACCCTAAATCTAATCCGTTCTCCAGCTGTTTCTGAGGTTGGACCCAGCTTTTCTGGTACCACCGCTCTGCCTGCAACCCAGCAGCTATGGTCAGTGTGATAGGCCAGGGGAGAACCATCCACAGCACCCGTGATCCTTAGTAAGAGGTCAGGAGTACCAGCCCAGGTACGCCAGTAACGAGGTACACTCGCAGAGTCAGTTACTCAGAAGAAACTGGGTACTGGATGCCAGAAAGGAGTCCAGTGGTGGCAGCATTGGTAAACCCCTCCTACTGCAGCAAGAGGGCGCATTTGGAATAACTAAAAGAAACGGTGGCAATGTAAGCCCAGCCGGTTCCGCAACAACAGACAGGGTGGCATAGGCGGTCCATCCTACCACAGCAAGAAAATGCATTCTCCACGTGCGGATCCAGGGCTCCCCTCCTACGCTTGATCTCTTCAAGGAAAAACTTTTCTTTGTCATGAGGACCGACTGGTTGAAGGTCTCCCTTCAAACAACAAAACAGGCAGATTTATTGAGACATGGACAAGCTTCATTCACAATTTGCCTGTCCTTATGAGAGAAAAGTTGCTTGTTTTCGTCAGACAGACACTCTGATGTGAGACTAGAATATTCTTACCTATATCTCTCAATGATTAATCGCTGCCGAGACCACAGTCTCTCCTTGCCTTAGACCACACAGACCCTTATATATTGTATGCCTTGGGGCTGTCTCCAATAAGAGACACCACCTCTACCAATTTCTGTGACGTGGAATTGATTTATACTGCCTATTGTGTTTTTGATTACGAACCTTAAACCTATGTTTATCCTTATGGTTACAAATGCTTCTTACCATGTACACGTCAGAAGTGCTTAAAAAAAATAAACCCAGTAGAACTATTTTAATTTAACTTTTTTTGTGGTAATTATGTATACTTTTATTAAACACCCCCCCCCCACCCCCCCAAAAAAATGGGATCCCTAATGTTGATTGAATCTAGCGTTTTTAATTCTATTCGAAAAAAGTGCGTTTTTGCCCTAACGCAAAACATGAGGCAGATAATGTAATTCGGTTTGGATTCTTGGATTCAGGAGGAGGAGTTAACTTAGGGGTCTAATGTTTGTGGTGATTTCTTAATAAACACCCGTGGATACTTCAAATAAACTGGATAAAGAAGCCGCGATTAGTAAATTATTTAATAAATTGAAAAATCAATATTTAATCAACTACTTGTCAGACAGTCGAGATATTTGGCAGAAATAGTTCTTTTGACATCTTCTCTTAACTAAAAAAATGTGAACAATTCTGACATGTGTGGTGGACATTTAATTTTTTTTTTTTGGGTGATCAGAAGTGGAATGACCCTTAGGAAGCTACTTTTATTAAGTCATTTAAAAAAACAAACAAAAAAAACCTTGTACCAAAGCTTGTACTTGTAGTAAAGCCAGGAGAGGACCATTCACTTATCTCTACCACACTGCTATGTGGACTCACTGGCTCCAGTGGCTCTAAGACACACAGGTTGCCAGTAATAGCCTAACGCAGGCATGCTATATGGGTTTATTTTATTAAAAAAAAGGTAAGTACACCTTTGTGGACGATTAACAAACAATAAATTTACCCGTGTTTATCACTTTTGTGGATTGGGGGCTGTATGCAGTCTTCTGTCTACCGATGTAGCCCACTGTGTCACATGACTAATACAGAGGACTGCCCCTGAACACTGGAGATCCAGGCACATCTGCCATCTAATTACCTCTAAGAAATAATACTAGCCAATATCATATAACAATGAACAACTTAGAGATATAGGTTAATAACGGTTTTGCATATTTACCATCACTGATATTTTAAATGCTGCTTGTTATGTTTTTTTTTTACATTTCTTGAGAATTAACTAAGGAAGCTCAGAAAAGAAACATTCAAGGAGCACTGCTGTGAGCTCTACAATCCCCTAATTATAGCATGTTATAAATGCACTTTTCTACAGATAGCTATACAATTGGACACTCTGGTGCAAATGGTATGCTGAACAAGAGCGGTGATTGCAATGAGTGCTAGGATTCCCGAGGTTGGTATAATAGGCGCGTGAGAGAACACAAATCCGTAAACAAGTAACAAAATGTAAAATGGCTTCTGTGCGGGGGCAAAGAGAGGAGCTAATTACAACAAAGCTGCAAAACAAAGTGTTAAAGAAAATAAATCTCCTATACAAATATAACACACACAATAATTATATATATATATATATATATATATATATATATATATATATATATATATATATATATATATACACACACGCGTTAACCCGTGCATGATACTCATGCATTCTAGTCAAATCAAGCTACTTAAGGTGTTAAAAAGGTTCTTGTCATGCATTTGGGCCATAGCCCAGGCCTCAACCACCAACCACTCCCAACTGTCACTTCTCCTTCAAGAAATATATATATATATATTTTTTAAATCTTTATAAACACTTTTAACAAATTAAATTAACAAATTATAAACATCTTAGCATATCAAATTTCAGCCCTTTCTGAATTTTTTCCCCACACACACTAAGAATTTAGTAGGTCAGTGTATAGCTCCGCCCAGCAGGTGGCGCTGCAGCTTGGTTTTATTTTTTCCACACACAGACAGACTAACACACGCCACTAGACATTTATATTATAGAATATATATATATATATATATATATATATATATATATATATATATATTATAGAATATATATATATATATATATATATATATATATATATATATATATACACACACACACACACACACACACACACACAGATATAGTGATGCTTGTAACTTATTAATAGACGAGTGGGTTACCATAATTTGAAGTACCATGGTTAGAAAAAAAATATTTTAAAATTTAAAATAACTCCTGTTTTTCCTCTCATACTGCCACCAACATTCTCCTCCCCATTAAATTGTTTAGTAGTGCTCCTCTCAGTGATTATAGGATACACTCATTTGCAGCACCAATTATTTACTTTATCTTTTTGAACAATGGGTTTCCAGATACTAGATCAAATGCCTGTAACTCTATTGTTACTTCAGAACACTTGGCAAATTGTTTCTCAAGCTCTGTATACAAATAAAAATATATTTGGTTAACAGTGAACAAGTGCTATTCAAACTGCAACTCCTCCAAAAAAAGGCACCAAAAAAATAAAGGAGAAAAAAAAAAAAATATATAAAAAATTATACAATCGATTCAATACTCAAATTATGACAAAACGTTGTTTTAATATTATTAGCACTGTGACTTGCAGCACCTGTGTCTAGAAAGCTTATTCCAGAAGTCGTGCTTCAGAAGACAGCAAATAGAGAGTCTACAGCAATGTAAACATCCATTAGAGTGCGCACTAATTCCAAGCACCTACTGCATCTATGGGCTGCCAGTAAATCAAGGATCCTATTACAAAATCAATTACTGCAGCGCATTTCCTCTGCTGCAAAACCTGGTGATGGCCAAATGATATGGGATACTTTTTACAAGACCAAGACAACTGCGCCTTTTCTCCAACATTCTTTACACACAGTTAAGTTCAAATGACCCACTTGGACCTTTATCAGTAATGAAATCTAGTTGGTTACCTTTGGCTGGCTAAGGCATTCGAAGGAGAGCCTCTGCAATGGGTCTGATGGATAGCTGCAAGAAAGCAAATCGGAGCAGCAGGTCGAGCGGCCCAGCCTCTTCATTAAAGAAGAAATGATGCTGCAGCCACAGCCACACATTGACTTGCTCAGGAGACGAGTTCTTTCCTTAGGAAATAACCACTGCTATTGTCCCACATGCACTCACGGCTAACTGGCTGCCTCATTACGTAGCTCCCTGGATGCAATGAACACTGATCAATAGAAGAGGAAAAAATGTACAGGAAAAAAAAAGCAACTACCGACTACAGCTTGTGGGAGAATATGCCGGTCACTATAGTGCTTTCCTAAACGTGCAAGCTGCTGAATCCTAAGTGCAAGTATCAGAGTTCACAAAAGCATTTTTTCTTCAGTGAGGTAAGTCTTTTTGTAGTTATTCAAGGTGAATGTTCATAGAACCACAAGTAGTACTGTACAATAGCAGGCAACATACACTGTACTGTGACACAAGAGCTGTCCTGTTCAGATGTTATGGCTCTGCAACCTATCCAACCTGTTATCCCTTTGGGTGATGGTGCTCTCTAAGCCACAGCCAACAGGAATCAGCCACACCTCTCACAGCTGTCCCCAAGTACCCTGTTGGAGAAACGTTCAGCACCTGAAATATGCCTCCTTAGTCAGAAGCAGGGAATGGCTTACTAGATGTGCTTCTCTGCTTGCCAATCACAGCAGTTGACCTTTCCTGACTCCAGTGTTCAGAAAGGACTTGCCAATTACAAACGGCAAGCACAAACCTGATCTCTCCATTGAGCTGCACATCTATTTGCTGTAATAATATGGCAAGTACAATTCTGCATCCATAATACTATCAAGATGCAAGCTCACAAGCATCTTCAAAGCTTAGAAAACAAATCATGTCCACATAAAAAAAAAAAAAAACTATAATGAAAATAAATCCCCTATTATATAAAAACCTGCTATTTCAAGGTGTACAGCTCACAAGTATATTAAAGCACTTCTAAATTATCTTACGCTTGATCAGAAGCTGCGATCAGACAGGAGAATTCTGTCTCACCAGCAACCATCAGTTTACATATTTACACTAAAGATTTAGTTTTCACATCTCGTGATAAGAACCACAGCGACATGCCAATGCTGAGGCTGAACAATACACAAGCGGAAGGAAAAGGACAAAATTAAGCATCATGACGACATGTAAGCATGTTGTAAGATAATATCCTCTCTTCCATCACCTTGCTGTGCCCTTTTCATATTAAATGGTGATATCACATCTGGCTGCAGGTTAACCATAGCCGGGATGTGCTGAGGTAATGAAGAACTGAAGCACTCTGGCAATTGGTACTCTGGTTGAAAACAAGCAAAATAATGCAGTAACCCTTTTACTCGCCTGCTGGAGGTACTGTCTGCTGCATAGAATTTTAAATCCTCATTCATCTGCAGATGCAATTCAGCTGCTTTTGCAAAGGACTTGGCTTTTTCTCTGTCTCTTGCTTCCCTGAGCTGCTTCTACAGGGGCTGTTCAAGAAAAGTGCCGATTGTGTGGAAAATTTAAAGTAATACCAGGTGAAATAACTTTGATTTTAGGAGGTGGTTAACCAACTTCTTAGGAGCAGCAGCTGGATTCATTCTGATTGGAAATGCTCATGTCCGACACGATGTAATTATGAAGCGGAGATGTGGATGATGCTGTTTTGCACTGAGCTGGCAGAGGCAGCCATGAGAATCAATGTAAACATAGTATATTAAAGTGCAAGGGTCATATATCAACTATAACTGCTTCCACGCACGTAAATCTCACAGCAATGCATGAGGAGTAACACTTTACATTCTTTATCAACATAGGAATAACATTCTTTTCACAACCCTGCACTGTTACAAACAACTCAAGATTAATAAGTTTAAGCGTGTTTGTGTATTGTTTAAAACCTTTGATGTGTCCAGGGGGTACGAAAAATGATGTACAAACTGTTTGTCAACTACAAAATGGCTTTACAGAAAAAAAAAAAAAAGTCAATAAGTACTGAGTATACATAAGGTGCGTATTATCACAAATAACACCATACGTTCCTTGAGACAGAAAGCACAAGTGAATACATGCTGTTCTTACAAAGACCTATTCAGTAACTGTCAGAGCAGGAAGGTCATTGTTATGTGACACAAAGTACATTATCACTAAACAGAAAACAAACCTTTGTCACAGGCAGCATCTCAGCATATTGTGAGCCAAAACTGTTCTTACTCCAAAAAAATAAAAAAAGGATTTCATTACACTTTATGGGGGGTGTCAGTTTAAGAAATAAAGTTATTCCAATTTAAATTGCCTATATTAGTTTACCCAGCAACTCTATCTGCTAGTTGTAAGTTCAACAATAGCAAAATATGTACTTTATATTAGTAACATTTATTTACACGGTGCCACATGAGGTCCACAGCACCGTACAGAGGCATTATATTTTGCATATTTTAGGTTTGTTTAAATAAAATGCTTTCATCGTAGTCGTGCATTTTTTTACTGTTACTATGGAAAAAATTAACGCTCATTTTTGCTCGCACCTCTGTGGGACGCAAGCAAAAATTATGGAGATTTTTTACAATTGAATCTGCTCCTAAAAGTATAAGTGTGCAGTAACCAACAGCAACTAATCAGAACTTAGCTTGACAAAGCTAAAACAAGTTGTACTGTAAATCACAGCAACAAGACATCTACATCTATGGTGGCCACATGCTGCAATAGATATTAGGCAATTATTCTCTCAATGGCCAACAAACACTCAAATTAAACAGATAAGAAAATTGTAGGCCACAGTGCCCTGGAAATAAATTACCTTGGGATTAAGGAAAAAGAGAACTTGTCATCAGAGTAGTGGGAGAACATGAGACAAATAACATCCAGAGGCCAGAGATATATGGATCATAATACTAAACACAGCAAACAAAAAACAGAATAAAAAAAGATAATTTTAAAAGAAAAGAAAAAAAATCAAAAACTACATTACGTTGATTGATATTCTATGAATAATAAAAAAAAACCTCAAATACCCATAAAATAAGAGTGTCAGAAAAAGAATAACATCTAAATAAGGACAAAAGAAAATAAGGTGCATAAAAAGTGACAGAATGAATTGGTCTCGGAGAAAGTACTCTAGCAGGAAGGAAATATTAAGAGCAAACGTCTAATCAATTATGTATAACCTGGTTTCTGTGTGTCAGCTACTTTATTGTAATATTGATTAAGAGGATGTATATACATAGGGCTAATGATACACACCGGAGATATGTGCAACCGACAGCCGGGGGAGAGGGGGGGGGTGGGGGAGGGGGGGGTGGGAGACATGATGGAACAAAGTCATTACACAGTTAGTATTTGCAGGTCTAGTTTTTGGATTTGCTGCTCTTATTTCTCAGCTCCTTGATTTTCAAAGAGTATATGAAAAGTACAGGAACTTCAGCAAGTCCCAGATTTGGGAAGAGACCAGGTGTATTACACAGATTTTTTACTGCTATGTTATTAAAATCATTTATCAAAGAACTTAATTCCATTTCCTTGTTTGAAAAATAATAAAAGATGGAAAATACGGTACACTATCCATAGATTCTATTGCACAGATATGTACTCGTAAAAAAAAAAAGAAAAGAAAAAAAACGGGACATATTTTTATTGATGCTATCCTTAATCCTGTATGTGTGGTGGGTAAAAGTGCCAGATAAAATGAGATCTCTGCTTTAGAGCTGTGAGATTGAGCAGTGCTCTTCTCCAGGGAAATAAGCACAGCGGTGCTGATATGCTTTTCTATTATCACAATAAGGATTTTTTTCTCCAGCCACTGGAATGAATTACAAATATTTGCAGGTTGTGATGTATTTCATGAAACTAAGAAAAAAAAAAAGTTGCTCAGTGATGCATTTGTACATAAGAACTTCAGAACCACAAACACACATGGAGGACTCTAATCTAGCAATACAGCTATAGGGCAGACACAGACAAATACAATACAGAAATCAACCCCTTTGAAACGGATTAACAATAAGATATCTAAAAAGTAATCTGTGCAAAGACTACATGACATCATAGATGTTAGCATTTAGATGAACACTTATCAAGCAGAGGATATCTTTATCTAGTAGGCAACTAAAGGACAAATCATCAAGACATTAATTACCATGTGACCTCTACACAGTCTTGCAAATGTGCACATTCTCTGGTTAATACGGCAGTGCACTGGTAGGTGGAACTTACTCTAGCTCTCATTGCCCTCACAATTTAACTTCTACAAACATGCATGTTTAAAACCTGCTCAAACAACCCACACAGAAAAAATGCTGAGTCTGTAAAAGAAAAAATGGTAGAAATAACAAAAGAATCAATGTCCATTTACAGGAAAGAGGCTACAATGCATAGGAATGATTTTAAAATAGGCTGCAACTCTATTTAGAAGACTGACTTCCATTTAACAGCACAGGCCAGATCACAGTGTTTGGAGTGAAAGAGAATGCTTGCCATCAATCATCAGGAGTTCTGCTCTACTGCCCATCAATGCACAACATACACCACCTGTACATTTACGCACAACTGAGGTATGTGTGGCCAAGTTTCAAAGCAGGAAATATTTAAACATAATTATTACTAGTAGGTGTTACAAAAGAAGCTTTTAAGAAGACGTGGGCAATCATTTTTATGTAGAGGCAGAATAAATGCACACACAATGCTAGGACTAAGTGTAATCTGATACCTTTGAACACACTGAGCATGCACGTTAAAGAACACTAAATTATAGTTAAATCTGTCGAAGAACTGTTGCATGGGTTGGGGGTGAACTAGATGCACTCCCTCAGATGCTGACCTGACCAGCACCCAGCACTCGCTTCTTACCTGAAGTGGAGTGGTGGTGGGGAGGCATCTTGGGAATCTAGCATTGGGATGTGACATCATATTCAAGCACCGCAGCCCCAGCCCATTACAAACATGGAGGCGCAGCAGCCGTCAGCTTCGTATTTAGGAAGTTGCTCCTCCATTTCAGCGGCTGGTGCTCACTGTCGGGGGGTCAAGACACTATATTATGCTACTAATTGTTTTATTTTATTGTTCGGATTGTTATTTTATTCTCCTCTACTCTTCATTGTCTACAGTGCTTTGCCCCTGCTCCTCCCCACTTTGCATCGTTCCTATTGTTTTGCCTCTGCCCTTCTGTTTTCACTCCATTCCTCAATCCTACTTAGGCCCATTTACTGTCCTTCTCTGCTCTGTCAATCCTTATCTAACTAAACTCCATTTTTCTCCTCCTGCCTCTGCCGCTGTGTCTCTCTCACTCCTGTCCCCGTCTCTCACTATGCCGCCCCGCTCCTTTCCTATACCCATCCTCTCCCCGCGCCCCCCTCACCAGTCCCATCTCTCCCCCTCGCCCCATCAACCTCTCCCCCAGCCCCCTTCACTGGTCCAACTCTGGCTCCACCACTCGCGCCATTAACCCTAACAATCTTATCCACATCTCCTCATCCTTCCCTCCATTTCTCCTGCGTCCTCTGGAATTCAAGATCCATCCGTAACAAACTTACCTCCATCCACGACCTCTTCATCTCCAACTCTCTTAACCTTCTTGCCATCACTGAAACCTGGCTCACTCCTTCTGATACCGCCGCTCTCTCCTACGGTGACCTCTCCTTTAACCACTCCACCAGACCAGATGAACGTCCAGGAGGTGGAGTGGGCCTCCTCTTGTCCCCTGCTGTACTTTTCGGGTCATCCCCACCCTACCTTCCCTCTTCCCTACACTGGCTCCCCATCCCCTACAGAATCCTCTTCAAACTCCATACCACCACGTACAAAGCTCTCTCCCAGTCTACTGCCCCCTACATCTCCGACCTCCTCACCATTCACACTCCTGCCCGATCCCTGCGCTCTGCTACTAACCATCGCCTCTCTTCCACTCTCATTACCACTTCCCACTAGAGAATCCAAGACTTCTCCCGAGCTGCCCCCCTAGACTGGAATTACCTCCCTCGCTTCATCTGTCTCGCTCCCAATCTGTGCTCCTTCAAAACGAGCACTTAAAACTCACCTGTTCCTTAAAGCCTACCAACCATCCACATAACCCCTCATCTACTCTGCTCGCTCTTCCCTCTCTCCCCTGGTATCACCGCTCCCTCTCGTGTCTGTTTTGTCCACCCTCCCTTAGGATGTAAGCTTGTTTGAGCAGGGCACTTCTTCCCTCGTGTCTCCACACCTGTTCTTCTGCTCCGTCTTTACTCCATTTGTCTGTCCCGGAGTTTCTGAAGCATTGGTACTTTGTGTTTATTGCTTTGTACTGTTTAACCTTGTATAGTTTACTGTTTGTACTATGTACGGCGCTGCGGATACCTTGTGGCGCCTAACAAATAAATGATAATAATAATTCAGTGTTTTGGGCACCCTGGCACCCCAGGTTCACCTAGTGGAAACCCAGCATGAAAAGTCCATCTGTGATGGAAAAGCTTTCAATTGCTGTAAGATCACATTTCTGAAGGATATTCTGCTCATGATTTTTGATGGAGATCTTTTGTATAACACACGCTTTGTGATAATTCTAATACCTAATTTATCATGATGAGGGGATCATGGCCTGTTGACGCCATCAATCAAGTTCATAAGTCTAAAATCACTCCCCTGGTGATAATTTTGAAGAGGAAAACAACATTTTCTGAGTTGTGACAATTGAGGATCCGATTTTTTTCAATGAGTCACCATGGGAGTGATTGAGCACTATCGTTTTTCTTACTAGTAACACACTAACGTTCAAAGTATGATGTGGCAAACCTTAACTCTGCAGTGTTCACATGAACAATCAAAGTAAATAATCAAGCAGTCTCCATTTCTATCATATACATTTTGCCCATAAATAAATGCTTTCTGCTTACTCCATGCATCTAGATATCTTTCACTGTACTACTAAATCCAGAACCTAAAATCCAGTATTAGCAATCAGTACTGACGTTATATCACTTATGGCCAATTATGTACTCATATAATTCCATCAAAGCATTTTAATAAACAGCAAAGCATTACTAAAAATATATTTTTGCGAATTTATTTTGTACACAAACTGGTTGAACAACACACATTTAAGTAGTGAGCTTTTGCTATGATACGAAAACTGCATTTGCATAACGACTGTAAACGCCACTTATTTTTAGACTGTGGTTATTAACTAAACAACAAAGAGCAGCAGTGTTATCCACCTGGCTGTACACAAAAGCCTTTTCCGCTGGCCACCAGCCTGCTGAAGAGCTTTGCATTTAACATTTTGTGACAACAATGTTCTTTCCACCAAACACGCCCATCCCCATACCGCTACACGGTTTTTCAGAATTTCATTATTATAAAAGCAAATTCAAATAAGCCTTGCGAACGGAGAAACTTCTGTAACATACCATTTACATGGCTGCCCTGTGAGCAAGTGCCCAACTACTTGTTTCAGTCCACTTAGGTCTCATCAGTGCCGGACAGCTTGCCCTGGTCTGCAGCATGAAGAGCCATAGAGTCAGCCTCACTGGAACAAAGAATAGCGATAGAGATTCTCAGGTAATGCTCTCTGGGGGAAAAATTAAAGTCAGCCTCTGACTGGATTTATTTTCCAATAAATAGAGCAGATAAAGTCATATGTACGTATTTTTACGGAGCAACATTGTTTTTTCAAGAAATGTATACAATGTTATTTTCACCTCCTTTACACTTACATACCGATCTTCCTAGTAATATGCAACATGCTCTATAATACAGATATACAACCTCCCTAATGTCCCTCTTTTTGAATGGGATTATGAACCGCCTTTCTGGCTGAGAGAGACAGTTTTCCCTGACAACAAGGAAAGCCCATGTAAGCAGCATGCAGCAGCTAGAGTGAGCAAAACGACCCACGTCTGGTGAACTCAGATTTCATTAATAATACTACATTTGGGGAATACTTTATTCTTTTGTGTAAGTGAATGAAATAAAGGAAGCCCCCATTCTGCTTGAACTGCTTCTTAACATCTAATTCAGACTGAAAAGGCTGGACTGATACATTTATTGACTCGCTTAGCATTTTGAATTAATACCACCAAAAAAATGCAAATGCAGGGCCCAATACAAAATCCCTTGAGCCTTCTTATCCCACATGATGTGGCTAGAACACAAGCAGCTCCATCACCCTCTTCTGTGAAATGGGCTTTGGGTTATTTAGTTGGCTAAAAGTGTTAACTACCTGAACGTGTCTGTCGGACAGACGCTTGACCGCGTAGACTAATAGAAAGCAGCAAGCTCTCCGCCCATACGATCACACTGCACTGACTTTTACACATTGTGGCATGCATGTTCACCTCTGCAAAAGGAAAAAAGGGGCTTAACAGCATGGGTCCTGCACAGTGTCATCCCTCAAACGCCATAATAGGAGAGTTATAAATGTGTGCTATATTTTCACACTAAAACATTTGCAAACTGAATAAATAATAAAGAGTACTATTACACTATCAATGTCCAGAAAACATCACTACACATTAAAGTACTGACAGCATATGCATAGCAAACACATGCTACTATCAAAAAGATTGGAAAAACAGTTCATTCAAGCTACACCATTAGCAATGCGCTCTGGAGCATGTTACTATAGACAGTAATAAGCAACAGGTGGTCCAGAGAGCCTTTACCTGTGGCCTTCAGCTCCAGTACATGCTGTTGTAAACACTACTAGGCTACTAAGAGTTTATAGGAGATTGTTTACTAACTGCAGTGCTTCAATACACAGTGCAGCTGGAGCACACTTCAAAATAGGGTTTTACCTATTTAGAACAATCCTACCGTACACACAAAGCCACTGAGAGCAAATGCTTGACAGACCATGAACAGTGTATGCTACATCCATGGAACTTCCAAGGTTTAACGCTTGTGCGTTTACCACAGGGATCAATTACCCCCATTGTGAGGTGATGTCAAGCTGTACTGGATGATGGATTGAGCCCAACAGTAATGGAGCACAAATGAAAAGCACCAATATGTACAATCATTTAAAGAGGATTTTTCAATGTTTAAAAATTAGTCACAGAACGCAAACATTTTTAGAAGTAATAATTTGTTCTAATATTAACCATACCATAAATAAAGGTGACAAATGTCACCATCTTGATGGACAGCATAACTGTAGCTGGACTTTGAGCACGCGTCAAAATTATTCAGTCTATTGTATCTTATTACATAACTCTCTGCGGAAGAGGATGTTAGAGGAGTAAAATGATGCTCTGATCACTCCTGCATTAATGAAATTTACCAGGACAGGATCCTTATATCTATTCTCTGCCCTGGCCTTACTAGAGGACTAACGCTGGAGGCAGGCTGTTTATGTCCACAATCACTTTTAAGGAAAATATTAGTTACAAATTTAATTGCATAATTATTGCAGCAGGAATCAATGATTTCTCTGTAGTGTGTATGCCCCAGCAATATGTCTAAAAGCATCAAGCCGTCAGATAAGCTGCTCCTTGCACGGACACACTGGGGTTTTCACAACACACAAACTTCCCTTGTTGATATTAAATTTTTCACATTTTAGTGATAGCTTCATACAAAACAGTGTATTCAATAGGCTAAAATGATATGTAACAAAGTCATGTGTAGAAATTCAGAATCAAAAGACTGACAGAAGCAGCCAACATCAAGTGTACCTATTGCATACAGATAGTGGAGGCTGACCCAACATTCATCAAAATGCAGCTTGCTAACACATGAATAACCTGTGACATCACTTAGGTACAGATGCCTGTTTCAAGAGAACACCATCTAACAATTCACTAGGAACCACTGACATTTCAAATGCATTTGTTTTGAAGGATATCACTAATATTTTATAAATGTGCCCTCATGTTATTTTCCTCATGATTTGTCATTATTATGTACATCCAAGAACATGTTACTAAAATTGATATGTCATTTAGTAAAACAAAGTTTAAAAATGTATAACCCAAAGATCACGTTAGCACCTTGCAATACCCTGGTACTCCTCAAGATCAGTATCATGAGTCTCTGTACAAGAGAACACAAATCATTACCATTTATTTATATAGTGCAACTGATTTTGAAGCTCTGTACAGAGAATTCATTCACATCAGTCCCTGCTCCATTGGAGCTTACAGTCTAAATTCCATAATATACACACACAAAGAGACAGAGAGAGAGACTAGGGTCAATTTTGGTAGAAGCCAATTAACCTACTAGTATGTGGAGGTGTATGGAGTGTGGGAGGAAACCGGAGCACCCGGAGGAAACCCACGCAAACACGGGAAGAACATACAAACTCCACACAGATAAGGCCATGAGTATCATGAGTCTCTGTACAAGAGAACACAAATCATTAGTAATGTGCTCTAGAGCACACTGCTATAGTCAGTGATGGCCAACAGGCCATCTGGCGAACCTTTACCTGCAGCCTCTTCCCCCCTTAACCTCCATTTTATGTTATAAAACAGAGAATAAGATTTAATAAGTTTGGAGCAGCCAGCTTCCGCGTCATGTGACCTCCTCCACAACACAGGAAGGTCGGAAGTAATCGGAGGTCTGAATGGTTTGCAGGGGCATTTTAGAGCAAGTATAGTTGCATATTGGGACATGTGTCAAGCCACTGTCAAGTGTTGCTACTCTACTCCAGATGGCATTTTTCACAGAAATACCCACCCACCTTTTTTTGTGTGTGTGTGTGGGGGGGGAAGGGAACGGACTTCAATTTTACCATTTATATAGAATTGTTACAAGAAGAAATCCCTGTCTGACACAAAAACACTATATATATATATATATATATATATATATATATACTTTGACATCAAAACCAAAAAGTTATTCTCGTCCAGAATACCAAGTGTTAAATGTATCAGATCACAGAATGGCCGAATGATTTTATGTTTACCAATCCTGCAGATTCACCAGCTGGTATTCTAATGCAAGTGATGTGTTAAAATCCAATTATCAATTGAAACGGACCAGCGAAATGTGAACTTCCTCCTGGATGCACGTCACACATAGGCATGACTGTTTATTTCAGAATCCTTAGGAAATGGGAGGAAAGGACCAGTGTTGAGGTTAACACAAGAATAGCAAGTTCAAAACAAACACTGACATCCAAAGGGTTTGTTTGATTTCCTGTGGTTTATATTATTACCTGATAATTTTAAGAACACTACGAATAATACAGAATAAGAGTAAGTAAAAAAATGATATTCATAGCAATACGAATCTGCAAAACAAGTATATTAAAACCCTAACATTAGTAACCTCATTTCATTGAAAAATGTTACGTGTAAGTAAATGATAGACAGATAAAACTAACGACTGCTGTGTATTTGAGAAAAAGCATTAATCACTGTAATCTTGCAAGCAGGGCCCTCTTACCTGTTTGTCTGTATTACCCAGTATTATAGATTACTGTGTTTGTTCCCAATGGTAAAGTGCTACGGATTTTGCTGCCCCTATATAAATAAATGACTGACTGTAGACAACCCACTACAATTAAAAGACTAATAATACAATTCCTCTAAAGTTACAAAAATGTATCAAAAATACAGTCTCTTAATATAGGAAAACCTTATTGAAACCTTTCTTAAAGCTATTAAAATACAAATCAAAACTTGCTTTCAGGCATCGTATTGTGTGAAATAGGACTACTCCTAGATAATTTACCAATTCACCTGCAGATCTCTGCACAGACAAGACTGCTTTGCTGCCTTACTTTTTTAATTTTTTCCCCAATCTCTTTAAATTTGAGCCTCTGAAGGATGCGCAGGCTCCCAACTTTCTGAAAAAAATAAAATACGGACCCAGTCCCCTTACATCAATTTTTTCTTAGAATGAAACTGCAAAAGAAAAAAAATCAATCACTCTTCTTTCTGTACCCTCCCCCCTTAATGACATTATATGCTCAATAAACATTTTTTTAAATGATATAATTTCCAGGCAGGATAATAAGACGAACCACAGAGCAGCTTCTAGAGCTCCTTTCTAGGGAAATCATCAAGTTATACCACTTTCACATTGCCGCCCCTGCAATATTCCGGGTTTTTCAAGCCGGGTTTTTGCTGAGTCACAAAGCATCCCAGCTCAGAGACCCCGTTCACACTGCACATTGAAAACAGGAATTTCCCGGGTCAACCCCGTTCATACTGAACCCGGGTCTGCCCTGGCAATAAGTTTCAGTCATTACAAGAGGAGCTTTGATTGGAAACTGGCAAGGTCATTTAAAGAGGCAGCACTTTTCAAAGCGACTTTACATTTATTTACTTATCACCTGCTGCTGGCTGCGCTTTATCTCACACTCTGTTAGTATTTTTGCTATGTTATATTACACTGTTGCATCCATTGCAGTGTCTGTAATACCCCATTCATACTGCACCAAAATCCCGGGTTTTTGCCGGGGCGAGCTCAAACGACCCGGGTCTTGCTGCAGTATGAATGGTACAAGTCAAAAATCCCGGGTCTAAAAACCCGGGTCTTCAACCCGGGATTTATTGAGGGGTAATTCCCGGGTCGCCTGCACTATGAATGGTGCAACCCGGGTTTTTCAGCTCGGGTTGCACAGAAAACAAGCTGATTGGCTGTGCCTGTCTCTGGAGGATGATGTCATCGGTGGGAGCCCGTGGAAGAAAAAAAAAACCAGTCACCTTTCAATGACATCACCATTTTTCAGCCAATGAAAACTGCTCTGGTGATAACTCCCACAAATTGCCAGGGCACAGACTTGTGCAGTATGAATGGGGTCGACCCGGGAAATTCCCGCCTCCAAAGTGCAGTATGAATGGTGTTTCTGAGCTGGGACGCTCCGAGCCCCGGCAAAAACCCGGGATATTCCCGGGGCGGCAGTATGAAAGCGGTATAATCTGTTTTTTGATCCTCCTCTCGTGTAATGTCCAGCAGCTCTCACACTTCTTCCTGTAGCCAGTGTGCCATGCTTTCTGTTATCTTTCTCTCTTTAAACCACCAATCAGCTTCTTTATGCGAGACTTGAGCTAAAAAAAAAACAAGTTGCACCGTTCGCACTGCAGGAAACCAGCGACTGACACGAGAATAACCCTCCAAAAGTCCCGGGTCTAATTCCTGTGTCACTAGACCGAGGATATTGCACTAAACCCCTTTCACACTGAGCCTCGACCCGGGTCGTCGGAGCTCGTCCCAGTAAAAACCCAGGTTTTTTTAGGAAGTGTGAATGGGGTATTATGAGTTAGTGCAGCTTTAAGAAATTTAAATGAATCAAAATAAATTTGCAAAATGACACAATGACATTTCTGCACTTTTTAATACACAATGCCTATTAGCTAAATTTAAGAGATATCATAAAGGGGAGGGGTGGAGGAGTAAAAAACATAACCGTTGAATTTGGAATGTGCAAACATTTGGGCACCCTGTCAAACAGTAATTAGTAACACTTCCTTTGGCAGAAGGCACAACTTCCAAATTGTTCCTTATAGCCAGCTATGAGTTTTTCTATTCTTACTCAGGAATGCCCCCCCCCCCCTTTTTCTTACAGAACACTACCAGCTCAGAAATATTCTTAGGTCTTCTTACAGGCACTGCACGTTTCAGATCTCCCCACAGGATTTCAATAAAATTCTGGTAATATGTTGTGGACGGTTGTCATGCTGAAATATCCAACTTCTTTCAGCTTCTACTTGGACATTGGCATTTACTTCTAGGATTTATTTGTTGCTGTGGATCAGAATCCATTCTTTACTCTATCTGGGAATATTTTCTGTGCAACTGGTTACCAAACCCCCCAAAGCATAATAGATGTACTCCATGCTTACTTGTAGGCCAGGCTTTTCTTCATATGTTTCACCTGGTTTCTCCAAATGGTAAAATAATAAATCTCCCTGCAGCGATATGTGGGTCCTGCTGTGCCTGTGTAACCAGATTACGGTTTTACTTGGGTCTTCCAAATCTTTCCTTGACTTCTAGAGTTGCCATTAACTTCTATATCTTAATTAGGTTCCTCAAAGTGAATATCTAAGCTGTAAATCTTTATATTATATATTTGGACCCTTTCCCTGCTCTGTACTTGTCTACTATTATTTAAGTTCTCTCAGGCAACTACTTATAGGACCACATAGCTGCTGTGATTAGGCAAATATCCGTGAAAGGTTACAAGGGTCATAGTATTCATTCAACTCTGAAGTTGCGCTAAATTGGCTTAAAATAAGGACTAAAAAGAGTCAGCCAAGTGGAAGCCTTAAAAAATAAAAAGTAATAATGACTCAAGTTGAAGGGTATTCCAAAACATATCAATGTCAAGTTCATGGTTTTATGAATTTATGCATTAAGAAGTGCAGAAATGTTTAATGTTATTGGTAGCGCGGGTGGTTTAGTGGTTTTCTTAAAAAAAACAAAAAATATCCAATAAATCAACTACAAACAGATCACCACTCCTATTATGTGGGCACACACACACTTCAGACCTCACTCTGGCTTGTCCAAATTTCTAATTACTCAAACACTTCTTTCAAAACTACTTTATTAGTTCAGTTTTCAAAATGATTGAACACAGAATTAAACAGACATCCTTCAAAACTGGGAAGATACGTGGTTCCCAAATCACTCAGACACGGTATTAGAGGAAAAATAAAAGGATTATTTATTTTCCATAACAGGATTAAATACAGAACGACCCCCTTAATGATAGCAGGTCCAACAAGTGAGGAAATTAGTTCAAATAAATCCAGTGAGATAGGTTCCACAGCACATCTCTAGCAGAGCATCACCTCTTGGCCAAAGTCAGTCACATACATGTCCAGCTACCAGAGTAGCCTCTTTTATCACCTCATAATCCCACCTTGGGAACTGCCTGCCCAGGGGAGTTGCAAAAGGTCTCGACTGGTGGGCTTCTCACACTACCCAGCTCCATCCCCTACCTCCCTAGGTGTCCTCCCTCAGGCGACCAGTGCTGGGTCCGGCTCCAGGTTGTCTAGAACTCACTAGTGGATAATAGGGAGCAAACAGAAATAACAATGGTAGATTAATTCACTCAACTCCTGAGTGTTCCCCTGTGGAAGGGGAATTTAACCCCTGAAGTACTTTTCCAAGGAGATATTACAGTTACATTGATACTTTCTGATAACAACATGGCTAAAAAGTGCAATTCGGGTATGGATTAGAATAAGAGGTTGTAACACTGGTTCCATGCACCAGGCCCGTTTCTTTACAACAACATTAAAAAGTGTACCTGCCCCTACACGCAGTAGATGCAGTCTTTCTTGGGCTGAACCAATATTCAGCCAGATAAATCACTGGGGACTAGTAACATCACTGAGGCATACAGCATTTTGTCACTGTAAAGGGCAAGTCAGGCCAGGATTTGACTATATATACACACATATACATACATACACATTAAACAACATAGAGGGTTACACAAAGTAAGCCCATTAGGCCCTCTGTCACTGCTTTGCAGCAGTTTGCCATCTCATAGGGAGATGTGATTCTAAAACTAAACTAGTATAGCGACATCCAGGTGGCATGAGCGTGTTTAACCCTTGATGTGGGAGAAGTCAGAGCTCCCCATCTGAGCAAGTACTATAAAGTAGGATCTATGTATGTCGCTACATAAACAATAATAATTATAAGAGAGATTAGACAGAGTATGAAGGTAGAGCAGATACCAGAGCGATAGAGTGATTACCTGTTTCATAGTTACAATTAAGTTAAAATGAACATTAGTCAGGTGAATGAAATCTTTGCTGCTTCAATCAGTAGGATCAATATCTATTCTATAAGTAAAGTTAGGAGAAATCTGTTACTCTAAAGCTGCAGTGCATGAGAAGTGACGTAAAATAAGTGTGTAAGTCCTGAAACAAAGGGAACCAGTCATCACCCCAAACAGCCCGATGCTATGTCAGATGTTAAAGGAATTTATGCTGCAATATGCAAAACTGATATGTTTCACTGCTTTGTGTGACATGAAGTAAAGACTGTAAATAAATAAACCTATATCATTACTTATCCAAAGATGATTACCTGGCGCCCGCTCTGTTCATTAATTGTGTCTGTGTACCATGTCACCAACTACATCTGATGCAAGTGTTGTCACTGCATGAGCAAGGACACCTGCTGGACTACTTCTGGAATTCCTGGGAGAAAAACGTTCAAAGCAGCCCCAAGCAAGGGGGGGGGGGGGGGGGGAGTTGGGTCTACATTTAATTTAACATTGTTAAAATGCTATATTTAATACATACATACATATATACATATATATATATATATATATATATATATACACACACACACATACATATACATACACACACTGTATACAGGTAATAGAATACAAAAATATTGCACACATTTTAGCACATGTACAATAATTAAAGGGAGTTCTCTTTCTTCTGCCATTTCCTGTGTGTGCCAGCTTTCAACTCACTGTAACAGTGGGGTAGACAAAGTATTTCATTTATGTTGTGATGCACTCATATGACAACAACTAAAAGGGAAGAACAAAAGAAAGGTGATAGTCATAATAACCCATTTTTTGGTAGGGATCACAACCAATCAAACATTTTGGACATTTGCTGACACACATGCTGGACTATGACGGTGGATGAAGCAGTACACTGTTACTATGCACTTTACTTTTCTTTGTTTGACACAAAAAGATTAACTGGTGTCTCTGCTACGTGTTCCTCCATTTCCTCACAGCTTCACTATTCATTTCCTCGTTATAAAATGCTAACTTGGCAGTTCTACATCCAGTTACACATACCACTGTTTTACAAAAAGAATCATTGTGTAGCATATATTTTGCACACTAATAAAGAAGTACTGCAGTAGTTGGTAAATGCCCATCTTCCGTAGAAGTTATTAACTGCACTGCACCCCTTTTATACATATGAATATTTGTGTTTTTCAACATGTTCTAATCTGGTCTTCCAAGATGGAACAAGCAATATGAACTTATAGGGCCTGAGTCATTAGGGAGAGCAAAGCATAAAAAAAATGAGTAAACTTTGCACCTGGGCAAAACCATGTTGCATTGGAGGGGGAAGTAAAATTAAAATGTAGGGACAGATTTATAGTTTGGATAAGGGCATGTCCTAGATCAACTTTACATTTCAGTGTAAAAATAAAGCTATCAAGTATTTGCGTGCTACATAAAAAAAATCAGCCAGTATTTAACTTATGTGCAAAATAATAAACTATTTTGTACCCCTTGCATTGTAACATGGTTTGTCCTGGAAAACACACTCTATTTTTTGCCTTACTTTCCTTAATGACTTAGGCCCATAATATCTGGATGGTGCACTAACTGCATTATCAGTCAGCTAGTGCACCCATCCTTATCAGGACAGGGGTTTATATAAATAATTCATACACAACATGCTAAGCCATGTAGTTAACTAAAATTCTGTTAATATGATCACATTACTGATCTGTACAAAGTTAACTTGAGTGGGACCTGCTATAGGTCTAAATTATCAAGGAAAATTGAAATACTAAACAGGCACAGAAAATAATAATTAATTTGAACCAATATATTTTTTCCAGCAATTACTGATATGGGACAATATTACTGGAATATCAACATATTTATATGGATTAATGCTTATTAGGAGGTTGACTCCCACTAAGCTGATTATTTAAGATAAGGTGTTCTATTATTACATACAAATAAGGAATAAGAGTCATGCACAGCAATTTTTAAGACACTTTATTTTCACTTTTTCACATTTATATTTCGCTGCTTTTTAGAATCAAACTTTTTCTTTTACTAATAAACGTTGTGTTTTATTCCAATTACTTGGTACATGTACATTTCAAATAAGAGACCTAATATTACACAGTGCACCTTTAAGATCCAGTTCTTTTTTTCTCTCCTTTTTGTTTACTTCAGATTTATAATTGGGTAAGGCATGTCCAAGATCAACTTTAAATTTCAGGGTACAAATAAAGTTATCAATTATTTGAGTGCTACATAAAAAAAAATCCAGTATTTAACTTATGTGCAAAATAAAACCAATTTGTACCCCATGCATTCTAACATGGTTTGTCCAGGAAAAAAACTTACTTACTTTTTTGCCTTACTTTCTTTAATGAATCAGGCCCATTTTGTCAGAGCTTTTGCTTCCCGCAGGTGCACGCAGAACAATTAGCGGGACTTCTTACCATAACAGGTGATGTTCAGCGGCACCTTGCACTGAATTGAATCTGCCCCTCTATATCAAGCAAACAAACATGTGCATGCAGACACTTAAGGGTCTTATATGAACCTCAGAAGCTAGATGAACATTTACAAGGAGACCTTGAGGCATACATTTAATCTAAAAATATTGATAACAGTCATTGTTTGATCCAAACTAAAATTTATGAGAATGGAGCCTATCAATTCACTAGGAAGCAGTGACATCATTAAGGCATAAGGCACCATATAATGGGATTTATTAGCTATGACCTCTTTATGACTAAAGGCAGTTCTTGTCCTAAAGAAAACCATAATTTACCAGTGTCATCAATGCATTTACTTCACAAAAATTGGCAATTAGTAAAAGCTATAAAGGAGGGTTGTTTGTTTTTTAAATCATGTTCTGCATACATAACTGGAATATCCGATGAGACCAAAGCAAATTAAATCTATGCATACTGCAGTATTATGCCTGTTAATGCAAATCGGAGCACCAAGTGAGTGCCAGTGAAGTGTTATCTGCTGAGAACACACAGACTGCAGTATTCCACAGGACTGATTCTTTCCATATCCATGCACACTCCTTGCAGGCACAGATGCTCGATAAACACACATGAACCGTTTCTGGCGAAGCTCAATGGATAAATGGCCATGGGTGTGATCCAATGGCTGTCTTTCAGCACAATCATATGGTTATTGCAACCTATGAATAGACTAAATCATTTAACAGATTTACAGACACGGTCAAGGCAGCATCATGAAAATGTTGCCATTGTATTACTTAGCTGGACATATATTATTATACTAATATGTAACATAGCTTTTAGTTTTCTTCTATTTTTCTTCCCATGTTGGTCTTCAGCATCTTGTGCGGAATCCATACTGCCTCCCATTTCCTTTTCCACTATTCCCTTTACTTCCTTCTGTGTGTTGACATAAGGGATTCAGGCAGATACACAAGAATCTCTTCTGAGAGACACCAGGAAAGACAGTAGAGGGAAAAAGAGGTTGGGTCATTTGTGAGCATTAGTTAATATTTGCAGCTGACTGAATACCAATAAGTAAATTTATAAAGTTGCGAGTCATTTTGTAGAATGTACTAAATAAATAACCAGAATCTGATTGGTTGCTATAGGCAACATCTCCACTATTTCAAACCAGCAGCTTGATTAATTTAACCCAAAGTGTTTTTTATGCTGACAAAACTACACTTATGAACAGAGGTTAATTCTATGTTCAAATGCTTCATTGTAGCAAAAAGATTTTAGGTGCCGAGATGCACATTTTAAACATGTCCAATTAATAATTTCCTTCTGAGTATCCAGGATGTGTATATATTATTTGCTCATTAGTTTTCCTAGCAGTCGACAATGTGATTACAGTCATGGCCAAAAGTTTTGAGAATAACAAGTATTGGCTTTCACAAAGTTTTCTGCTTCAGTGTATTTAGACCTTTTTGTCAGATGTTGATATGGTATACTGGAGAAAAATTACAAACATTTAATTTCAAGTGTCAAAGGCTTTTATTGACAATTACAATAAGTTTATACAAAGAGTCAATATTTGCAGTGTTGACCCTTCTTTTTGACGACCTCTGCAATTCGCCCTGCCATGCTGTCAATCCACTTCTGGAACCCATACTGACTGATGGCCGCACATTCTTGCCTAATTAATGCTTGGAATTTGTCAGAATTTGTGGGTTTTGAGGATTGACCACAAGTTCTCAATGAGATTAAGGTCTGGGGAGTTTCCTGGCCATGGACCCTAAATTTTGCTGTTTTGATCCCCAAGCCACTTCGTTATCACTTTTGCTTCATGCCGGAAGAGGCATTGTTCGTCACCAAACTGTTCTTGGATGGTTGAGATAAGTTGCTCTTAGATGATGTTTTGGTACCATTCTTTATTTTATGGCTGTGTTCTTGGGCAAAATTGTGAGTAAGCCCACTCCCTTGACTGAGAAGCAACCCCACACATGAATGGTCTCAGGATGCTTTACTGTTGGCATGACACAGCACTGATGGTAGCACTCACCTTTCATTCTCCGGACAAGCCTTTTTCCAGATGCCCCCAAACAATCTGAAAGGGGATTCATCAGAGAAAATGACTTTACCCCAGTCCTCAGCAGTCCAATCCCTGTACCTTTTGCAGAATATCAGTCTGTCCTTGATGATTTTCCTGGAGACACAAGGCTTCTTTGCTGTCCTTCTTGACACCAGGCCATCCTCCAAAAGTCTTCGCCTCACTGTGCATGCAGATGCACTCACATCGGCCTGCTGCCATTCCTGAGCAAGCTCTGCACTGGTGTTGCCCTGATCCCGCAGCTGAATCAACTTTAGGAGACGGTCCTGGCGCTTGCCGGACGTTCTTGGGTGCCCTGAAGTTTTCTTCACAACCATTGGACCTCTTTCCTTGAAGTTCTTGATGATCCAATAAATGGTTGATTTAGGTGCAATCTTACTAGCAACAATATATTTGCCTGTGAAGACCTATTCGTGCAAAGCAATGATGACTGCACGTGTTTCCTTGCAGGTAACCATGATTAACAGAGGAAGAACAATGATTTTTAGGCACCACACTCCTTTTAACGCTTCCAGTCTGTTATTCTAACTCAATCAGCATGACAGAGTGATCTCTAGCGTTGTCCTTGTCAACACTCTCACCTTTGCTAACAAGAGAATCACTGACCTGATGTCAAATGGTTCTTTTGTGGCAGGACTGAAATGCAGTGGAAATATTGTTTTTGGGATAAAGTTCATTGTCATGGCAAAGAGGGACTTTGAAATTAATTGCAATTCATCTGATTACTCTTCATGACATTCTGATGTATATGCAAATTGCCATCATAAAAACTGAGGCAGCAGACAATGTGAAAAATAATATTTGTGTCATTCTAAAAACTGTACATTCATTACTTATTAGATGAGCGTTCAAGACAAGTCAAAGAATGGTCTCACTGTATTCATTTCATGTAGGCTTTATTTTTCAAAATTCAGAATGCTGCAAAGTACCTGAACTTTCTAGATTTGGGCTTCTAAAACTTCAGTTAATTTAATAGCAACAAAGAAATAGCAATGTTAAGACATCTGTAACGTTAGGGTGTGTACACAGGTGTTTTATAACAAAGCTAGATACATGTGATGGACAAATGAAATGTTGATCTTTGAGGTAAAGGCTCCCCATGCAGCGCTCAGTGTGGTCAGACATGTCTAGACAAGTGCCCGCTGACCGTCCCTTTAGAAAGCCATTCTATTTACCACACATTTAACACTTCTGAATGAAATATCAAAAAGTGAACATTAGTCACAGTATGTATGTACAGGTCCATTTGACGTACATTATTTTCAGAAGTGACCAGTGTCCGTGTATAAAATAATGCCTGAGTGTAGGTCTGGCTAGCACCCCACCGAACAAGGCACCCATGTCCCATTACATTAAAGAGAAAACACTATACTATGTGGAACAGTGATGGTTATACACACATTTTAACAGTGTGGAAATGTTACCACATACTGGGGGGTATTCAATTGTTAGCGAGATCCCTGGAAAAACGAGCGCTCGAAAAATATTACCAGTAATACGGTAATAAGCGCGTAAATACCGTTAATACGGTAGTTTACTCGCTGAATTTCATCTAGCATTCAGCGAGTAATTACCGTATTAACGCTAATATTTTTCGAGCGCTCGTTTTCCGGGGATCTCGCTAACAATTGAATACCCCCCTAAAATTAATAATAATACAATTATGTGTAAAAGCTACTTTATCACAAAGATCAATACTGTTTCCGACAACTACATATATATAAGTATTTGAATATTATTTATAGATGTCACATTCGAGTTTACATTGCCTATGTAATAAGGCAACACTGTCTGTCCTGGATTTCAATATGTAAATGATAATTTCATGTAAATGCTCACTTATCAGGATAAACCAGTGTTAGAAAACAGACTTGGTTTACTGGGAACAACTGAGCTAACTGATTACATAAGAAAAGTTGTTAGGGAGACAAAATATACCATAATACATACAGTACTGTAGAATAGGGATGGAAACATTCTGCACCTTCGTTTTATCTGCATTTCTTACGATACCACCTACAACACTGGTGAGAGGGGCATGTATGTTGGTAGGTGTGGTGTCAAAACTTAAGCAAGAGAACATAAAACCCTTGAAATCACAATAATGTAACTCCCAACTATGCAGAATGTGGACAGAGTTCAGAGAGAAAATGTTGTGTACAAACTTTTTATTGAAGACTATGTTATGTAATGTATATTGTGTATTTCTAATGATAACACAAGGCCAGCTAACAGAAGAGCAAAGATCATAAGTTGTCCATTCAATCCTTGAGGATTTGAGCCACACCTTAAAGATACAGTTTAGAATGCTCCACCTAATGACAAATCTTGCTTAAGTTGTGAATCCTTTAATTATCTGTAACCCTCTGTGCAGTAGTATGCAAAGCAGCAGAACAGAACATGGTTACACAAAACATGCAATCCAATCAGCATTCCAGAATAACCCTAAAGGTTTTTTTTAAAATAAAATCAAACTCACTGCTTTATTTAAAAGGAATAATAACTTCAAACCACATATTTATGGACAATTATTTTAAGAGAGTATTAAACACTAACCACCTAAAAAAAAATATATTTAAAAAGGCTTAGACCCTGTTATATATTTCAAAACACTTGTATCAAAGAATTACTTTAATTTAACAAGATACAGCCCTATATTGTAGTGTGGCCACAAAAAGGAGCTAGTCCAACAATCCTAACTTACATCTAGTGGTTACTCCTCTCTCCTTTACAACTGATCTTTATAGAAACTAATTTGAACTACGGGAGAACAAGGTTTCCACTGGTGGTCCACATTAGATTAAAATTTACAGTGCTATCAGGAAAATGACACAGCTAGCATATTTACCTAATAACAGGACTCCCTGCAGGTCAAGTGTCTTGTCCTTTCACCATCTGGCTATATAATTTACTTATTTAAGTTTTGTTTCATTTAAAACCGGTAAACATTTCCCAATACAGGAAGAAAAAAATAAATAAAAAATCTAACAAACTAATGCAAATAGTATAAGTGAATAATACAGCATTAAAAAACACAAAGGGGAGATTAAATTCCCTGCAATGTTCTAAACAATGCGGGGTGGGCAGCGTTACCGTTACTACAGTAATTTCAACGCTGATTTTTGCTCGCTCCCTGAGCCGCGACCAGAAATCAGTGTTAAATTTACCGTACTAATAGCAATGATGCACCCCCTTGTTCTTTAGAAGAATGCGAAAAATAAAAAAATTAAGATCAATTACAGATTTGCCAACCAGGGCATTTATAGTTTTTGTGGGAGAAAAATAAGGGAGTGGAGCAGTGGGGGTGAAAGTGTGGTTTGAAGCCCAGGGGGTGATAAGTGAAGATAAAATTAATTAAAGTGGTCAAAGGCAGGTGGGCATTATTGTGAATTTGCCCAGGGTCTTGCAGAATGATTTTGCGGCATTGTTTACAATAGTCACATATTCCACACGGTAGACATACCATATCCTAGTTACCACAACAGCAAAAGAAGCAGTAGCTGTGGATTTCCATTAGCTATATATTTATTTTAAAATCTTATCCTAAAAAAAAAATCATACATTAGTTCAGCAAAAGAAAGTCAAAACACAATTTAAAAGAAATTACCGTCAAGAGTGAATAAACTTCACTTTTTGATGCTAGTGACTGTCTCCCACAATATATGGGTGGTAGAAAGAGCCTCCAGCCACCAGCTTGGGCTGTATTATACCAAACACTGGTCCCGCTGCTACTGCATTGTATACCTGTATTCTCACCAGATGTACATACATAGCACAGGGGAGAGGGGCTAAAAAACACAGTAGTACATATTACCTAGCAACAAGGCTCATACCATGACACTGCAGAGTTTAGTTTGATATATAATATTTGTCAGTGTCAATGTGGGACGTACAATATTTGTATTTGGTTTTCACTATACCTTAGATACTTCGCTCCCTAATGTCATATTGCTGTGTCATATCACTTATTTACGCTCTCTGTCATCATCATTAATCCCCATTACTTACTTCCCTTTCAGAAGATTATCAACCTCTGGTCAGTTAGTACTTTCTTACTATGGTTTAAACAGCCCCATTTACATATATTACTGCTTGTGAGTTAGGCCATCACTCACATAAGGGAAGGGGCAGCGCAAAAGCAGGTCTAACAGATGAGAATATTGTGACATAAGGTGATGGGCAGATCATATGACAAGCAGAGCACATGAATACATTATCTGACAGGCAGAGTTGAAAAAATTAAAAACACACAGCTAAAGCAAAACTGGCATGGATTAAAACATCAGGCTGCTTAATATTTTGATACTGACAGTCTAGAGTTGCTATGCAATAAATGTTTGGTGCTGAAAAATTTAGCTATAACCAGAAAATTACTGAATTTAAAAACCAAGATGATCCTTAGTAATATTTCAATCAAAATATGGTTCACATCAGTGGCTGAAGTGGAAATTTAGAAGTGTCAGTATGAAAAATATAAGTGAATAGAATGAGTTTTACAATGAAGGCAGTAGGAAGATTTGCAGCATAGCATATCATCATATACACCCCCACTTACACCACTGGTTCATATAGAAAATATACATTATTTTGAGGCACAGTTGTTAGTATTCTGATAAATGAGTCCCATATGCGCACATTTTCTTTGCCCTCACTTTATTCCATGCACAGATTTCTAGTAATCTAGGAAATCTCGTGAGATTCCCAAAAGCCAACAATAGGCCTGTTCACACTATTTAATTCTTATCCCATACCCACTTGTATTATTACTTTCAGTAGCAGCGAGATTTTCAGAGAGCTGCCCAATCCTCTGCTATAATAGCAAATTAACGCACTATGGAAGCCTAGATGACATCCAATGAGCCCCCGAATTACAAAGCAATTGAATATGACATGCAATTCCAGTGGTGCTTGCACATGCTTTTAAAGCAAAACAGACATTATTGGGTATAAGGCTTAATAGTGGAAGATACCTAGAAAATAAGGTTTTTAATCCATAGTAACTAAGCCTTAAATGTTTTATTGAATGCTAACAATGAGAAAATAACCCATTCATAGTATTCTCTTTAAAGTACAACAAAACCTCTCAAAAAGTCTGATACGTTGTAGAGAAATGTTGCTCAATGAATGCAGCCATATTCTTGTGAAAGTCCCTTCCACTTCCCAGGTCACTAACTTTGATTAATGACATTTCAGCATTTCGTTATCCTGTTCATTTTTCAGATTGTAATGGTTTTATTTAATAATATTGTATCACACATGCCTGCTTTAAACCCAAACACCTAATGCCTGGTACTAGCTAAATGGACACTATACGGAAAATATTGTATTTTACATTAATAACGTCCATAGACACTGATCACAACTTCCCTTGTTTATATTAACTTTATTTTCTCCACAAAAATTTGAAAATATATAAATTATAAATGTTAATTTTTTCATTAAAAGATCTAATTTCCCAAATTATTCAGGGAGTTGACATTTTAGCACTCTGGCTAATAAACCTATGAAAAATCTGCTTGAGTGTAGATATTAGCAGCCATAAGGAGAATTCCTTACAAGGAAGTAAATGCTTTGGAATGAGATTAGAAACTGTTCAATGAACTGCTATTTATTAAAAAAGAAAAATTCCATAAAAATGGGATTTTGTCCAGAAACAACAGATCCCAGTTAGCGTACATTCTTTGTGCACATGCACTATTTGGAGCCAGCTAGGCCAGAATCTCAAAGACGTCTGCCTTAATATACTCTGTGGAATAAATTCAGAGAAAACAAAAAGAAAATGATTACAAGGCATTACAGAGCAGGAATTGGCAACGATTACACAAAAAGCACAGATTTCTTGATCATGTTTTTCATAGAAACTTTGTCTGCCTATCAGAACATGGTTATCTGTAGTGGAATACATAAAAAGCAAATAAATGGTAAAATGCAAACCACATAGACCAGGGGCCGGCAACCCCCGGCACGCGTACCAAATGTGGTACGCAGACTACTACTTTCTGGCACTCTGGAGCTCCGCAGTTGCAGATAGCCGCATGAGCAGTAGCTCCATTTTGGTCATCTTCAGCTGCTTTAGTGAAACAGCTCCAAGCTTCCCTTGTGGAAAGTTTGATGTGTGTGCAGAGTCTCCAGAGGGTGGGAAAGAGGCTTAATAAGAAGTAGGGGCCCAATTTTGTGGCACAATATAAGCTGGGGGCACAACCATGTAGCAGAATATAAGCTGAGGGCACAGTTATGTGGCATAACATGAATGTTTATTTGTTGGTCCCATTACTATTAATATTACCATAATATTAGCATGATAAAATAAAAAATATTTAAATTATATATATATATATATATATATATATATATATATATATATATATATATATATATATATATATATACACACACATATATATATATATATATATATATATATATACACACACACATATATATATATATATACACACATATATACACACACACACATACACACACCAGCCCACAGCCCCCCCAAGTACACTGGGGATAGAACAGATTATTTTCTGGCAATCTGATAGAAAACGGTTGCAGACACCTGCTATAGACTGAACTAGACTGATCGTTGTGCACCAACATTATTCAGATGGGGCAGTTTCATTATTTTCAACAAAACTGTATCAAATGCTATGTGGTTGGTGCCATACTTAACCCAATATATACCCACCAAAAAGGATCAGCATTTTTTAAAAAGATATTCAGAAATCGGATCCATATCATACTTGCCAACTGACCCAAATCTCCTGAGACATTTCCAGGTTCTGTGCCTCGCCTCCTTTCTGATTACCACCTCTCATTCACCTCTGTACACTTCCTAATATCACTGTCTTATGACTTCCCTCTCAATCTAGATTGTAAGCTCTCATGAGGAAGGCTCTGTTTCATGTCGGCACCTCCCTTCGTCAGTCATTTATGTTCTTGTTTTGTCTGTATGAATTATATTTCTGTATGAGTTTTTGTACCGATTGTCCGGCTCTGCAGAGTTTTGTGGCACCTTCTAAACAAGCCATGATGATGATGAAAAGACAAGCCTACATGATAGGCATTTGTTAAAGGTTTGAAGCATATCTGTAACTAATATTACACAACAGTAAAAGATTGAAATCTATTTACATTACAGACATTCTGAAGAAATCTCCAGGGGCCAGAAATTGTATAAGGGAAATAAGCGATTGCATATCCACCGCGTTCCATTTGTGCACATGCAGGAAAAAAGAGAAAAAAGAAATAAAAACAGTGGAAGGTGAATTCAGTTTTAGGAAGTGATGTTCAACAGCATAATTCCAGAGGGGTCTTCAAATTCTGGTTATTGATTTACAAGATGATATTGCAAATGTATGTATACACACACGGCTATTTCAAAAGTATACTGTAAGGATAATCTAAAGGGTGCAGCCCAGAACATTTTTTCTTTCTTTCAACAAGTTCCATGGTGACAAATATATATACATATATAATACATGGTAGTATGCAGGCCCACTACCTAAGCCCAAATTGCAAATAAACGAAAAAGCATAACAGCATGGTCTAACACACAAAACAACATTTGGAGCTATGCTTCTTCTACACATAGCATATACATTGGCAGTCTTATCAAGTGAAGACCAAAAGCAATGGGCTATGTACCAAATTTGGTTCTCTTTTTCACATTCCCAGGATGGGAGAGATTATAAAAATACTGTAGCAGCCATTTGAGGATTCCCTCAAAAGAGCTCTGTTTCACTATAACTTTGGCAACCGTAATCCACAGTACGAAGACAACAACAACACGGACATCTTGGTATTGAGCCAGTCTATAATAAACTGCACACGTCTGGCACGTATATATCTGAATTTTTATAAAGTGACTGATCAACCACATCTCAGACTTGTAACAGAGATTAGCTATCAGTCACTTCAGCTTCATGATTGAAGGCCGCTTCAATTTAACTACCAGTCTTCTCTCTATGCTCCTTATATACACTCTTAAATTGTGGGTGGGGAAAAAATATTGTCCATAACCATGTCTTCCATTCTATACACTGAAATAAGAGATCAGATTGTAATTGTACTAATTACTACACTAGACGTTAAAGGACAAAAACTGAAAAGGAAGAAAGACAAAAAAGGACATAAAAAAGATAAATTCATACAATTCATTCATTTTTCTACATTCAAGCATATTTCTTAAAGAAAAAGTATTTATTTGTTAAAGTTCACAAATAAGGGGAAACTAGAGACGAGGATAAAATTTATTTAAATATCATTGCTAGAAAAAAGGGAAATTCCAATGGGTAAAAATTTCTATCACAAGAACATACAGTTGAGGGTGGGTACAGTATTTACACATGATTTATACAGATTACAAGACTGCACTGCAGCACTCATTTGGCAGGACTTGGGACACATGAACAAGCCAAATATAAAAGCCGCCCTACGATGCCAGTATGTCATAAGTTGTTTCCTACGCATCCCTGTTCAGTAATAGAACTCCTAATCTCCCTTTAAAATGAACCTATAAAATGTGGAAAGATATTCAGCACAGAACCTTGCTGTGATGAGACCAATTACAGGAAAGCCAATGTCACTATTAATAACCCACTGATTGAGCAATTTAGGGATACGAATTATGCACTTGCACTAATTTAAATCTGAGAAGCCATCAGGACAGAGGACATACAGCAAATGTGACAAGTGAAGAGAAAAGCCAGCACTCCAGACTACCCACATGGAGGTAACACGGAGCCCAGCCTAACGTGGCTCACACTGGGGCAATATGTGACACTTAAGGAAGCATTTTCCTAGATCATAAGTATCAATAACATTTTAGAAGAAGCATGAATGGCAACAAGGCCTTTGTTATTTCATTCAGTGCTTAGAAAATAAGACTATACATTGTGCATTAAAGGAAGGTCAGTGGGCATCACTTCCCTTCGTAACACAATACTGAATAGAAATAAGAACTCCTTGCTGTTTAGACCTACAAAGCTACCAGTATGCGTTCTTTAATAAAGTGATTTGTACAGCACAGCTTCTAATAATGTAACCTTTTATTACATTATGAAACTCTAGAAACCCCTTATGAGGAATCTCACTTGGTATGCTTCTGTCCACTGTTTAAATTCGCAACATCGTCTTAGATAGAAAGAAGGAATTGTACCAAGAAAACAGAACTGGATACTGTAATTAAAACATTAAGTATGGAAAACATGTAATCCTTTGTAAGAATGCTTTATTAAATAGTATTTTTTATTTACTCCAAAATGTTGCATTGGTCAGACTTTGCCTCAACAGTTTAATGTTCATAAAATAACAGTTTTTGCATTAATTACAACAAATATCTTAAATGTATAATTATACCAGCTAGACATTAGCTGCAGAAATACATGTGGTTATTGCATACCTTTCCGGTTTTGTTTCCCTCTTTTGTTAGTAGCCCCCATTTGTGCCAGTGGCATTGTATTTATGTGAGAGGAGTGAAGCATATGACAGGAGATTAAACAGAAAGATGCTCCTGCCATTGTAAAAAAAATAAAAATAAAACAGCAATAACTAAAGCAGACCATACAGGCTGTTCCCGCAGCTCAGCCCAGTGCCAAACAGGTTAATGCCCTCCTGTGATTCTCCTGCAGTCCAGGACATGAGAGCAGCAGAAGCTTCAGCACACAGGTGGACGTGTTGTGGGAAGGAAAGAAGAAGGAAGCTATCCAAAATCTAGTAGGCTGCCTGTCATGGATAGAGATTCATTACTTAGAAGCTGGATAGAAGTCCATAACCAATTAAGAATAATTTCTGTGTTGTAGATTTTGAATTACAAAGTACATGTTCGTGATTAAATTATAAAAAAAATTATACTGATAGTACACAGAAAAAATTAAACACACAAATAAAATCACTAAATAGGGCGCTGGGCAGCCACGTGCAGCCTATATGGCCTGTATGTGCTGTGGCATTCAGTTTACCAGTTTTGAAAGTGTGCAGAGTTATACAGCACCATTCTCCTGCAAGACACTCACTGAACTGACACCAAGATCAATATGGTCAAAAATACGATCTCAGATGTTGTTCCACAATATCTCATAAATGTTGACTTGGGATAAGAACTGGTGAACAAATAGGCCACTGCATGGAAAACATCCGTGTCAAATGATTGGCAAACCAAACATGCTTTGTAGACGGGGGCACTAATATCCTAGAGTAGAGTACACCCCTGCTTTCATGAAATGTTACAAGTGTGGTAAAGATGATCACTCAATATCATTAACTAGAGATTAGCATTAACATTACAGAACCACCAGAAAAATCTAGTATTGGAGACAATCGATGCAAGGATCTCACGATTCTAGAGTATGCACATGTGCTCACTTACACACAGTTGCTTGTGAAACATTAGCAAATCGAGATGTCTTGGTCACTGAGGGTTCTGCCAGACGTGTTGTAACAATCACCCCTCTTTCAAAGTCATTCAGCCATGCTAGTTATAATTAAAGCCAACCAAATTCATCTGCCATTTTTTAACATAACCCTGAACATGCTGGGATAAACACAAGAGGCACTTCTGTGTGAAGCCTTTGCTTTCAAAATGTATAGTGTCCTTCATTTACTAGGTGCTGTTTATAGCCACATTTCCGTAATACCGCCAAAAATATGAAGTTTGAAAGAGAGGAGGCAAGGAGCTGGAACCTGTCAAACACTCCCGGGCCAGGGTAAATTAAGAGAAATGCCGTCACACAACGCAAAAGCGCTGGAACGACAAGCATGCTTTCTGTAGCAAAGCAAAGTGTCAGATCACAAGATTACATGGACACTAACTGTATAAACAGTTTTTTTGATCATTACACTATTGATAATACATTACTGTAGTAACACTTTGTTTGTGTGTATTATAGTCGATTAATTCTGCCACAGCCTGTTTCCAGCAGGTCTAAGAAAAAACTGCACTGTAACAGGAGCAGACAGTGTATTTGCAGAGGCATGCCTGGATACAGCAGAAACGGAATAGTTTGGGGGACAGGTTTGGTAATAAAAGTGACTGCCCAATACAATTATAGTGGATATACCTGTATCACTGTAATGTGAATCTGAGTAATGAAAATGTGTGGTAAATGGGATTCGGTGTTGGACAAATTTACAACAGTTCATATTCAAGTATTATCTCAAGTATTTATTGTGTCTTTAAAAGACTATTCCAACCCGTAATGGATAAACACGCTGCAAAGCAACCTGAAGGACCACAAGCTTTAAAGAATTCAACATATCAACAGATAAGACATTTATTAAATATAAATATTATTTACATCACTACCAAACATTTCTATGAATAATGACTAGTTAAAATCAAGCAGAATTAACTTTTAAAATTAAATTAAATTTATATAAGAATTTGCTAGTAGTTTGCTCTAGGCAATACATTGCAATGTCAAAATGTATGGTTTTATTATGTCCATTCTCCTTCTAGTGAGGTTTATTTAAGTGGCTTTAACATAATACTGAGGCAATGCCGACTATAAAACGGGCTCCAGAACAAAAAGCTGAGTCTGCAGTCATTTGAGCTTGACGACATCACTGGCCCTGCCCCAGTATATGAACCCACAAATCCACACAGCAAGGCTGTCAGTCACTGTCTTACGTTTACTCAGAGAAGCGCTTCACTCGTAATATGGCAACCTGCTGCAGAACAAGAAAATACAGCACTACATACATATTTCCCAAAATGTAAATATACTCCTGGCAGCAAGTATCTGTAGAGAAGGAGAAAACATTTAACATACAAAAAGGATCACTAAATCCAAAAAAATACATTTTCAGATGTGAACCATGAAGGTAAAATACATTGTTCCTGTTTTCTTTTTCTTTTTTTGACAGAGCTTTAAAGGAATGTCAGTTTAACATGGAAGACCTCTGCCTAGCTTTAGGACAGTATCCTGACGGGAGATGACACGTCAAAATGCTGCAACTGAGTTGTTGTGTAGGAGTCAAACACTGCGCATTTCTACAAAGCACATCCCGCCGAGCTGTCTGTCCCTTTGCTCTATTAGAAGCACCTCCATCCTAGCATGATAACCTGAGTGAGAGAGCATAATGCCCTTAGCCACAAGCAAACACACATATGATACATATTATTCTGCTCAGTAACCCATGGCATGCAACCTATATCAACAAGTGGATTTACTTTATTTTAGATCCATTCTTACTCCATATTTTGCAAGGATAATATTACAAAAAGAGAAAACCATCAGCACTGACGTTTCTCCAAAAACTGTCTGAACCCAGCTTCTGCAAATTCACTTTATCAAAATATACCGTATAACACATGAATAATAATTACACATTTGATACAAGATTGCACATTAAGAGAAACCATTAAATTATATGCTGCAGGTACCACAGATACAAAGTCAAGTTTAAATAATCACCCAAATTAAAACAGTCATGTAAAAGGGCTGCTAATAACAGTCAGGGAAATGTGTGTATGAATCAGGAGTGGAAAAACTAGCCTCAATGTAAAGTTCTCTTACCTTGACAAAACTTGTTACAGTGAAATTTAATTTACATTGTCCTTACATTGTACTGCAAGGTACTTTCTGCAGAAGCTGGATACAATGTCTGTCTGCAGTGTCCTCCAATGGGATTACTGTCAGTCTGCTCTGTGCAGGAAAATGTATACTCCTCTGAAATTTCTTTAGTTCTGATAAACATTTGAAACTTTCACTTATATTTGGAAAAGTTCATAATAGTTTATCTATAAAAGGCAACATATATTTAAAAAACAACCAAACTCCAAAACTACCTCTAAAAATTGTCAGATATGAACTATGACAGTAAAATACAATGTTTAGTGGTAGTCTGGCAATCCACTGCAGTAAGGTAAAGTAATATGTCTAGGATCATATATGCATGCAGCAGAAATGAGCAGACACACATAACTGTAGCTCTTCCAGACTACTTATCCTTCTCGAAGTTTGCACCTCACATCCTCAATTAATAGAGATCCTCAGACGATTACAGGTGAGCTTAATCTAACTCATGCTTATGAGAACACCTAGGGCTAAATTTACTAAACTGCGGGTTTGGAAAAGTGGAGATGTTGCCTACAGCAACCAATCAGATCCTAGCTTTTATTTATTTAGTGCATTCTACAAAATGACAGCCAGAACGATTGGTTGCTATAGGCAACATCTCCACTTTTTCAAATCCGCAGTTTAGTAAATATACCCCCTAGAGGTGAATAACAACCTTGAAAAGTCTATTCCGTGGCCTGAAATAATAGACATCGCAGCCATTTTGGAAACACTGAGTCGGGCACACTACAAGCAGTGGATAATCCCTCTACTAATCTGGAATTACAGTATGTACTGCAAACTATTAATCAAAGTCAGAGAGTGGCCTTATGGGCAAAATTGAGCGCAATATGACCCTCATCAGGGGTGACATACCAAAAAAGCAAGAACACATGAAGGCGTCAGAGAAGAGTAAGTATCATGGAAGATATATCCAATACGAAGATGTGCCTTCTAAAAAAAATAAAAAATACGCTAAATTGGCAGAAGGTGGATGACATTGAGAAAAGACTCATGCAGAACAATATATGCTTTGTTGGACTTCTTGAAGGTGCAGAGAACTTTCCTAGATCTCCTAATAACGCAATTGTTTGAATCCGGTCTATTAATGTGTGCCAACTTGCATTGCCAGATTATTCAACTTCAGGCAACATGATTTTTTTTTTTATTTATTTTATTTTAAAAAAAAGAGCAAAAAAAAGGAAGTCTGTCTGTAATGTGTTTTCTTGCCAATGGTTCACAGAATACTTACTATGAGTTGGTAGATAAGCTTTGGGACATTAACCTAAAAGTTGCAACAATGCATCTTGAAGCTTAATGTGGTGGACCAGGAAAAGTTTTCTCCTGCCCCCATATACGCTACGGACATACATACATGGATGGATTAGAAAGGGTCCAAGTAAAGAGCTATGGGTGGTTCTGTAATCCATTGCACCTGACAAAATATGTGGTCCCTCAGTCATGCAATTGATAACTTATTAAAACAATTTATATAATCTCTGACAAAAGAACCTCTCTTCCTCCTCCATGTCCTCATGGAGAATTTATTTATATTCTGTTCTGTCTCTTCTGATATAATTGCTATTTTGACTTATACTGATGTAATTATTTGTTCTCTTACTCTTATATGTATTCAAATAAGGTAACTTGTACCACTGCCATTCTGCTCCACAGAAGGTTTCTGTCCTCCCTGAGCTTGCCTTAGAACACCTGCATTACAGTTTAATAGGTGTACCACCTTGTACTTAACTGTATTGCTGACTGTAGAGTGCTGCGGAATATGGGGCATATCATAAACATTGATATTTTCCTTGGGGGGAGGTTCGCGACTGGGCTGTCTACCATCTCCACTCATTTTACACTAGCACATGAGCCATTGGCAGAAATATTGTGGGTCTAATGCTGTGATTTAGAGGCTTAAGGTGGTCCAAGTGGAGGAAAACATAACTATGCGGCCAACATGCTGTAACTGGCTGAACCTTAGACTTCATAGTATCTGCTACTTGAGATGGTTGATGAATACAAGAATTACTCGGGTCTAAATATAAATTAGTACAAATCAATAATGTTCCCCATAGATACACAGGCAGAGTGACCATGACTTCTGAGTGCCCACTGGTCTAGGTAGATCAGAGGTCGGCAACACCTAGCATACATGCCAGACACGGCACGCAGATCAGTGTAATATGGCACGCCGAAGCAGCTTCATTAAAGCAGTCAATGGGAAGAAACAGAGCTGCAGCTTCTCCCACGTTCCATAGCAGAACTGGAGACATGAATACTGACAACAGGCAAGTCACACATATGAAAATAGCTTCCTACATATATATGAAATTTAACTGAGGGCACAACAATGTGGCATAATATGAACTGGGGGCGCTACTGTGTGACATAATATGAATGCTTATTTATTTGCTGGTCCTATTACTATTAATATTAGCATGCTATTAGCATAATTATATAAGACATAATTAGAAATATATTGTACAAGTGACACCTGGGCTTAACTAGAATTTAGCCGCCACACTGATCGGAAAATGTTGTTGATCCCTGGTGTAGATGAAAAATTAATGTATGTTCTATGTAACCAATATAGATGATCAGAAAAGATGTTTCCAATGGGCCACATAATTGGTCAAGATAGAGACACAAGTAATGTATATAGTTATATGTGCCTCTAAATTGTAAACTCAACAATAGGACGCATTCTAGTTTTTGCATTAGACTGTATGCATCACACCATATCACTCATTACTGTACTATTTTGGCACACCAGACATATATTGAAATCCCAGTACTACACTGAAAATGGGCTTATTTTATGCAGGGTGGGGAGTATGGATCTCTGTAGTTATATTGGTTGGAACAAAATAAATGTTTCTGCTTAATAAGCCCAGCTCTCATCCTCCGCCAATGCGATAGGCAGTCCTGCACATGTCAAAAAAGACTGCTAGAGTTGAGCCCTTAAAGGTGGGAATAATATAGGGATGTAATATTTATACTCATATCTGGCTCTTCAACTTCATTTAAAGGGCCACTATACCACAACATTGACATTCTCAGGTATGATTCATGAGGGAAAAATATATTGTCAACATGCTAACCTTCCCACTACATTACATCTGCATTCCTCCCATATCTTTAGGACAATGTCCTCATGGGATCTGATGCTGCTCAACTAGTTCACTTGCCCTGCCCTGTGCATGAATCCATCGATCCACACAGTGAATTTCTGCAAAGCAAGTCTTCCTAGCTGTCAGTCATTCTGTCTGCTTGTTTAGTTACTGGAGCTCCTCCCTCCCAATATGGCACCCTGCTGCAGAAGAGTGAAAGAGTACGGTGGACACATTTAGTTATTTCATGTATATTAGTCAGTTCAGTAATACACAGCCTTTGGTATATTAAATTTAAATAGTAGTTTTACTTGCTGTTTAATAACTGCTCAGACATCATCATAACAATAAGTCAGTTTCAGCACCCATGTAAACCTTTACTCACGCCATAAAATTAAAGCTGCTTGTAAACCAATTTGATGTGGCCACTAAAACCTGAAAGGCCAGAAGGGTTTCAAACCATATTACCAGACTCATTATCACAGTTGTGAAAGCATTTGTTTCACCAGGAATAACTTTAGGCTTTTTCTTATATGTCACTCTTTACAGACGAACTATATCTTTGCTACCAAATAAGGCTTAGCAAAAAAAAAATTTTTTTTTGTTTATTATCAAATAAGGCTAAATAGAATAATGTATTGTGTCCTAAATAAAAAAAAAAAAAAAAAAGTTTAAGGGTTTGGTTTGTAAAGGAAACCCAATTATGGCATCCTTAAGTTTTCAAAAGTATTCTTGCATATAGAATACCGTGTAGAATAAATTGCATGTAATGTTTACCAGCCAATATAGAGAAAGCTGTACGAGTGGTGAACAGACCAACACGCTGGCCAGATATGAACAGGGAGTAACTACACATCCTTGTGTGGAAGGGTATGGCTCAACATTTTTGGAGCAGTGATTTGAGAGCTGACATGATTGCAGATTTAGGAGGAGAAGCATAATTAGTCCCCAAACAACAATAGAGCTGGGGTTTCAAGAAAGAAGTCACTGATGTGACTTCTCAAGGAGACATCCCTATTTGAGTGAGGGGGTCTTGACATCAGCTTCTTGGATTTCAAGGGTTTGCTTTCCTGGATCCTTGGTTGAGTCTGGAATCGCTGCAGGCATGACCTATGCTGCCACATGGGAAGTGTAATGGCAACCAAGGGGAGTCTCCGGGCAGTAGAGCACAGGGAACATGGAGGAACTGAATTAGAGGTATATGAAGAAGGAAGATTTTGGAGAGAAACCTGTAGGGGGCTGGATGGTTTTAGGTGAGAGTGTAAGGCTATGGCAAAAGCATATGGGAGCCCAATGCTAAGGCATAGAGCACCAGGATGTACAATTATGTACTCACAATGATCAAAGACTGACTTTTTCAAATCCAACCACATGCTATAATAGCAGTTCCAGCTATTTGTGGCTGACGATATATGGAACTTGCATCCTCCAATACAAAGGCTAAAAAAAGTTGCCATAGTACATTGGAAGTTCAGGACCACAATATGTAGACACATTAATAAGCTCTAATATAATGTCCAAGTAATTGGTCAGCTGATATTATGAATCATACTGTACATCAGTCTTAACTAAAAGAACATAAAACAGCACATATTTGTATATAAGGAATCTGTCTCTAAAAACTCATGCAAACTCCACTTTCAAAGATCAATGTTGAACAAGCTCTTCTAAACACATACAACAGACCTATGAAAAGTGTAAGGTTATAGAAATCATGTTATTCTATTATGTGTAAATGTAACCCATTGCATACTTAAAAAAACCAGTAAGATTTGTGATTAATCAGTTTTTGGTGTTTATTTTTTTTTAACTCATTGACCACTACATAACCTCTAAAACAGTTTTTGATAAATTAATCCACCTAAATATAAACTCACCTGTTTTAGCAGATAGCCCAGTAGAGAGAAGTTGACAGTGACTCTCAAAATTCCCTTCTGCAGCTAAGCAATGTCCAGGTGTGCTGCCATCAGGATCGCAGTAACAAATCCATAGCAAAAGTACTTAAGGCCAATATTCTGAAAAATGTGATATGTCTTCCTTTAAATTTCAGCATCCACTTTATGGTTTGGTTTGATGAAAACTTCTATACACCAAGAAGAATACCGGTTCTCTGGCTCCAAGTCTGCTTTATAAAGGTCAGAATATTAGATAGGAAAGCCTCTCCCACACAATGTTCCTCTACGCAGGTACATATTCGCTGGGACTTTTACACGTTAAGAGGCAAAGCTAAAAGACCGGCTTTTTAAAAGTACACGTGAGGTCTGAACCAATACGATGACCTGGTTAGCTGGTATCTGTGAAAAGGGGGGGGGAAAAAAACAATGTTTAATATGAAAATCACAAAAAACATTTTTACATATGAACCAAGAAGATAAAAAGCATTGTTCAGCATTAGCCTGACATTCCACTGCAGCGCTGTTAAAAAGCAAACTTTTATCTCCCCACTGTATTAACACAGATGGCTGCAACTCTTCTCACATCTGTAGGGAACGTACTGAAGGCATATGATACCGGTTAAAAATCTGAGACCGAGTTGTGACATCACTGGGCCTGCCACTATGTGTGATTCAACCAATCTACATTGTGCATTTTTGTAAAGCACATCTGCCAAGCTGTCAGTCCTTCTGACTGCTCTGTCTTCTCTCCTGACATATCCTGCTGCACATGAGTAAGAGAGAGCATACCGCACTAAGGTAAGTAAAAACCACTCCAATTCACACATTTTTCAGATGAGCAATACATGGGCTTTGATATATATTACTGTCAAATAGTGGCATTATTTATTTATTCTCTGAGTAGTCATGAAACGATGATATTAGCCATACAAAACAAGCATGGAAGGGGTATATGGAAATGGGTATGAACATAAACTGTTACCCTGTTCATTGGAGTGCATTTAATTATCACTAGATTTACAATCCCTTCAATTGCTATTGTCCCATACACATTCAGGGCAAGATAACTTATGTGTCAATTTTTCCCCACACCTCTTAGATTGTAAGCTCATTTGGACAGGGCCATTTTTACCTTCTGTTACATGTCACTATAAGTTATTTATTTGTATTATGATCCCCCCTAATGTACAATGATACATAATATGTTGGCGCTTTATAAGTGGTTAATAATAATAAAGGCCACAAAAGAGTCCTAACGAGTTATGTCTGATCTTTGCTGAATATTGAGTACCCTTATACCAGAGAGTGACTTGCACATTTGGTGAATATTAGGATAGTAAAAACTTTAGTCAATATGGCGTCACTTCTAAAACATGTATCAGATAACGGAGGGGAATTTCTAGCAGGAATGATGAACTGAGCACAGTCTAGAAGGTGTACAGAAAGATAACAAAAACTAGGAGACCGCAAACCAGTCACTGAGACTTTGGCTTCACCACAACTCTGAAGTGATAGAAAGTAGGCAGCAACAGCCACCTAAGATAATATTTTATGTGTCTGCTTTTACTAGAGGGATGTATAAATAAAATACCACACACTTCAGTGGATTCAGGTTTATTATTAAGCTCAGTAATACAAAGGCTTTGATATCTATTAATGGCCTACATCTGGACAGAACGCCAAGAAACAACCTTTTCATCCTGCTGTGCTACAGCATGGTGTCTGTGCACATACATAAAATATACACAGGCTATATATTGTGTGCATTAAGCATTTTTATTTCAACTACTTGTACTTTTCAACAAGAATCACTTTTTAACATGAGGTGCATGATTTCATTTGGTGTGGTCAGAGGGTGTGTAATTCTGTGCTGTGAGGGTGTGCATTGATACCAACCTTGAATTGAGCACTGTCACAGCAAATAAGCACCCACCCAGTGACCCAACTGCTATCAAATATTATTACATAACAGGAGTAACCCTTTCAGTTTCCTTAGCAGTACTAATTATTTTAAAAATAAAAAAACAACAGTTTGCTCATCACAACACCAGATAATTTCAAAATCTAATAAGAGTTACAACTTAAAAACATTACATTCACCAACACCACAGGCTTTGTGAACATTACTGCCTATTACAGACAGCAATTCACTTCCTGCCACAACCCACAAACACAATACACAGCTCTGCACCATTCTCAGAAGTTAGACACCATTTGTTATCCATTATGATGCAATACAAAAGCTGAATCAGCTCATTACAACTCAAACATGATGATTATTAACCACCTAGCGGTAAACTGACAGTTACCTATGTTTTTTCAACAAACAAAAACCCATACTATTAAGGGTGAGCAGTTTTCAGGCTGGATAAAAAATAAATCAGCAGGTCCAGTAGAAAATCCACAACAATATTTTCACGTATTGTACAATCATAAACACATCAGCATACATTGAAAAGCATAATAACCAGGCTAGTATGCAAAAGAAGCTACAGATATGAAGTTTACACTTTACAGGAAGGATATCTAGCTGTCACAGGTCAGCACTGTACCATCAAGGAGTAAAAACAATAAAAAATAAAAGCACATTCACAGTCTATGCAGCACGTATAGCCCATAAATGGGTTTTTATCAATTTGAGCAGCCATTTGTGTAACAGTCAGATTCTGAGAGAGAAAAAAACAATATACTTAAACCAGCACCAATATCAACATAGATCATCTGCTGCACTTGTCTATACAACAAACTGCAGTGAAGAAAATAATACACTACCTACAGATTATCCTGCTCATGACAGTAGGAGTATGATACACATAGAAGGGAACATTTCTGCAAATACTCCATCTGTAGACATGAACTGCACATACAGTGTATAAAGAATTACAGCTCCACACATCTCCCAGGCAATATGCATGCTGCACATACTAATACAAAAACATATATAAACAGAAAAATTAGAAACCTATATAAAGACACACATACATAAGTGGTGGAAATACACACATACATTAACAGATATATACAAACATACAGTATAAACACAAACATAGAAAAATATATAAATAAAATCCCCCCTTGGTATCTTGTATGAGTGACAACACAGAGTGATGTATGAACCACTTTTTGTGGTGTGACTAAAGGTAATGGTAGGACCAAACTAATTAAATACCAGCCCCAGTCCGGGAGAAAACCCACCAGTAGAGGATCAACCGAAGAAGAGGGGGATTCAGGGAACCCCTTCAGTTTCATTCTGACTAAAGTCAGGGCAGCAGATGTGCCTGTAGCCATCAGTCATGTGTCAGAGTTAGCCGGGGTTCCAAGAGGGAGGCTACAAAACCCAGTTATGGAAAGAGAAGTCAGAGATACTGCTGCAAATAGAGTTAGAGCTCAAGAGAACTGCAGCCAAGCCAGGTGCCATCAGCCTGACTTGTCAAAAGTTTGAGTATAATGACTGTGATGTTTGCCCAGAGAGACATCCCAAAACTTTGTTTGCAAACAGTCGGTCAACCCAAAAGTGTGACAGGAAACTGGGATGGACAGAGAGTAATACCATGGGGCTTTGTAAGAACAAAGCAGGTAGTGCAGAGGCAAGAGAGATAGAGTGGCAATCCAAAGGGTAAAGATGTAATAAAAGTAATTCCTCATTTTTATAAAAAAAAAAAAAGTCTGACCTCCATGCATTTGTACGGCACTGCTATGCCTGCATCTCCAACTAGTACATGTTTTGTCAGCCCCGAAGGGTAACCTGTTTGCATTAAACACCTACCTTATCCTGAGGTGATTAAGCCACATTTGGCTGTACCAAAGTTTCTAATTATGGACCACAGTGTGCAGTCAACAATTCAATTGTTTCCGTACTGAACCTTTCTCCATCCCCCTCTTTTATCTTTCCTTTTTTTATATGATTAAATTAATCAATAACCGGTAAGCACAAATTCTACTTTTTCTGCAGCTGAACTTGTTCCTGTAACATGTTTTTGTTATGACAAATTGGGCTTTTAAAAATACCTCCACAAGATGGATGGATCTGATGATGGTCGTTAGCTGACTGAAACATTGGCACATGCAGCGCGCATATATATATACATACATACACACACAGTATGAATATACATACATACACATACAGATACATATACACACACCTATTAGCCACAACATTAAAATACTGTGCAGGTGCCCCTCATGCCAACAAAACAGCTCTGACCCATCAAGGATTGACTTAATAAAGACCTCTTAAGGTATCCTGTTGTATCTGTAACCAAAACGTTAGCAGCAGAATCTTTAAGTTGCGAAGCGAGGCCTCCATGACTCCGATTTGTTTGGCTCTGGCAGTGGCCATCGGGTATTTCCTGTGTTCTATGATCTATCATAGCCAGCATTAACTTTTTCAGCAGTTTGTGCTACAGTAGCTATTCTGTAGGATTGGAGCAGTCCGGCTAGCATGATTCCTCAAATGCATCAATGAGAGACCATGACCATGTCTCCGATTCACCAATTATCCTTCCTTGGACCGCCTTTGGTAGATACTATCCACTGTATACTGGGAACACCACACAAGATCTGCCATTTTGGAGATGCTCTGCCCCTGTCAGGCGTCTAGCCGAACTTGGCCCTTGTCAAAGTTGCACAGATCTTTATGCTTGCCCATTTTTCCTGCTTACAACACATCACCTGCAAGAACTGACTGTTCACTTGCTGCCTAATATATCCCACCACCCCACTGGTACCATTGTAACAAGATAATAAATGTTACTCACTTCACTTGTCAGTGGTTTTAATGTTGGGGCTTATCAGGTTATACACACTAATATGTATACACACACACAGTATATGTGGACACACAGTGTATATATAGTCACTTACTGTATATAGACACAGCATATACACAATACAGTATATGTAGAATCACACACACACACAGTATATGTAGACATACATACATACATACATACATACAATATATATATACATACAGTACATGTAGACTCACATACATTATATAGACACACACACACAGAATATATAGTCACTTACTGTATATAGACAGCATATACACACAATACAGTATATGTAGAATCACATATACACAGTATATAGACACATGCAGTATGTATATATAGATATACACAGTATATAGATACAGTATACAGACATAAACATATAGTCGGTGAAATACATACCTGCAGCCGGTAAGAGTGGCCTGTACCGGTGGGCTGGGGTGGGAGCTGCCTGGTCGCGGTCACGTGTCCGCACGGTGGTTTGGTCGGTCCTCGTGCACACACTGGCACACGCGCACTTCGCGGAAGGTGCTCGCGGAGAGACACAAGCACGGAGGAGAGGGCGCGCCGGGATGACGTCAGTCGCTCGGCAACAACCAGAGCTGCCGTCGTCGCGGTGGAGATGAGGTCATCCATGGGAGACGGAAAAGGAGACAGGAAAGGAAAAGAAGATGTTTGGGTTGTTGTTACCATGAGCCTGGGAGAGCGCGGCTCCGGAGGTATAATATCTTGGCGGTCAGAGACTAGTATTATGTTTTCTGGCTGTAGCCGTAACATTTCAGTATATGTCGTTTGAAAAATACGCATCTGCAGTGTGTCGTTTCATAGTCTTCAGCCAAGACGTATTTGTATTCTAATTTGCTTGGCCGTCCTGTCAGCCAGAACCATTTAACAGTGTAATAGGTGTCTGCTCCTATGTTTGTCAGTTATGTTTTAATTCCTGTCATTGTAGACCGTTAGAAGTTACATTTCATAGTTATCTGACTAAGCAATGTGTTGGGGCTGGGGATTATGTTCATTTTATGTTTACTACTATTTTTGTGGAGTTGGCTTCCTTCTCCGAACTACCTGCATTGTACAGTCTCAGTCCAAGGTCAGGACTCTGAATAAGCAGAAACATGTCTGCAACCTGTAATGTTTCAAAGACTTGAAGGGGTATATGCACTAAACTGCGGGTTTGAAAAAGTGGAGATATTATCTATAATCAGATTCTAGCTATCGTGTTGTTGAATGTACAAAATAAATGATAACTAGTATCTGATTGCTATAGGCAACAGCTCCAATTTTTCAAACTCGCAGTTTAGTAAATATACCTCCCTGGAGTCTGAATGTAAACTGCTGTAAATGGTGAACAAGTCCCTACTACAACCTGCTTCTACAGCAGTTTGCATTCAAACTCAAGCCTTAGAGAGTTATAGCTGAGTACATATATAATAATATACACTGGCTGGTTGAGTTTAACCAAGACCATTGTGTTTGGGTGCACTGCAGTCCATTGCTAAAAATAACATAATGCTATTCTCTTTTAATTAAAAATGTACATTTCATTTGGTTAGATGAAACCAGTACAATGTTAAGAGGCCAAATCTCCCAGAGTCTAAAATATTTCTGAATTAACACAGGTGGCATTTAGAAAAGATTTTATAGACTTGTCTTTTTTTTCCACCTTTCTAACTATGTAACAATGTATTTTCATTGTGATGTCCACTGAACCAGTAAAGATATTTCTTAAAACCAATCTAATATATAATATAATTTGTCTTTAGTGTATATCATTTTCTATTCTTATTTTCTTTTTAGGAATTGATCAGAGTAGTTATCACTGAATTGCTACTGAAATCCTTGAAGATAAATAGATCTCTCTCACATTAATGCTGGTCTTTTTACATTTAAACCGTTTGTCACCTATGAATCTATTCATACTATGTAATACTGCTGGAGAATGCTTGGCTCTCTGTGGTCACGACGTTGTGGCTTAGATAATCCCATTCGTCTTAGTCGTGCTGAATCTACACGGAGGGTGCTGAGTTTGGAACTAAACAAGGATAGAGATGTTGAACGGATGCATGAAAATGGGATCAACACTCTTGACATTGAACCTGTGGAGGGAAGATATATGCTATCTGGTGGTGCAGATGGTATTATTGTCATTTATGACCTTGAAAATTTGAGTAAAACCTCATCCTTTACATGTAAGGCGCTTTCTACGGTGGGCAAAAGTCATCCCGATGTACACAAATTTAGTGTTGAGACAGTTCAGTGGTACCCTCATGACACTGGATTGTTTACATCAAGTTCATTTGATAAGACACTGAAAATATGGGACACAAACTCGTTGCAACTAGCGGAAATGTTTCAGTTTGATGGTAATGTTTATAGCCACCACATGTCTCCATTGGCAGCAAAGCATAGCTTAATAGCAGTTGGAACAAAAAGCCCCAAAGTACAGTTATGTGACTTGAAATCTGGCTCGTGTTCACACATATTGCAGGGCCATAGAGCTGAAGTTCTGTCTGTCTGTTGGTCTCCAAGATATGATTACATTTTAGCTTCGGCAAGCGCTGACAGCAGAGTGAAACTCTGGGATGTCCGCAAAGCTACTGGTTGCTTGATAACTCTGGATCAGCACAATGGAGAAAAGTCAAAAGCTTCCTCAGAATCTGCTAACACTGCCCACAATGGAAGAGTTAATGGGCTATGTTTTACCAGTGATGGGCTTCATCTTTTGACAGTTGGTACAGATGATAGAATGAGGCTGTGGAACAGTGCTTCAGGGGAAAACACACTTGTCAATTATGGCAAAGTTTCAAACAGCAGCAGAAAAAGTATCAAGTTCACTGTTTCAGTGGGATGTAGTCCGGATTTTGTGTTTGTACCATATGATAGTACCATTGTTGTGTACACCATCTATTCTGGTGAAAAGATAAGTGTGCTGAGAGGACATTACAGTGATGTGGACTGCTGTGTATTTCAGCCTCACTTTCAAGAACTCTACAGTGGCAGCAAAGACTGTAATGTATTAGCTTGGGTTCCTGCAATGCGAGAGGCTGATCCTGATGAAGGCCATGGAAAATCAAGGTCATGGGCCCATCTTCATCCTGCATTTGAAGATGCCTGGAGTAGTAGTGATGAGGAAGGATGAAGAAAATATTTGAATTAAAATAAAAAATCCAACATTTAATAAATTACTTTTGTGTTTTAACGCATTAAATGCAGATTTTTGCTGGAAAAGCACTAACTTTACTAGTCTACTTTACCAATTGAGCCAAGTAAAGGCTGCAGCTGCCCAAAATAATCCATAACCATTCAAACTTCACCCCAAGTAATAAACAGTTCAGTGTACAAGCTTGAATTCTCTTGGCACATTATTTTCCACTTCATGTACACTTATGTTTGCAGCAAGAAGAGGTATTACCCTAACATGTTGTAAGAAAACTTTTCCCATAATTAGCCAGAGATCATCCTGGCATGACCACCTTGATCCACATTTAGGTTTCTTGGAAGTGCCAATTCTACATGGTAAGACCATCTGGACAAATTTTTGTAGATGTCAGGTGTGTGACCTTTACTATTGTATTTACAGCTTGGTTGTGTATTGGAAATGAGAATCAGGGATTTGTTTGAGCCCATCAATAGTAATGCAATGCATGCTTAATATGTAAATGTACCCTTAAAATACTTGTGTGAATAAAGCCACTATTTTGTATGACTACATCAAAGCATGTTGGTCAGTGTTACTAAAATTGATGATGTTTATGTCTTAACTGTGATATCCTCTATGAATAATTGATATATTTAGGATAGTAAAGCTTCTTTATCTTATCACTTTTAGGAAGTGCAGAAGGATTGATTGGCTTGCAGTCTCATAGGAATCACAGACTACAATTCATGGATTCTCACAAATGGGCATGTGGCTAGTGATCTCGATCTTCTATTCTCATCATCCATCTCTCCATATTTCAGTCCATTCTAAATGTTGCAGGAAGACAGAACTTCCTTTTTTACTTCTCACATTTGCTTTACCACTCTGCAAATTTCTACACTGGCTCCCTAAAATCCAATTCAAAATACTTGCACTCACCTACAAAGCCCTTAATAACACCATCCTTTCATACATTTCAAACCCTATCTCGAAAATACTCTCCCTCCCACCCTTTTATTTCTGCCTCTATATATCTTGTGACAGGATGGACCACCTATGCCACCCTGTCTGTTGTTGCTGGGAACCGTCTGGGTTTACTTTGCCAATGTTCCCTTTCGTTATCCCAAATGCACCCTCTTGCCGCAGTAGGAGGGGCTTACAAAGGTTGTCACCACTGGACTCCTATACCAGCATCCAGAACCGGGTTTCTTCTGGGTAACTGACGCTGCTAGCGTATCTCGTTCCTGGTGTACCTGGGCTGGTACTCCTGACCTCTTACTATGGATCAGGGAAGCTGTGAATGGATCCCCCCTGGCCTATTACACTGACCAGGGCTGCATGGGTAGCAGGCAGAGTAGTGGTACTGAAAAAGCTTGGGTCCAAACGTCAGAGACAGCCGGAGAATGGATTAGATTTAGGGACTAATCTGCAGGTCACAGGAATACAGCAATACTGAAGATGTTTTCAAGCAGGTCTTTGAAGCAAGTGATGTTTATTTGCTCTCACACTGGTTGGAGGTACCAGGTGATCAGGTCTCAAAAATAACGATTTCCTATCTCAACATATACACTATATCAAACATAAGTGCTTTTATATAAATAAGTGCCTTGCGACTATTTCCTTTAAATAAATTCATACCAGAAGTTATTTATCAGTGATCCAGTCACACTTCTCCTTACTTTCTCTCTGATAATCACCTCTTGAACCCAATACTTCTTCCATGCTGATACCCACATATGGATTTCATTACTTTGTCTGATTATGTTCTCCCCTAGTCTTCAATCTTTAAACATTCTCTGAAAACCCAACCCTTTACTAGACAGCCATGCTCCCATCTATGCTACTCAAATTAATACACCCTCACTAGTGTCCCAAAATCTTCGCTGTGCCACACTTGCTCCTTTTGTTTCTGCTCTGCACGTTTCCCACTACATTGTAAGCTCTTTCATAAGGAGCCCTCAGTACCGTTTGGTTTCATGTCTGTATTTATTTGATCTACCTTGTATGTCCTCTGTTCTATGTATCCTCTGTTTACCTACTGTTCGGCTCTGCACTACATTGTGGCGCCTTACAAATAAATGACAATAGTAATTGAGATTTGGGTTGTGGCTTTAGCGGTTTGTGTTAGACAGCCCAAAACACTTTTATTTTTATCTACATGCTACAGATATGAAAACTTTAATTGCCTTAAAAAAGATACACTTCCTTAATAAGGATTTAGCAAATACTTGTGTATTCTAGATGATTGATAAACTACCCAAGGAACTTGGGCTTGATTCCTCAAGGCATGTATCTGCCAAATTTGAGTGTATCGTCTGCAAAATCACTGCACATGCCCAGAACCGGGATATATAAATGTTGAATTTTTTTTTTTACCTGTTTTATCATGAATGCCTTTGTTAATAACATGTGACTTTAGTTCAGTATTTTTTATTTTTTTTTACTTTTTGCGTTCTGTGACGAATTTATAATCCACATAAGCATAGGACGTGTCCCGCAGTGTTTTGAGTAGTAGAGTGCAGCAGACTTGCCCCGATTTCAAAAACACATGTTTCTTGAGAGCTGTAGCTTGATAAATTCGGGAGTACGCAAAGCCTAAATACGTGCTCCCTTTGTGTCCTTCTGAATTGTGAGTTTGATAGTTTGCATTAAATGGATCAGCAAAGTAGGAGAACGCCTATATTTGTGGATTTTGACTGAAATTGAGTAGTTTTTTGCATCAAAGGTAAAAGTAGCAACGCTTTCCGAAATGGATGAAATCGTGGGGCATGTCTCGCTGGAGATTTTAAATTAACACAATAATTAATTTAAAATTGTTTTAAAAGAGAATATAATAAAGGGTACATTTTAACCTTCCTAATGAAAGACTCTTTTCTTGTTTTGTAAACACAAACTAACATTTTGTACAAATTTGTTCATGCTGTGTTCCAGAAGCTCATAACAGGAACAAGCCACTTTTAAGAATTGTACATTCACTGGAAAGAATGATCCCAATGCTTGAGCGATTTTACAGCAATTTTTGTTTCTTGTGTTCCATCCGGAATGCAGCATGAGCATTTGTCAATGCTTATCCGAACAAGACCTAAATCTTCAAATTTTAAACACATTGAGAATAAAAACTTGGATACTAGACTCATGATCTTGAATGCACTGCTAACAAATGAGCATGCTACTTTACATTCAAAAATTACAAAGTTAGTTTTTTACCTATTTAGCTTTTTCTATTTGCTTAAAACCTCTGCTGACACTGGTAGTTAAATCTCTAATCTGTTTAGAACATTTTAAATAAATTCTAAAATTAAATTTGCTTTATATGAAAGTCCTGCAATAATTTATACAAATATGTAAATAACTAATCGCTCTAGCAGTCAATAACCAGTTCAGTTTGTTCATGTCTACAAGATGACAGCCCTCCTTTGTTCACCTGCTGTTTATTAGGTGTTGGCTAGCATGATTCCTCAAACGCTTCACAGCATTAGGTGTTTCAGTTTTGGTCTCTCTAAAGAGGAAATCCCCTTCCCATCAGTTTGTTTGTTTCATTTCCTGTATGGGAGGTTTATCCAAATGCCTCAGTTTAGTTCACTTTTTTGGTATGGTTTTTAACAATGTGTAAATTATGTATGCTGTACAGCAGTAATCGAGCATCAACTTCATTATTTTTTTTCTCCACTATGAAAGAGAGTACCCGGCTGATTATTTTTTTTGTGGTAGTAATTTATACCTTTTTTAAACACCCCCCAAAAAATGGGATCCCTAATGTCAATTGAATCTAGCGTTTTTAATGATATTCAAAAAAACATGCGTTTTTTTCCATAACACAAAACATGAGGCAGATAAAGTAACTTGGTTTGGATTTTTGGATTCAGGAGGAAGAGTTACCTTAGGGGTCCAAAATTTGTGTCGATTCCTTAATAAACACCCGTAATACTTCAAATAAACTGGATAAAGAAGCCGCGATTAGTAAATTATTTAATAAATTGAAAAATCAATATATAATCAACTAATTGTCAGACAGTTGAGATATTTGGCAGAAATAGTTGTTTTGACATCCTCTCAACTAAAAAAATTTCGTAGAAATCTGAGATGGGTGGTGGACAACCCTGGTTGAACTGATGTGGAAAGACCCTGGAGTGTTTCCCTGGGAATTTGTGCCTCTTCATTCTGTAGAGCATTTATGAGTTCAGGCACTGATGTTGGACAAGAAGGCCTGGCTAGCAATCTCCGTTCCAGTTCATCCCAAAGGTGTTCGATGGGTTTGAGGTCAGGGCCAGTCAAATTCTTCCACACTGAACTCTTCAAACCATGTCTTAGTGCCCCAGTGCACAATGCAGGGACTACAGTCATGTTTGAATAGAAAAGGGCCCTCCCTAAACTGTTGCCACAAAGTTTGAAGCATAGCATTGTCCAAAATGACTTGGTATGCTGAAGCATTAAGATTGGCTTTCACTTGAGATAAGGGGCCTAACCCAAACTCTGAAAAACAGCATCATACCGTTATACCTTCTCCACCAAACTTCACAGTTGGCATAATGCAGTCAGACATAACGTTTTCCCAGCATCCGCCAAAACCAGACTCTCCTATCTGACTGCCAAACAGAGACCGTGGAATATCCAACAGGGATGAAATTTAACAAACTCTCTTACCCATTTCATATTTGAAATGTTTGCAAATGGAGACTCCATGGCTAGGTGCTTGATTTTATACGCCTCTAGCAACGGGTCTCAATGAAACACCTCAATTCAATAATTAACAGGTGTGGTCAAATACTTTTGTCCATATAGTGTTTCTTCTGCTGCTTGAGTCAGTGTGTTTGACCTTGGCTTTCTTTACGTGGCCTCTGTCTGCCATTAAACTCTATGCCTGTTTATTGACCTTGTGTACCTGTCCAGTCTTGTGACCTCAGCTTGCCAATTGACCATCCTTTGTGTCCTGTTTGTCTGTATGTCTCTCCATAGCTGTTCGTGGAACTAGCCTGAAATAACGTGCTTTGTGGTCTTCAAGGTGATAAACCAAGTGTGTCTTATTAAAAAAAAATATATATATATTATATGTGTGTGATCTTACCATTCTGCTTGCAAACAAAAAGTGTGATTTGAGCATATTTTATTTCTTGGTGTCTGGTACCTCCTGCAGTTTAGTTGTCGCTACACAGCTGATTTTCCTTGTCTGATTTCAAGAGCCTGAAGTATCTACAGTGACCTTTCACATTTCCTGAGTGCAACATAAGAGGTCCACTGTCATTATCCCTTTTGTTGCTATGACTTCCTCTCTGATTGCAGGTCTCTCTACCTTTAGTAGTGACGTAATAGAGATACTGGCGTTCAGCAATTGTTGCTCTGGAGTGTGAATAGAGGTCATAATTGTAAAAATGCAGACACTGGATGTGTTACTCATTATATCTACTGCATTTTTAATTTCCTTTAAATACTTAAATTCATTTTCATGGGCATTTGAACAACAATTGCATCACATGCTTGATGTGCCGTTTCACTCCTCTGTCTCATTTAAACATTTGAATTGTCTTTCTGCATTTTGCTCTTGAATGCACCAGACTATTAAAAGTTAACATAGGAAAAAAAATGTTAATTAGTTTGATAGTATCCACTTCAACCCCAGTGCCTAAAATTTATGACATTAAAAATTGCCACCCAGCATTCTATTATGCTGACACATATTGCTACATTAAGTGAATTACTTGTATGTTAATTTATGATGTACATAGAGTTTGACTATTAAATAAGTGGTAACTGCTGGGGAGATGTCCACGGCAAGACAATCAGGCTGGTGCGATCTCATCTGGAACAGGGAGCTGGTCTGTGAACAGAAGTGAAGTGTGAGTAGAGCAAAAATTTGAGTGAGCGTTCAAGTAGAAAAAAAAGTTGGGGTATTATAATAATAGAATAAAGAGTGAGAGAAATAAGAAATGTAGATGAATAGAAAACCCAAAGTCTCCAGCTGATGGGAAGCCTACAGGGTCAAGAAAAGACCCAACTCATTTCTCTTTTCCTTCCGAATTTTTGTTCCTAGCAACTATAGCTATTGGGGTAGGGTTATTGCATTTGGGAAAAGAAGAAAAGGACACATTGGGCCATGGAGAGCATAATGCTGTAGACAATAGGTCATGCCCCCTTAGTTAAGCCATGCCTCTCAACATTTTCACACCACAAAGAAGCTGGAAATTTTATTTTCCATATAACATCTTTATACAACTGTATGTAATGTTATTGGATACATGCTAAGATTAGCACCCATTATATATTTCAAAACACATTCTGATGGCATACATATAGCACATAATAACATACCTAACTGTAGGAACATGCTAATTCCTATACTCGGCAGTACCAATACTATAACCTGCTTCAGTAGTAATGTGCAATTAATTCACAGTGCTTGTAGATCTACAATCAGCATACCCAAATCGTTTACCTTAATTGGACATGGGAATGAGTTCCATAAGTGTGAGGCGGAAGTCTTGGGGCAGTGTGAAGTGGTTAACAGTGGGGTTGTAAGGTGGTGGTTGTTGCCCATGTAGAGGGAGAGGTGAAAAGGTAGGACATGTACAGATGGGGAGGGGGGCTTTGTAGGGGAGGGTGAGGAGTTTGAAATGGAAACTAGGGAATATGGAACCAAAATAGTGATTATCAGAGATTGGAGGCAGAGCAGCAAGAAAGGAAAATCAGCAGCATTGAGGATAGATTGAAGTGGGAAGAGGCGGGTGAGAGGGAGACCAGACAGGAAGGGGTTGCAGTAGTCAAGGCAAGAGAAATGAGACAGTGGATTAGAGTTTTGTGAATTCAAGGATGAGGAAGGGTCTAAACCTGATGATGTTGGACGTTGACAAGGAAAGAACAGTGTCATGAAGCCAAGGGAGTGAAGGGTGTACAGGAGGAAGAAACGAAAGCCAAATTGGAGTGAAGGAGGTAGTAAGAGGAGAAAAAGCTAAAGGGAGTTGTAGACAAGCTGCTTGAGTAATTTGGAGGTGGAGGGGAGGAGAAGGATAGGGAGGTAGAAAGAGAGACTTGACCAAGGGGGTTTTTAAGGATGGATGAGACAAGAACATATTTAAAGGAAGAGGGAAAGGTGCAAGTGGAGAGGGACAAATTGAAGAGGTGGACAAGGTGAAGCAGGCAGTGGGAGAGAGGAAGTGGAGAAAGTGAGATGGGATATGATGGGACAGGTAAAGGGAGAAGATACAAAAAGTGTTGTCCTCAACCCCAGAGATAGGGGGGGAGAGAATATAGTGGGCTTGTTTGACGGAGGGTGAGAGTAAGACAGGGGGGGCCTGACAGGAGATTTCTTGACAGATGGTGTCAATTTTGGAAATTAAGTGGGTGGCTAAGTCTTGGAAGGAGGGGGGGGGCAGAGGAGGGAGTTGAGGGTGACAACAAAGCAACAGGGATTGTAAGACAGAAGAAATAAGAGACTTGGAGGCAGATTTAATTGTAAAAACAATCGCTGCATTTGTCCCGGAACAGCAGCCGCGAGACACTACGCAGCAATTTTTTTTTTTCTGAAATATCCGCTCACTTTTGCTCACGTCTCATAGAAATGCAAGCAAATTTTGAGTGTTACTTTTACCTTGTAATCGGTAAAAATGTGCAGGTGTGATTTACTTAAAGTAAAGAATTGCTTAGAGAGAGAGAGAAGAAGGTGTAGAGCTGTAGTATGCCTGATACACCTTCATTTATTCTTTCAGAGACATAGATGCCCATTATTAGGACAAGACATGATGCGAGTCAAGGGACACATGATAAAATGAGGAGGGGAAGTAACTGGAGAGATTGCTGAAGTGTGGCAGAATGTGGAGGATGCAGGGAGAGGAAGAAAGAAAAGAGGTTCAGGCTTAAGATAGGATGGAGAGGATGAAGATGCTCTATCAATTGAACTGCGAGAGGGAAAGAAGGGTGAGGTGTACTGCAGAAAAAGCCTCAAGGCAGAAGGATGAAGCAGGAGTTAGGGGTGAAAGGGATTGGGAAGCAAAAATAAAAGTCAACCTGTAGTGAAATGCATACTCTGTGATATATGGGGAGCCTTGAGTAAGCCACAGTGGGAGTGTGTGCCAAGTCTTGCGATCCAGTCTGGGGGTATCCAACTAACAGCCTAGTGGTACAGTAACTGGGACAAATCACATGAATGGCATCAAGTGAGGGATGACTTCAAGACTCCCTTGGCGCCCAGAGCCACAGACTGGATGGGAAGTTCAGGAGGTGAGTGCAGGTGTGTCACGAGGGACAAGGAGTTAGGTATATATAAAGTGGTGAAGTATGAAGGGATAGTAGCCGCATGTGCTACTTTGTTGACCTGTCTTTAAACATTTTTTTTTCTCCAACACCCACCAGCAAGGGGTGTTGGGAGGAGTCTTAATACCACACGGAATTTTTTTTCTGGGAAGTAGGGAACCCCCAATTGTTTTGCAGACCCGATTCTCCTAGAGAATTCAGCCTTGTGCTGGACAGGCTATGTGTCATTATAACAAGTGAACCCCACTTTGCAGGTTTCCCTGTTATAGTGTCACCAGCCAAGTAACAACCTTTATTTTTTCACACTAGCAATGTTTCTGCTGATAATCCTCATCAGCAGCACAATTCATTGCACTGGTCCTTCAGCAGCCACAATAGTTGCGGCTCTTGACAGGTATATATGCAGCTTTGTCCACACGTGACTCGTCCCGTTTGCGTGACCATGCTTTTACTGTACTCTCCAAGCAGGAGTCGAATATGCATGTACTTAGGAATATGCATTTTTTTTGTGCACATGTGCAATACGGAAATGGGTATTTTATACTAGCAAACCGCCTGTAAGATTGACTTTGTATCAGCCTCCAACAGCGGAGGGCTGGCAAATTTTAGTCTGGGGGAAAGACTCGACTCAGCAGCCTATTAGGAAGATTTTAATGGGAAAAAATGCAGGTGATCCAGGCCAAGGTAGCCCACTATGGGACCGGCCCAGGGGCGCAGATGTCCCCCAGTACAGCCTGCCCCTGTCCTCCAAGCTTTAAAACAATCCCTCAAAATGCATCTTTTCAGTCAGACATATAACTGGGTTTCATAATAACTGGCTCTACTCACCTGATAGAACCGTCTCATTCTGCAATCTGATTTACAATGAACTCAGTCACATATTGTTTCTATCCATTCTCCTTTAGATGGTATGTTTTCTGTGCAGGGTTCCCATGCTTAAGGAAAAATTGAACTGCTATCGATGTTCCACCAGACATCATCATGATGTCCAGCTGCACACGTTGTTGGCCGCGCACATTGCCAGCCACCTCCTCCTCATGTCCTTATAGGAAACAAGGAAAAATGAGTTAAGATTTATGAAAAGACTCAGCTGTGATGTGTCTCTTTGGACTGTTGCGGAAATGCACTGCAGCTCCTCCCACCAAATTGGAATCCTTATTTGGCATATTTGTGCTTATGTTAAAGTCATATACTTGTTATAATGCCTTGTATGTATTACTTATTCTGTACAGCACTGCAGAAAATGTTAGCACTTTATACATAATCTATGGAAAGCTTTTTTTCTGTAAAACAGCTCTATCAATACAGAGTAGTAACAGGTTACAACAGCGTAAATAATATAACAACAGATTTGTTAGTAAAACAATTTTTATTTCAAAATATAAACACTATATTATGTATCTTGTACCTCTAATCAATCATTCATCAGTCCTGTGTTGCCTCATTATTATTATTTTCTTATGGGCTATACCAGTCACTGATGTGGGAGGGGACCGTTTTCAGGGCCTCCTGAAGCCCATGTAGCTGGGTATAGGTGTGAATATAATCAGTACAAAGGGAAAATCCTCACTTTAGATATGGATTTAAATAAAATTAATAAAGTGGATTTGTTATATCAGCCTCACATGGACACGTTTAAAAATAGTTGAAAAAGTTCGAGAGAGAGAGTTTGAAATGTTGATATACTGTCAATAAAGCCACTTAATTCATGATAGACACTGCTGAATACAAACAAAATGTAGCTAAAATCAAATAGGAGACAGACATATACAGGAGGTGAAGTACCTCTTAGATTATCCAGTCAGAGAGCACTTGCTCTACAAAAGAGTCACTTTCTGCCTGGTACGTACCTGCTTCTTCCCTTTCACACCCATATGCGTTCACATACAGATACACGCTTGAATAGGCAGGGGGGTAAACAGGAGTAGGGAGTATGACAATCCCGAAGTCTATAATGTTGCACACTCACTTTTGGACTGCAAGTCCATCATGAGGACCGTCTTCCACTTCATCTGGGGCTACAAAATGGACAGAGTGAAGTGAAGTCTACAATGAGCCCCTCATAGGTGGTGGGAAAGGGATACCGGACATCCCCACCATACTGCGAGCCTTCTCTGTTTGTAGCTGTATCTGCAGGACTTTGAATGAAAAGAACACTTGCTCTGCTGGAAAGTCCATGGGCCTGATTCATTAGCGCTCCGATCTTATTTTTTCCTCATCTTAAGTTGGGATGAGTACTTTAAGAAGAAACAGGGAAGATAAGAAATTTGCAATTCAATAAGGAACGGAAAGTTGAAAAACACACCCACCTTCAGTCCTTTAAGCAATGGAACATAAGAAGAAACAGATCTTAAGCATCTTCTTAACTTCCGCTTCTTAATTTAAGATAAGAAAGTGTTCCGTAACAGCAAATGTGGGAGGTGCTAAGTGTGTGATTACAAATGTAAAAACACACTTGGGAGTGTATTATGCAGCACAGTTGTAATCTAATTATTAGTTGTCACACTTACATGTTTATGGAATCTGGGAGAAATCATTTTGAATTGTTTTAAATGAGATAAATTAACACACTTTCTTAATCCCCTACATGAAAGATTGTGTAAAAAGTTTGATTACAACTAAGAAGGTGGATGCAGGTTAATCTCATAATAATTCGCAAGTATAAAAAAACATGCATATGAAAATAAAACATAATGTATACAAAAATAGGACTTTGGTCTCACAACACTGGCGTCATGAGTTCAAATACCAAACATGGCCTTACCATCTGTATGCAGCTTGCAGCCGTGAATCATTAAGGAAACCAGCACAACAGGGGCTTTGGCCAAACCAGGCTTTTTTTTTTTTTTTTTTTTTAACCCAATTGCAAGTTGTACAATTAGGATACAATTTAGGTAAAGTAATGTAATGGTTTGTTTTTAGGTAACGCACAAACACTTGTTAGCTTCATTTTCACTCTGTCGTTCAAATGTGATCTACTACGTGCTCTACCACAATGATAAATCTGTCCTCCTATTTTAGATGTATCTCTCCCCCTCCAATGCCACTTTCTTAGGGCAAGGTGCATTTTTGGTTTATTATAATGTTTTACTTTCAAAAAGAATGATGGCCCACAGGTCACATTCACATCATTGTGTGCATCCATATGAATGGCCTAAGAATCAGAAGGGAGTGGCTTCATTTTTAGGGCTCTTTCTTAGACTAAAATGGAACATTTTATGGAATCTTTGTTTTTTCACCATCTACGGCTTGTATGTGTTATGTTATGTACTCACCTTAACAAAACTTCAATGCAGGTCACAGTCGACCAGCACAGTGGTTTAGTTGCTCACACTACTGCATTACTGCACTGTGGTCATGAGTTCAATTCCCAACCATTCCTTTATATGTGTTCACTTTGTATGTACTCGTCCATATTTCTGTGGGTATACTTTGACATTGGAAGTTGATGTACAGTATGTTTCTTTCCAATTTTAAGCTTAACTCATATTATATTTGGCATTTACCTACCGCTTCAATGCCAGATGGTTTTATGAAGGTGTTAATTTCGTTTGGCATTTACCTTGCTTAATGATTTAGGCCCCAAAGGCACCTTATGTTTCTGATATTACTACGAATGGATTCCCTTTTGGAGGGCTGGTGGTGTTGTTGTGAAATGCAATTAGCATCTGCCAACCTTACCTTGTTTTCTTCATCTCCTGCTTGTATGGCTTATCTGGGTGGAGTTAATGTTCTACCTATTTTCGTTTTTTTAATTTCCTCTAATCAACTCCATTTGACTTAATCAATCAATACAGGGGCAAACGCAGGATTCGAGGAGGGGGGTTTCCACGCCACGATGCAAGTGGGCGTGTCCAGTATGTGTAGGGGCGTGGCTACAAACACACAGATACGTAAACTGTCCCATACACAGACAAGCACAGACACACACGATCAAACATGTAAGCTGTCACATACACACACATACATAAACACATACATAAACACACAGGATCTAACACACAGATATGTAAGCTGTCACACACACATACATAAACATAAACACACAGGATCAAACACACAGATGTGCAAGCTGTCACATACACACATATACATAAACACACTGGATCAAACACAGACATGTACACTGTCATATACACACACATACATAAACACACAGGATCAAACACACAGATATGTAAGCTGTCACATACACACATATACATAAACACACTGGATCAAACACACAGACATGTACACTGTCATATACACACACATACATAAACACACAGGATCAAACACACAGATATGTAAGCTGTCTGTCACTCACTGGACTGTGAGTGCTACTTCTTGTGTGTTTAGGAACCGTGGCCGTCCGCCATCCTGAGGGTCTGCGCATGTGCAGCCCTTTCAAGCCTTCAGTATCTGTTACTTTTCATTAATTGGCTGATCAGGCAACACTCCCTATTTAAAGCACCTGTGGTCAATACCTCGTGGCCTGATCTTGGAGTCTCATTCCCATGAGCCTCTGAAGGTGTTCCTGTGTTTCCTCGTGTATTCAGCTCCTGCTGATTCCTGTTGTTCGTTTGTGGTTTCCAGACCACTTCAACACTCCTGTGTTCATCGTGTCTACTCCAGCTGATTCCTATCCGCTGCCTCCGTTGTTTCTACAGAGTTACTACTCACTTCAACCTTCCTGTGTTCATCGTGTCTGCACCAGCTGATTCCTATCCGCTGCCGCCGTTGTTTCTACAGAGTTCCTACTCACTTCAACTCTCCTGTGTTCATCGTGTCTGCACCAGCTGATTCCTATCCACTGCCTCCGTTGCTTCTACAGAGTTCCTACTCACTTCAACTCTCCTGTGTTCATCGTGTCTGCAGCCAGCTGATTCCTATCGGCTGCCTCCGCTGCTTCTACAGAGTTCCTGCTCACCTCAACTCCCCGGTGTTCATCGTGTCTGCAGCCAGCTGATTCCTATCCGCTGCCTCCGTTGCTTCTACAGAGTTCCAGCTCATCCCAACTCTCCTGTGTTCATCGGGTCAGCGCTCCGCTGCTTCCATCTCTGCTACTGGAGTTCAGACCGCCTCAACTGTCCCGTGTTCTTCAAGTTCCAGTTCCATTTACTACTGCTTCCAGAGTATTGCCTCGTTCATGATGGTTTACCTGCCGTGCGCTGCACCAACTTGATTACCGCTTCCACCTTCCAGTGATCTCTCCTCCTGCCGGCCTTCAGCCGTTCAGGTATCCCTGCACGCCTCTCTGACAGCCTGCTCTCCTGAACCGCGGTATGCATACTTCTCATTGACTTTGCTTGTGTATTGCATATCTAGCTGGACTGTGTTGTGTTCTCCTCCGGAGTCCTCTATCCACTGAGACTATTGCTACCATTGACTTTGTCTCCTATTTGCCTGGATTGTTATTGTGACTTTGTATACTTTAGCAGTGCTGCTATGTTATCACTGTATTGTGATATCATCGTGGGATCAAGTTCTATGTACCCGTGTATACTCGGCATAGCATTCATCTCCTCGTGCCCTCCTCACATATATATTGCAGTGGTACAACTTGCTATATGCAGACCACTGCTTCCAGTTCCCTGTGACACCAGTTTCAAGTATCCTCTCACATAGCAGTGGTACAACTTGCTATATGCAGACCACTGACTACCCTCACGTTTCCTTGTCCATCCAGTTCCTCGTGTTCAATTATATACTCACTACCAGTGCTGCTAGTCATAGACTTTCCTCGAGCATTCTCTCACCATCTGCTGTTCCTCCAGTTCCGTGGTCACCCTGCTACCAGAGTACCTATTACCATCTATATTACTCTGGTAAGCCAACATCTGGTGATTTCCTGGGCAAAGACTCCTAGTGCCCATGACACTGTCATATACACACATATACATAAACACACTGGATCAAACACACAGACATGTACACTGTCATATACACACACATACATAAACACACTGGATCAAACACATAGACATGTACACTGTCATATACACAGATAAGCAGACACACACAAACACAGACTCACACACACATTCTTACCTTCTTCTGCTGCCTCCTGCATAACACCCATGCTGGCTGTGTGGGAGGAAGGGGCAGGGTCAATCTGCCAGCAGAGAGCTGTGCTCACACAGCAGGGAACTGACTGGGAGAGGATTACAAGCAGTAGTGGCTGGTCCCGGGAGAGGGGCCAGCCACTGTAAGCATATGGCACCCCAGGTAGGAAAGGTTTCTGGGGACTAGGAAAACCCCCCCTGGGTGTGCCCCTGCAATATGTGTGTGTTGTTAGACTGTAAGTTCTATTGGGCCAGGGACTGTGTTCTCTGTACAGCACCTCAGAGTTGCTGGAACCATCATAAATAAATAAAAATTATGATGTAACGCAAAGGGACCAATGTAAATTAAATATTAAGTTATGTTGTAAATGTATATGTATATTTTCATAAGGATAGGCTTCAGTAACGAGCATGTGGATTCCAAGGAAAAGGTTCTTTGTTTCTGCACTGATCCCAACTGGCAATTAAACAATGTTTACACTGATTAGATGGGGTGCACAGTACAGCGGTTAAGACAGATGTGGTAACTTAAATTTTTCTGGAAGAGAAACACTTAGCTTTAATTCACTTGTTAATAAGCCACATCATCAGTTTTATCAATATATATATATATATATAATGATTAGTAACAGTCCTTGAAGTACAACATGTATAAAACCTGATAACCATCCTCCTATACCCTTGAACCAATCAGCCAGGTACAGCTAAAACTATCCTTCTAGATGAGCATCTCCAGTGTGCTCCTTTAAAAATTTATATTTCATGTCTTACTTTTTTGTAAGTGTTCATCAAACATTTTCTCTGAATCATCTGTGTTACTAGTTAAAAAGGTGCAACCCTGGGCTTCAATTTAGGGTCAGGCAGTACCCTCCTGTCAGGTAGTCCAATATTAACCTATTGTCTTATGTAAATGTAATGTGTTGGGCCACAATACTCACAAATACATTTCTGTATTGGGTGTAAACCCCTACAGTCATGGGTTGCTCTTTTCTTTATGTGGTTGGGTTAAGCTTTCATATTCGCATTTTTCTCATTATGTATAATGATCTCTACATTACTATTGGCGTGAGTCTAGTTCTTCCAGACCTAGCTTTCCTTTCTAGACAAGTACACATCTACAGCCTACAGCAAAGGAACATAACGTGCAATCAATATTCCTCCTGCTAATATCAATGAACACCACTCTCTGGTGTCCTTTGGACCTTTAAATAACTTGTAGAATACATTTTACTCAGACTCCCCTTGTCTGAAGATCTTGCAGTGTGATGCGTGTATTCAGGTGTCATTTCCCTGTACTTCCACTGCCATGGGAGTCGTCAATAAGACCTGGAAAGGACTCTCGTATCTGGGTTCAAGACTCTTCCTGACGTGCTTTTTCACGACCACCCAGTCCCCTGGTTGCAGTTTCTGAGTACTTGCATCAAAATTTGGGCCTGGAATGGAAGAGAACACTTGACCATGTATTTCAGTTAGTTGTTTCTATAATAACGCAACATAGTTCAACAAATCACTATGTACATGCTGTAGTTGCTATGGAAAATAACAGCCTGTTTTGTGTGCTGTGCCAAACTATCTCATTTGGTGCTAAACCTGTGTCTTTAATAGGAGTGTTTCTTACTGAGTGCAGGACCACAGGTAAACATGAGATCCATGGCAGACCTATAAAATGCATAGTGTTGATTACCCTTCAAATGCATTCCCCTCTTTGTTTAAAACATCCCCACAAATACAACCATAAAATAAAGACACGGACACCGACTTAAGATTGGAATAAAAAAGGTCCTTTTATTACATTATTATTATTTAAATTATATGTTTATTTTATTTTATTTTAATTATCTTTATTTTATTTTATCTATCAATACTATCAAAGCTATAAGCAATTTGGACCTTTTTCTTTATAGAGGTGGCGAAGAGCAAAGGCAGCCAGCTAAAACCAACATGAACCAATACGGTGGAAGATCGCCTCCTTTCCACCAACCCAGGTTAAGCCTTAACTATTGGCCGGTACTATACACTATAAATTAACTCAATACCCTCTGACTCAAACTGGTCAAGCCCTTTCTAGGCAAAAACCTGATACTCCTTACTAGAGTACCAACGAGTCTAATAACATTGAGGGAACCAAGGCTATATTGCCAACACATTAAGTACCGTATGTTTAACAACCTTATGACTGCCATGCTCTCCTGCCATTCAAAAACCTCGCTCCTCGTGACGAGGGAACATAATCAATAACCTGGAACCAGGGCGGGTGGGTGGGTCTCCGGATCCAGGAAACAGGAAGCTCTCTCCTTCTCACACTGCTTGATATGTTCTTTCCACGACACTCCCACTTCCTTCCTAATTGACTGATTACACTACAGCCTTAAAACCCCCCAGTGGTGAGTAACATTATCAGCTCACAACACATGATTTTAAACTCCTTCAGCTAATGGCCTCTCTCATAATAAAATGCATAGTGTTGATTACCCTTCAAATGCATTCCCCTCTTTGTTTAAAACATCCCCACAAATACAACCATAAAATAAAGACACGGACACCGACTTAAGATTGGAATAAAAAAGGTCCTTTTATTACATTATTATTATTTAAATTATATGTTTATTTTATTTTATTTTAATTATCTTTATTTTATTTTATCTATCAATACTATCAAAGCTATAAGCAATTTGGACCTTTTTCTTTATAGAGGTGGCGAAGAGCAAAGGCAGCCAGCTAAAACCAACATGAACCAATACGGTGGAAGATCGCCTCCTTTCCACCAACCCAGGTTAAGCCTTAACTATTGGCCGGTACTATACACTATAAATTAACTCAATACCCTCTGACTCAAACTGGTCAAGCCCTTTCTAGGCAAAAACCTGATACTCCTTACTAGAGTACCAACGAGTCTAATAACATTGAGGGAACCAAGGCTATATTGCCAACACATTAAGTACCGTATGTTTAACAACCTTATGACTGCCATGCTCTCCTGCCACAGCCGAGTGCCCTACGGACCACGCGGCCCGCCACCTAAAGAAAAAACTAAACCCTTGAGCTCTGAAAAAATCCTCTCTATGAACAAAACCGTTCCTACTGGCGACAAATGAACCCCATCTGCTCTAAAAAGATGCCTCTTGTCTACCGTTAACCCAGGATGACTAATGACAACCCCCTGCGTGCCCCTAATGTTCTGTCTTGCGTATCCATTTATCTTTTTAACCACCTTTATCAATGTGGCCGGGGGAATAGATGATCTCCAGGACAATCGAGGTATAATGTTGGACCAACAAACCTTCATTGAAGGCCATCGGGCATGTATCTGTGCGAGATCTTCACGAATATTAATGATTAAATCAAGGGATTTGCCCTTTCCTACATCATTACCTCCCAAATGAATGACCACTATATCCGGGGTACCGTGCACTTCTATTTCTTCCCTTAACGTGGGAATCAAAGCCGCCCATACCATGCCCCTTTTACCCAACCAGCGGATGTCAACTGGGTGTGTGAAACCGGACCAACTCTCCGCTATCCTGTGCTTCGCAGCCCAAAAGATAAATGAATGACCCACGACCCATATCCTCGTCTTCTTCACCGAAAAACCTAAAACAAATTGAATAGTCTCATCAATCATAACCGTGTCTGAGACATGATCCACCAAACAACCGTGTTAACAAACGGAACTATATTATTATTTTATCTTTATTTTTATTTAAATTATAACACTTCGCTGAGGTATCCCCTCCCTACCAGAGGGGCCACCCCAACTAAATTCGAATATTGGAAAGGGAAAAAAGATCCTATCTTTAGTTCTAAAGGCAATTGATTATATCTATTTTGTCTCGTTTATTGACTGATTTATTTATTTATTTTTATCTATTTTGTCTCGCTAAACTGGAATTATCTTTATTCTTTAATTCTTAACAAAAAGAAAATGGAAAATTGGTAACCCATATGTAGGTAAAAACCCCTTGTAAACCCCGGGAGGCACACACACTAATCAGGCCTTGCCAAGGAAAACAAGAGGAAAAATCCCTCCATGCCCCCGTTTAACACAGCGAGCAGCATAACCCTGGGTCACCAAGTGATAGATGAGAAAAGAAGAGATGAAAGCGATAAAGAACCATGAGAGACATAAGGAGAGAACATGACCATATATATAAGAGCCCTTACAAGGCTCATTTATCCGGCCGGATATATTTCTTATAGGCCTGTGACTTCCATCTCCCTAGCGCTTGAATCTCATTGACAGATGCCCCTCTGGCTGCAGCGGCGGTGGCCGCCCCTATTCTGAAGGAATGCGTGCCATATTCAACAGGGTTAAGGCCAACCTCCCCAAGGCCCCGTTTTAACAAAGCACTAAATTGAAATTTAGTTACTGGCGTATTGTCAGAATGACTTAACCACAAACCTTCCCCTGGGGGGCGAATTTTAGCGAATTGATTGGCCAGCTTGACCGGGCATATGGATGTTTCCTGCTGCTCCGTAATCGCTAACCAATGACCTCTGCCTAGCTGATCCGTTTTGGATTTGACTATCTTACAACGTATCACATTAGTTTGTAAAATAACATTTCTAAACAACAAAGCTCCCCCTATGTCGTTCTTAGATCTGGCTACCAACTCACTAACCCTAAAGGCTCCGTGATACGCCATTGAAAAAGCCAGCCCGAATAGCAAAGCCTCATAGTCATCTGTAGCTAAATAACGCAATGCCGCAATCAATCTGGCTAAAATTTGCCCGTCAATCGGCCGGCGTGTGTCGCTAGTTATAGGCTGAATCCTGGCCCAACCCTTCAGCGCTTTAGTTATGATAAATGACTTTGTGGGATCCTGCGCGCTGTTCAACTTAGCCGTGAATGAAATACCAGCCAAAAGGGACCCCATCTTTGCTCTAGAAACCCCTTCGTTGTAACACTTCCACATAAAACCCGTAATGGAGGGAATCTGACCTGAAGTGTCGCTGTTGCAAGATGCGCAGTAACTCAACCAACGTTCCCATGCCCCTTGATAACATTTCCTAGTTGCCGGAGCCAGGGACGCTTCTGCTAGCCACCTTATCCCTAACGAACCATCTGCCAAACATAAGGAGGACACTGTAAGCCAGTTAAACTTGCATGTGGAGCCAGAGATCTAAAACGCTGCCATTCAAAGCGGGAAAGAGCATCAGCTATTTGGTTGTCCACGCCAGGAACATGACGTGCCCGAAAGGTAATATCAGACTCTAAACACCTCAACACCAGGACACGGAGCAAATTAATCGCCGTGCGTGAGGAGGCGCTTTGCTTGTTAATAGCCTGCACCACACCTAAGTTGTCGCACCAAAAAACCACGCTCCTGCCGCGCAACCGGACAGCCCACAGCTCCAAAGCCACAACGATGGGAAACAACTCTAACGTTAACAGATTTCGCACCAGGCCTTCGGATCTCCATGACTCCGGCCAGGGTGCCGCGCACCATTCCCCTTGAAAAAAGGCACCAAAACCTTTCGAGCCTGATGCGTCTGTATGCAAATCCAACGAAGTACTAGCTACTGCGTGTGCTGGCCATACTCTTACACCGTTGAAAGCCACTAGAAAACGACTCCATATGCCTAGATCCTCCCTAATCTCTGTTGACAAACGCACCTGGGAATGGGGACTACGCAAGCCTGACGTTGCTAGCTGAAGCTTCCTACAAAATACTCGGCCCATGGGTATTACTCGGCAGGCAAAGTTGAAAGAACCTAGCAATGATTGAACTTTACGCAACGTACAAGATGGAACAGCCAAGACCTCTTGTATCAGGGATTGTAACTTAGCCACTTTATCAGATGGTAAACGACAACAACCTTCCACTGTGTCAATTTCGATACCTAAAAACCTCAGGCATGTGGCCGGGCCCTCCGTTTTGTCTGCAGCTACTGGCACCCCCATCACACGAAACAACGCCTGCGCAGCATACAGTGTTTCCTTACAACTAGGGGAATCAGCCGGACCTATAAACAGGAAGTCATCCAGATAATGCGCAATGCCGCGATGTCCCGTCCCCGCCCCGATACACCAATGGAGGAATGAACTAAACGCCTCAAAATATGCGCACGATACTGAACAGCCCATTGGCAGGCACCGATCCACATAGTAACGGTTCTGAATTCTAAAACCCATAAATTTAAAGGACTCTGGATGCAACGGAAGGAGGCGAAAGGCCGATTCTATGTCCCACTTGGCCATAAGCGCACCATTGCCAAATTCTCTCACTAGTGCTAACGCATCATCAAAGGACTGGTACACCACTGAGCTAATTTGGGGGTCAATAGCATCATTAACTGACTTACCCGCCGGGTAAGATAAATGCTGGATTAACCTAAATTTTCCTGGGGCCTTCTTAGGTACTATTCCCACCGGGGAAATGACTAAGTCTTGAATGGGAGGGGATGAAAAAGGACCCACCATGCGCCCAAGGCCTATCTCTTTACCCACTTTTTCCGCTAAGATGTCGGGGTGTGCATACGCTGAGCGAAGGTTTCTGGCGGCAGTACCCGCCACCCCACTATTTATGGGAAGACGAAAACCAAGGCGAAAACCCTCCCTGAGAAAAGAGGCCTGCGCCGCATCTGGGTAAAGGGACAGCCATTTGCAGAGGATAGGGAATATAATGGGGGAGTCCGCTTTAGACAGAACCCCCCGCCCCTCCCCGTCCCCTACCGACTCCGACGGAGCCCCTAGGGCATTCTTTAAGGGGATGACTACCTCTACAATTGGTGCAGACGTGTCTATACCGGCACGAATCCCCCCTCCCGCATGAGGAATTGTTAAAGGCGAAACAACGGTTTTTGGAAGACTGGGGAGCACCTCGTCTCCCCCCATACGGAAACCTGGTTAACTGAGGGGGACCGTACCCCATGCTCACCTCCCACACCTGGGCTCTATTCAATCTTAACCAGATCTCAACATCCTTAAAAGCCAGGGGCATATAAAGCTGACCGTGTACCTTCTCACGGAACAGCTTATCGTACAATCTCCAGGTACCTGGGCGTTCACAACTATGCATCTCATTAATAAGGTGAAGGTATTTCCATACGTCTATAAGTGCATCAGGTCTAGTTTCCAAATAACAAGCTGAGAAAACGGAGTACCCTGTCAGCCAGTTCGAAAAGTTTCTGTAAGCATCCTCCCCGACTCCCCCTCGCATGCACGCAGCCGCCAACTCCTTTTGAGCGACCTTCGTCAGTTCAAATATATCAACATAATGACCTCTCTTGATCTTGTGCCTCATGCTGCGCCTAACTCCTATCAACAATGCCGTGTTTTCACATCTAACTAGGGGACCTCCAGCCGGAGTAGGAGACGCTGCCTCCCGCCGATCTACGTTCTTCCTCTTAGTTCCCCCGAAGTGGGTGTTAAGAATTTTAATGAGCTTGCGCTGACCCTGCCTGGGAGAAGATGGGGCAGACTCATCACTGGTGGTGGCTATGCTAGAACTGGACATGTAGGTGTTGCTTACAGTAGAACCATCATACTCACCGACCGCTGCCTGCGCCTCCTGCAGGTCCAATCTCGCTCCGCCCTCGCCTTCCGAAACAACTTGGTGCGACCCCTGCTGCCCTGTCGAAGTCCCCGCTGCCTCTTCCCGTTGGAGCTGCGACCCTGCTCCGTCCACGCCCGTCTGCCCTGCGACTGAAGATGGCTGCATCTGTGAAACTGGATAAGAAGACATGTTAGCACGTGGGGAAGACAGGTTATGCAACTGTTGAGTAGGAACCCCATCCGGGGTAGGCACCGGGGGGGGAACCATGAGGTGACCTAGGAAACCCGCTTGAGGGGGAACCCCTTGACCCCTACTTCCTTGTTGTCTAACCAGAGAAAACGAATCCGTACCAGAAACGCCAGAACTATTAAACAAGGAGGGTTGAGGATAAGAATGCACGTACTGACCCGCAAGGGCTGGATAAGGGGCCGACCACAAATTCCCCGCTTCCACTACAGACCCATAACCTCTAGGGGGGTACGGTAATGACCAAGAGGGGGCGGGTCCCTCCACCCTGTGGTGCTGGCCGACATGTTGCTGCAACGGCCACATCACGGCTGTGTCAGAGGCCAGTGATCGATTAGGAGCCGAACAAACAGAAGGGGACTGCTGATGGGCTGAACCCCCCATACCTAGGGGGAAACCCACCGGGGCTGGGCCCAGCAAACCAGGGGCCCTGTTGGAAGATATCCCCACCCCAGCCTGATGCAAGGAGTCCATGGAAAAAAGGAGGGGGGAGGATGAGGAGGGAGGAGGGGGGGGGGTCCCTGGCCTGGGAGGAGGACAGGGAGGAAAGGGGGTTGAGAGGGAGAAGGGCGTGGGGGGTGGACAGGTGGCACGAATAATGGAGGGAATGAGGCAGGGACCCAGGAAACTGTTGCCCGGAAGAAACCAAGGAGGGGGACCCTGAAACCGCCCCCAGACCTAGTGACCCCGGAGAACAAACGGGATGAACAATAACGGGCCCCAGGCCTCTATAAGGGGACCCCTGGCCCTGCTCCACCGCAGGCAGGCCCGGGACCACACTACTGGCGACATGACCAGGAGGGATGGAGGGGGAGACAGTAGGCCCGACGGAGGAGGGAGGGGGGGCTGGAGCTGGCGAGGCCACGGAGGGAACCCCAGGCGCGGGGGAAGGAGATCCCCTGCCTCGGGTTCTGGCAGCCTGCCTAATGCGGTGGACGGCTCCGGACACGAGCGGCCTCACCGCCCGCTCCGGAGCCCTAGACCTGCGTGCGCGACCCGGCCCCGCCCCGCGAGACACACTCGCGGCGGCCGAGTCACGTGGGCGGCGGGCGGCTGCCCTCATGGAAATACTAATGCCTCCGCCGGGAGGACCCGGGGGGCATACAGGCAACTGGGCAGTACGGGGGGGGCCAGGGGGAACTGCTGGGGCTGAAGTCGCAGCCAGCGACGACGGGGGGGGAGGGGACCCCGCAAACCTGGCGGGAATGGAGCGGGACCTTCTGGGGCGGGATGATGCCATGCTGGGGAAGGGAGGACAAAGAAAAGAAAAAGGGGGAAAAATAGACAGGAGAAGCAGACAAGCAGAAGGAGAGAACAGAGAGAGAGGTAGAAAAAGCAAAAACAAATCACAACAGATAAAACTACAAATACAGAGGAGCCAGATACTAAGCCTGATGCTGCAGCTTCTCCGGATCCAGGAAACAGGAAGCTCTCTCCTTCTCACACTGCTTGATATGTTCTTTCCACGACACTCCCACTTCCTTCCTAATTGACTGATTACACTACAGCCTTAAAACCCCCCAGTGGTGAGTAACATTATCAGCTCACAACACATGATTTTAAACTCCTTCAGCTAATGGCCTCTCTCATAATTTCAGCCATTATTTTCTGCATTTTCAATTTCAGAGTACCATTAAGGATCTTCATACATCCCGAACTTTGGGATCTGTGAGGGGTGTGAAGGACAGATATGATTCCCATGTCTTTTAATAGTTCCTGGAATCCTTGCCCCGTAAAGTGTGTCCCTCTGTCACTTTCAATGACCTCTGGTACCCCATATCAGCAGATACCTCACTCGTAATTTTCTTGGCTACTGCTTTAGCATTTGCTTTCCTATACAGCCTTGCTTCCAGTCAGTGACTAAAGAAGTCGACACAGAATAACACATTCTCAAAGCCCGAGCATTTGGAAAGTTGTATAAAGTCTATCTGTATCCTTTATAGGGATACTATGTCTGGGGTGTGCTTTTCCATGGGACAGACTCCCCCGGGTTATTCTGTGCACAGATTAGGCATCCTGCCACTAACTCCTGTGCTGCTTGGGCAAACCCTGGTGCTATCCATAACCTGTTAGTGAGTACAACCATAGCATCTTTCCCCAGATGTCTCTGTGTGTGTCTTCACCTTCATCACTGAACGTTTGGACTTGGAGGCAGCTGGAATGCGGTGAACAGTGCCCTGGTATGTTCAGCATGTTGACTGGTTTGCTGGCTGAACCCATAAAGTCCCTACTTTTCTATATAGGGCCATAATCATGCGCAATTACAAACGCATAACTTGAATCAGTGTAAATATTTACTCTTTCTGACTGTCCTTCTGCATATGTGCATGCAAGTGTCAGGACCTTCAGTTCAGCTTCTTGCGCTGACATGTGACTCGGTAGAGTCTGTTGAATCACTATTTCTGTGTGTGTGGTTACAGCACAAACTGTATAAGAAACACCATCTATGTGGTAGCGTAAGATGTCTGCATTTGATAGCGGTGTATCTTTAATGTCAGATAAAACCAAAGATCCTTGTCTCATTAGTTCTACACAATCATATTCCGAAAAATTTTGTGTTTGCATTTTTTTTTCTTCCTGTTCAGGCTGGGATGGGATTGCCCCAAATCCCTAGCGAAGCCCCGATATATACAGGTACTTCTCCCATTTTTTGAAACTTGCTGCAATAAGGCAGCAGGATTTAACATTGTGCACCACTTAAGTGTAACATTACAGGCAGTTAACAGTGCTACTTCATATTTGGTAAGTCTGGCTGCTGAGAAGTGTTTTGTTTGTGCTTGATTTAAAATTTCTGTTATTGCATGTGGCACCATTAGGGTTACTGGGTGCCCTAGCACAATATCTGTACTTTTTTACAAACACTATGGCTGCTGCAGACACTGCTTTTAACACAAGTAGGTGCCGCTCGTATGACTGGGTCTAATCAGGGGCAGGGGGGCAGCTCAGTCCAACCGCTGTTAGGGCCGGATTCCCCCCCCCTCTCTGGTGCAATATTTCTTATTTATTTTCTTTGGCCGCATACGTGGGCTTAAACATGCCAGCCCGCGCCTGGGTCTAATTGTGCAAAGTAGTATGCAAGTGACCTTAGCTTGCGACCATGCATCTGTGTCAGTACTCCTTGTGCATGTGCACTGACTTCATGACAAAATAATGTGAAAGGCTTGTCATAATCTGGCATAAGTCAGTGCTGGCGCTGAAGTTACTTCAGCTTAAAACTGGTTAAACATTTGGTTCTGCTCAGAGGAGAGTATAAACGGCTTGCTATTATCCAAAAGTGCTAATGCAAGAGCACAAATAATAGCTCTTAAAGTCTTTAAGGCTTTTTTTTCATTTATGTACTAACATTGAATTCCCATCAATACATAACCATGCCCATCATATAAAGAGGTATTTACAGTATATGATGATTATAGCACAGTAAATAAGGGCAGTGAATGTCTTTACAAAACTGATTGACTTACAACTATTATGAGGATAAAAATAAAAACCTTTGGTTATCTGCCATAATTTAACATTACATTGCATTACTTTCTTTCAAACCATCTGATATAAAATTTGGTTAAAAAAAGCAAAAACAAACCCAAACACTATTTCATATTCAACTATGTTAGTCCATTTCTCCTTTTCTCTTTAAAAACACAGAAGTCATTACTCAGCAGAGTCTACGTTATTTAAATCATTCATTAGTTTCTACTTATGTTTGTTGTGGCTGTGGACCAAAACATATTGCAAACTTCTATTCATTGGAAGTTGGATAAATTCAATCTGGATTGCCTAAAGGGTCTTTGTAGCTGGGGACCTTCTGTGAAGAAAAAAACTTTTGCATAGAGATTAACATTTATTCATTAGGGATTACAGTAACTGTCATTCATTCACATCTCCCAATTAGTGTGTGTTATTGCATGTAACACGCTTGTACACCATTTTCAGATAACCAGTAAACATTTTTGTGCAGTGAACAGCTTCTAATAAGACACCTGTTTACGTGTTTCTCTGTGTAGTTTAACTGTGACTCTATGCGTTTCATGCCATGAAAATATGATTTCCTCAAAGCGGCAGTCCCTAATCTCACAAACAAGGAATGTCAAAGTGATGTGACCTGGGCGAGGCTTCAAAGCCACTCCTTTCTCATCATCGCCTAGTACAGCCCCCTTTAATGACTCTAATATGTTTTCTGGGTTTCCAAACATTCAATCTGTAATCTTGGTTTCAGGCTTTCAGCCATTTGAAAACAACACTGCTTCTCTCATAAATCAGAGTACTCTCGTTAGACACCTGTCGAAGTCAGCAAATTGGATAAAGTCATTTCAATTAATATTGAGCAAACTTGATTGTCTTTGTCTGAAATTATGCGTAGAGCACGCTACGGCGTGAAAGGGCGTATCCAGCCGCAACACGTGGCAATAAACAGTTTTTTACACTTTTACACACATTCGCATAAACATTTGTAAATAGTACACATTAATTGTAGTTGCAACACATAGTCATTTATGTCGAAATATAGTAGAATTCATGTTTAATAAAGAAGGTATATGCATACTAGTGAAACCTATGGTTCAGGTTAAGGGAAATGTGTCATGTTTGATATCATATTAATCCCCTTTACATCAGCAGCTGTCCGGTGCATTCGGTGAAGAGATCGCACATTGCATACTCTAGTTATTGATGTTAGGGAATAAACCTTTAATATGATTCTGACTGTAAAATGCTAATAGACTGGTTGTAATTGGAGTTATGGCGGGAAGAACAGAGTTAATCGACCGGGAGAGATGACCCCACCTTTGGATTCCTTAGATTAAATCAGCCTATGATCTACAACTCCCTGGACCTTCCTTAAACCTGGACCAATAGAAACAAGCCACATTATCTGCATTGTATTACTGTATTTCTGTTTGCATATAAGCATGAGCCTCACATCCAGTGAACAGACTTCTTGTCCACAGACTTCAGGATTGAATGACTGTTCGCTGGATCCAGAGCGCCTGCGATAAGTAACGGCTGTACTTATTATTATTTCGCTTGAATTATTCTGCTACTCTTTGAGAATAAATATTTGTGCGTTGGAAACACAAATCGAGATTCGACAATCGTTATTGGATAGCGACAAAATGCTCTTAACACACCTCACATTGTGTTTGTAAATCACTCAACATTTTCTCAACAAAATCTCACGTCACCAAATATTCACACATATTTCCAGATTCTATGATTTCCATGTTGAAAGTACAAATATATTCATTTAAGCAAGTCTCGCTCGCCGACAGCATTTTATCTCGTAAGATTTCTTTATGGACATAACAAACCCTCCTGATTTCTGAGAACATTAATCAGCACCATTTTAACACAGATTAAAACCACTTGTTATATCTACATATAAAAGCTCACTCCCACAATTCTCAACTTAATTAAAGAGAAAGCTATTTTTCTCAACTTCAGAAACAAAATAATTTTATTCAAATGCAGAAACGGCTTGTTGGACCCCAGCCAGTTTTCTTCTGACACTAATAATATACATTATTTACAGTCTTGTCCATCCACTGAATTGTGCAGTGACGGACCAAACATTTCAACACTTGTTTTGCATCTCTTCAAAAGCTTACAATTAAGCAATGCAGGCATTACTATGTCTCTTGTAAAACGGTCAAGACAGGCAAACACGGATCTCCCTCACATGCAGTAAGACAGAAACAAAACTCACATACAGAGGAAGAAAGACTTATCTTCCAGCCTAAAGCTGTGCAACTACAAGTCCCAGCATTACATTAAATACAATTCAGCTTCAATATGATATTATCACTCGGCACTCCAGACATAGTTTTTACTCTTGAAATATTGAAGCATACTTGAAGAACCTTTTTATCAATTGTGGCAAGAGCCCGCTACTGCAGAAGCACACGCGAACAACTTTTTCCTTTTTTATGTAGTTTTATTGTCAGGATGGTAAATGTTTTGACACCGTACAGATTTCACAGCAATACTTGGAGACCCTAAACGCTAGCTAGACATAGCTCAGCTCTCTCTCAAGATCAGCCAGCTTCCTGTCAGACGCCGTCCCTGTGCTATGTCTGCCGCACAGAGACGGACGTCTGCTTCTGTTGGCAACCGGGCGTACTTCCGGGTCGGCGGTCGCGCGTTCCGTTGCTAGGTAACGGAACGCTTCCCAGTAACTCCGGCGGTGGTGTTTAGCGTCACCACCGCCAATGATTGGACTACAGCTGTATAAAAGCCTCACTCTGGCACATGGAGAGTGCCAGAGTATTAGGTCTCATCCTAGCTCCAGCGTTCCTGTGTACCGTTTCCAGCGCTTCCTGTGTATTACCCGGCTTGTCACTTACTACTCCTGTTCTGTGCTCCCTGTGAACTTGACTTCAGCTTGATATTTGATTCTTCCTCCTGTGCTTCTGACCTCGACCCGGCTACCCTGACTACGGCTTTGGACTTCCCCTCTGACATATCCTGAATTCACGGTTTGGACCCGGCCTGTACGACACCGCTTTCATCTACTGCTTCACTGGTTACTCCCTCTGAGGACCGCGACCTGCGTGTTCCCACAGCTAAGACCACACTTCCTTGCGGGGGTCCCTGGTGAAGACCAGGAACACGTTAGACTCCACGCCTCTTTGGTGAGTAGTGCAAAAACCAGTAAGCAAATACCCTAATCTGTGACACTTCCCCAGCGTTGATCTCAGTGAATAAATGATACAAACAAGCTTTTATACCTGATACTCCTCCCCCAGCCTTAGCTTGATGGACAGATGACACACCCACTTTCTCTTTAAAAAGGAAACGCCCATCCCTGGCTCTGTTTGCACAAACAGACCCTCCCTGTGTGTTTGCTGAGAGAAGGGATTTCAAAACATGTAAGTTTAACCAAACTTAAACTATTGCTTTTCATACATAAGTCTTCACATTCAATCTAGGTGCATTACTGCACAAATGTTTTACTCTACTTCCCTGCTTTCTCTGCATATTGCCAGCTAAATGCCTCCTTTTGTTACACAATGTTACATACATTGCCAGATAACAAAATGCAGAGTCCTTCTTATCTCAACACACTGAAATCTTTTACACAAATAAGGGAGGGGCACATTTCACTCTTTCAGCTGCGCAGCCTCAACCATACATATTTAGTACACAACCTACTTGATTCATTATTTTAGTCATTATATTATTTAGCTTGTGATACATTTAGCATATCCACATATATTACGACTTTCCAGATCTCTTAACTTTCCTGTGCCGCCTCAAACAATCTCTTGGGGTTTGGTCTCAATAGCCCTTTGTTCTTGTCACATTACCACTTGCAACACCCTTGTTTCTTCATCCACACATATCAATTCCTTCTTTGTCTATCCCTGCTTTGGTGAAAAATTACTTGCAGACCTTCTATTTCCCCCATATCCTAGAAATCTGCGCATCATTTCTATGGGGAGGTTGCTGTCATCTATCTGCTTACTGTCTATATTCCCCTATATTGACAGTACTGTTGAGTCCCAATAGAAAACTCTGATCTAGTTTCTGTCGGTTGTCCTAACAGTGGGTGTCCTGTTCTGGTGACACATTGGGGTGGATGTCGAGTTCTTTGGATGTCTGGTTCTTTGGACTCCAGACACTGGATGTCCGGTTCTTTGGACTCCAGACACTGGATGTCCGGTTCTTTGGACTCCAGACACTGGATGTCCGGTCCTTTGGACTCCAGACACTGGATGCCCCTGTGCAGAATAGCCTGACAGTATCTGGGAAGAAGGCCTGCCAAATTAATCTAACTTCTTGACAAAGTTCTGGGGATAGTGTTGGTGTATCACACATACACTCAAAGTTTGTAACGACCTGCCTACAAGCTTCCTGCTTTGTATTGACAGCTCCTGCCTCCTGGACTTTTGGACTTTATTTGTGTTTCATTTTATGTGTCAGCAGCAGTACCTCTGATCACCAGACATGCTGCTATTGTGCCTGTTTCTTGTGCTTTAGGAGTTAACTTTGTTGAACTAATTATTCCTTACACCTGGGTGTTCCACTATGTATTCTTGTCACTCAGAGCATACATTGCTGGTTATTGTTGTTACATTTTGTTGTTACTTTGTTGTTCCTGCCTTCTGCTATGCTTCCGGTTACTTGCTGCTTGGGATCTCTCCATACCTCCTGCTTTCCTACATCAGCCGTGTGCCTGGTATTTTCTGCAAGCTCATGATTACCTACTGTTTTTTTGTTTTTTTTTAAACAAGTGTTTATTAATGGTCAAAAGAAAAAAGAATTAACAGTGCAAAGGATACATGTTATATCAAACAAAATATATTCAGTACATTCGATAGTGAAGTAGAAGTCTCCGTGCTTCAGAGATAAAATAGCACAGATTCAATGAAATAAAGACCGGCATTTTTATTTTTCAAAGAGAAGAAAAGAAAAGGAGAAGGAAGAGGAAGAAAAAAGAGAAGGTGAAAGGTGGAGAGGGAGAAGGGGAGGTGCGTGGGAGATCCCTCTTGAGTCAGAGGCAATGAAATGAGAGAGGAACGGGTTACGTAAGGGTAGGGGGTATGATTAGGTAAAGGGGGAGCGGTATTGGAAGTGAGACATACAGGGGTCCCAGACCTTGTTAAAAGATTTGGCCGTGTTTCGCATAATGCTAGTCATGTATTCCATCTTATACGTATGCCAAATCCTATTAGTTACAGCGGAGAATGAAGGGGGGGCAGCCTGCCTCTACTCTATGGCGATTTGACATGTGGCCGCTGAAATAATGTGACGAGCAAGTTTATTTTGGTGTCTAGTGGCCAAGGGGAAACCGAGGGGAAGAATAAAAAATTTAGGGTCGAAGGGTAAGGGGATTTGAATTAACATTTCTATCAATGCTTTAATTTTGCGCCAGATGGGAATCAGTTTCGGGCAGTCCCACCATATATATAAGAAAGAGCCCGCACCAGAGCATAGACGCCAACACCTGTCAGAAGAATCCGGCAGTATCTTTTGTAGCCGAGTAGGTACATAGTACCACCGGTAGAGAAGTTTGTAAACATTTTCCTTTATTCGGACGCAGATTGAGCTGGAGGCAGCATTGTCCCGAATTTCCGCCCACTCCTCATCGTCAAGAGGAGAGCCCAGGTCATGTTCCCATGTCATCTCATGAGGGTCTCGAGGAGGAGTAGAGGGAGCAATTAGTTCAGAGTAGATAGTAGAAATAAGACCTGACGTCGATGCCTGGCGCAGACACAGTGTTTCAATTGTTGTGAGATGTCGAGAAATAAGACGTGGTTTGAAGAGGGAGTGAAAATTGCGAATTTGCAGGAATTGATAAAATATCCGTGTGGGCAGGCCAATTTTAGTTTGAATGTCCGTAAATTGGGGAAATGTTATATCGCGGGTTATGTCATTTAGGAAACGTATCCCTCGGGAATGCCACGGAAGGAATGCGGAATGGTGTAGACCAGGAGGGAAATCAGGGTTATTAAAAAGGGGGATAATTGGTGATGGCTGCGGAGAGAGACCATAGAGCCTGATGGATGAGTCCCATATAGCCAGAGAGTGGGAAATTATGGGATGAGACAAAGCTTTTTTGGGGCGACGGGCCCTTGGAGTCCACAGAAGGGAGGCAGGAGTAAGCATCCCCAGACTTTCCGCCTCTAGTGTCACCCAGACCCTAGCAAAAACGGGACCGTTCCATAGGAGACATTAAGCGATTTGGGCCGATAGATAGTATTTTTTAAAATTAGGTATACCTAGACCGCTACCCCGCGAGGATCTCTGTAGGACCCTGAGTCGTACTCGTGGGCGTTTACCTGCCCAAATAAATTTAGAAGACTCAAATTGGAGGAATTTAAATACATAGGGGGGAATTCGGATAGGTAAAGTTTGAAAAAGGTATAACAGTCTGGGGAGAATATTCATTTTAACAGAGTTTATACGACCTATCCAGGAGATAAATTGAAGGGACCAGGTGTTGAAATCTTTCTTAATTTGGGAAAGGGTACGGGGGAAATTAGCTTGGAATAGATGGGAGAGATTTTTTGGTAAGGAAGACCCCCAAGTACTTTATTTTATGGCGATGCCAAGTGAAAGGGAATGTTTGATCTAGGATTGCTTTATCTGTTTTAGAGACATAGAAATCCAAAGTTTCAGTTTTGGCAGGGTTAATTTTATAGCCCGAGAAGTGTCCATAAGTATCTAGTTCCAAAAGGAGGGGGGGGGGGGGGAGAGAGGTAATGGGGTTGGACACGCTAATGAGGACATCATCTGCATACAAAGCAATTTTGCTTTCCGTAGAACCGACCTTTATACCGGAAATAGAATGGTTGCAACGAATTCTGGCTGCTAACGGTTCGATTATAAGGGCGAAGATCAATGGGGAGAGGGGGCAACCCTGGCGAGTACCATTAGAAATTGTAAATGGTTTGGAGGTTAGGCCATTGGATTACCTACTGTTTTGTACACCTCAGCAAATAAACATTGAGTGGTTTTCACCATATTTGTAGCTCTTAGCTGTATTCCTGCATTCAACCGTGACAAAGTTCACTCATCTTCCAGAAATCTAATTACCAATACAATTACAGTAAACAAATTGAGTTAGTAATTCCTGTATAAATCGAAGACTTACAGATCTGCGTGCCTGATACCTTAGACGGACATGAGGAAGCTCTAAACAGAGGAGCCTGACGAGTAGAAAACTCTTCTCACCTGGGTTATAGTCAGAGTCCTGTGTCCAGGGCGACCTCCATGTTCTGTCTGTCCTTTAGCTCAGGTCAGCAGTCTCGGTGTCGACCTCCAATGCTGTTGAATCTAAATCAGATTGTTCACCTGTAAGTGTCAGTTTATCAATTTATGAGCTCATCAGCTGAAGAGAATTAAATACACTGCATGTATTGCGTGTACAATTAGCTCTGCTTTATTAGTTACAAGTACATATCTATATAGCACAAAATCAGATGTTACAGAAAACTACGCCCCAAAAGGTTTTAACCACTCATGCTTTCTCTACACAGATCTTGATACATTCTCACATTTTCACATGGGAATACTTCCCAGGGGGGAGTTGGTTTATCTCCATCTGCTATATCCAAGCTCATGGGCATAGTTTCTTGCAAACAATGAATAACTCAAACAAACTAGCTGTATCTAATCTGTCTTTAAGCTATAAGAGAACAAAATGGCTATAAGGCAACAAGATGGCGTCAGCTTAGCAAAATCACATTTCTCAGAATTCTAAACACAGTACTAGGCAAAGGATTTATACTTTTGGTTGACAGATGAATTTATATATACAAATTTGTGTGGTGGCCGGGGGAAGAGGTTTTACTTTAATCCACAAAAAAACATTTATCTCGACATCATGGTTGTCAGCTGTCGAATGGATAACTAGCTATTTGGAAAATGGCATGTGGATAATCATGATTTTTGAGCAACTGCAATGTTCCTCAAAGTAATACAATTAGGGAAGGGGTTTAATTTAAATACTTACATTCACCCATTGCCACCTCCAACACCGCCTGTGTGGCAGCCACCTTCTCCTCCGGTGCCTCCTCAACCACCTCTTGTGCCTCCTCAGCCACCTCTGGTGCCTCATCAACCTCCTCCTGCACATCCTACGGTGCCTCATCAACCTCCTTCTGCTCCTCCTCAACTGATTGCTCCTCCTCCTGAACAGTCTCTGACAGCCTATCGGATTAAGTATAACACATTAATTTATTTAAAAATGTTCTCCCTGTTTCACAGTTACCTACATGTAGCCATATAATAATATGAGCTGACATTGTGAAACATACATTTAGTAACATAGATAATTGAGTGTCTTTAAACCAAAAACTCAAAAATTAGACACACAACACTTTCAGATGTCCTGTAACAAATCTTGGATTTGGCTTAGGTGACGTTTGCAAATGTAATGACATGTAGTACATTAATATTATAGTTTTCTGCCCAAATAATTAAAGATTCTAAATAGTGACAGATTATGGAGACATATTACAGGAGGTATTTGGGTCAGGACTTGTAATATGCTTTAATAAGCATAGGGCAACTGTGAGCGTTGGACCCCCAGACCACCTGGACAAATATTTGCAATATAATTCATCTGCCACAGTTAGGTTAGAAATGTCTGGTAGTGAACATCACCACGTTGCCTTAGTGGTTAGCACTTCTGCCTCCCAGCACTGGGATCATGAGTTTGAATCCCAAACATGCCTTATTGGTCTGGAGATTGGGCCTCCACCAGTAATGATACAAAAATCAAATTCTTCTTAAAAAAAAAACCGAAAAGCATGTTGCATTGGAAGGGGAGTTACATTTGTAATCTGGAGACAGATTATTATATTTTGAGTAGGACATGTCCTTGATTAATTTTGAAAGTTATTTTAAAAATCTATCAAGTATTTGATTTATATTTTTTTTCGCAAAATACTAGAGAACTCGCATCTCCTGATCTCTTTCCTGAGCTCCTGCAAGAGCTGTGGTTGGCACCTCTGCAAAACACTCCACCACTGCTGCTGCTGGTCTACAGACCTGTGGCGGTGGAATCGCAACCATATGAATCGGCAAACCATTTGGTAGGCCCGCAGCTTCATTTAGTTGGTGACATACCTGCCACTGGGCATGCTGTCCATACCTTCCTCCAACAGATGCAGCTCTCGATGAGCAAATGTAGCCAACTTAATTTTGCAACTCAAGTATTCAACTGTGTGATTGGTTCTCAGAGCACATCTGGGCGTTCTTACATCACTTGCGGATCTCTTTGCAAAATGTCATGTCATTCAGTACTTGTATCCTAACAAACAGGGGGGCGGCCCAATGGAAATTGTACTCAGCTATTCGCAATTATTGGCACTTTATAAAATGTACTAATTTTTGGCAAAGCTGAGTTGTAAATGCAAGTGTAGAAATAAATTATAACATTTAGAGGTAATTACCAGAAAAAGCATACAGTAATTTACTTATGGTTTAAAATAGTTGTCTGGAATTTAACACAACTTGGTGATCTGGTTTTGATAAGGTTCAAAGTAACACATTTTTTGGGCCCTAATTTGCCTCAGGAATCTGCTCCTCCTATTCTCATCACAAACTTACCGGAAAAAATATTTTTAAGCAATACACAGGTTGTAGTGGTGTTATTTACATCTATGAGCCAAATACAGAAAGACAGTGCTGAAAGAAATAGGTCTGAAAAAACAATGTACATTTGGATGTCCTTGATGTATAGATGGTATTTTAGGGCAAACTACCAAATTAGTAACCCAACACTAGAGATGTACAAAATTAAAGTACAACATTTTGCAAAAAAAAAAGAAAAAGGAGCCTTGTGACACCTCAATAGAAAGTGAGAGTGAACGGGAGAATGTGCCAGAGGTGGGTACACTTCAGGAGCGGTTAGAGAGCTAGCAGGTGACCCAGGAGATAACTCTGTCTAGATGGACAATGGAGTGAAGCATGTGTAGAAGAGGGTGTTAATCACTGTCCAAAACAGCAGAGAGTTACAGGAGAATGAGTATTGCACCAAAAAAAAAAAAAAAAATTATAGACACAATTACAGTTGTCAAATCAAACAACATGAGAACCAACTGAAAATAACAACTCCCTTGTAAACTAAAAATGATAAACACATGCATGTTGGTTTCATCCCATTGGTTAGAAGTGTTGCAAGGTAAGTTATCCTGGAACCCATAATGCCCATCTTATTTCTCTGTTTAAAATATAAGAGAAAAAGCAATCATCCTTAGGCCATTTGAAAATCAAAACTTTGTTGACCTTGATCTTTGTACACACCTGTACTTTCAAGCAGTAAAATCAACAATTTGTTGCCTTAACTTTAACACAGGTTCCCCAATAACCTAAAAGGAATAACATAACTAGATACTTGCAAGCTGCAAAAGGCTCCTCCATGTCTTGATCCTTCTGCATGAAATGAAATTTGCCAATCCTCCTTGATTGCTGAATATTTTTCAGGTGAGCCAGACATGTTCCAGCTAAGGCCTGGTAGTACATAAAATATTGATGGGAAATCTAGTTCATTTTGGAGATTAGTTCATTCTGATCTAGTTCACACAAAAGATTAGTTCATTTGGCTCATTTAGATCATTTAGCTCAGTTAGTTCAGTTAGATCACTAGCTCTGGAACACTGCTGAGGGAAGTGATTGGAGACATAGAATTAGTTTATTACACATATTGTAGGCATATCTACTACTACCTCATTAGATGAGTTATAGTCCTGTTAAAATGAATGGATAATTTTAATATGTCAGATCATTTTTTTAAAAAAAGGGCAATCACGTCTACAAAACTAGTAGTGACATTTTGAGCTCTGCAAAGTTAATTACATTTTCATTATTATTTTTTACTTCCATAATATGCAAATGAAAAAGACCCAAATTCAGAGTATTATAAAGTGTCACATTTTTGCTTTTAAAATACAGTGATTAGATAAAAAAAACTTACCTTTTGACCTAATCTTATTTCAACCAATAATGTCACTGAATGCACGCTTTAGAAAGACCTAAACCAGGCATCACATCACTGGGGGTGGGGCCACAATGGCGCAATTCATGAAGCCCGCCCCCTCCACCCATACACCGCTTCAGAAACTCCCAGACGTAACCAACATAATGTTGGCAATTATGACTAATCAGCTTCTGTCATTTATCTAGCAGAGTCTATAAAATGGCAGAGAATTATTGGTTGCTATGGGCAACTTTTCTACTTGATCTCTCTTGAAGGTTTAATACACCTCCCCTGTATATATGGTGGAGTAAACAGAACTATAATATAGAGCATGCAGCACTCAGCAGTGCAGTGTGTCTTGAGCTGACAGAAAGTAAATGTATCCTGTGACTCATGAGCTGTGGAGCTGGTGCTGCAGCCCAGAACGCAGGGCCAAGGGGGCACCATGCCCGCTGCTATTAACCCCAGGTATGCATGTGGTACCACAGGACTGCACCTGCCCTGCTCCTGGACAGAGATACGTAACTATGAAGAGAGGTGCTCTGCTCTAGCTCCCTGCAGTGTCACTGGTGTCAACTAATGACATCACAAAGCTGTCACTGGAGGGGAGCGGAGAGAATCCAGCAAGGAGAAGAGGCAGCGAGGAGAAGCAGAAAGAAAATGAAGAGAAGCTGAGAGGAGCCCTTAGGTAAGTAATATAACTGCAGGGATTGGAGAGAACCAGGAAGGGGTGCTGGAGCAAACCGGAGGGAGTGGTGAATTTTAGAGGGTTGGATGGAGAATGTCAAAGTATTAGAGGTCAAGGAATGGTTTTCACCAGTAACTGAAGGCATTGCTTGGGTGTACTCATGTATTGCTACAAATCACTCTAAGATATGGGCCATGAGATCTGTGCAAAGCGGCCTCTACAATGGAACAGGTTTGAAAATTAGAGTCTGCAAAAATGTGTTCTTGTGCAAATTACACAGTGGCATCTGTGCATTGCGAACCGTGGAACAACGTCTACGCAGTAAAGTGTGTGCAAATGGCATTTGGTTGCATAAATTGCATTGGACGTGTGCACTGCAGTTTATACAAAAAAATGATTGTGCAAATGGCCCTGGGCTATTTTAATAAGGTCTATGAAACAGGCTAAAAGCAAATTGGAATTTGCTGTATAAAATGGGAAGCGGTGCTATTAATGAAATGTGAGGTCTCTAATAATAGTGGGGGAAATGTGTATGCTATTAAGTTGATATTGGTGCTGGTTGTGGGGGACATGCCTTTTTTAAATGGTAATGCTATTAATTTAATGTTGGGGCTGATTGGGAGAAAATAGGTATATTTATTAAATGTGAATGATATTAAATTAATTTTAAGATCAAATTGAGCAATTTGGTAAACAAACCACTATTAATCTAATTGCGGCCTGGTTGAGGGTAGGACGCCCTGAAGGGTTGGGTACATGTATGCGACACTGACAACCCTGACAGCACATACCATGACAGCATGACAGCGATGGTGTCATCCCCAATACACTCTTCAGACCAACTGCTTCAAAACCTGACTTGAAATAATTGTGATGAATAAAGATGCCGGGCACTTACAGTGATGTCACTTTTAAGGCCAACTGTATTGTTGTTGCCGTTAAGGTGGTAATTTAAGGAGGACACGGCTGTACAATGTACAGCCTTTGTAAAGCACATTGTACAGCAGTGTCCTCCTTAAATGACCATCTTAACAGCAACAACAATACAGTCGGGCATAAAAGTGACATCACTGTAGGCGCCCGACATCTTTATTCATTGCAATCCTTTGAAGTCGCATTTTGAAGCAGTCACTGTCATGATGTCGTGTTATGTGCTGTCGCGGTTGTCAGCATTGCTGTTAAGACTAACACTGGACCTAGAATGTTACTTTCACTCATTGCTCAGCTTTCCAGGAGGTGAATAGCACCAGCCAAGCATCTATTGAGCTCAAGACACCAGCAGCAGCACCGTATAGTCAAAGCTGCAAAAACAGATAGGAGAGAGCATCGGTAACCAGATAAAAGCTCACATGAAAAAAACCCACAGTAAAATTGCTCATGGATAAAACCGAGAGCAGCACAGGGTTGTAGAATGGTCAAACAATTGAAAAGGCTTAGGCGCACCACACAGTAGGAAAAGTATACCTCCTCCAGTGATGCGCTACCACCGGGAGACAGCATCTACTCCCACAAAGATGGGAACAAGGTACCAGTGTTCGCTCTCGCCCAGATAACTCAAATGTTTAGTTACTGCTCTGTCACATACACCCTTACCTCAGACAGTCACTGCCTCCCATAAGAGCGCAATTACCTCCTGAAAAATATTGCACTGCTGTAAGCATTCTGATGTTGTGATTGATTACAGACCTGCTCAAAAACCAGGGACACGCATATGAGCAAGAGATACATAATGTCAACAAAAAGGTATTCTGCTTCTAGTCAAATGCACATTAAATACATTTGTATTCCCAGATATCTTCTGGGATCAATGGTTGTATTTTACCGTCAATGTCAAAGCATCATAAAAAGCCAATAAACTATAAACTGGCCATCTTTTCCAATACAATAAATTGCAAATACTCTAAAATATTGTATCATGATAGTTTATTACAATACTTCTACACTAATCTGTCATTTAGCACACTTTGATAAGAACATTGCATTGTTTAAAGATTGAGAGATTGGACTTGATTCCAAGTTCCTAAACCATTCATACTTTGTTCTGTACACTTTTATTCCATTTATTACAATATTATAGTAATCGCCTGAGCTATGTTTTGCAAGAGATTGTCATAGCCTCATGATGATTCCAGTAGAACAGGGGTGTGAGTTTGACAGATACATTTGTCAGATTGTACTTTTTCTGGCTATAAACAAACACATTATCAGCCTTCTTGTGAAAAAGAAATTCATGTACTGTGTCAAAGGAGCAATGGATCATACCCTAAATAGATGACGTGTACAGGTCTGTAGCATATGGGATGCAATTTGTCACTGCCAGTGTGGCAGGAATGAGTCAAATACATTTTCTACCTAATTTGTCAAACCATAATACTGTAATGAGATAGATATGAGTCACAGTGTCAATCTAAGTTTCAGCACAGCGGGATTCAAATTGTCTTTTTGAGTCACATAACACATTAACCAGGTCAGGCACAGTGGAATTACTTTTTATTAGCTTGAACTGCACACAATGTGTTACAATATCTCTTTCTCCTTTGTTAATTACAGAAGAAATCTGCAAAAACATTGAATATAAATATTTTTTAATTTGGGCATAGTTTTTATTTTAAGAGAGTTTTTACATGAAATAGATAATTGTGGACATAATTTACAACAGATAATGGAAAAGTTAAAAACTGTGTGTTCATCTATGATTGCCCACTCCAGTTCTACTACCTGGAGTTCCTGGACATCCTACTACGCTGCTGACCCATAGTCAGACGGGTGGGGTACGAAATTTAGGTGGTGGTGTCACCGACAGTGACTACCACGAAGGGACCAAAACGAAAATTAATTCCCCGACTTAGAAGAAAGGAGAACTGACCTTAAGAATGACAGAACAAGTGCCCGACAGTGTGGTAAGAAATCACGATCCCCAGTAACAATGGCATGTTGTTAGTACGTCATATTCAATTGCGACTTGTCTCTCACTAGTTTTAAAGTGGCAATGCCGCTTCTCATCCCACCTAACTATTACACTTAAGCTTAAGTCTAATAGGTGGAATGAGAAGCGGCATTGCCGCTTTAAAAATAGTGAGAAACTGGTCTTCCCTTCTCGCTGCCCCAAATCTGCTGGACTACTCTGCAAATCCTTACACTGGCTTCCCATATCCTTCAGAATCCAATTTAAATTACTCTCCCTCACCTACTGAACTCTCAAAATCTACATCCATCATACATCTCAAACATCATCTCAAAATACTTTCCCTCACACCCTCTTAAAGCTACTTATGCAATTCCCTGCCATGCCCAATCAGACTCTACCCAAGCTTTCAGATCTTTAAACCGTGCCTGAAAACCAACCTCTTTTGTATAGCTTACCCTACTCACACTTATATGTTTTCACATCTGCATTTATTTTGTCTACCATGTATGTCTCAGTTTTATGTATGTCCTCTTTTACCCACTGGCTTTGTAAGTGCTTTGGTTCTGCGGTTTAGCCCCAATACATCGCTGGAAGGCTTAAAAAAATATCACAAGCCTTTGCAACACTTTGGTTACATAACATTGTATTCTGCAACACAATGAAGAGCCTTAAGAAGTAAAGTTGATCATATTTTAGTTTACTGGTACAAAACTATGAAAATGACGAATTTAAGATGTTGAGTCGTAAAGCACTGTGGTGCCTTGCAAATCAATTACAATATAATTAATAATAACAGTAGAACTAGCGTAGCTACTGACCTTGATAGGAAAGAAGCTGTGACTCAGAACCATAAAGGGGCTTCAATCCTTCCTTGGGGTCTAGAAGTACAGTTGGAGAATTGACGAGTTCTCAGTGCTTTTAGTGTCTCAGCTACTGAGTCAGTTGCAAAATGATTCTGATAGTAAAGGCCATAGAAGGACTAGGTTTGTTATAAAATGTACAAATGTTTATCATGCATTCAAATGTACTATATGCACATTGGCAGTGTTTGCACTATACTTATTATACAATAGAAGCATACAAAGCACTACAATATGTCATAATATATAGAGCGGATGTTGCTACTACACAGTTAAGTGCGTGCTAATCATCATCAACATTTTATTTATATAACGCCAGCAAATTCCGTAGCGCTTTACAATTGGGAACAAACACTGATAAGACAATACTGGGTAATACATACAGACAGAGAGGTAAGAGAACCCTGCTCGCAAGCTTACAATCTATGGGACAATGGGAGTTAGAAATAAAAGGGCATGTGCTACATCATATTGCACAATGGACCAGCTAGAACGCAAATGTAAAAGTATTGAGTGGGCTGTGTGTGTTGCAATGTTGGTCAGAAGGTTGTTGTCTTGTGTTAGCTGTGTAGAGGATGGTAATAGGGTAATCTAGGGACATTAAGATGGTGGTTGAGGAATATCATAACCTTGTCTGAAGAGGTGGGTTTTCAGTGAACGCTTGAAGGTTTGAAGACTAGAGGAAAGTCTTATTGTGTGTGGGAGGGAATTCCACAAAGTAGGTGCAGCCCGGAAAAAATCCTGTAACCGAGAATGGGAGAATGTGATGAGAGTGGAGGAGAGACGTAGATCTTGTGCAGAACGGAGGTGTCGAGTAGGGAGATATTTTGAGATAAGTGAGATGTATGTCGGTGCAATTTTGTTGATGGCCTTGTATGTTAGAAGAAGAATTTTATATTGGATTCGTTGATATACAGTCAGCCAATGTAGAGATTGACAGAGTGGCTCAGCAGAGGAATAACGGTTAGTAAAAAAAATCAATCTAGCCGCTGCGTGCAAAATAGATTGTAGGGGTTCAAGTCTGACTTTGGGAAGACCAGTAAGGAGGGAATTGCAATAGTCGATGCGGGAGATGATGAGTGCATGAATTAATGTTTTTGCGGTGTCTTGTGTCAGATATGTGTGTATTCTCAAAATGTTCTTTAGGTGTATGTAACATGATTTAGATATAGAGTTGATGTGGGGAATAAATGATAGTTGTAAATCAAGGATTACACCTAGGCATCGAGCTTGCGGGGTGGGATTTATGATCATGTTATCAACAGAAATAGAAATGTCAGGCAGGAAGCATCTGTTTTTGGGTGGGAATATTATTAATTCAGTTTTTGAAAGATTGAGTTTGAGTTGGCGAGAAGACATCCAAGATGAAATGGCAGAAAGACAGTCAGTAACGCGAGACAACACAGATGGTGAAAGATCAGGAGAGGATAGATAGATTTGTGTATCATCCGCATAGAGATGATACTGAAATCCAAAGGAGCTTATTAGTTTTCCAAGAGAAGTGACTATAGATGTAGTCCACCTTTAATGCTGCTCTGAGCGAGGGCTTGTCTGGAACACATATTGTTTGTGGTTTTTCTGAGCCTGGCAAAATAATTAATTTTTTCCTAACTTACGTCATCTACTTTTGCAGGCTATCCTGCCACAAACACATAACGAGAAAAGCAAACCTATTACATTCTCTTTCCCTCTATACAACATATTTTAATTTATAAAAAAAACACATACTGAACTGAATACAATCATTCTGATTCATCATATTCTTGTTTTGAGATATGTATATTATATATTAAACTTATGCAATTAGTTTAAATGTGACATTTTCTCCTACAATATGTGGTAAATACAAAGTGAGCTGCATTAATGTACCATGCTGTAACCCCCTTCAGTACCACACTGTGCCCCTCTTCTGTATCACACTGTGCCCTTCTTCTGTATCATACAAAATTTTATGTACACACATATGTATATATACAGACATATGTATATATACACACACACATATATATATATATATATATATATATACATATATACATACACATATATATATATATATGCATATATATATATATATATATATATATATATATATACACATATGACTGGATCACTTATAAATAACATGGTATAAATTTATTTAAAGGTGATAGCGTAGGGCGCTTATTTATTTAATTGCAAATGTACTTACTTTTTATATTGTGTGTATTTTGGTAAACAAAATATCTTTATTTCTGAGACCAGGTTGTTGTTTTGTGTATTTTGGTGGGGAAATGACTTGTTTGAGGTTTGGTAACTTGCCTTTGGGAATGTGTTTTCAGCAACTGTCTGAAGAAAGGACCCATGTTAATCTCATGTTAGACCCTTTGATTGTGAGGGTCCAGCACCTGAAGGCACAGGGAGGTTTAATTAGACTTGCTGTTAGATTTCCTTTGTCTAAAACAAGATGCAGGAAATCACAGCAAGTTTTAGGATGTCACAGATAAGTGCAAAAATTGTTAGCTTTGCATTGCATGTAAATCCATGTTTGGATAAATACATTGCATCCTGATTCTAAAAACAGCTCAGACCTCAGGGGGCTGGCTTACCCTGTGAGGTCAAAATCTGTATAGAAAACACTGTTTTGTATTGACAATTGTTCTTCTTGGTTCATCTGACCTGCTCCCAGGTACCTTCAACCAGGGTGAGCAAATAAACATCACTTGCTTCAAAAACCTGCTTGGAAACTTCTCTATCCCTGTGACCTACAGATTAGACCCAACTCTAATCAGTTCCCGGCCGTTTCGGAGGTTTGATCCCAGCTTTCCGGTACCACCGCTCTGCCTGTTACCCAGCAACTCTGGACAGTGTGATAGGCCAGGGGGGATCCATCCACAGCAACCCTGATCTATAGGAAGAGGTCAGGGGTACCAGCCCAGGTATACCAGTAACAGGGTACACTAGCAGCGTCTGTTACCCAGAAGAAACCCGGTACTGGATGCCGGTAAGCAGTCCAGTGGTGGCAGCATTTGTAAGCCCCTCCTACTGTACTTAGAGTGCGCATTTGGGATAACGAAAGGGAACAGTGGCAAAGTAAGCCCAGCCAATTCCCAGTAACAACAGACAGGGTGGCATAGTTGGTCCTTCCTGTCACAATATATATGTGTGTGTGTGTGTGTGTGTGTGTGTGTGTGTGTGTGTGTGTGTGTGTGTGTGTGTGTTTTAATTGGGCAATGGCAGCAGAGTCCGTTGTTCGCATGGGCAGTACCGTCAGTAGTTCCACTTTTGGTCTCGTCTTATATTTGTAATGGAACTTATTTTGCTCCTTTAAGTTGTACTTTGGTGGAAACAGTATTTCAATTCACACTTTGCCCAATGTAAAATATTGTTTTTAATGTAACCCCATGTTCCAGTGTGTAATGTGAGGTGCACAGGTTAGGCAGTACACCTCCTTCTCTAGCCCTGGCTAGGGTCATGGCTATGAGGTGTAAATGACCCACACATGCAGGTTATTTTTAAAATGTCTCGTTTGAAGGTGGAGGGACACAGGTGATGTAATAATGCAATGAAAGTCACAATAATTTGTGCGCCAGACCATCTCTATCACAAATTGAACTTGTATTTAAACAACTTTTTCCCTCCAGCACATTACTTGGTTTCAAAAAAAAGAAAGCAAATATGTACAGCTCCTTACTCTCTCCAGCGCAGTTCTTAAAATACAAATATGTAGTATATTTCCTTACTCCTCCTGCATACATCTTAAACTGCTGTTGTTGTCACAGTACATACCAGGTTCTCCTGGTCACAGTAGTTCCAAAGCTACTTACAGTTCAGCAGGGCCTGATTAAGGGTTCTGGCCGCCCTAGGCGTATAGGAACACTCCTGAATATGAATGTTCAGGTGTATTCTCCAGCATTCAAATTTAGACAGATTGTGCCATTGTCTCTTACCTGTCCTTGCTCTTCTCTCTTGCAATTTTGTTATCCTCTCGCTGGCTTCTGGAAAGTTGGCGTCCTTTTTTGAAAATGCAAAAATGTATTATAATGCAAACCCTGAATGATTAGGCCCTTTAGTTAAAACAAAACACTCCATTATGGCCAGCTAAAAGTACCCCATTGGACAGGCATATATAAGCAATATCTGAATATTTGTTGTCAATCAAATACAAACCTCTACCAGCCCCATCTCACTAATATTTAGTATTCTAGTGATTGCTGAGACCACCCATGTGACCACCACACAATCATGAGATTCTGCCCCCTAAAGCTGCTCTATTTTTTAAATACCCCCTGCAGCCATTTTCCTTAACCACAACCCCCCCCCACAGCCATTTTCCTTAACCCCTGCTGCAGCCATTTTCTTTACCTCCCACCCTGCATCCATCCCCCTTGCAGCTATTTTCCTTACCTCCACTCTGCTAGCTAGCTATCCCCCCGTCACATCAAAACTCCCCCAGTCACATATATCAGCCCCCCTCCTCTGCCCTCCTTCATACATATCAACCTCTCTACCTCCCTATAGATTTTCATGGCAGACCCCCCCTCCCACCCTATAGATTTGTATGACAGTCCCCCTCTCCCTCCCTATACATATGCATGACAGTCCCCCCTCTCCCTCCCTATAGATATGCAGGATAGTCCCCCCTTCCTCCCTATATATATGCAGGGTAGTTCCCCCCCTCTCTATAGATATGCAGTGTAGTTCCCCCCCTTCCTATAGATATGCAGGGCAGTTCTCCCCTTCCCTATAGATATGCAGGGCAGTTCCCCCCCTCCTTATAGATATGCAGGGCAGTTCCCCCACTCCCTATAGATATGCAGGGCAGTTCCCCCCCCTCCCTATAGATATGCAGGGCAGTTCCCCCCCCCTCCCTATAGATATGCGGGGCAGTTCCCCCCCTCCCTATAGATATGCGGGGCAGTTCCCCCCCCTCCCTATAGATATGCGGGGCAGTTCCCCCCCTCCCTATAGATATGCAGGGCAGTTCCCCCCCTCCCTATAGATATGCAGGGCAGTTCCCCCCCCTCCCTATAGATATGCAGGGCAGTTCCCCCCCCCTCCCTATAGATATGCAGGGCAGTTCCCCCCCCTCCCTATAGATATGCAGGGCAGTTCCCCCCCCCCCCTCCCTATAGATATGCAGGGCAGTTCCCCCCCTCCCTATAGATATGCAGGGCAGTCCCCCCCCCTCCCTATAGATATGCAGGGCAGTCCCCCCCCCTCCCTATAGATATGCAGGGCAGTTCCCCCTTCACTTACCTGTAGTTGTGCCAGCGTCGCTCCGCTCCTCAGATCAGCAGATAGGACGTGAAGACGTCCTGCTTCCTGTCTGCTGCACAGCAACAGGCAGCCTGGCGATTGGCTGTGTGTTGCTAACCACTGACCACCAATGCTTTTGATCGTCAAGCCCTCCACCCCCCCGCGGCGACCCCCCCCTCCCCCACCCCGAAAAAAAAAATGAATGAAGAAAAAAAAATACCCACAGTGCCGCGCCCCCCGGGACCCAGCGCTCCAGGCTGCAGCCTGGTCAGCCTAGTGGTTGATCAGGCCCTGCAGTTCAGCCTCTGTCTGTTTCCTGTATTCATATGCAGGATTCACTATGTAGCTTATCTCCAACACACACAGGCAGCTCTGACACTTGGGCCATAACACTCTTCTCTAGTGTTCTCTCTGACCCTCCTGGGTTTCCCACAACTGTCTCTCTTTACTATAGCCCTCTCTCTAGGGTCTCTTTTCTTATATCCCTTAGTGTATGCACGCTTTCACTTACAGCAATCCCCCCTTATCTCCAGGGGTCTCTGCTCTGTGGTCTTTCCTCCTATTCAGAACACCCATTACCAAGCTGTGGTTATAAAGTGTAAGGAATTTGATGTAACACTTACATTTTGCCTCACTTTAGAATTTATACCTTACTCACATGACCAAGACTGGTTGACTCACAGTGAGTTCATTGTTATCAGTATCTGACTGCAATCAGCCCCCAATACTGCAGGATTATCAGAGGGTGTTGACTGTGAATTCAGGTATATTTTAGTGTAGCCATAATAAGGAGAGCGATATTATGCAGCCTGTTGCCCCAATATGTCTGGGGCTTGTAATTCAGTTTCCGAAGTAGGATTCCTTTTGTTAACCTAGATTGGTGCTGGCCGACCAAGGGTGCGGAGTCTAACAGATTCCCTGGTTTTCACCAAGAACCCCCACAAGGCGGGATGGACTTAGCTGCCGTGAACCCGCAGGTCGAATTGCCGTGACATGCCACGAGGTGTAACACATGATACTGAACACAGTAGAAGAGGGAAGAAGCACTTCGCAGCAATCTAAGAAACGGAATCTAAATATGTACACGAATGGTTAATAATAAGTTCTGATAGCTGGTGGAGTGTCAAAATAAGTTGGGGTCTGGTACACAGGCAGACAATGAGGTACAAAGTCAGGAGGCAGATGGATAGTCAGAACGTAGCCAGAGTCTGGTATACAGGAGGGCAATGCAGTAGCAGAATCAGGAGGCAGATGGAGTGTCAGGATGGAGCCAGAGTCTGGTATACAAATGGTCAATGAAGAGGAAAGCAACTCAGGGAGCGAAAGCACAGCAACCGAACAAGGACCAGGAGTCAAACAAGCTGAGATACTTTTTGCTCTGACACTGCTATAGTCTCAGAGTGAGGTATATATACTCTGCAGAAAGACTATGCCACCTCCCAGCCATGATCACGTGTCCACCTGAACCAGCAATTGCTGAGTTGTGAACATCTGTGGCTTTGATCCAGGAACGTTCCTCAGGGCCGTATCCTTTCCAGTCTACTAAAAACTGTAGGGAACCTCTCAAAATATGAGAATCCAAAATTTGTCTCACCTCGTACTGCTGATCCTGAACTCACACTGGAGATGGTGGTTTAGCTGTAGTGGTGTACTGATTCGTAATTACTGGTTTTAAGAGAGAAACATGAAAAACATTTGATATTTGTAAAGATGATGGTAATTCTAATCTGACATGCACCGGATTATTGATCTCAGTAATCTTGTAGGGACCAATAAACTGAGGTGCCAATTTCATGCTGAGTACTCTTAATCGAAAGTCACGGGTTGATAACCAGTCTTGATCTCCAGGCTTCCATTATCTGAGAATTTCTTATAGTGGTCAGATGTTTTGTTGAGGTCCTCTCTTACCTGAGCCCAAATTGAGGAGAAGTCCCTGAGGAGGGAATTCACAGTTGGTAATTCAGAGGTAGGTAGCTGCGGCAAAGTAGGAAGTCCAGGATGGCATCCATAAGGAACAAAGAAGGGGGAATTGGAAATGGCTTTGTGAAAGAGATTATTGTGGGTGAACTCCGCTCAGGGGAAAAATTCAACCCAATTGTTTTGGTTAGCAGATACATACATATGAAGAAACTTCTCAAGTTCGTGGTTGGTCCTCTCTGTCAACCCATAGGCGGATGAAAAATTTAGTTGAATATCAATGATCCTACAAAAAGATCTACAAAATTTAGACACGAATTGAGAACCTCGGTAGGACACAATCTCTTGAGGACATCCGTGTAGGCAGAAAATCTCCTGAATAAAATGTTTGGCTAAAGTAGGAGCCAAGGGAAGACCTTTCAGAAGGATGAAATGAGCTGTACGAGAAAAAAAATAAATGGTCGTCAACAACCCAAATAACTGTACAGCCCCTTGAGGGAGGTAAATCAGTAATAAAATCCATCGACAGATGAGACCACGGGCGATCTGGAGTGAGCAGAGGGACAAGAGGACCATAAGGTTTTTGTCGAGGCACTTTATGTTGACCACAGGTAGAGCATGCGGATACAAGTTTCTTAACATCATCACAAAGAGAAGGCCACCAGTAGTTTCGAGAAAGTAGTTCCCATGTTTTTTTAATACCGGCATGACCGGAGAACCGAGAGGTGTGGGCCCAACGTAAAAGTTTGATACGTAATATGGTAAGGATAAAGGCTGTGTTGGGTGGACACTTGATAATTGTAGATGTAATGGTGGCTACTATGCATTTGGGATCCAAGATTAATATACTCTCTTCAGGATATTATGTACCCGAAGGATCTGTAGAGCGCATCCGCCTTCTTATTTTTGGACCTTGGACGATAGGTAAGGATGATGTCAAAACGTGAGAAAAATAGTGACCATCTAGCTTGACACTGAGCAGTCTGTAAGTAGAACAGGTTTTTATGGTCTGTGTAAATTATCACAGGGAACTGTGCACCCTCCAACAGATGTCTCCATTCGGTAAGGGCCAAGAGCTCCTTATCACCTATGCCATAGTTCCTCCCCGCAGGTAGAAGTTTGAGGGAGAAGAAGCCACAGGGGTGAAGCTTCCCTAAAGAGTCTCGTTGGGAGAGAACTGCACCTACCCAGTAGGAAGAGGCATCAACTTTTAAAAAGAAGGGGCGTTGGCGACCAGGTTGCTGCAGGATCGGTGCTGAGAAAAAAATCTTCCTTAAGAAGCTTAAATGCTTGTTTAGCTTCAGGAGTCCAATTCTTAGCACAGGCCACTTTCCTCGTAAGAGAGGTAATGGGAGAAACCAGAGAAGAATATCCCTTGATAAACTGGCAATAGTAATTAGCAAATCCCAGGATACGCTGTGTGGCTTTCAAACCAAGAGGTTGAGGCCAATCAATAATAGCCTTGAGTTTAGCAGGGTCCATTTGTAGGCCAGTGCCAGAGACAATATAACCTAGGAAGGGTAATTGATCCTGCTCGAACATACATTTCTCAAGTTTACAAAACAGATGATTAGTCCTGAGGCGGGTAAGGACCTTAATTACATGTTTCCGGTGAGATTGGAGATTCTATGAAAAGATGAAAATATCAACTAGGCAAACCACTACAAAGCGGCACATGAGATCCCGGAATATCTTGTTGCATAGAGAAATTAGTTCGTCTAGAGAGGAAGGTAATTCATGTGAAACTAACTCGTCCTTGATTCTGTCAGATAGCCCTTCCCAAAAAGTGGCTATAAAGGCTTCTTCATTCCAGGGGAGCTCAGAGGCCATTGTACGAAATTGGACAGTCTACTGCCCTAATGGCAAGTGGCCTTGACACATCCGTAGAATTCCTGCAGCAGCACTGGAGACAAGGACACGTTCATTGAATATTTTCTTGAAAGTAGCCAGGAAATTAGTACAATTATGAAGCAGGGGGACATTCCTTTCCCAAAGGGGGAGGCCAAGGCGAGAGCCTGCCTGGAGAGGAGAGAAATAATATATGCAACTTTATTTTTCAGAAGGGAAATTGCCTGGGAGCAACTCGAATTGAATTGCACAAAGGAAAATCAGCAACACAGAGGTGTGTGGAACAGGTAAGTTGTGACACTGAGTGGGACGGTAGGGGGTAGGGGGTAGCACAGAATTCGTTTCCATACTATCTGTGACTTGACTGCCTTCTGCAATAAACTGAAAGGGTCCCAAAATTTAGAGGTTAGAGATTATTATCATTGTTCTACTCCTCATTGCTGAGTTGTCTGAGTCTTTATAATGGGGGTGTCACAATCCAAGGTATCTTTCGGATCCTTTGTGATCGGTTTGGTTTAACGCTACCATACTGGGAGGCGTGGAGTCTAACAAGGTTAAGGTGTTCATCAGGCAGCCCCACAAGGAGGTTTTGTCTTCAGCCCCACAGGTCACGGTTCTCTGTGTGGGTACCAAGCGAGACCAGTTGGAGAAAATAAAGGAATCTAGAAGGAAGCAGGTACAGTTAGTAAGGATATGCTGGTGGTAGCAGATGGAATAATGAAGCTGAGCACCAGGCCGAAGAGATGCAGGTTTGGACAGTCGGAGTGATCAAGTAAGGCTGAGACACTTGAAAAGGACAGGATACAGGAAGCCAGAAGAAACCACTCCTGAACAGGTAAAGGACTTGAAGATCTGGCAGCCATAAAGGAGCACAAGTAGTTGTAAGACCATAATATGTCAGCCAATAGCTGAGGGGCAGAAAACATAAAAGACAGGTCTGTGCATGTGCAGACCCGAACCCAAAATGGTGGCTGCCACAGCTGTACAGCAGAGTTCAGTGCCGACGATGAGGAGAGCAGTGATGGACAACTAAGTGCGCCGGACCCTAACCGAGTGGTCCGTGTGTCCAGTGCGTAACAAGGTGTGTATATTGGTGGTACTGCGGACCATAATAAAGTGAGAAGGTGGCAAATTAAATTATTATTTGTTTGTGGGGAGGGAGGGGATTTCTTTGGGAATATAATGATGTCTGAAAGGGGACAATGTTGTGACACTGTGTCTGTGGATTTGATGAGGGTGTCCAGGGCCAGAGTACTATATTCATGCTTATGTGTGTTTGGGGAGGAGGGCATAAGTGTGCTCAATCTGAAGGACTATATGTATATAAGTATATTTGTGTCAAAATGTTAACTATGAGGAGGAAAAATGAGAAATAATGTTGGGGGCACATATAAGGTAAATAAAGAGTGGTATAGTGGAAAGGTGTTGAGGAGTGCCATGAGGCATTTTGCTATGGATGGATCAGGGTGTGTGAGAGAGGGTTAAAACAGTATCTTTCTATGGCCCAATGGGGTATTTCTTTGGCTCTGCCTGTCTGGCACTAACATATGGATCTTGTATACACACAGAGTGATCAATATAAAACAAATTTTTATTTACTAACTTGTCAGTCAGTAATAATGACTGTTATATAACACAATACATAACATCACCCATATCTCACTAAGATTATTTACCATCATTACACCTCCTATTTTGCCTGCTTTTCAAACTTTTGCTTATATATGTTCATAAAGTTGATTTGAAATTTTGTAACTGATTTACCATTGGGCTTCATGTTGCAGAACTTGTAAAAACTTTATTTAAAACAAAAAATACATGGTAATAATATTTAATTCTGATTTTTGTAACTTGTGAGATGAAGCTTGATATATTTCCGTTTACAGCATGGAGGTACCAAGAACAGCCATTACCAACACCCGTCTGGTTACAGCACTGCAAAACAAACACACATTATAAACAAAAGTAGTTCACTACATTGCACAAGGCTTAGATTTCACAATGTCTTGCAGTGTTTGGCCACTTTTATAGATGTCACAGAATGTTAAAATATCAGTAAGACCAAGCAAAATATTTCATCCAAAAGACTGATGTCTTTTGATTTGTTCTTATTCTGTGTTTGATTAGTCTGTTTATTTTTACAACATGTGTACCCATAGTAAAAAAACTGTGATTATTAGGGTGTTCTTTTGCATTTAGCTAATCCAAATTCCAGGAGGTGCTAGAATAATCTTTCAGTGACACATCACCACCACAGCAATAAACAATTACTGTGATTGGTGACATTTCCCAGCTGGATCAACAGGATACTCTATAGACACAACAAACACTGTACATGTTATCCCGACTTCTGCAATATAAAGTGATAATAGGGCCTGCTCTAACATTAAGTGACCCTAAGCATTTGCCTTGAGCACCAATGGATAGGGGGGCGCCTAAAACACTAAATGGGTGACATGTCACTCATCTAATTAAAATTCCCCTGTGTCAGATGGGCCACTGGCCACTGACACGAAAGAAAAGTAGCCTTTAACTTACATGTGAAGCGGTTGGTTACTGCTCCTCCATGTGATAGGCTGGGAGTGTGACACTAGGCTATGATGTCACAGCAAAGCGTTACATTATTCCAGGAAGAGAGGATGTTGCTCCCACCTCAGGTAAGGTAAACAGTAGGGGTGGCAGTCTAAAGCGGGGGTGGGGGCTGGCACCTCTCACATGTGGGGTGGTCAGTATCTAGAGCGCCCCACGGCTTGCTGGGTGGTAAGCTGTTATGTTACCAATTAATGCTTCCATACCGATCAATTACTAACATTGCACTTAGTATAAGACTGTCCCCCAGGAAATAAAGGAAACACAAATATAAAAAAGTGAAACATAAGTAGATTTTAATTAAAATAGACTTGTTTGCTTTATTGTATAAAATTAATTTCATTTATAAACACAAAGTTATTGTTTCTCTTTAAAGTAGCTAGAAAAGGTTTTATAAGGGCTTCCTTGTAATAGACAACATCAAGACCTGCCTGAATTCCTAGTGTGTATAACACCAATGCCTATCACTCAGGACAGGAATACTAATCTAAAATGCTAAATCTGACAGCGTGTCAGATTCAAAGAAAAGAATTGTGTTTCCGACTCATTTGCACATTTAATATTGGCAAAAGAGAACATATATCTAGGATTAGAACAACAGGTTTAGATGACAGCTTGATACTCATAGTAATAACTGTCACGGGCACTAGGAGTCTTTACCCAGGGATCACCAGGTGATAGGCTTACCAGAGCAGTATAGGTGGTAATATGGTACTCTGGTAGCAGGGTGATCACGGAACAGGAAATAGCAGATGATGAGATGCTCAGGAAAGTCTATGACTAGCAGCACTGGCAATATGGAGGTAGTAATACACGAGGAACTGTATGGACAAAGGACACGTGAAGGTAGTCAGTGGTCTGCAGTAGCAAGTTGTACCACTGCTATAGTGAGGAGGAATGTCCAACAGAAACGAGGAGGTGATGAGAGTCAGCGGTCTGCGGATAGCAAGTTGTACCGCTGTCTGAGTGAAGGAATGGAATCCAAGTGGAGGTATCCGGGGAGTCAGTGGTCTGCGTTAGCAAGTTGTACCACTGCTATGTGAGAGGATACTGGAGCAGGTGAAACTGGAAACAGGGGTCAGTGGTCTGCCACTAGCAAGTTGTACCACTGAATATATATGTGAGGAGGTGCACGGGGAGAGACTGCAACACAATATATACACGGGCACCTTGACTTTGATCCACAGTAATATGCACAATATAAATGTATAAATGACTGAACAACACTGCCAATATAGAAAGTCTCTTGAAGTAATCCAGCATGAGATAACACAGTCAATGATGGCAATAGACTCAGCGGATAGTACACTCCAGAGGAGAACCAACACAGTCCAGCAAGGTATGCAATACACAGCACAGTCAATGGGAAGTATGCATACCGTGGTTCAGGAGAAGGCAGTCAGACAGAAGTGCAGAGATACCTGAACGGCAGGAGGCCGGCAGGATGCAAAGTCCCTGGATGGGTGAAGCGGTGGTCTAGCAGGTGCAGCGCACAGGTAGGTAGACCAGCAGGGAACCCAGGAAGGCGTGGAGAGCCGATCAGCAGTAGATGGATGCGTAGCGCTGAGAAGTAACAGCAGCGGGTCTCTGCGGGAACACGGAGGTAGCCAATAGCAACCAGCAGGTGCAGTAACGATGGGACACCAGAGCAGAGTTGAACTGGAACAGTTGATCACGGAGAGTAGCGGGTAGCAATAGTGGCAGCAGACTCAAGGAAACACGGGAGAGTTGACAAGGGCTGAAGACTGAAGCGCACAGAGGCGGCGGATAGGAATCAGCTAAACAGTCACGATGAAACACAGACGGGTTGCAGGTTGAAGACTGTAGTGCACGGAGGCAGCGGATAGGAATCAGCTAGCAGTCACGATGATGAAACACAGACGAGTTGCAGGTTGAAGACTGTAGTGCACGGAGGCAGCGGATAGGCATCAGCTAACAGTCCCAATGATACAAGGTAGAGTTGAAGTGGTTAGAAGACTGTAGTGCACGGAGGCAGCGGATAGGAATCAGCTCACAGTCACGATGATACAGTAGATGGTAGAAGTGGTATGGGGACCACAGTAGTAGAAGTGGTTTGGAAACCACAGAGGTAGAAGTGGTTTGGAAACCACAGGAATCAGCTGGGCTGAATAAACGAGGAAACACAGGAACACCTTCAGAGACTCATGGGGAATGAGACTCCAAGATCAGGCAACGTGGTGTTGAACACAGGTGCTTAATATAGGGAGGTTGCCTGATCTGCCAATTAAGTTAAAGGAACATACACTGAAGGTTTAGAAAGGGCTGCGCATGCGCAGTCCCTCAGGATGGAGGACGGCCACGGTTCCTAAATGTCCGGGAAGAAGCACTCACAGTCCGGTGAGTGACAATAACATGATGCAGATGTTTTGCAGGCTGACTCTACGGTTTGTGTTACATTTGGATGAAATATGATTTTAAAGTATTGTTCATAAACTATAGCAAACAGAAACATATATGATCACGTTTTAAACTGATTGTCCATGTCTTTTATAGGGTTGGTCATTATTGTGTTATAAATAAATATTCACAGAACAGATTATATGGGATAAAATGAGGTTATGCAATGGATATACTTGAGGACGTTATGGCCAAGGAACCGTTCTGCATCCTCAGTCCTCACTTTTGCACACCTGACATCAGGAGGACTGGCAAAGTTTAGCCCAGGGGGAAAGACTCGACTCAGCAGCTTATTGAGAACATTTTAAAGGGAAAAAATGCTGGCGGCCCAGTGACCCAGCCCAAGGTAGCCCACTATGGGACCAGCCTGGGGGGCAGATGCCACTCTGCCCCTAGCTTAACCTACCCAAGCCTGACATGTTTAGTGAGCATGCAAGGAAGTAAATAGTGTCATCCAGGCAAGTCTTTCAACACTGAATTATGAGGTCTCCCTACAGTACCCCATGTATGTAGAGTGTTCCCTCTCAACCTACTTAAAATAATTGTGTTTGTCTGGTTTCCCTTTTGCCTCAGCACCAAGGAGTGGATGTGAGCAGTTGCAAGGCGGTGTTCTCATGTCACTGCAATCTCGCACACCAACCCACAGGGACAACCTGCATTGTTGGCACCTGCAGGCTGAGAAGCAGAGGTAGACTTCATATGAAACATTATATGTTATCTCTCATAAAATGTCACCTGAAAGTACAGACTTTTCCTGCTGCAATTTCAGCACGGCTCTGCTCAGCACCATCTCTTTAACCCAAAGACTCAAGTGAAAAATTTGTTGTACTAACAATGTGACATCTCAAATAGAGAAGGCATATAGGGGCATATTCAATTGTCCTGTTTACGCGGTGCGTTAAAACTATTACCGTTATTACGGCTCAGGGAGCTGCAAGTTCAAATCCAGCAAGAAAACTACCGTAATAATGGTTTTTCCACGCACTATTACCGTAATAACGGTAATAATGCACGGACCGCGAGATTTTCTCCGTTTCCGCCGACAATTGAACATGCCACATAGAGTTTTATTGTGAGTCATTCACAGTTACCAGGGGCATTTTGAAGCTAGGCAGCGTATCATACACATTGGGCCTGATTCATTAAGGAAAGGAAAGCAAAAATAAAAATGAGTAACTTTGATCGTTGGCAAAACCATTTTACAATGCAAGAGGTGCAAGTGAATTTTCTATTTTGCACATAAGTTAAATACTGTCTCTTTTTCGTGTAGCACACAAATACTTGACAGCTTATTTTTACACTGACATTTGAAGTTGATCTAGGACATGCCCTACCCAATTATAAATCTGTCCCCACATTTTAAATTTATTTCCCCCTCCAATGCAACATGGTTTTGCCCAGGTGAAAAGTTACTCATTTTTTTTGCTTTAATTTCCTTAACGAATCAGGACCTGAAACAGTAAGCTGTAAATTTACATAGATTATTACACCCTTCAACATAACAATACCATGATCATACAATCATATTGTAATTTAAATATTTCTCTTTTAGATAAATGATAACGTATAGAGCTGAACCTAGGGATGTCATCCTGCAGACAGTTATTGTGATAGGCTGGAAATTCTAGGAACACATTTTTAGGACATTTTTAGGACTATCTTGTGCATCAGCTTCAGGCGACCTTCATCTTCTAACACTTACAAATAATTTTTTTCATAATACTACCTTAGCTAAACACAGAGGTCTGTTCAACACATTAGTCAACTGCTCCTATAGTGAATTGATTTTAGTGAATATAACTATGCTAGAACAGGCTACAGATCTGTTTTGGAGAGATTTAGAGCATTAAATCATCATAAAAACTGTCTACATCTCCCACTGCATATGATGTATAGCTGATCAGACCGTTTTTGTTTGTGATAATACCAGACATATATTCTCTGAATACAAGCTTTTCTGGCTAGTGTTGAAAATCAAGCCTAAACATTGCATGCATTGTAGACAGTGTGTTCTTATTGGCATTTCTCCCTAGTCCACAGACAGCACCACAATGCTAATGGAAGGATGCTATATAGGATGCAATTGACTCTGCGCCAGCCTGTGCTCCAGCAATCTTTATAAAATAATTGCCTAGCAACAGGGGTGCACTCTAGATGGAGGGATTGATTTTGTCCTTAATGAATCCCATGGAGAAGGCAGGAGGTTTGCAAATTGGCTGGAAATACGATGTGGGTGCCAGTCTCTCTTGCTGCTGTTTTTCAGACACATAATAAGGACTTGTCTAATATGATATGTGTGTTCTAAAGTAGTGTAACAATGCTGAGCAAGAAATAATCTGTTCACAAGAATCATTCATTAATAAAAAATGGAAAATGTGGACAGATAATAATAATTCAAAATATTAATTATCATCAATCCTCATCCAATAACAACGGTAATAGAAGAAATCTAAATCTAATTTCTAGGCATAAGTAAGTTTTCATCAAAAGGTACAGGTAACATTGAAACAGTTCTATCAATGAGTTAGAGTATATGTGAAGAACATACAGGACTATGTAAGCTACAACTATAACCATAGCTCCCCATGTTACTGCTATAAGGACCAGCAACATAAGGGCCAAGTAACCAGGGAAGACTTTAAGGGGTAGAGTTATCAAACCTTCTAAACAGGAGAAGTGGAGGTGTTGCCCATAGCAACGACCAGATTTTAGCTATCTATTATATAGAATGTACTAGATAAGTTAAAGCTAGAATCTTAATCTTATATGTAACACCTCCACTTATCCTAAGGGTCAGGCTAGGCAACAATACATTTTTGACAAATAATGAGGATATGCAGTATCGGTGGTAGTTAGTTTAACGATGCTGTAAACACAGACAGTGTTTACAGCGACATAAATAATCCGAATCATAACACACCGACGTGAAAATCATAGACTTACGTATACACAGACACTGGACAATGCCGATGTGAGGAAAGCCAGACACTTTAAAATTACGTCACTTTGAACCGCGACTTGCATATTTAAAGCAGCAATGCAACGGACTCGGTGTAGGATCATGTAACAAAGAAGGGGACACAGAAGGGGTAGCACGGTTCTTGGCAGTCTCTAGTGCAGTTGGGCAGCGTCATAGGTAGAAAAGAAAGAGGAGGGTAATGTCTGTGCCTCTACTGACTGTGGCTTTACAATGATACAAATGGCTAGACAACTGTTCCCAGGATTTGGGTAAAAATAATTCCATACATAAGAGGTGGATTATTTGGTCTTATGCCCAGGCATGACAATGGCCTTCTTCTTATCACTGGCAAGAACTGCTTCCACTGGTGCATGACTTGCCACAGTAGAGTTTATTAACAGCACTGTTTGCTTAGGTGCCTTAAGCCCATTGTTAGCTTGTTTTGTGGGGGTCAAAACAAACCACTTCAGCCACAAAAGTGGCACTGTTTGTCACTGGAGTGCTTCCTTTGTTAAACTGTATATGTCCTTTTCAATATCTTACATAGGACAATTCCATCTTTCACCACTTTTCTTTTCTGCCACTGCTGTGTGGCAATGTTTCCTAGATGTGCTATGAACTGCCGTGTGTTTGTGTCATTGCTCTGTCGCTTAGCATCCAGCCAGGTCGCTGCAGTCTTTGTTTGAAAGTGTATGAAAATAATATTGTGACCTGTGAGGTGGTCAAAATTGACTGCAAATGACTTGAAATTAGTGTTATTGAGGTTAATAATAATGTAGGGGAAAAAAAGATCAAAATTCTGTGATTTTACCAACACAAAATAGGGCTTTTAGAAAAAAATATGGATCCAAAACCAAAACACGCAAGGGCAGTTTTGCCAAAACCAGGGGCAGGCTGGGCAGGGGGGCATGTGCCCCCCGGGCCGGTCTCCCACAGTACATGTTGCTGTAGAACACAGGGAACAAGAGGAGCTGACACAGACGAAATAAGGAACAAGTGACAGAAAGAAGGAAAAAAGAAGCTCAGGTAATTAAATTAAGGGGGGATGGTGAGAGGGGGACTGGATACAAAAGTAGGCTGATGAGAAGGGGGGGGGCCGAAGACATTAGGAGGCTGATGAGAAGGGGGAGCTGGATACAAGAGGAGGCTGATGAGAAGAGGGGGCTGGAGACAAGAGGGGGCTGATGAGAAGGGGGAATGGATACAAGCGGGGGCTGATGAGAAGGGGGAGCTGGATAGAAGAGGGGACTGATGAGAAGGGGGTATGGATACAAGAGGGGGCTGATGAGAAGGGGGAATGGATACAAGAGGGGGCTGATGAGATGTGGGTAATGGATACAAGAGGGGACTGATAAGAAGAGGGGCCTGGAGACAAGAGGAGGCTGATGAGAAGGGATAATGGATACAAGAGGGGACAGATGAGAAGGGGGAGCTGGAGAAAAGAGAGGGCTGATGAGAAGGGGGGGTTGGATACAAGAGGAGGCTGATGAGAAGGATTGCTAGAGACAAGAAGGGGCTGATGAGAAGGAGGGGCTGGATATAAGAGGGAGCTGATGAGAATGGGGGCTGGAGAGAAGGGGGGATTTTTTATAGTATGCACTATAAAAACATAAGTAACAAAAAATGTGAGGAAAGTTGTAACCCATAATTTGATTGTGGGGCTGGTGTGGAAATACACATTTGTATAACATGGGGATGTTAACAATTTAATGTCGGGACTGGTGAGGGGTGAAACTGATCTGTTTGTTAAATGTGGAGGTTATTAAATTAATGTCTGGGCTGAAGGGGGGTATGTTTGTTTATTAAATGGGAATGTTATTAAATGTTATTAATTTATTGTAGGGGATTGGTTGGGAAGAAGGAGGCTTTTAATTTAATATCGGGCTGGTTAGGGGGAAGGAGGCTTAATTATTAAACGTGGGTGCTATTAATTTGATGTCGGGACTATATAGAGGAAAATAGACATTACACTTAAATACTATTAATTCAATTCAGGGGGTAAATGTATCAAAGTCCGTTTTTTTTTATCTCGCGGGAGATCGGCGTCTTTGCAGCTAAAATTTAACGGGGCGATGGCTTGTTAAGGCAAACTTGCCTTTACAAGCCATCGCCCCTTTAAATTTTAGCTGCAAAGACGCCGATCTCCTGCAAGATTAAAAAAACGGACTTTGATACATTTACCCCCTGGAGTTGATTGGGTGGAAGTAGGCCTGTTTATTAAATAGAAAAAGCTACTGATTTAATGTCCGTCTGGTTGTGGGGAGAGAGGCTTAGATTCTTCACTTACTGCTCAACTTTTCAGAAGGTGAATAATAACTATCTCTTTTCCAAACAGGACCCCAACATTCCAGAATTCAGCCAAGCAGCAACGGAGCATAAGACCAGCAGGCAGAAGACACCGGCGATACGTAACCACTGAGAGGCAGCATCTACTCCCACAAACGTAAGTTGTGGAGGGAGGGAACTAGGTGGTCCAGTGGTGAATGCGGTGTAGACAGCATATGCAGTCCGCGCATAGTAGGCAGCATCTCATACTACTTGATACGGCCGTGTCATTCATTGATAGAATATTGGTACTACAGCTTGTACAATATTCTATCAATGGATGATGCTGCCGAAACCAGTAGTATGTGATGGCTGCTTTTGTGCGGACTGCATAGATTGCTTGCACCACGTTTCTCTAATAACAGTGCTGCAGGGCGCCTCCTTTAGACTACGGGAGCCTTGTAGCCAGAGGACTATGTGTAAGTGCGATCACCACAGTATCGATGGGCCATGGTGTCAGATTATAATCAAACAGGTATGCAAAAAAGGGAAGGAACATATAAAATAAAATGCAATATAAAGGCAGGTTTGTTTTTTTGTTACATAGCTTATTTTCATTATTTAAGATTTACATTTATAATAATAAAAGTACTGCCGGATTAAGCAATACTAAAATAACCTCGTATTTATATTGATTATATATTGAGATATATATATATATATATATATATATATATATATATATATATATATATATATATATATATATTTACACATACATATATACATTTATATATATGTATATACATTGTACCGCTAACAACCCCTTAAGGATAGGTTGCTACTTATGGGCCAGTGCTGTGTGCTTGCCCCCTGGGATGAAGTCTAGCAGCCAGCCCCTGGCCAAAACCAAAACCAAAACACGAAGTTAATCCAGATTCAAAACCAAAACCAGAACACGGGGGTCAGTGAACATCTCTAATTTCTAGGCAGCAGCTGCTCCTGAGATGTGAGAACTGAGAAGAGGTCTCCACTCGAATTTAGGGATGCAGGAATGGGCCCCCTTATAGGCAGCACATGCACCTCCACTGACAAGATGACGGGCCTCATGACTGCAGCTGTTTGCTCCAGTTCCAACCCCCCAGGAGCACATCTTCCCGAATGATAGGTGCCCGTTCCTGGACAGAGAGCTGCACAGAGGCAGAGAGGTTCCCTGCAGCATAGGTAACGTCATGTATTTAATAACATCACAACGCTGTCAATGGATAGGAGCCACAAGAAGACAGCAAGATGAAGAAGAGAGGTATAGAAACTACTGCAGATAAAAATCAGGGGACGGGGGGGGGGGGGGGGGGGGTGACTGAAGAAAATGAGGGGGAAGGTAAATATTGGGTAGAGGATAATTTAAAAATGGGGATGGGGTGAGAGAAGCCCTGTCTGTTACGTTTGTACTGTGTCCTGCAATTTCTGGTGGCTGCCCTGCCAATAAACCTAGCTTATTAATTTTGTTATATACACTGCTAACCTACTTCTAACAAGCTAGCAAAATGTGGATTTGGCAACATACAAGGAGAGTATCACAGATTTGATCTCTAGTGACCAAAGGCAATATGAAACAGCAATTATAACAGTAGAAATTGTCACTTACAATTGGTTATATATACATATTTAGTTATATGTTGGTGATGTTTCTGATGAAGAAACTGGGGGTAGTGGGATGAAGTTTTAGTTTACTTCTAGAATTACCATGGTTGTACCCACACAGCTTTTATTTTAAGAACACCTTAATCTCTGGTCAATTTGACAGCAGTTTCCAACTGGTTTGATCACTGAAATCTTTCTTCGGACAGAGCCACCATGTGGTGGTAAGGTGTAACTGTGTCTTACCTTGTGTGAAATGTTTTTCTTCTTCCAGTACAGACAAGCGGCTGCCTGCAAAAAAAGAGGATAGGAACAGCTATGAACTTGTATATGATATATTAAAAATATAAAGTGATGAGAACACCATTGAAATAATTTGCAGAAACAAATCACTCTCACTTTATTTATGCTATTCTTACTGGATTTTAGTATAAAAATGCTTAACCAAAATGATGCTGACAATTATAACTATTGATATTGACAGGATAAACTAGCCGTTTACAAGAGTTAATTCTCAAACTTTAAGTGAGTTCATAAGCTATTTCTGCATTTGACAGAATGAACACATTCTGCTGCGAAATTAGTGGCGCTATATAAATAGCTGCTGCTGATACTTATTTGCTACAATTATATGGTGTAATATGGGGCAATTAATGACATATCCCAACACATGCATAAAATAAAATGCTTGAAGTGATGAGAGAGTTATTTTTTATCTGTATGAATACATAAGACCTGATTCATTATGGAACGCAAAGTGAATGCAATTTGCGTTTTTTTAAACAGACACAAAATGCAAGCAGGTACGTACATATTCAACAAGAAGGGGATCTGAGGAAATGTTTCTAGTTGAATAAAGTCCATTCTGCTTATATGGCACTTGCCATATACAGACAGACACAATAAACTGCTGAATACGCACAATGCATATGTTTTTATAAAGTCAAATCAGAATGCACAGATATAAAAAAAATATTAAAGACATTAACACATGTGAATAATATACTTATCAATAAAAAAAAAATACTTAAAAAAAAAGTTTAGCTTTTCCCCCATGAAATACATTAAAGCAGGGTTGTCCAACCCGTGGCCCAGCTCGCCTATAAATGTGGCCCAGGGAAGCTAAAAGGTTGGACACCCCTGCATTAAAGCCTACTGTACATAAAATGTATTTTTACAGTTGCTCTTGATCTAGCGTGCTAATTTACGCTGTTCAAACACCAGAATCAAAATGTTTTTTTCTCATTAGCAATTCCATTATTGCACTAGATCAGTGCGTAATCTCACAGTGCAGCACCAGTCATGCGGTTAGCATTTTTTTTAAAAAAAGGTACTATGGTATGGTGTGCGGTGATCAGCAATTTGAGATATTGCTCTATATCACTCTTTAGTAAAAGTAGGCATTCAATGGCAAATTTAAGGTTATGAATCATCACATTTTAGCAACATTACTGATAGATTAATACTGGACAAGATCAACAAGCAAAATATGATCCCACAGCAAAGCAAATCAAGTGCGGCATAACATGTTATCCTATTATTTAATAACGCACGGTTATAAGTCCCTGGAGAGATAAGTGATATAAAAGCATGCCGTAAAGAGGCAATTCTAGAAACTATGTATCTATGGGAGTCAGCTTGAGTCGATAACCAGAGCTTTATGGCAGCAAAGAGAAAATAGTTGTAATACATACCTCCATTCTTCATATAGCTCATCCATTTGTCAAGATCATCCATCTCGATTTCCATTACCGATGGAGTATCCTCTTCAAATATAGGACTGAAAAAGAAACAGAAGGAGAAAACGTGCACTCTCAGTAATGCGTAGCATTGAATGGAGGTATAGAAACATGCAGTGAAAATGTCATATCTGTAGAGGCTGTTAATCAAAAACTATATAAGAAGTACTGCAAGCAGGGCCAATCACTGAATAATTCAACTGAAAGGAAGGAACCTTATTTGCTACACAATTATCACCTTGAGAGTAAATGACAGGACAAATAGGGTCAGGTGATTCTCATAGTACAATCCAATGAAACATTACCTGTTTTTAATTTATGGTAAAACAATGAAAAATAAAGAAAATTGAATAAAAACTGCTCCCTACTATAGACACTATTATACACACTATTACTTAATAGCAACTCTAACAAGCAATAAATAAAGCAGTGTATGTATGTTCCTAAAGTGATTACACAGCACAAATTATATTATGCTATTGTCTGCTAATGGAGAAAACCAAAAGGCTGCAGTGAAAGGGATAGTCTCAGGTGTAGTAAATCTACATTACAAATGGCACAACCAGCTGTTCAACTGCAAGCAGTTCCATGTCACATATACAGTATGTACTGATGCCCAGTGTCAGAACTAGTGCCGTTGCAGGGGATGTAGCAGCTACAGGGCCTGAAGGTGAGGGGGAACCTGTAGCTGCCACACATCCTACAACAGTGCCACTAACTATAATCTATTAAAATCACAGAACAAAGAACACGAAAGCTGAAACAAGGATTTACAGCACATGTGCAGGCTTCCGCACATGCTCAGAGGAGCAGGGGCTGCATGAGGATCCACTGCATTGCTGTGCTCCCACCCGAAAAATGTTGTGACTCCTGCTGGAGGCAGTGGCAGAACTACTAATGTTACATTGAAGATGTGATCAGGGGCGGATTGGCCATAGGCCTTACCGGGAATGTTCCACAAGCCCGTCCGTAGGCCTCCTGATGTGTTGTTTTTTTTTTCATTACATTTTGTGTGTGTGTCATTTTTTTTTTAAATTCACTTCAGTGCCGAATCGGGGGGGCACATGCCCCGGGCCCACCTCTTTCAGGAGGCCCCCTGGACCAGGGATGCCAGCTGCGGGGACAGCGTGGTGATGGGTGGGTGGCCCCTTCCACAGGACCAGCCACTTTCCTTCTAGAGGCCGCAAGTCCGTAACCCCCCCCACACCCTTATGTATGGCCTTGTCCTATCATAACAGGAACAGAGGTGCACCACGTAACAGGTGCCATCCCATGTGTGCAGTAAAGGAAGCGTGGCTACAACAAGGTAAGTGTGAGGGCATGGTAGCAATGTAATGTATGTCTGAGGGCAGGAGGGACTAATAGCAGCAATGTGTGTGGGAGAGAAGGGAGGCTTAGGCCAATGTAATGTGTTTGTAAGGTAGGTGATGGCTAATTAATGGGTGCTATTTTAATTGTGGAGTGATAAAGGTACCTATTAATTTAGGATGGGGTGATTTGGGGGCTATTAATTTAATGTGTGAGTGAGTTTGGGGAGAAT